>NC_080546.1:60673908-61273908 GCF_028640845.1 Ahaetulla prasina
GCATATGGGAGACATTTTGGGATACATTTTTGCTAGTCTCGAAGGGGGCAGGTGCCACCTGTAGAACATTTTATATGCATTTTCTTTGTATGCTGCTGATTTTGTTAATTTATAATTTCTGTTCCATATTTTCTCCCAATCTGATAAATTTTATATTATGTCCAATATTTTGCCCCCATGCAATCATACATCCTTTCACTACTTCTTCTTCCAATTCTACTTCTAGCAAGTATTTATAAATTTGGGTAATATTTTTTTTGTCTGGCCCTAGTAAAATTTTATCTAATTGCTGTGGTTTAAGATATATTCCATATTCTTTTATATCTTGTTTGTATCGATTTTGTAACTGAAGATAGGCCCACCAGTCAACCCGTAGTCCTTGTTCTTGGAGGTCCTGTAGTGTTTTTAATTTTCCATGAATATCTAATAGATCTTTATATTTTAGCATTTTATTCAAATCTAAATTATTTGGGTGAATCATCGCTTCCATTGTGGATAGCCAAATTGGGATTTTTATATAGTGTTTCTTTTTAACTTTAATCCAATTGTTTATTAGGGAATCTCTAATCAAATGTCTGTGGAAATATTTTTGTTTCATATGGCCTGTTTCCCACAGGAAATAATCTACTTCAAACAATCAAAAAATTAGAGACTAATCTACAGAATAACCCATTAAACTCTCAACTACAAGAACAACTGACTCTCTATAAACACAAACTCAATTTAGTTGAGCAAGAAGAACTGGTCAGAAATCTGAAAGCAACCAAACAAATACATTTTGATCAAGCAAATAAACCAGGAAGATGGCTCTCTTATAAACTCAAAAAAGAGAGAGAGAAAAGAATAATTTACCAATTACAAGATGAAAATGGAGAAAACCAATATACAATAGAAAAGAAAAAAGAGATTGCACATAAATATTTTGAAGATCTCTATAAGAAAGTAAAAATAGATGAGGAGCAGATTAGGAACTATCTAAGGGAAAAAAGAACTCGATAAATAAAAGATGAACTGAAAGAAATGCTGACTAAGGATATAACTATGATGGAATTAAATCAAGCAATTAGATCCCAGAAAAGTAGTAAAACACCAGGCCCTGATGGTTTTCCAGCAGAATTCTATAAGATAATAGAAGAACAAATAGGACCAATAATGGTTGATTTATTTAATGAGGTATTAACATCAGCTAAAATGCCGGATACATGGAGGGAAACACTAATTTTGCTAATTCCGAAGGAGGATACGGATCCTAGGCTGATACAAAATTATAGACCAATCTCTCTGTTAAATGTAGATTATAAAATATTTGTTACTATTATCGCCAACAGACTAAAGAAAATTTTGAATGATTATATACACTCAGACCAAAATGGATTCCTTCCAGACAGACAAATTAGAAACAATTTAAGAATAATAATGGATAGTTTAGAATACTATGAAGCTCACCCAGAGAAACAGGTAGCCCTTGTTTTCTTGGATGCCCAAAAAGCATTTGACAATCTCAATTGGCAATTTATGATTCAACAAGTATACGATATGAACTTTGGCACCAAATTTGAGAATATTATAACAGCAATTTATTCGATACAAAAAGCAAAAATTATAATCAATGGAGAAAATACCCAAACTTTAAATATAGAAAAAGGAGTTCGACACGGCTGCCCCCATCCCCTCTGCTCTTTATACTTTCATTAGAGGTATTACTAGAACGAATTAGACAAAATCCAGAAATAAAAGGATTGAAAATTAGAAGTGAAGAATATAAACTGCAAGCGTTTGCAGATGATTTGGCTTTTATCATTGAAGAACCACTAGAGAGAGGACAAGCACTAATTAAGGAATTAGAAAGATATGGAACTGTAGCAGGGCTGAAAATTAATAGACAGAAAACGAAACTTCTACCGAAAAATTTAACAGAACCACAAACAATAGAACTGGAAAGATCACTTGGACTTCAAACAACAAGAAAAATCAAATACTTAGGGATATGGTTGACAGCGCATTGTAAAGCAATAAAGGAGAATAACTACAACAAATTATTACAAGAAACAAAAAAAGATTTAGAATTGTGGAAGAAGATGCAGCTGTCACTATTAGGAAGAATAGCAGCCGTAAAGATGTCCATACTACCAAAATTCCTATATTTGTTTCAGACTGTTCCAGTCAAATTAGAAAAGATCTTTTTTAATGACCTTAATAAAACAATTGGAAAATTTATTTGGCAGGGGAAAAAACCTAGAATAAAAATGAAATATCTACAAGATATGAAGAGCAGAGGAGGATTTGGATTACCAAATTGGGAATTATATTATAGTGCAGCAACACTAGTTTGGTTAAAAGACTGGATTAATTTAAGAATAATAATGGATAGTTTAGAATACTATGAAGCTCACCCAGAGAAACAGGTAGCCCTTGTTTTCTTGGATGCCCAAAAAGCATTTGACAATCTCAATTGGCAATTTATGATTCAACAAGTATACGATATGAACTTTGGCACCAAATTTGAGAATATTATAACAGCAATTTATTCGATACAAAAAGCAAAAATTATAATCAATGGAGAAAATACCCAAACTTTAAATATAGAAAAAGGAGTTCGACACGGCTGCCCCCATCCCCTCTGCTCTTTATACTTTCATTAGAGGTATTACTAGAACGAATTAGACAAAATCCAGAAATAAAAGGATTGAAAATTAGAAGTGAAGAATATAAACTGCAAGCGTTTGCAGATGATTTGGCTTTTATCATTGAAGAACCACTAGAGAGAGGACAAGCACTAATTAAGGAATTAGAAAGATATGGAACTGTAGCAGGGCTGAAAATTAATAGACAGAAAACGAAACTTCTACCGAAAAATTTAACAGAACCACAAACAATAGAACTGGAAAGATCACTTGGACTTCAAACAACAAGAAAAATCAAATACTTAGGGATATGGTTGACAGCGCATTGTAAAGCAATAAAGGAGAATAACTACAACAAATTATTACAAGAAACAAAAAAAGATTTAGAATTGTGGAAGAAGATGCAGCTGTCACTATTAGGAAGAATAGCAGCTGTAAAGATGTCCATACTACCAAAATTCCTATATTTGTTTCAGACTGTTCCAGTCAAATTAGAAAAGATCTTTTTTAATGACCTTAATAAAACAATTGGAAAATTTATTTGGCAGGGAAAAAAAACTAGAATAAAAATGAAATATATACAGGATATGAAGAGCAGAGGAGGATTTGGATTACCAAATTGGGAATTATATTATAGTGCAGCAACACTAATTTGGTTAAAAGACTGGATTAATTTAAAGAATAAAAGAATACTAGCTATAGAAGGCCACGACCTACAGAAAGGATGGCAGGCAATTATTTTTTGGTAGACATCCTTCCACATCATACCATTATAGTTTTCTATAGTTAAATGTTTTCGTATGACAACAATCAGGTCAAATATTTGTATCCACTTGTAACGTAAAATTGGCTGACCATTGGCTGTTATAATTACCTAAGCATGCAGCAGCACCAACCATAGCATAGAGGCCCGGAGTTATGCAATCTGCTCCAACTTCACACCACTGCTTGAAGATAAACCAGTCATGATGATAATAAGCCAATTGTTCCACAGCAATTCCAACAATTCTGCCAGCTATTGCTCCAATGGCCATACTGGGTATGAACAAGCCTGATGGAACCTAAAACAACAAAATGTCAAGGAAGATTGTGACTTAGAAGAATGAGTACTATTTCATTTTCAGATTTTTGAAAAGGCTATGGAAGAATTTGCTTGTATAAAGAATCCAGAAACAGAACACCTACAAGCAATATTTGAACAATCATTTCTGAAGAAGAGAATCAGAAGCATGCAATGCAAGCAGAGACAAATAGCCTGTAGAAACTATTGTCACCAGTAATTCTTGCCATATCGACTCATCATTGTTTCCTGTACATGCATATTTATCTCCTTCACATACCACAGAGTGGCAGTGCCTCAGAAATTGTGTATGTAAACATCCTAGCAATATGCTTTTCCTCATTATAGCAGTGTAACAGAATCAGCACATTAACATAGCATGTTTTCCACTATATTGTCTGGAAGCAAACTTTCTACAAAGGATAAAGTAATTTTTAAAAAATTAAGATATTAAAAATAATGTTAGTCTGAAATTAAAAACTGGTTTGAGATGAAACAATCAGGGAACCAATAAATAAGATGACAAGGCTCTGTTTCTTTAGCATTTCTGTTACGAGACAGGATTTTAGAATTATATGACCAAAATCAGAATAAGTTTTTTATCCAGTATTATTCTTTGACTTTTAGAGTCTTGACTTTGCTCATTCATCATCCAGCTAGGTGAAATATGCTGCTAAATAAATATAAGGGTTGAATCTAGTAATCTATATAAGCATGAGTGAAGAGTGCACAAGACCCTGAAATCTTACATCAACCAATAATGGATGAGACTATTGCTTAACATAATGTAAGCCACCCTGAGTCTTGGGAGAAGGGCAGGATATAAATTCAAATTAAAAAAAAAACTTGTCCAAGAATACATTATTTCAAAGCAATACAGGTAGCTCTTGACTTACAACAGTTCATTTACTGATCATTCAAAGTTACAAGACTGAAAAATGTGACGTACAACTGTTTTCTACAGTTACCACCTTTGCAGCATTCCCATGATCATGTAATCAAAATCTAGTTGCCTGGCAATTGGTTCATATTTATGACTGTTACTGTGTCCCAAGGTCATATATCTTTTGTGACCTTCTGACAGGCAAAGACATTGGAAAACCAAATTCACTTAATAACTGGGTTACTAACTTATCCACTGTCGGATTCACTTAAGTGTGGCAAAAAATGTTGCAAAATGGGGCAAAACTCACTTAACAAATGTCTCACTTAACAATATAAATTTTGAGCTCAATTGTAGTCGTAAGTTAAGGACTACCTGTAAACAGTTTATCTAATGAAAATAAATTAGTTCTGTTCAATAGCCAGTAGAGATGGAGAACTAATTAGAGCACTGCAGAAAGAAAAATGAGAGACCAAAACAAGGAAGAAAAGTTTGTTTCATCTTACCTTAATACCAAAAGTGAAGACTGTCATTATAATCTTAAATATAAGAGCTAAGCACAGCTGCCATATTGCTGAATATACTCCAGTGCCTGCTGGACGGTCAGGAATGTCATCCACTATTTTACTGACATTCATGTCATTTCGATAATCACAAAGGGAGGATGACTCCAAAGGCCCACAGTCTGTGAAAAGTTCTTTAATTAGCTCGCTGGTGTTGACTCTAGTATAGGGGTTTGGAAAAGCAATGACAGCTGTTATTGCTGCTACAATAATAACCTCAAGAACTGGATACTTTCCAAATTTGGTTGATTTCCGTCGACGGCACCAAGCAATGTTGGCACGGATGAAAAATGCTCCCCACAGTCCACCAAATACACCCAGAAGGATGAAGGGCAATAGTTCAAATAGATACCATGGAGTATGATATTCGACATAGAAAAGAACCAGACGACTATTTCCAAAAGGATTGATGGATCTCAAAACAAATGCAGCCACCAAAGCAGCAAAAAATGATCTCCACAAAGTCTTCAATGGAAAATAATAACTAACCTATAAAGACACAAAGAAGAGAATATAAATGGATCTATGGACAAGATTACTTTAAGTAGTTTGTTGACACAGAGCACCAACTGGACCTAACTAGATCTCCAAACTTCATTGCCAATGAATTTAACAGATAGTGTGCCTTTCCCAGGATGTTTCAGCAACCTCCAAGTATCTATCCTCAAAAGAATCTTTGAGTTGGCAAAAGAATCCATTTGAGCTGGAAAGACAGGGCTCCTGTGACTCTGGACATGTAAAAACAACAGAGCATTGTACTCCTGCAGTGCTTTATTTATTTATTTGATTTTTTAAAACCTGCCTTTATTATTTTATAAGTAACTCAAGGCAGCAAACACAGATAGTACTTCTTCCTCCTGTTTTCCCCACAACAACCTTGTGAGATGGACTTAAGCTGAGAGAGAGCAACTGGCCCAAAGTGACTCAGCTGGTTTTCATGCTTAAAGAAGAACTAGAATTTACAATATCCTGGTTTCTAGGGCAGCACCTTAACCACTATACCAACCTGGCTCCTTACAGAGACATTCTTTCTGACCTGATCTCAGCGTTACTGCTTAATTCCCAGGGTGCAAAGAACAATTTTACACCTCCCTGCTGCTTGCAGATATTAATCTTGCTATAACCTACAATGCTCTAAAGTTTTATGCAGCAGCACTTAAAATTCGTTAGAGGGTGTCTTATGCCATAAGGTAGAATACTTATTTACATTTTGTAGGTATTATTCTATAACAACCAAGATATTTTCTTACATATTAAGTGGAAAGTTATTTATTTTAGATTTTTAAATGATCATCAGAATAAAATAATTGAATACAGACAAACTACTGCTAGCTATGATTGATCATTTATAACAAGAATGAATTTATGATAAGGATATACATTTATAAGGAACTTCAAGTGTTATAGCAATACAGATTTTCTTGCATTAAGAACCTATAGCAAATAGGGACTTCCTGCTGACGTCGCAGCATTACCAGTCACAAGAAACAGAGCTCTCTATTCCTGTGCTGGCTTCTCCCTGTTTGTGGGCTCTGAAAGGAGCCAAAGCCACCTTGTAGCAGGGGTGAAATGCTCTCGGTTCAGACCGGCTCTCCCGATCCGGTAGCGATGCTGGTTTGGAGAACCAGTGGCAAAAATCCTTGGCCCCGCCTCCCCACCTCTGCTGAGCTCCACCATCAGCAGAGGTTTTTTTTTTTTACTTTTAAAAGCAGTTTTTCTTCAGCCGAAAACATGCCTTTAAAAGTAAAAAAAAAGTCTTTGAGAATCCCACGGCTCAACTGAGATCGGCAGAGCCTTTAAACTCTTTTTTTTTTAAAGTTTTAAAAGGCTCCTCTGGCAATCTCACCTGAGTTCCTCATCAGCAGAACCTTAAAAAACATGTTTTCTACAAGCTCTTCAGCCGAACAGCTTGTAGAAAACTTCCTTTTAAGAGAGTCTAAGGCACTTACCTGATTACTGATCTAACGCATGGCTTTCCCAGCCCGAAAGGAGCTGTTGCAGCACAGACAGAATCAGTTGCTAGCTAATTTATTTCCTCAGTGAGCAACTAATCTGCCTGTTTTGCTGGCTGAGGAACTCTGGGAATTGAAGTCCACAAACCTTAAAGTTACTAAGGTTGGAGACTCCTGATCTAAAAAATATAAATAAAATAAAATATTTGTGCAGCTTTCTGAGATTTGGTGTGTTTCTGTAGTGTTTCACTCTTAACTACACAAACACACAAAATCTCACAAAGCTGCATCTGGCATTTTATGTATGTGTGTGTGTGTGTGTGTGAGAGAGAGAGAGAGTCAGTTGTGTTGTGTGTGTGTAAACTGTGAAAGTTGGTTTTTGAGCTTTTTGTGGCTGTGTGAGGTTCCTGCTTGTTGCAAGGGCCATTTTGGGTGAAGTGCAGCTGCTTTTACATTATGTGTGTGTCAGTTGTGCTGTGTTGTGTGTGTGTAAAATGTGAAAGATGGTTTTTGGTACCACTTATTGTTTTGTATACTTTGTTTATTATTTTTATTATTTATTATTATTGGCCACGCCCACCCAGTCATCTGACCACCAAGCCATGCCCACCAATTAAGCCACACGCACAGAACCGGTAGGGAAAATTTTTAGATTTCACCTCTGCCTTGTAGGAATGGCAAAGCTATGGAGTGGCACTCTGAGAGGTCGCAGGAGAGATCACAACTCTCCTGCTGAACTCCGGGGCTTTTTTCCTCTATGCCATAGTGAAAAGAGGCAGTCCAAGATGGCTGCTACAAAGCTGGGACAGCCAAGGAACATCTAAGAATTGTGCTGGAGCAGAGTTGGTGAACAGGGCCTGGAACTGGGTGAGAAGAATCCTTTTTATTCAAATTTTAACCCCAAAAGAATATCTAGGAAAAGAGAGGCTCATAACTATTTTTAAAAGCAGCAGCGACTTAACACTCTGAGGAAAATTTTAAAACTGAAAGAAAAAGAATTAAAGGGAAAAGGGGAAAAAATCATTAAAATACAGAAAATTGGACTTTTAAATTAGACACGAGTTGTTTTGAATAGGTATTTTGAAATGCTGAAATTATCTACTTAAAAAAGTTATTTTTAAGTATTGAAATTGATCGTTATTCAAGTTACATTGTGGAAAACTGGAAAAATTGGTTAAAATTGAAATCTAAACTAAGAGTGCCACCTGCTGGTGAAAGGAAGTATAACACAGTCCCAAAATCTTGGAAATGATTACTGGAGACTTAAATGTGAGAATAAGAAAGACTTAACTATAATTAAAATGACCCCTAAAGATTACAACACAAGATGGGATCTATAGAGGGATTTAAGGAAGTTCTTGAAAACTTATGGGACTATCCACCAGGAACAGGTTGATCAATTGTGGGATACAAAGAATTAAGAATATTAAATTTTTTGAGGAGTGACTTTAGGCTTGAATATATGGCTTTTGGATTATTGGACAAAAGAGGGACACAATAAAATTTAACAAGATGCTTCATCAAGAATAAATGAGTGGAATCTGGGAAGAGATGGCACAGTTAATTCAAAGTACAAGGGAGATACTGATAAGAACCCACAAGGAAATTATGAACTGAATCGAGAGCTTAGATGAAAAGCTGGGAAATATAATACAAAGGACAATGAATGATCAAGACGCCCATGAAGAGGAGCCAAATGAAAGAATAGATGAAAAAATAGAACAAGCAAAACAAATGAAACAAGATGATAAGAAGGACATAATAATAACAAAAATAATGATTGATGAAATAAGCCAAAGGAAGAGTATTCTAAGGGAATTAAAAAGGAACCGGAGAACCAGGAAGATTTTTCTGGACGAGAGGCAGGGGCAAGAGTAAATATTTTGAAAGCTAGACAATGGAAAAGGGCAGAAGAGGGAGAAATGTTTAAAATGAGTAGTCAAGATGTATAAATAGATAGACGTAAAAATCCAAGAGAGGAATATGGGAGGCAAGCTAAGAAACGATCAATTAAAGCTTTGAAGCGGGTAAGAGATGATGGCTAGAAAGGGAATATGTTTAAATATAGTAGTGGCATAACCAAAAGTTTAAATGGGGATGGAAACTAAAGGGAAAGGGATTAATAAAATACACATTTTTATATAATAAGGAGAAGAAATAATAAGAGGGGAAATCAGAATTTAGATGATGGTTTTATCAAGTATGTTAAAATAATATGGTGACTGGCATAAATAATATATTGAACTATTGAATAAGCAAATAATGAAAGATTATAATCCAGCATGAATATGTGCATGCTTGCCAAATGTAACAAATATGATTATATTTTATTTGTATTAAAATGAATGAAATGTAGAATATAGTGATTGACATAAAAATAACACTGAAGTATTGAATAATCAAATAATGAAGGATTATAAATTGAATAAGCAAATAATGGAAGATTATAATTTAACATAAATGTATTATAATGTAACATAACTATATTATTATAATTGATTGGCATAAAAATACATTGAAATGAAAGATAATTTAACATAAATATGCGTATTATCAGAATTATATAAGAGTGTTAAATGAAACAAATATTAGTATTATTTAATCTGATAATGTTTTATCTGCATTAAAATGTAGGATATGCAGGATATAGTGATTGGCATAAAAGTAACATTTTGCAATATTAAATAACAGTAATGAAAGATTATAATTTGAATAAGTAAATAATGGAAGACTATAATGTAACTTAAATATGTGTACTATTATTAGAATTATTAGAATGATCAATACTTTATTTGTATTAAAAGGTATGACATTCAGAATATGGTGATTGACATAAAAATAACATATTGAAATGTTGAATAACTAAATGTGAAAAAGATGTTGAGGCTCTAGAAAGAGTGCAGAGTAGAGCAACAAAGATGATTAGGGGACTGGAGGCTAAAACATATGAAGAACGGTTGCAGGAGCTCGGTATGAAAAGAAGGACTAGGGGAGACATGATAGCAGTGTTCCAATATCTCAGGGGTTGCCACAAAGAAGAGGGAGTCAAACTATTCTCCAAAGCACCTGAGGGTAGAACAAGAAGCAATGGGTGGCAACTAATCAAGGAGAGAAGCAACTTAGAACTAAGGAGAAATTTCCTGACAATTAGAACAATCAATAAGTGGAACAACTTGCCCCAGAATTTGTGAATGCTCCAACACTAGAAATTTTAAAGAAAATGTTGGATAGCCATTTGTCTGAAATGGTGTAGGGTTTCCTGCCTGGGCAGGGGGTTGGACTAGAAGACCTCCAAGGTCCCTTCCAACTCTGTTGTTGTTGTTGTTATTATTATTATTATTATTATTATTATTAAATAATGAAAGATTATAATTTAACATGAAAACGTGTATTGTTATTATTAGAACTATATAAGCTTGTTAAATGTGATAAATGTGATCAATATTGTTCTATTTGTACCAAAACATGTGACACTCAGGTGCCACACTGTTCACACATTAATATGTTTTTAAAAAATAAAAAAAATAAAAAACTGGGGGGCGGAAAGAACCTATGGCAAATAGGAATTGTCTCTAGAAATTTTTTTAATAAAATTATACAATTTTTCTTTCATTCTGTTAAAATGATGTATATGATTGCTTAAATAGATCAAACATATTTTGTGTTGTCTGATAATTTAATATCATTTATCTGCAAAATATGTTTCTGAAATATTTCTTTCTATTTGTTACTGAACCACTCTATGCAGAGGGGATGAAACAATGCTCAGTTATATCTGCAAGTGGCAATAACAAGTAACAAGCAAATCCAGGTATTTTCAGTATTGGGTATACATACTTCTTCTAGGCTGAAAAGAACTCCTCCAATTGGGGCACCAAATGCTACTGATACTCCAGCTGCTGAAGCAGCAGATAATACCTAGAGAACAGATAAGATGGTTTTATATTATCTAAATACCAATTAATTTAATATGCTAAACTTATGTTGCAAAGAGTTTGACCTAGCTTATATAATACTAAATATTATAATGTGGCATTTATTAAACACTTATTTTTCTGGGTTGCATGGCTATCGAAGTAGTCCAGGAAAAGGCAGAGTTTCTTCATGAAAGCAATGGACAAGGACAGTGAGCAGCGCAATTCCCATCTATAGCACCTTTTCCATTTTAGATCCAAAGGGGGCCTCTGGTGGCTCAGCAGACTAAGTCTGTCTGTTATTAACACAGCTGCTTGCAATTACTGCAAGTTCAAGTCCCACCAGGCCCAAGGTTGATTCAGCCTTCCATCCTTTATAAGGTAGGTAAAATGATAACCCAGATTGTTGGGGGCAATAAAAGTTGACTTTGTATATAATATACAAATGGATGAAGACTATTGCTTAACACTGTGTAAGCCACCCTGAGTCTTCGGAGAAGGGCGGGATATAAATTCAAATTAAAAAAAAAAAATAGGTACACAGTCCTGAACAGTACTCAAATAACAAACCGTCTTCACATCAATGAAAGCTCCTTATGCTTCTTATTTATGCAAAATCCACATACAAACTTTTCTTCCAACTGAAAGCATCCACATTTCTATTGATGTAAGGGAGAAGAAAAGTTTCTTTGTGGTGTATACTTCTATATTTAGTCTTATTGCTTATCAAATTAATCTATCGTCAATAACACTGCTTTCCATGTTACAAAAACAGTATTTACTGGATTAATACTGTTTTTTACAACAAAACGATCCTGCTATACATGAAAAATTAGAGTTTTGCCAATTTAAAATGTAATATTTGGAACACCACCAGTAAGACTAAAACAGTTCATACGTAATTTTAAATTTTTAAAATTTGAAATATCTTGCAAGTTCTACTGAAATTAAAAACTGTAGTTAAAAAATGTCATACCTCCCTTTTCTTTGCTTCATTTGTGCTGTACTTGGGGAAAAGGTACGAAAAGATGTTTCCCCAGCAACAGGCAACATGTACAAGAGGGCCTTCTTTCCCTAAGCTCAAGCCCGAGGCTACAGCCAAGACTAAAGTGACTGTTTTAATCATCAATGTCCACTTGCCCAGGTACCCTCTAATGATGAAGCCACTCAATATTGTTTTGATCTAGAAGAAAAGAAAAGTACATTCTGAAGAAATGTTTCTCAAAATATTTATCCTTTTCAGAATGCATGGCTCTATTTTAGTTATTTGTAATTCTTAATGTTTTTGAGTCTTTGGAAGGATTCTTTATTTGACTTATCTGGCTGGCCAAATCTATGCATACAGAATTAATTATAAATTAATGTTACAATATTTATTGTGGAATTTCTAACGTAATATTCAATATTATATAACATGATTATTTAGATATGTTGACATCTAGAGAAGCAACATAGAACTAAGGAGAAATTTCCTGACAGTTAAAACAATTAATCAGTGGAACAACTTGCCTCCAGAAATTGTTTTTAAGAAGATGTTGGATAACCATTTGTCTGAAGTGCTGTAGGGTCTCCTGCCTAAGCAGGGGGTTGGACCAGAAGACCTCCAAGATCCCTTCCAACTCTGTTATTCTGTTCTGTTATTTGGTATTATGTAGATATTATTTATATGTATTATTTAAATACATTATCTTTTAACATATATTTTAAGAACTCATTTTCAGAAGATTAATGTGTGCTGTAATAATCCCTTCCTTTATCAAACAGTATTTTCCCTTCAATATACATGAAATAAAAATTAAGATTGCAAAGAAAAACCAAAGAAAATTCTGCTACTTTCTTCCAAATGTATTATACATCTACTAACAGGTTAATCTTCTTTTACAATCATAGTATGCTAAAATAAGGCATTCAAATTTCTAAGTAAGGTAACAATTTTTTCTCAAATTATACAAAAGAATTATCTTTTAATTTTCCAAGAGCTATATTAATATATTTCTTAATAATATTTGAGAATATTTAAAATTTATATCCTAAATTGCAATCTTCATGACAGCCTGATTTCTTTTATCAATTTCTAATTTCTTATTTCTTCTATAAAACAATAATATACCGTTAGTTATGTACAGCAATTTTTTTCATAAATTTATTTTCAGCACAGTTAGGGATAACTATAATTCATTTCTTACCTCTGGTATCCCTGATCCACAAGCATAAGGTGCAAACACCTTCACCAAAGAAACTGCTAAGAAAGCAAAGCTCAAAGCCCAGAAAATGTACATTATGTAGTTCATTATATAGGAACCTGGTCCCTAAAAAAAATAAAGTAAACTTTAGTAAATCACTTTTATTTTTCAAATAGATTCCCAGCTTTAAAAGCAAGCTTAGAAGCACATCACAATCAAACATGTTATTTAGAATGTAAATAATGGCCTATGCCCATTTGCTCATCAACCATTTAAAGTTACAACTGTGCTAAATGAATGGTGGTTATGACTGGTCCTCAAGAGTTGTGTGTCCCTTTACCTCTGCAGTGACATCATTCCAATCTGAGTCTTGGCAACTGTTTCACACTTATGGCCAATTATAGTACTCCACAATTACACCAATACTACTTGTCACCTTCTGTGCAGGTTTCCCCCAAAAGTTAATGGGGGAAGGCAAGGAAAATCCCAAATCACTGGGATAAATCTTCTCCATTGTGCACCCTTCTCCCCTTTGGTGCTAGAGCCATGCTGGCTTTGTACATCCTCCCCAAACCACATGATGCTTCTTGTGAATCCCTGACTCTCACTCCCCATTTACACAACCTTGCCAACCCATGCCTCACACAGCACCCTCAGACACTTTGACCCATGCCTCACACAGCACCCTAACACTTGCTCTTGACCTTCACTGCATCATGCCTCCTTCCACACCCCCTTGCTCTTTTCCCCACCTGAACAACGGTCTACTGGCCTGGGACTTGCTTCCTACCAGTTTCCACACTGATTTTGTTTGTGGGAAGCCAGCAGGAAATTGTCTTGCTTAATGACCCTGGGATTTGTTTAACAATAGCAACCTGGACTGCAGGATTGCCATCGCTAAGCAATGCAGTTGTAGTTTACAACCACATTCCTTCACAACCGGAAATTCTGCCTCCAGGCTGTCATAAGTAAAAAAATTACCTGTGTTTATTGTCAAAAAAGTGATTTACAGCATGCAGAAAAAAATGATAGGGTAAGTTTTAGAAGTGCTGTAAGGAGACCAAATATATATATACTAACTAAAAAAATTGCAACAAGATCCATGGCAGCCTCGAAAATCCCACTCTACAAATATGGTTAATAAAAATGCCCTTTTAATATTTTGTGATAAATAGCTAATCCATTACAGAAACAATGCTTATAAAGTATCATTTTGTCTTTTGGAAGGCCACCAAAACCTGGCTTTTTACCCCAGTGTTCGGCAAGAATGAGGATCTATGGAATTGGTTGTGGGGCATCCCAAAGGGATGATTGAGGCACTGAGTTTTGTTTTGATAATTTATGATTTTATAGTTCTTGGTTATATTGTCAATATGAACCTCCCAGAGCGATGTTTTAAGATATACAGCCACACAAATCTTTTAAATAAATAAATAAATAGCCTGGAGACTAAAACATATGAAGAATAGTTGCACGAATTGGGTCTGACTAGTGTACAGAAAAGGACTGGGGGTGGGGGACATGATAGCAATATTCTAGTATTTGGAGATCTGCCACAATGAAGAGGGGGTCAATTTATTTTCCAAAGCACCAGAGGATAGGACAAGAAACAATTAATGGAAAATAGAAAAAAGCAACCTGGAATTAAGGAGAAACTTGCTAAGAGTGAGAACAATTAACCAGTGGAACAGCTTGCCTTTAGAAGTTGTGAGGGCTTCATCACTGGAGGCTTTTAAGAAGAGACTGAACAGCCAATTATCTGGAATGGTATAGGGTCTTCTGCTTGAGCAGGGGGTTGAATTAGAGGGCCCTTCCAGCTTTATTCTGATTGATCTAGAAAAACCTTCCTACTGTTAGATAGGGTTTTCTCATCAATGCACTGATTTCTCTTTAAAGACTTTACTTACCTCTGCTTGACCAATTATTAATTCTGCCCATGTTTTCCATAATGGACATTTATCTCTCTCTTCAAATGTTGTTTCATTAGATGCCCAGCAACACTGTTCATGATTGAACCACAGGGCACTAAGACAAATGCCTTCCTTTAAATCAGTCATCCAATCTGCAGCAATATCTATCAATCCAGCCAAAGCACCTAGTACATAAATACAAAATGTTCCATACTTTCAGAGAATAAACACACTAAAAATTATAATATACTAAAAACACAAATCTTATTGAGGTTCTTAGAGCCACGGTGGTGCAGTGGTCAGAGTGCAGTACTGCAGGCTACTTCCGCTGATCACTAGCTGCCAGCAGTTTGGCAGATCAAATCTAACCAGGCTCAAGGTTGACTCAGCCTTCCATCCTTCCAAGCTCAGTAAAATGGGGACCCAGATAGTTGGGGGCAATACGCTGACTCTGTAAACCACTTAGAGAGAGCTGTAAAGCACTGTGAAGCGGTATATAAATCTAAGTGCTATTGAATAGAATACATTTTTTATTGGCCAAGTGTGTTTGGACACACAAGGAATTTGTTTTGGTGCATATGCTCTCAGTGTACATAAAAGAAAAGATACGTTCATCAAGAATTCTAAGGTACAACACTTAATGATAGTCATAGGGTACAAATAAGCAATCAGGAAACAATATCAATATAAATTGTAAGGATACAAGCAACAAAGTTACAGTTGTACAGTCATAAGTGGAAAGAGATGGGTGATGGGAACGATGAGAAGATTAATAGTAGTGCAGATTTAGTAAATAGTTTGACAATGTTGAGGGAATTATTTATTTAGCAGAGTGATGGTGTTTGGAAAAAAACTGTTCTTGTGTCTAGTTGTTCTCGTGTACAGTGCTCTATAGTGTCATTTTGAGGGTACGAGTTGAAACAGTTTATTTCCATGATGTGAGGGGTCTGTAAATATTTTCACAGCCCTCTTTTTGACTCGAGCAGTATACAGGTCCTCAGTGGAAGGCAGGTTGGTAGCAATTGTTTTTTCTGCAGTTCTAATTATCCTCTGAAATCTGTGTCTGTCTTATTGGGTTGCAGAACCAAACCAGACAGTTATAGAGGTGCAGTTGGCAGACTCAGTAATTCCTCTGTAGCACTGGATCAGTAGCTCCTTGGGCAGTTTGAGCTTTCCGAGTTGGTGCAGAAAGAACATTCTTTATTGTGCTTTTTTGATGACATTTTTGATGTTAGCTGTCCATTTTAGATCTTGCGATATGGTAGAACCTAGAAATTTGAAGGTCTCTATTGTTGATACTGTGTTGTCTAGTATTGTAAGAGGTGGAAGTATGGAAGGATTTCTCCTAAAGTCTACCACCATTTCTACAGTTTTGAGTGTGTTCAGTTCCAGATTTTTCTGGTTGCACCACAAAGCTAGTTGTTCAAACTCCCGTCTGTATGCAGATTCATCATTGTCTCGAATGAGACCGATCACTCTTGTGTCATCTGCAAACTTCAGTAGTTTAACAGATGGATCAGTAGAGATGCAGTCATTGGTATACAGAGAGAAGAACAAGTGGGGAGAGCACACAGCCTTGGAGAGCCCTTGTGCTAATTGTACAGGTATCTGATGTGATTCTGTTTAGCTTCACCTGCTGCTTCTTGTTTGTTAGGAAGCTTATGATCCACTTACAAGTGTGTTCAGGTACCTGTAGCTGGTTTAGCTTAGTTAGAAGCGTGTCTGGAATGATGGTATTGAATGCTGAACTAAAGCCTACAAAGAGGCTTTTGCGTAGTTCTTTGGAGATTCAAGTTGTTGTAGGATGTAGTGCAGAGCCATATTAACAGCATCATCTGTTGATTTATTTGCTCAGTATTCAAATTGCAAAGGGTCTAAGAGCGGATCTGTGATGGTTTTCAAGTGGGACAGCACTAGCCTTTCAAAGGTTTTCATGACTACAGATGTTAAAGCAACTGGTCTGTAGTCATTCAGTTCCTTGATGGTGGGCTTCTTCGGCACTGGGATGATGGTAGAGCATTTGAAGCAAGAAGGAACATAGCACATCTCTAGTGATTTATTGAAAATATGGGTGAGGATGGGGGCCAATTGGTCAGCACAGACTTTTAAGCAAGGAGGAGTTATTTTGTCTGGGCCTGGAGCTTTTCCTGGCTTTTGTCTGTGAAATAGGTCCTGCACTTCTTTTTCTGTGATCACTAGGGGTTGTGAACCCAACGGGATGGGGTCAGTTGTAGGAGGCTTGGCTGTTGTTGGTGTGTCTGAGATGGGGGTTGTGGAGATAGGTGGCTGTAGTTTCCTTTTCTACCTCTTTGCTGGTTCATTTGTTGAGAACTGATTCTTTAGCTTTTCAGAGTAGCTTCTTTTTGCTGCTCTGATCTCCCTTGTTAATACATTTCTGGCCTGATTGTACAGCATTTTACCATCTTTTCTGTAGGCTTCCTCTTTGGAACGATGTAGCTGCTTAAATTTAGCTGTGAACCAAAGTTTTTTGTTACTGTATATTCGCAAGTTCTTTGTCAGTACACATAGGTTTTCACAGAAGCTGACACATGATGTTACAGCATCTGTGAGTTCATCTAAGTCTGCAGAGGTACTTTCAAAAACATTCCAATCAGTGCAGTCAAGGCAGCCTGTAGCTTTAACTTTGCCTCCTCCGTCCAGGTCTTCACTGATTTAATTGTTGGTTTTGTGGTGTTAAGTCTTTGCCTGTAAGCAGGTACAAGGTGAATCATGCAATGATCAGAGTGTCCCACAACTGCTCATGGTAAGGACCGATAAGCATCTTTTAGTGTTGTGTAGCAATGGTCTAAAGTATTCTTGCCTCTAGTGGGACAATTGACATGCTGAAAGTATTTTGGGAGCTCTTTCCGCTCTAGAGCAGAAGTGTCAAACTCGATCCCGTCACCACATGAAGAGTTTGTTTGCCCTTGGGAGGTTGGGGTGGGCATGGCCTGGTCATCACAGCTGACTGAATGGGCATGATTGGGCCCTGGGAAGCAGTGGCCGGTCCCTCATCATCTCCACCACGGCCCCGCGGGCCATTGCTGTGGCCTATTGCAAGCAGCATCCGGCCCATGGGCTGCGTGTTTAATACATCTGCTTTACAGTATCAGAAGAATATAATCACAAACAGCTGGATGAGCCCAAATGGTGGGGAAGATTTCTGGAACTGAACTTGGAGGGAGTTGAGGAAAAGGGCAAATCTTATAACACCTTTTCTCTATTCCCTTGTCCTTTGGAATGTTCTCCCCATCCCTGGGATAATTAGCAAGAAGAGTTACTTTTTTATCACCACTGGAACTTTGAACAGTCATTGCCCAAGGCAGTTGCTAAGCAAGGTCTTCCTTAGATGGAATCGTGAGCTTTTTCCTCAGAGTAGGTTTCTACTGGATTCAACATAATTTATTTCTGAATCAAAATATTTAGGATTATAATTTTTAAAAAATAAGTTCCTACCTGATGCCAATCCAGTTAGTGTCACAACCAGCCATCCTGACCATGCATCATATAAACTCTCTGTCATTTCCCATGCCGATTCTTTTTTCTTGCTGTTGATCTAGATACAATGTATAGTTTAGATTAACACAAATCTTAATTTTATTAACAAAGATACAGTACAGGTAGTCCTGAATTTACGACCACAATTCAGCCCCAAATTTCTGTTACTAAGCAAAACAGTTAAGTACGTTTTGGCCCATTTTATTACCTTTCTTGCCATAGTTAAGTGAATCATTCAGTTACAGTTAAGTGAATCGTGATTGTCTTAACAACTGCAATGATTCACTTAACAACTGCAATCTGGCTTCCCCCATTTACTTTGCTTGCCAGAAGCCAACTGGGAAGGTTGCAAATGGCAATTACATCACCACAGGATACCATAACTGTTATAAATACATAATGGTTTCCAAGCGCCTGAATTCTGATAATATACAATGGGGAAGCTGCAATGATCACAAGTCATTGGGGAGGAGCCAGTTAGTGTCATCATGAACAGGTGTGCAAACGGGATCTACGCAGAGTACAGCTGGTTTCTGTCCATCTGGGGGATTCCTAGGAGCCAAAGTCACCCTGCAGGGGCGACGGGAGAGGAAGGATTCTCCATTGATCGCAAACAGGCATTGGCCTGTTTTGCTGGTCAGGAGTAATCCTTCCTGAAAGAAGGTGGAGAAGAAGATGACCATTAATGGCCGAACCGAAGTGGTGACAACTGGTCGGAGCAAGCATGGAGAAAGCAGAAGAAAGCAGTGGATTGGACCTGGATGAAGTTTCTTTACAACTTCCACCAAAGCTGATTTAAGAAGAAAGGGGGACTCCAGAGAGAAGGAGGGAAGGGAATTTCTTTTCCCTCCCCCACCTTTGAAGCGGTGAGGAAAAACGCAGAGCAGTTAAGATCCATAATAATAAGGAAGGAATGAAGGGAGAGTTGTTGTTAAAAAAAAAAACCAGAGAGACTGGACTGGACTTTAGAAAAGAAGATTTGGACAGACGTAACTTTGGATAGAGACAATTTGCAATTATATTGAGTCACTTTCCTAGACTTTGGGTTAAATAGAGAAAATAAAGTATCTCCCCCTCCTTGTAATGACATATAAAGTACTATGAGAAGAGAAGAAAGTAGCAAGGAGGACATCTACTGGGCAAAGAGGATATAAAACTGAAGGACTGTGGAAGTGACGAATACCACTTTTTTTCCTTTCTCTTTTCCTAGATATAACCTGTAACCTTGGCTGACCTGTGGTGGATTACAAATAATGTGGACTAAAGATTAAGTGCTGCCTATCTCTATCTCTTTCGAATACTGAGGTATTGGAGGTTGGCGATTTAACAGGCATTGTGGATTATAAACACTCTTAATGAACTCATAATACTATTGGACAGATAAAGTAGAACATTAAGGACAAATATAATGGTCACTTTTGGATTACAAATTCCTTCTTATTTTGGGATGATGATGATGAGGAGGAGGATTATTATTATTATTACTATTACTATTATTATTCTTTTATTCATTAAACATGAAACTCAGTCAACTGAACATTTAAAAATGTGTCCAAATACCCTTGACTGATACTAATGGTTGATATAGGTTGCTGCCAGCATCCTAGGTATCAACCAAGTATCTTCTCAAAATATATGAAGTGTAGTTTTTTGCAGTTCCTCTGGTGTCATTGCAGGAAGCTGCAATTTCTTGATGTGTTTTGTAAAATTCTTGGACATGGTATTAAGTAACCTGATGACAATGGGCATCACCGTTACATGTTTCATTCATAGCTGTGTAGTTTCGATGGCCAGGTCACAATATTTCCTAATTTTTTCCAATTCCTTTTCCTCGACTGTTATGTCTCCTGGTTCAGTGATATCATTAAACTGTATGCTTCAACCATGATATCTAGTGTATTATGTTCCAAATGATTGTATTTGGAACATAGTATTATGTTCCGTCTGCATTCAAAAGTCCCACAAGATCTTCCCCATCTCATTTTCAGTAACTTTTTCCACTTTGTGCTCCCATGACTTTTCGGATACAGGTATGTCGTATTTTTTACATAGTGACCAGTGGACTAATTTAGCAACTTGATCGTGTCTAGCTTTGTAATCACTTTGTGTGATTTTGCTGCACTCACATATTAAGTGTGAAACAGTTTCAACTTTGTCATTGCAAATTTGCCAGTTTGGATTGACAATGGATTTTTGTATTTTCGCTTTTATGCTATTAGTTTGTAATACTTGTTCTTGAGCAGCAAGTATTAAAGCTTCCATTTCTTCTTGAAGGTTCCTCTCTTAAGTCATCCCCATGTCAAGTTGTTATCACCTTTTCCTTCAATGTTTTTCAAGTGCTGTCCATGCAGAGCTTTGGTTTTCTATCCATTTAATCTGTCATCCAACTGTTTTTCCTTATATTCTGCCTTTGTTTCTGTTGTTTTTATAATGTTCTCCGTTTTCACAGCCTGCAGCAATCTTTCTGTGCTTTGGTTCACATAATCATTCAAACTTTGTTTTTCTCCTTCTACAGTTTGATGGATGATGATAATGATTACTATTATTATTATTTTCTCTTCTAATTGTATACAAGACATTGAGGATTACAAAAAGATTGGTCTAAAGGGAGGATTGAAGTGGGATTGGATCTGAAAGACGTTTACTTCTTTTTCTATACCTATAGGTAAAGCGAGATTTGGAGTGCTGGAGGGTTATATACATGTTAAAAGGTGATTGGAGGTATTGGATATTTAAAAAAATCTGAGGTAAAATTATTGACTATAACAAGCACAACAAACCTAACAAAGATAGGGTTAGGGAGGAAACCTGCCTCCACATCATGATCGGCCACCTCAGGTCCATCTAATCAGAGGTCAATAGAAGATATGTTAAAAATGGAGAGATCAAATCCATTTAAAGAATTGCAGACTATGCTTCAATCAATGCAGGAGAACATGACAAAAAACCACGACGAAATGAAGAGGGAATAGAAGTGAGAAACAATAAGGGAGAATTTTTAAAAAAAGATACAAAAGATGGATGAAAAGTTTGAAAATTTCCAGCAATTGATTACAAAAAATGAACAGAAAATACAGGAAATAGAAGCGAGGCTGGAGAAAGAAGAAAAAAAGAGTAGATGAAATAAACAATAGACTAACCCAGGAAAATAAAGAGTTAGACATCACAGTAATATTGCTAGAGATAGAAAAAGCAGCACATTATCTAAGATTCCAGAATGTAGAAGAGGAGAAAGGGGAAGACTTACCGGACGTTATGGCAGAGTTACTAGCAAAGGCATTAGGGACAGAGAAAGAAGAGATAGAAATCGACAAAGCATATAGAATACATAGGAACTACGCAAGGAGACACAAACTACCAAAGGAAGTACACATAAGATTCATGAAGAAATCGATGAAGGACGAAGTGCTCAACAAGACAAGAGACAAGCCAGTACAGTATAAAGGGAAACAATTGGTAGTTCTGAAGCAAGTCCCAAGAAGAGTTAGAGAGTTGCAGAAGCAGCACCAATTTTTAACTACATTGTTGACTAAGTATAACATAAATTTCAGATAGTTGATCCTGGAAAAAATACTGGTCCCGTGGCATGAAAAGAGACATAGATTGGAGTCACTGGATAAAACGACTGTGTTCTACAATCAGCATTTCGGCACCGAAGAGGAACTGGAAAAGAGGGAAGTAATAGAAGATAGATATCAAGGAATGCTTGCTACAGAAGAAAAGAAAGTGCAGCAAAAGGAAAGTGAAAAAGAAAAAGGAACCAAACAGAAAGCAATGGAGCAAGACCCAAATAATTGAGAAAAATAAGAGCAACCAGGAGTATAAGACCCAGATATAGATAGAACAATGCAAGAAGAATTTAAGATACTTCATTAAACTTCAATGGATTGAACTCACCCAAAAAAAGGAAGAAAACCTTCTATAAATTACATAGATTGAAGCTAGATATAATATAATTACAAGAAGTCCATATAAAAGAAAAACAAACAATTACTGGGGAATTGGGGAACTAAATTGGGGAAACTATTTGTTTTGTTATCACAACAAAAAAAGAGAGGAGTGATGTTATACAGGTGAAACTCAAAAAATTAGAATATCGTGCAAAAGTTCATTTATTTCAGTAATGCAACTTAAAAGGTGAAACTAATATATGAGATAGACTCATTGCATGCATAGCAAGATAGTTCACGCCTTGATTTGTCATAATTTTGATGATTATGGCTGACAGCTCATGAAAACCCCAAATTCACAATCTCAGAAAATTAGAATATTACATGAAATCCATAAAACAAGGTTTGTACATAGAACAATATCAGACCTCTGAAAAGTATAAACATGCATATGTACTCAGTACTTGGTTTGGCCCCCCTTTGAATCGATTACTGCCTCAATGTGGCGTGGCATGGATGCTATCAGCCTGCTGTGGTGTTATGGAAGACTAGGATGCTTCAATAGCAGCCTTCAGCTCTTCTGCATTGTTCGGTCTCATGTCTCTCATCTTTCTCTTGGCAATACTCCATAGATTCTCTATAGGATTAAGGTCAGGCAAGTTTGCTGGCCAATCAAGCACAGTAATCCCATGGGCATTGAACCAGGTTTTGGTACTTTTGGCAGTGTGGGCAGGAGCCATGTCCAGCTGGAAATTAAGTCAGCATCCCCATAAAGCTCGTCTGTGGAAGGAAGCATGATGTGCTCCAAAATCTCCTGGTAGATGGCTGTGTTGACCCTGGACTTAATGAAGCACAGTGGACCAACACCAGCAGATGACATGACTCCCCAAATCAATACTAATTTTAATTAGAAACACAAGTTAAAATAGGGAAAAAAATGGTAAGTGAACACCTGTCTACCCTAGACAAATTCAAATCACCAGGACCGGATGGATTACACCCCAAGGTTCTGAAGGAACTGGCAGACGTGATCTCAGAACCACTGAACTATATCTTTCAAAGATCCTGGAGCACAGGGGAGCTGCCAGAGGACTGGAAAAGAGCTGATGTAGTTCCCATCTTCAAAAAAGGAAAAAAAACAGATCCAGGAAACTACAGACCTATCAGCCTGACCTCAATACCGGGGAAGATTCTGGAAAAGATAATCAAGCAACGAATCACCAAACACCTAGAAGCAAACAAAGTAATAACCAAAAGCCAACATGGGTTTGTCAAAAACAGATCATGCCAGACTAATCTTATTGCATTCTTTGACAAAATGACAAAATTAGTAGACCAGAGGAATGCTGTTGATATAATTTACTTGGACTTCAGTAAAGCATTTGATAAAGTAGACCATAACCTACTAATGTGGGTTAGACAGCACCACCACCAGCTGGATTTGTAACTGGCTGACCAACCGCACTCAACGTGTAGTCCTCAACGGAACTACATCCACATGGAGGGAAGTATGCAGTGGAGTACCCCAAGGCTCTGTTTTAGGCCCAGTACTCTTCAACATCTTCATCAATGACTTGGACGAGGGGATAGATGGGGAACTCATCAAATTTGCAGATGACACCAAGCTGGCAGGAATAGCCAACACTCCAGAAGATGGGCTCAAGTTACAGAAAGATCTTGACAGACTTGAACATTGGGCGCTATCTAACAAAATGAAATTCAACAGTGAAAATTGTAAGGTTCTACATTTAGGCAAACAAAATCAAAATGCACAGCTACCGTATATGTGGTACCTTGCTCAATAGTAGTACTTGTGAGAGGGATCTTGGAGTCCTAGTGGATAACCATTTAGATATGAGCCAGCAGTGTGCAGCAGCTGTTAAAAAAGCCAACACAGTTCTGGGCTGCATAAACAGAGGGATAGAATCAAGATCACGTGAAGTGTTAGTGCCGCTTTATAATGTCTTGGTAAGGCCACACTTGGAATACTGCATCCAGTTTTGGTCGCCATGATGTAAAAAAGATGTTGAGACTCTAGAAAGAGTACAGAGAAGAGCAACAAAGATGATTAGGGGACTGGAGGATAAAACATATGAAGAACGGTTGCAGGAACTCAGTATGTCTAGTTTAATAAAAAGAAGGACTAGGGGAGACATGATAGCAGTGTTCCAATATCTCAGGGTTTGCCACAAAGAAGAGGGAGTCGGGCTGTTCTCCAAAGCACCTGAGGGTAGAACAAGAAGCAATGGGTGGAAACTGATCAAGGAAAGAAGCAACTTAGAACTAAGGAGAAATTTCCTGACAGTTAGAACAATTAATCAATGGAACGACTTGCCTGCAGAAGTTGTGAATACTCCAACACTGGAAATTTTTAAGAAAATGTTGGATAACCATCTGAGATGGTGTAGGGTTTCCTGCCTGGGCAGGGGGTTGGACTAGAAGGCCTCCAAGGTCCCTTCCAATTCTGTTGTTATATTATATTATATAACACAGACTGTGGAAACTTCACACTGGACTTCAAGCATCTTGCGGTGTGTGCCTCTTCATTCTTCCTCCAGACTCTAGGTCCTTGGTTTCCAAATGAGATGCAAAAGTTGCTCTCATCAGAAAAGAGGACTTTGGACCACTGAGCAACAGACCAGTTCTTTCTTTAGCCCAAGTAAGACGCTTGTGACGTCTTGTTTGTTGTTCAGGAGAGGCTTGACAAGAGGAATTCGACATTTGAAGCCCATGTCCAGGATCCGTCTGTGTGTGGTGGCTCTTGATGCATTGACTCCAGCCTCAGTCCACTCCTTGTGAAAGTCCCCAACACTTTTGAATGGCCTTTTCCTGACAATCCTCTCCAGGCTGCGGTCATCCCTGCTGCTTGTGCACCTTTTTCTTCCACACTTCTCCCTTCCACATGACTTTCTATTAATGTGCTTTGATACAGCACTTTGGAACATCCAACTTCTTTTGCAATTACCTTTTGAAGCTTTCCGTCCTTATGGAGGGTGTCAGTGATGGTTTTCTGCACAACTGTCAGGTCAGCAGTCTTTCCCATGATTGTGATTCCTACTGAACCAGACTGGGAGACCATTTAAAGGCTCAGGAACCCTTTGCAGGTGTTATGGCTTAATTAGCTGATTAGAGTGGGACACTTTGAGCCTACAATATTGAACCTTTTCACAATATTCTAATTTTCTGAGATTGTGAATTTGGGGTTTTCATGAGCTGTAAGCCATAATCATCAAAATTATGACAAATCAAGGCGTGAACTATCTCGCTTTGCATGTAATGAATCTATCTCATATATTAGTTTCACCTTTTAAGTTGCCTTACTGAAATAAATGAACTTTTGCACGATATTCTAATTTTTTGAGTTTCATTTGTATGTTAAAGAAACAATTCAGGCTAACCAAATATATGATGATGAAGAAGGAAGGATCTTGATTGTGGAAGTAACATTAAATGAAAAATGGGTACTCCTACTTGCAATCTACGCATCGAATAATGGACAAGAACAATTTTATAAAAAAACCTACATAATACTATATGTGATATGGAATGTGATAATCTTTGTCTCTTAGGAGAATTCAATGTGATAATAGATTAAATGGACTATAAAAGTAACAGAATAAGGAAAGGAGTAAAAAGGATTCTACCTAGAACTTTCTTTAAAATGGCAGAAGAGTTAAACATACAAGATGTATGGAGAGAGAGGAACCCGGGGGGGGGGGGGAACCAATACACATTCTATTCTAATAGACACTAATCCTGGTCTAGAATAGATATGGTATGGATGTCGATGGAATTAAATACTAATGTATATGAGGTAGAAATAGATACAAATTTATGGGCAGATCACAATCCAATGAGAATCACCTGGAAAGGACGAAAGAAAAGTATAAGATGGACTCTGAACCTATTGATATTAAAAGATATAGAATTTAGGCAGATGTTGGGAAAAACAAATGAGATTCTTCTTTGAAGAAAATAGGAAAGAAGATACGTCATTACAAAACATATGGAACACAGCAAAAGCATACATGAGAATAGTTGCTATAACATTTATAGTGAGGAACAATAAAAGGAAGAAGCCTGAATTCTGATCACATACATGGGGAAGCTGCAATGGTCACAAGTGTAGGCCCCATATCTCAACAACCACTTTTTCCTTCACTATATTTCCATTTTCCAACTGAATTGATTCTATATTCATTAAGATACACTTGCTACTATAATATAGCAACTTATATAATATAGATTGCTGAGATATGAGACCTGAAAATATTTTATTTTGTTCCACCAACTAGAAAAGTTAATGGGAAGATTTACTGGGTCTTTTGCTTAATTGGAAGAACTTGGAATACAATTATGGGTATTTGTTATGTTTTGATTGGCTGTTACTGAAAGTCTGTATTACTGTGTATATGATATGATGGGGGGCCCTATCAGTTCCTTAAATCAATCAATCAATCAATCAATCAATCACAGAATTGAATTTCTACAGAACATATAATAAAGCAACCAATAAAAGGCAACAATCTCCATAGTTATATTAACTGTCTTATGTATAAACCTTTTATTCCCTAATGGTTTTGCAATTTTTAACAAAACCTCATTCTTTGTAATATTTGATTAAAATATTTGAAATTAATTTCCCAGTAACACAGTCATAATAACTTATAATTAGAAATGAGAAACCTAATAATGAAGTACAATGCAGATGAACAAAGTTTCAAAAAGAAAGAGATAAAGACTGGCTTCCTGTCCTTCAGTTCTTTTAAATCAAGTCTCTTTGAAACAATGTCTACTAGACATTATAAAGCTCACACATAAATTTCCACCTATAGATTATCCTGACTGTACCAACTATTCTTAACATTTGAATGACTGAGCAATGGAAAGACTACAGGGTTGAATAAATGTTTCTTTTTTAAAAAAATAAGCTGCATAGTTTTTTTTATGAACAAATATATTTAATTTTATTTTTTGTGCTCTGCACAAGTGATTATATTTTAAAATTAACAGCAGCATTTCAAAAGGAAAGAACAATTTGAGATATTATAATGTAAGAAAGAAAGAGAACAAAATGAAGTCTAGGTAACCTAGTATCAAGCATTCAATAGAGCATTTATATATCTAATAATTGATGAGAATATTTTTGCAACATTTAACCTGCATAAAAAAAGAGAAATGGAATCTGTAGCTCCATTGTCAGCATGACAGGAAAGAAAATTGTTTTACGATTTCATAATTATATTGTTCAGCTGGTGAGAGTTACATCCCTATTTGAACTAATTGGAGTTTTTCTTCTCTTTCAAAATGTTAGGATCAAGGCGGGGATGAAATGCTCCTGGATCAGACCGGCCGATCCAGTAGCGATGGCAGCGGGTGGTTTGGAGACGGTAGCAGTTCAGCCGGTTCAGATTTCACCACTGGATCAAGGCTCATCCATTTAAGATGCTTGGAGATTTCAAACACAAAATAGCTTCTTCACAACATACGTAGTTAACTTGTGGAATTCAATACTGCAACGCATGGTATTAGCCACTAACTTGACAGGCTAGAAAAGAAAACTAGACCTACTACTCTGTAGTTTTCCAACAGGGTTAGACCAGTGATGGTGAACCTTTTTGGGCTCAGCATGTGAAAAAAAAATGCCTAATTTGATCCTGCTGATATGCCACCTCCCTCAGAAAAAATAGGTAATTTTTTATTTAATTTTTTAAAAAATACAGTCCAGTCATGTGTGTGATCCCCAAGATATGCTGCATGACACTTCTTTCAGTATTTTCTACCCAAGGCAACACCAGGTCACACAAGGCTTTTGTTCTTAAAGTGGCTTCAGAGAATGTTCTTCTACAGCTGTTGAAAACTGCTTGACAGAACACCTGGTTCTCACATGATTTTCAGAGGTTCCAGAGGCCATACAAAAGCACACCCTATTCTTGCATGGCCTCTGCAGTTTCCAAAAGTCGTTCAAGAATGAAGTGTGCTTTCCAGACAGTTGTTTTCAGGTGTTGGTGGATGTTGGTATGTTATCCAAAATGGTATGGTATCTTCCCTTTGACATGTGCATCTTAGATTCACCATCAATGAATTAGCATTTTGAAATATGGCAGCATGTCTTCAAATACCAATGGCAGAGGATAATAGCAGGAGAAGGATATAATTCCACTTCCTTATTGCATAGCGCCCAGAATTTATAGGCCATGGTGAGAAACAAAATCCTGGTGTCAAATGGGCCTTGGCTGATGGCTATCCTTACATTCTTACAGAAGAATCACCATTCAAACAAAACAAGATTATATCCCCAAATCAGACTCAAATCAAACATATTTATCAACAAATGCTAACAGATTGAAAATTTACATCAAAATCAAATCACCTAATATACATACACTGCAATAAAGCACAGAATATACTAGTCAAACTATGTGTAGAACAAAGCATTTCTTTCAGTTTAAATGCCATATAACAGTCATATGAATTTTTTTAGCAGTAACTCACCAGAAATTTACTTTGTCTGGTTATATAAGAATTCAATCTGATATGTCACAGAAATGATAACCTATTGTTCAGTTTTAAATAAATACGAAATGAAAGGCATAAACAGTCTTAGTACATTTAGGGCAAAGTCCAGGCACACCCTAATCCTATTTGAACATTTTATTCATTATACATATGAATAAAGTTATCAGAAAAAAGCCCACACATCTTTGAAATAAATGTCAGTAATATTTTATTTTAATTAATTTAGTTTATTCAGGGTTGCTGAAAAAAAAATACTTAAAAGAGTGCTTCCTTCCTTTCAAGGAAGCCCAATATTATAGAAATAAAATAGAAAGCTTCACTAGTGCTACTTTATTAATACTTTTTCCTCTAGCTCATAGATTTAAGCTAAGACAGCAGCTTCCACGATAAATGCTGAAACTGGAAGAAGAAACAGTGTTATATTTTTAAAAACTGCCTATCATATTTGTGTGCTCTTTTGCATAATCACTCCATGTCACAATCACTCATTTAGACTGCAGCAGCCATATTAATCAGAAAAATACATGTCTGTTACTATTTTAACAACAAACTCCCTATGAATTGTAAGCTCCCCCAATTACACCCTCTCCTTCTCCCATAACCTGAAAACCGCTCATCCTCTAACAATGCTTCAAAGCACCTAATAAAGGAAAAGGCATAAAAATATTTTTAAAGTATTCAATTTTTTAAATGGCATAGCAGTAGAAAAATAGCATTGAAATCAAAACTTCCCAAGATTGAAAATAAAAACCAATATAACCCATTTTGTTTTTACAATAAAGGATTTGTTTTAAATCATGCAGTAAATTCATATTTCACCGAACAGTCAGAATGCCATGAAGGAGTTAATGCTAAACAGCATTTAGAGAGACTTCAACGCCTAGTAAGAACAGCATTCTCTTTCACTGAGGAGTCAAAATAGCTTCCTTGATTAATTCTAGTCATTCTAGTTATGGCAGCCATTACTATGGGGTTATAGTATTACACAATTTACATCAAAGCTTAAGCCTTCTGTTTTTTAAAAAATAAAACCAGATACCGAAGATAGGAGTCGCTTGCTGATGATCTTAAGAAAAAAATGGCTTATCAACAAGGAAGCACAACCCATGTTGGTAGATCTAGTGTAAAACAAATGAGAGAGGCTTGCCAAAAATGCAGAGGTTTAAAAAACAAAAACAAAAACCTTCTCTCTCACTCTGAAAGCAACTGGCCACATGACAAAAAGATAAAAGAAACTAAATCACAACAAATTTGCTATACCTCTTTTATGCAACTCTCTTAATGGAATGCCATCTCCTCCCCCATCGTATGGTAAATAAGGATCAGAAGATACTTCCATGAGCTTGACAAAAGGGGTTTTAAGAGCACAACAGCCACGGCGTTTCTTATAGCACAGCAGCAGACTGGGAAGCTGCCATATTCAATCAGGATTTGGACTGTGTGCGGCTTATTGCAGCAACTCCGTTCTTCCAAGTTCGATGATGTCATCAAAGGGAAATTATTGCAGCCTGGTTGCTACTGACTACAATCTAGGGGTGCTTAAAGGTGGAACAGCAGACTTAATTTATGAAGTCTGCTGTTTTTGAAGGTGACTAAGCCTGAAGTAAAGCAGAATAAACTGGTTTAAGGAAGTCCAGGCTAAATCAAGCAACATCAGCTTCTATTCATGTCTGAATAGGCAGCCATATTAGCCTTACAGCTTGTTCTTTATACAGTCCAAATATTAGAGATTCGTTTCTCTAAGAAAAGAAAAATAAATACAACCTCTTCTATCTGATGCTCACTTTTTATGTTTACACCTAGAGCTGTAAATTATTACAAAGTAGCATACACAAATCACAAAATGGCTTAAAATAATGAATTTTTATTCATTCAAAAAATGAAAAGTTTGCAGTCATTTAATATATTTCATTTTAAGAATGCCATTTTAATCACTTAGCCAATGCAAAAAGCTAAATAAAACTGTCTCTTTTAAAGCTTAAAGATCTTATGAAAACTGTTGAAATTTACAACTATGGTAACAAACATAGAATTTGTATGCATATAATGTTAAATTTTCTTTCAGCCTGGAAATAAACGACTGAATTCAGCTTTTGAATCTCACGTGTATCAAGATAGTGGCTTTCCACTTTTGCAATGTAATACTTTAAAAAAGAATAATCATGAGACTCAACATAAGGATTTTTGGCAACTGAAGAAGGAACATTATTATTTCTACAAGCTTAATCATTAGGTGGTTTTAAGCTTTAAAAAAGCTTGACAAGTTTTCGAGTTCAAGTATATTAAATAAGGATCTTCATTTCCACACCTGAAAAATGCTAGACATATTATTGTTCTTATTTCCAAAATCATATCCAAGAGATTGTTGTGGAATAATCCAAATTTGAACACATATACACACACACAGACAAGAGACTGGTCTGCTTAAATTGGCCTTAGCCCATCCTCAGAGATACCTACCAATCTTTAAAAGATCCAATGTTTGAAGTGAAATCAACAATTATAATTCTATTTGATATGAAATAGAAAGAAGGCCAGCATTATATAGCTAAAGCGTGGGCCACAGAATCAGCATATCCCATTTTAGAAAATCAATAGATCCATGTTTTAAGAGGCATAACACATATTTCTGATATAAGAATGAAGTTAATTCATCAGAAAATACAATTTCTTGTTCATTGGATCTTGTGCAGCCATAACTGTGGTTTGGTTTCAATTCATAATTCACAGACAAATAATATTTTGGAAAGAACTGTAACTATTGAATATTGCTAAATGTATTTCCCAGGTATAAAAGGGATTCCTTAACATGGATGGATTCAGGATATGAGTCTGTTATTCGTTTTTTAAAAGTCTTTTGTAAAATATAAAAGTTTAAAAATGGGAGGATGTAGCAGTATGTTAAGAAGTGAATTAATTACATGTTGATACTAAATGTCCATTATATGAATTTGTTGTGCTTTCGATTACTCACTTTTAATATCCACTTTTATATAGCAATGGTAATCAAATATAGCCATGATTAGATTTATCAATAAGATAACCACCTTAATGATTCTTATCAATAATTCTTATCAATAAGAAATATAAAATTAATGTATAAGATTGATGATATAAATAAAAGCTTCAATACAGGACTCAAAATATACAATTTTAATAATTAGAATTTAAATTATTTAAGTCAATTACTTTTAATTATTACAACAAAATGCCAATCCCGCTTTAAATATTATTTCAGGGAGCATGCATTATTGCTCAACTTACTCAGGATATCAAGTTTCCTTTACTTAACATAACATAACATAACATAACAACAGAGTTGGAAGGGACCTTGGAGGCCTTCTAGTCCAACCCCCTGCCCAGGCAGGAAACCCTACACCATCTCAGTCAGATGGTTATCCAACATTTTCTTAAAAATTTCCAGTGTTGGAGCATTCACAACTTCTGAAGGCAAGTCGTTCCACTTATTAATTGTTCTAACTGTCAGGAAATTTCTCCTTAGTTCTAAGTTGCTTCTTTCTTTGATCAGTTTCCACCCATTGCTTCTTGTTCTACCCTCAGGTGCTTTGGAGAACAGCCCAACTCCCTCTTCTTTGTGGCAGCCCCTGAGATATTGGAACACAGCTATCATGTCTCCCCTAGTCCTTCTTTTTATTAAACTAGACATACCCAGTTCTTGCAACCGTTCTTCATGTTTTATCCTCCAGTCCCCTAATCATCTTTGTTGCTCTTCTCTGCACTCTTTCTAGAGTCTCAACATCTTTTTTACATCGTGGCGACCAAAACTGGATGCAATATTCCAAGTGTGGCCTTACCAAGGCATTATAAAGTGGTACTAACACTTCACGTGATCTTGATTCTATCCCTCTGTTTATGCAGCCCAGAACTGTGTTGGCTTTTTTAACAGCTGCTGCACACTGCTGGCTCATATCTAAATGGTTATCCACTAGGACTCCAAGATCCCTCTCACAGGTACTACTATTGAGCAAGGTACCACATATACAGTACTGGTGCATTTTGTTTTTTTGGCCTAAATGTAGAACCTTACTTTTTTCACTGTTGAATTTCATTTTGTTAGATAGCGCCCAATGTTCAAGTCTGTCAAGATCTTTCTGTAACTTGAGCCTATCTTCTGGAGTGTTGGCTATTCCTGCCAGCTTGGTGTCATCTGCAAATTTGATGAGTTCCCCATCTATCCCCTCGTCCAAGTCATTGATGAAGATGTTGAAGAGTACTGGGCCTAAAACAGAGCCTTGGGGTACTCCACTGCATACTTCCCTCCATGTGGATGTAGTTCCGTTGAGGACTACACGTTGAGTGCGGTTGGTCAGCCAGTTGCGAATCCAACTGGTGGTGGTGCTGTCTAACCCACATTTTTCTACTTTATCTAGTAGTAGGTTATGGTCTACTTTATCAAATGCTTTACTGAAGTCCAAGTAAATTATATCAACAGCATTCCTCTGGTCTACTAATTTTGTCATTTTGTCAAAGAATGCAATAAGATTAGTCTGGCATGATCTGTTTTTGACAAACCCATGTTGGCTTTTGGTTATTACTTTGTTTGCTTCTAGGTGTTCGGTGATTCGTTGCTTGATTATCTTTTCCAGAATCTTCCCCGGTATTGAGGTCAGACTGATAGGTCTGTAGTTTCCTGGATCTGTTTTTTTTCCCTTTTTTGAAGATGGGAACTACATCAGCTCTTTTCCAGTCCTCTGGCAGCTCCCCTGTGCTCCAGGATCTTTGAAAGATATAGTTCAGTGGTTCTGAGATCACGTCTGCCAGTACCACTGAACTATATCTTTCAAAGATCCTGGAGCACAGGGGAGCTGCCAGAGGACTGGAAAAGAGCTGATGTAGTTCCCATCTTCAAAAAAGGGGAAAAAAAAAACAGATCCAGGAAACTACAGACCTATTAGTCTGACCTCAAACTTATCATTTTGGACCCCTTAGTAAATCTATCTATATATTAAAACTCTAGTTCCTTTAACTAGGTGAGATTGTTGCTCAACAGGGTAACAATTTTTGAACTAAAGCAGTGATAGTCAACCTGGTCCCTACCGCCCACTAGTGGGCGTTCCAGCTTTCATGGTAGGCGGTAGGGGTTTTGTCCGATACTGAAGCACTTTCCTTTTTTTTAATTTAATTGACTTTTTAAAAAATTTTCATAGCATTATTTAAAAACATTTTCATTAGGTTTTTATAAAATTCCCCATGACAATTTAAATTTCTGAAAACATACTATTTGTATTGCCCACGCATAAGTTTAGTTTGCGTAACATAAGTGAAACTAAATGGTGCTATAGTGCGACTGCAAACAAGAGCCTCATCCCAGAATAGCTTGCACATCTCCACCACCACCACCCAGCTGTAACAGACAAGCAGAACTGGTAGACGGCGCCCCCCGCAAACCCAATCCACGATGCACAAGAGGCATGCACAGATGACGATACATGGTGCATTACTGTGGAACCGGTGGGCAGTTAGAAAATTTTACTACTAACGGAGATACAAAAGTGGGCGGTAGGTATAAAAAGGTTGACTACCCCTGAACTAAAGTATCTCAAATGAGATTTTGGACACAGAATGTGTCCAAAATCCAGGACCCATGACTCTTGTGGAATAGAAATTTAGAAAATTTTACAAATATTTTATGATATAAAAAATTACCGTAAAATAGTTTATGATGTAATACAAAATGTCATAAAACACTTCCAGGGGTCAGCTTCATTGTTTGACTTTGCAATACAGTTTAGGATGATCTACTTTCTTCCGCCTGATAAATGAGGAAAGTCGGCATGTACTGGCAGGAGTGAGAAGTTCATAATTTTTCTGTATTCTTTCACTAGTGCATCTTGCCTTTGTAAAGCTGGCAGTGCTATATTGCTCAGAACAAGAAGCCAGCAAGTTGGAGTGGTTTTAATTCATCTGCTTATAATCCTCAAGGTGTCACCAAATCTGGCATCTAACTAACTACCTAACATGTGGGGGATGCATGTACGCATGTGCAGGGGGGGCAGGGCGCATGCGCAGGGGTGTAGGTTAGTTCAGGAGACTTTCCAGGCCCAAAATGAGGTAGGGGCTTCACTTGGCACCTCCATGCCCTGTTTTGGCTTCCAGGTTGGTGCAGGGGGCTTTCCAGGCCTAAAACGAGGCGTGGAGATCCCCCTGCACCTCTTTTTGGGCCTGGAAAGCCTCCTGCACCAACCTGGAAGCCAAAAGGGTATGGGGGGACCAGGGTACACGCATAGGAGACGTGGATGCATGCGTGGGAGCGGCACTCGCATTGCATTTTGGGGGTTCAGGCACACGCACGTGCATTCACGCGCACAGTTTGGGCACTCAGCACCAAAAAGGTTAACCATCACTGCTCTAGTTGTATCTTATAGGAAAGAGCTTAATATAATTTTACTCCAAGTATTTTCGATGGGGATTATAGGGGAGTAAGTTGTTGTTCAGTAGACCTTCAGGGCTTCATATGCTAGTTTATTGTTAAGATGAAAGCATACAGTTACCATTTTGCTGGTGCTAGGAGTGAGCCTGCAGTCTGAAGAATTTTCCCAAGATTTTAAGATCTTTGGACAGGAGCTGTCAGCTACCTCCACCTGTTTTTCTTATACTGCTATGTCAAATCATCAGTGTATCCGAATTTGCATCCCCTTATCGCTGGCATATCTGATATGTTTAAGTTGAATAGTGTAAGTGCCATTACAGAGCCTTGTGGGAGGCCATTGTTTAATCTTCTTACCTTACTTACATTGTCCTCCATTATTACTGTATCTGAAAGGACTTATCACTCAGCAGGTTATTAATTAGCGGGCAAAATTTTTTGCAGGGATAATATGGCACAGTTTGTATAACAACCTGTCCTTCCAAACTATGTGTATGCCACAGTTTGTATGGCCATGGTTTTAAGACCTCATTGGAAACCTACTTCAATATAACCTGTTAGGTTTAGCTCCTGGTCTACACAGCTCCCGTCTTGTCGGAAGCAGGCTTATTCCATGGGCAGACGTTCCTCTATTATGAGACCATCCTGTTTATAATTAATATTTCCAGGAATTTGTAACAGGAATTCAAAAGGGCGATTGAGTGGTAGCTTTCAACTCTATTTTGTGGTTAGCTATGTTTTAGAAGTGATATTATTTTAGCTTTTTTGAATTCTGGTAGGAGGCAGCCATTGGAAATGATGTCTGAGAGGAATTTACCAATCTAATTCTGTGTGCATCTTCTGGAGTTAATCAGGAATTCTGGATGAATGCCATCAAAGCCTGGTGCTTTACCACATTCCAGAGTACCAATGGCAGTGTCAATTTCCTTTATAGAGAAGGGACAAAAGTACTCAGAAAGCGTTTAACCTGACTAAAGCTGGAAGTGCTTTCATGATGAGATTGGAGTGTCCTTTCACCCTTGGAGCTTTGGAGAGAGATACAACTCAAGAGACTATTTGGTAAGGAGTTACATAGAGTGTTTGTTCTGTGGGTTGTCTAACTTCTCCCAGTTTCCTTAATAGGCTCCAAGCTTTTTTGCTGGATTTGCTGAAATTTTGTGATTCTGTATATTATTTCTACTTCTTGCATCAAGCTGCATCCAAACTGTGTAAGAGATCATCAGCAATGACCAGATCACCGCTCTATAGGAATACTTGGTAGAGTCCTTCAGTATCTTTTTTTTCCAACCTGGGATGTACTAAATCCTCGACAAATACGACTTTTTGCCAAGATTATTATTGTTTTCATAAATCTATGATATAGTGATGACTACTTGGTGGAATTTATTGCACAGTTTTATCAAGATTTGAAGGCACTGAGGAATCTGTAAGGAAATATTTCTGAGATGACAACCCAATGTCTAGTTTCAGTTAACAATAACACTGTGAAGCACAGAATGCATTGTGATAATACATCACTAGTGATAAGATAGGTTGGATTTAAAATACCATCTTTTTCGGTCTATAAGACACACTTGCCCTCCCCCCCAAAAAAGTGGGTGAAAATGTCTGTGCATCTTATAGAACGAATGTTGCCGAAGCCCTACCCATTCTTTGGCCATTTTTGGCCTCCATGTGCCCCGTTTTTGGCCTGTTCCAGGCAGTTGGGATTGCTGCCACCTGGAATGGGCCAAAAATGGGGTGCATGGAGGCAGCGATAGGCGGCAATCGCCGCAGCCTGGCACAGCTGATTGCCAGTATTCTGGGAAGCCAATCAAACCGCCAATCAGCTGCTCGTGCTAAATCAGGCTGTGATAACATGCCAAAGCTGACCAGGCTGTTTGCTGTTTACTGCAAGGACACTAGCCAGATGAATACTGATGGATGCTGGGAGGCAGAGGCAGTTTTTACTGTTTTCCTCCCCAAAAACTAAGTGTGTCTTATGGTTTGGAGCATCTTATAGTGCAAAAAATACAGTAGCTAAGTATGGCAATTATTAGGTATTTATTCTGACAAGAATGCTATTTCCAGTAAATTAATTCAAAACAAATGTATAACAAAGCATAGTCATTTCTTTTAGTTTGCTATGATTGGAAACACCAATGCATCCTACAGACAACACATCTCTTTATTATCAGTCACAAGCAAATTGTTTAAAATCATATTTCTGATTGCTCACAAAACAAGTACTACTGCACATGGGAAACTGGTAAACATTCGCCAATTAACTAGTCATTTTATCTCAGATTGCAGCACAAGTAAGTTTTGATCTCAAAATGAAGCTTAAGTTCCTGCTTTGTATTACTTCCATTCCATTTCCAGATTCTTCTGGATTTTTTATTATCTACAGTTGTGATGTCTGAATTTAGTAATTATAGCTATCAGAGCTCATAATTTGCCTCTAAATCCAAATCAAATACCTAATTCAGCTCATGTTTTCAATTCTAATTGGAAATAGACTGATTTGCACTAATCGTAGTTTTGCCAATTTAGAGGTTATATCTAAAACTATAAAAATCAGAACCAGGAAATGAAAGGGGCATTAGGATTTCTGGGCTCAAGCTGTAGCTCCAAATACAAGAAAGTCATGACGTATCAGTACAGTTATTTGTTTCATTTTATATTAAAGGTAAAGGTAAAGGTTCCCCTCGCACATATGTGCCAGTCGTTCCCAACTCTAGGGGACGGTGCTCATTTCCGTTTCAAAGCCGAAGAGCCAGCACTGTCCGAAGACGTCTCCATGGTAATGTGGCTGGCATGACTCAATGCCAAAGGCGCACGGAACACTGTTACCTTCCCACCAAAGGTGGCCCCTATTTTTCTACTTGCATTTTTTACGTGCTTTCGAACTGCTAGGTTGGCAGAAGCTGGGACAAGTAACGGGAGCTCACCCCGTTACGCAGCACTAGGGATTCAAACCGCTGAACTGCTAACCTTTCAATTGACAAGCTCACCGTCTTAGCCATTGAGCCACCGCATCCCGATTTTATATTACATTTATATAAAAAAGCCAATTTCTATTCCGAATGCACCACTGTCTCTTAAAAAAGGTATACCACAATGCCAGATTAGTAATCTTAGAGCAGAGGCTGTGCATTGGGAAATGGGTTGTGCAAGTGGCGGACGAGTGCACAAAGCTTCATTTGTGCATGTGCAGGAGCTAGTTGCATGCATGAAACCATCCCCTCCCCACCACTGCCACCACCACTGCTGCTGCAGGTCTATGGAATTAGAAAGGTTAGGGACTGCTGTGTTAGAAGTTATAAATGAAATTAATTAATTAAAGAATATAGCAGTAATATATAGACTCACCAATACATATGTCACCATCTAATAAATTGTCATCCTCAGAGGTCTGGAAATCCATGATAACACCAGCTCCATCTAGCAATTCTTCATCGCTACTAGCACTAGTTATGCTATTGTAACTATTTCTATAGTAGCCTCTATGGAACAGTTGTTCAGATTCCATTTAGCTTCCTTTATAAGCTAAAAAAAGAAGACAGAAATAATTAGATGTACAATTCTTTTTAAAGAAGAAAAACAAAAAGGATTTTTGAAGTAATATATATGTTATAAGTGGAATATTTCAGTAAAGCTATAATTAAGAGTAAGCGGTCCTTGAGACTCTGAGCTTGATTGGTTTCTTGCAGACATTTCATTAGCAAACTAGATAACATCATCAATGCTAGTCCTATGCTAGTCCACTAGCACTGATAATGTTATCTAGTCCAGGCAATGAAACATATGAAAGAAAATAACCACGCTCAGAGGACGTCCTCATGTCAATCCTGAGCTACAAATATTCTCCCTTATCGTTAACAGAGAGTATTATTCACACAAGAGCAGATGCTGAAAATTATTTAAAGGCAGATTTAAGATTTTTTAATGAAATTTTGACTTTAATATTTTGAATGCTTCTGGCACTAATATATTATTTATATTACAAAAACTACGAACTTCAAAAAATAATTTTCACTGCCAAAAGCATTTTTTGAAATCTACAGAAATTATTAAATGTGTGCTTAAGAAAATACTACATTTCCAAAAATGATGACTGAAGGAAAGACTTCTTGATGGAAGGACAGAAAGAAGATAAACATATAAAATATAGGGCATGTATGAAAGGAGTTTCTTTTGAGCAATGGAAAAAAAGGGCAATGAAAAAATATAAGAGAAAAATGGAAAGTATAAAAGTGTGATGAGAACAAATTTCTCTGCTAATACCCTGAGGGCATATTTTATCTAATGGTGATTTGACTAATTCATAATTTCCTATCAGAAAATCTTCATAATTATAGCACCTGAGTTTTAATACAAGTAGTCCTTGACTTATAGTCATTCATTTAGTGACCATTCAAAGTTACAATGGCACTGCAAAAAGTGACCTATGACTTTTTTCACACAAATGCTGCAGCATCTCCATGGTCACACGATCAAAATTCAGACACTTGACAACTGACATATATTTATGACAGTTGCACTGTCCCAAGGCCATGTAATCACCATTTGCAACTTCCCCTGGCTAATGACAAGCAGAGTCAATAGGGGATGCCAGATTCACTTAACAACTGCATGATTCACTTAACTGCAATGATTTGCTTAACAACTCTGGCAAAAAATAATAATCATAAAATGGGGCACAATTCACTTAAAAAATGGTCTTGCTTAGCAAAATAAATTTTGGGCTCCATTGTGGTCATGGTTATCTGCAGTTTACTGCACCACTGCCGTAATTCACTAAAGCATAATAAGCATAAGACATTCAACCTTCAGCAAGTAGAAAGTTTTGCTTGCAACGTTATATCTCATTGACAAGCTCTCTAACATTTGCAGGGAGGGAAATTGGTGAAATCTTTATGCTCAGAACATGGAAGATGTTCCCTGAATCTCAGCCAATATTAATTATTTATTTTTCAAAAATAGTGTGTATTGTTTTTAAATTTAACATGCTATATTGATTGTATAATACATAAAAGTGGAATTCATGCAATCTTGGAATCAACATGTTTACTGGGTTTGTCTGTAACTAATTAAAGATACACAGATTACCACTGAATTTAATTCTATTTTGTAATTCATTGTATTCATCGTTTTAAAATACATTTTTAAAGAAACAGCTTTGAAACTGTATTATTGGAACTTTTATTTTCAGTTCTTCATCTAACAATATTCAACATGGAACGTTCTTTTCTCTTATCAGCCTCACACTGCAACAATTTTTTTTGTATTATCTATAATGAAATCTTTGTCCACTCATATGCTAACAGAACCAAGTCCACAGGGGGCAGCTGGGTGGGTGGGTGGGTGTGCAAAGAGCAACATAATCCTAGAAAAAATTATGGATACTTGAAGGTGTCATAATCAAGTGCTATATTCACATTTCCACATATTTAGAAGTGCTTCTTTGAAAATAATTCAATAGCATTACACAGCCCAGTTAGCACATAACCAAGCACATTCAGCCTAATTTTTTCCCATCACAATGAGCTATAATCTTTAAGAGTTACAAACTAAAGCACCAGTTAGTAGCAGCTGTGCATTTACATCTTTGGGTCTGAAAACTTTAAGTGCTATAGGCACAAATCGATCACTACATATGACACACACATCCAAATTTAGATAGCAATTCCATGTACAGCAGGGCTGTCAAACTAGCGGCCTGGAGGCCAGATGTGTCACGTGCTGCCCACACCCAGGTAAGTGAAGGGGGAAAAGTCATATGTCACGTATCAATGCAAGTTTAACACCCCTGATGTACAGTGATATAATCTCAATTGAATATATACAATACCTTTCTAAGACATTCAAAACTAGAAAATAACTCCAAAATCTTTTTAGATTGTTATTATATTTATATACCATTCTCAAACCCAAATGGTTTGATTGAAAGTATTGTGAAATAATCTGCATAAGCAAGAAATATTTTACCGTAAATAAAAAAATAGAAAAATGTATCAGTAAGGGCTTTAACCACAGAACTACTGTAAAAGTTGAATAAGAAAAGATACAATATATGTCCTTGTTTCACACTTCAAGTTGGGAGATCCCTTGAAAGATAAACTTGCTGTATAAATACATGTCAGTAGAGAAGTGCCTGAATTTTGATTGCACTGTGACATTGTGATAGTTGTAAGGGCAAAGACCAGTTGTAAGTTACATTTTTCAGCACTGTCATAACTTTGAATAGTCCTTAAACAAATGGGCATAAGTTGACAACTACCTGTGCAATCATTGTTTCCATTCAGTTAAAACACTGGTTTCTTATACTAAATGCTTGGTGTCACTTAAGATTTAATCCATGATTCCTTCTTTTCTGATATTTCTACCACCAATTGTTTTATTTATTTATTTGCAAGGTTTATAAGCCATTCCAAATATTTCAGTAAATAAAATCCACTTTAAGGAGTCTAGGATATGCTATCTTTGTAAATTCAAATTAAAAACAAAAATGAATCAGAACAATATAAATAATATAGGGCAAATCTGTAAGAAAAAGAAAGAAATGTAAAAACTACATTTGTACAAAGTGGGCTATCGATAAAAATACTATTTCTGTGCAGATTCAGCACTAGTCAGAGTATTCCAGCCCTCTGGGCCTGATGGAATATGTTTTAATGGACCTTTCTAGTCAGGAAGGAAGGAGCCATTCTGATGTACGGATAACTAAGCATTTGAATTCTCTATCCGACTCCAAAAAATATACAGGTAGTCCTTGACTTATGAGCACAACTGAGCCCAAAATTTCTGTTCCTAAGCAAGAGAGTTGTTAAATTGTCAAATTTTGCCATTTTATAACCTCTCTTGTCACAGTTGTTAAGTGAATCACTGCAGTTGTTAAATTACTAACGTGGTTGTTAAGTGAATCTGGCTTTCCCATTGACTTTGCTTGTCAGAAGGTTGCAAAAGGCGATCATATGACCTTGGGACACTACACTTGTCATATAGAATTTTGATCACGTGACCATGCGGATGCTGCAACAGTCGTAAGTATGAAAAACGGTTATAAGTCACTTTTTTCAATGACTTTTGAACAGTCACTAAATGAACTGCTTCAAATCAATGACTTCCTGTACTATACAGGTGTTATGTGAGAGTTGGCAAAATAAAATGGCAAAATTTGACAATTTAACAACTCTCGCTGCATTGTGGACCAGTTGAAGCTTCAGAATGCTCTTTAAGGACATATAGCACATTGCAATAATACAAGTAGAAGGGAACTAAGGCATGAGTGACCATAAGCAATACCTCTTGATCTAGGAATTGGTACAACTGGTGCATAAGACATAATTGTGGAAAGGTTCTCCTGACCATGCTGCCATCTGCTCGACTGTTACCTAGCCAGAATCAATTACAGAAAATCATTGGATTTGAGGGGCCTTAAAACTCACTCAGTCTTTATCAAGGTTGGGCTGAAGCCAATTCCTTCTCATCCAGAAAAAGCACATCAACAGTATTAGTTAAATGGTTCAGGCATAGATGTACCTGAATATGATCAGCGTACTTAATTTTAATATTTCAGTTAAGTACAAATCAGATCAGAGATTTCCAAATCTTTTCAGGACAGAGAAAATGATAGTTTTAAAAAGTTCTTAGAACCCTTAATCAACAAGGGTAAAAAAATTGGGTTCATATTTTTGGCCTTAGACTCCCACATAACCAACCTCATCAAGTTATTTTGAAAACTAGAAAACAGTTTGAAAAAAACTTGAATTATATTTAAAGAAATCCAGAAAACTGAAAAGTAGCAAAGTTGTTGCCAAACCAATTAGTATAATATTCCATATTCAATCCCTGTATTTTAGAATATATTTAATTCATTCTTCTTGAATGACCATCAGCTATATTATGCATACATAATCACAACTCACGAGTGTCATATGATTCAAAAAACGATATTAAAATCTTTTTGAGAACTCATATGTTTAACATTCCTAACAGCAACACTATGTATCCATAGTACTGCAGGGTTGGATTATTTGTATTATTAACCCTAACACTTTGATTACCTCTTATAGGAGGATAATTTTTAATAATTTTTACTCTATAAGAAACTGGATAAAAACTTAAAAGCTATTCAATTCCACAAGCACAATAAAAAGAAAGTTCAGATTGTTAGTAGCAAGAGCAGTCTTATATACCATTTCATAATGCTTTACAGCTCCGTCTAAGTAATTTACACAGTTAGCATATTGCCCCAACAATTTGGGTCCTCATTTTACTGACCTTGGAAGGATGGAAGGCTGAGTCAAACTCCTTAATCAAACTTTTTAATCAAAAAGTTTTAAAATAAAATTTGGGAACATTTTCAAGGAATATTAAGATCTAACATACCAAATCTTTGGTATGCTAAGGGACATAATAAAAGGAGAACCCTGTATTGTTTATATTCTTCTAATAATAGCTATAGTGCCTTGCTGAGCTCATAGGTCTGTCCCACATCCTGCAATCTAAAGGAAAATATTTTGGCAGGAAGGCAGGACGAAAATGATTATGCAACTTAAAAATTAGGTTCACAATTTGGAACAAAAGAAGATCAAAAGCACATAGTCAATTGGATTAAAACTTTTCTAGTGAAAGATGGCTTTACAGAAGATAGTTTCATATACACAGTATTCTAAAATATGTGGCTAGGCTTAACCTGTCTCCAAAATCACACCAAGGCAATGCTTTTTCAATAAAACAGACAGTACCATTAAGCATAGCCTAAAAATCACAACAACCTCCTCCTTCTGCCTTCTCGGGAAAGGCATTGCCATTGCTTCAAGTACATTTTAAAAGAAATATTGTAGGAAGCATCCTACAGAAACATTTACCTATGTATTCCTTCTTTAATTCAGTTAAAATTAATCTTTCACATGTATTATTCAATTCACAAGATACAAACAGCAACTTAATGAGGACATCTCTCACATGACAAATTCCAAAAGGAAGAAATTACTGAATACCAGAAAGATTGTCCAGTTTTTCTTTTTCATCCATACAATAGGGATATTTTGTCCAATAAGATACCATATAAAGTTCCTCCCATTTTTCCAGAAAGGAGGAAAGGAGAGCAAGAAAAAGTAAAGCATCTAAGTTAACAGTTTAAAATCCCTGTAAAATATTGCCTTTTTAAAAAAAATGAATCACAGCACAACCTATGACTTCCAATAAGCTAAGACTGTAACTTCCAGAATTGTTGTTGTTCTAACACATACAGAAAGCACCAGGATGAGGAACTCTGGCTTCAGCATTTCGCAGAGAAAAACTTCATTAGTTAACCTACTGCTACTATAGTCAAGGGTAGAATAGCCAGAGCCTTTGAGACAATGCCTCATCTTGTCTCTTCATTCCCGTTTTAGGTGTAACATATATAATAAGGCAGACTTGCCACCATCATCTCCCTTGCCGTTAAATGGCGGCGGGAGGGGGAGGGAGGAGTGTGTCTGTCTGGTGAAGGATGCCGGCAACATCTCTACCTAGATCACATCTCTTTCACTCAAGCAAATCTACTGTAGTGTTTGTCACACTCTAGTTCTGCGACTGAGTCTCTGAAAATGATTCCTATCTCTATCCCCGATCTAGCGCCCAGGCTAAAATCTGCCCTACCTGGCCGCGTGGCGCCGCCTGGTGATTCCCGGAGAGGGTCTCACACATCCTCCTGCTCCTGAGCTGGGAAGAAAAACCAGGACTCTGCGAGAAAGGGGGCGGGACTTTATAGAGGCAGGACGAACTTCTCGAGATCAAATCCTACCGACCAATCAATTTCCGACGCCGTTCGCATAAACAGAAGCTTTTTTTGATGGAGAGGTAAGCTTTCTGTGCTACGCAAGCGCAGAGGACTCTATAATGGGCCCGACATTAGAAGTCTCATTCCAATTGGTTTGCGGCTTCGCGCATCCGCCTAAACGGGTTTGTCAAATACCCATTGTAAACTTGCTGACCCAGGAATATTGTAGTAACAACGGGTTTTTTTTTTAGTCCCATTTCCGCCAGATGTGTTAAGATTTGAACCTCCAGGTAGGAACTAATAGCCTGAACTACAATTGGAGACACGAATTTGAAGTTATAAAAATATATAGCTTGCATTTTAATACACACACCCATCTAGTTTAATAAATTCAGTTTGTAGTTCCCCAAAACGCATGTCTATTAGTTTACTAAACATTATTGCAAACCAGTACCTTTAATTCAATCTTACTTTTGTTTGCCTTAGAATCGGTGTTGATTCCTGGAAATTGCCTAGATTTAGTCCCTGAAATTTTCTTCGCAGGATTTTGTAAGTTATTTGCCATAGACTTCTTCCAGGGTTGAGAAGAGAGACTACAGGGGTCTGCAACCTTAAACACTCAAAGAGCCATTTGGACCCTTTTCCCACAGAAAAATAGGGAGCCACAAAACCTGGGTTGGTGTGGCCAACTCAGTCACCCCAGCCAGTCACATGACCCCCAGCCACGCCTACCCAGATTTTGTGGCTTCTAGTGTCTTCTGTGGGAAGACTCACTCCCTCTCATTTCTGTTTTTCTCTTTTCCCTCTCCCTCTTTCTTTTTCTTTCTTTCTTTCTCTCCCCCTTCTCTCTCCTTTGTTTCCTCTTTCTCTCTCTCATTCTCTCCTCCAGCTCTCTCTCATTTCTCTCTCTCTCCTTCTCTCTCTCATTTCTTTTCCTCTCTCATTCTCTCCATCATTTTCTCATTTCTCTCTCTCTCTCCTTTGTTTCCTCTTTCTCTCTCTCTCTCTCTCATTTCTGTTTTTCTTTTTCCTGTCCCTCCTCTTTCTTTCTCTCCTTCTCTCTCCTTTGTTTCCTCTTTCTCTCTCTCATTCTCTCCTCCAGCTCTCTCATTTCTCTCTCTCTCTCCTTCTCTCTCTCATTTCTTTTCCTCTCTCATTCTCTCCATCATTTTCTCATTTCTCTCTCTCTCTCTCCCTGTCCTCTTTCTCTCTCTCATTTCTCTTTCTCCCTTTCATTTCTGTTTTTCTCTTTTTCCTGTCCCTCCCTCTTTCTTTCTCTCCCTTCTCTCTCTTTTCCCTCTCTTTCACTCTCCCTCCAGCTCTCTCATTTCTCTCTATCCCCTTCTCTCTCTTGTTTCTTTTCCTCTTTCTCTCCTCCATCATTTTCTCATTTCTCTCTCTCTCTCTCTCTGTTTTTCTCCCTTCTCTCTCTCTCTCCCTGTCCTCTTTCTCTCTGCCTCTGTGTCTCTTCTCTCTCTCTCGAAAGCCAACGCTGGGCTGACCCAGCAAGCTCTCCTTGGGGCTCTTTGCTACTCTTTCTTTCTTCTTGGCAATTTTTCAGAAAACTGAGCTGGCTGAGGGGCGAGCACAAGCTGCGGTTGGCTTCGCCAAAGACAACTGTCCTTCTCCTTCTTCTCCTCCCGCAACCTCTTGGCCGGCTGTTGCGGGGCTGGGAGGGTGCGCATGAGTGGAGATACCCTCAAGCAACCAGAGTGGTGCCGCAGCCAGCGTTGATTGAAAAGCGTCCTCCAGGCGGCTTTAAATCTCGCACGGGGGACTTTCATTGCCTGGAGGACGCTTTTCAATCAACTCCTCTGGAGGAGTAAAGCAGCTCAGGGCAGCTGGAAAGGGGGCCCAGCCCAGCCGAACATTGCACACCGACCCCGGAGATCAGGCTCAGAGAAAGCCAGAGCGTCCTTGCCAAAGACACTTGCCCGTCAGCCTCCTGCTCTGCGTGCGTTCGCTGCACTTTGGCCAAGCCCAGCCACTCACTTGAAGAGGGTATCCCCACTTGTGCACACCCTCCTGGCCCTGCAACAGCCAGTCAGGGGGTCGCGTGAGAGAAGGGTCATCTTTGACAAAGCCACCACCTTGGCTCGTGCTCACTCCTGAGCTGCGGACCTGTCCCCCTTTCCATTGTACCCACCTCCTGGATCCCATTCCCACCCCACGAGTCCTCCTGTTAGCGAGGTTGGCATCAGCTACAGGGGGGTTGGGCCACTGTCTCGGGGCAGAGAGCAGGTCATGCGACCAGTCAGGAGCCGTGAGTTGCCGACACCCGGACTAGCCCAAGGTCTCCCAAATGGCTTTGTGCTAAGGCTGGACTAGGACTCAAGAGTCTCCTAGTTTCTAGCCTGGTACCTTACCCATTTCTTAGAGCATCTCAAATATTAGTGGGAGGATGTAAAAGCTGGAGGAGGATCTGGAATGAGTGCTTGTAAAATAATGTTGATGGCACAACAGAAATTAAAAGATAAGTTAAAATCAATATTTAATAACTAACACTTTCAATAGTAAAGATTTATTAACCACTTCATGCTTCAAAATCATCACAAACAAGGCAGAATTGTGAAGACAGCTATATGAAAATCAACAATCACTAGCAGAGATTCAAAATTATTTTTGAAAATAATCTGGAATTTCTACCTCCCAACTTGCCAAACCAACATAACTTATTGGACCTGCTTAATAGAATTTTTTTTATTGGCCAAGTGTGATTGGACACACAAGGAATTTGTCTTGGTGCATATGCTCTCAGTGTACATAAAAGAAAAGATACGTTCATCAAGGTACAACATTTACAACACAATTGATGATCAATATATCAATATAAATCATAAGGATTGCCAGCAACAAGTTATAGTCATACAGTCATAAGTGGAAAGAGATTGGTGATGGGAACTATGAAACGATTAATAGTAGTGCAGATTCAGTAAATAGTCTGACAGTGTTGAGGGAATTATTTGTTTAGCAGAGTGATGGCCTTCGGAAAAACTGTTCTTGTGTCTAGTTGTTCTGGTGTGCAGTGCTCTATAGCGTCGTTTTGAGGGTAGGAGTTGAAACAGTTTATGTCCAGGATGCGAGGGATCTGCAAATATTTTCACGGCCCTCTTCTTGATTCGTGCAGTATACAGGTCCTCAATGGAAGGCAGGTTGGTAGCAATTATTTTTCTGCAGTTCTAATTATCCTCTGAAGTCTGTGTTTTCTTGTTGGGTTGCAGAACCGAACCAGACAGTTATAGAGGTGCAAATGACAGACTCAATAATTCCTCTGTAGAATTGGATCAGCAGCTCCTTGGGCAGTTTGAGCTTACTGAGTTGGCGCAGAAAGAACATTCTTTGTTGTCCTTTTTAATGATGTTTTGATGTTAGCTGTCCATTTGAGATCTTGCGATATGATAGAACCCAGAAATTTGAAGGTTTCTACTGTTGATACTGTGTTGTCAAGTATTGTGAGAGGTGGAAGTATGGAAGGGTTTTCCTAAAGTCTACCACCATTTCTACGGTTTTGAGTGTGTTCAGTTCCAGATTGTTTTGGTTGCACCACAAGGCTAGTCGTTCGACCTCTCGGATTCCTCATTGTCTCGAATGAGACCAATCACTGTTGTGTCATCTGCGAACTTCAGTAGCTTAACAAATGGATCATTGGAGATGCAGTCATTGGTATACAGAGAGAAGAGAAGTGGGGAGAGCACACAGCCTTGGGGGGCCCCTGTGCTAATTGTACAGGTATTTGATGTGATCTTGCTTAGCTTCACCTGCTGCTTCCTGTTTGTTAGGAAGCTTGTGATCCACTTACAAGTCTGTTCCGGTACCTGTAGCTGGTTTAGCTTAGTTAGAAGAATGTCTGGAATGATGGTATTGAATGCTGAACTAAAGTCTACAAAAGGACCCTTGCATAGGTCTTTGGAGACTCAAGATGTTGTAGGATGTAGTGCAGAGCCATATTAACAGCATCATCTGTTGATCTATTTGCTCGGTATGCAAATTGCAAGGGGTCTAAAAGCGGATTCGTGATGGTTTTCAGGTAGGAAAGCACTAGCCTTTCAAAGGTTTTCATGACTACAGATGTTAGAGCAACTGGTCTGTAGTCATTCAGTTCCTTGATGGTGGGCTTCTTCGGCACTGGGATGATGGTAGAGCGTTTGAAGCAAGAAGGAACATAGCACATCTCTAGTGATTTATTGAAAATATGGGTGAAGATGGGGGCCAATTGGTCAGCACAGACTTTTAAGCAAGAAGGAGTTATCTTGTCTGGGCCTGGAGCTTTTCCTGGCTTTTGTCTGTGAAATAGGTCCTGCACTTCCTTTTCTGTGATCACTAGGGGTTGTGAACCCAATGAAATGGGGTCAGTTGTAGGAGGCTTGGCTGTTGTTGCTGTGTCTGAGATGGGGGTTGTGGAGATAGGTGGCTGTAGTTTCCTTTCAAACCTGCAGTAAAACTCATTCAGGTCATCTGCCAGTTGTTGATTACCTTCAGCCTGGGAATTACAGGATTGCAGTATCAGAAAAGATGCTAATGTCCTATGGAAACAATATTCCCTGTTCATTCCAAGCAAACTCCATATTTTGGAAAATGCTTTGAGCAGCAGAACCCGTCAACCAAATTAATTATGTAGATAGCTAAAATATATTTTGCTCTCACTCTAGGAAAAAGAATAATATACTAGTTTTCTGGAGGGCTTTATTTTGGGTGGGGAGGGGTTGCTGCCTGGAAATACTGTGAGCTCTACAAAGCCAGCTGGGTGACCTTGGGCCAGTCACTCTTTCTCAGCTGTAGGATGACAGCAATGGCAAGTCTCTTCTGATACTATAGCACAGGGGTGTCCAAACTACGGCCCGCGGGCCAACTGCGGCCCGCGGGTCAGTTTTTATTGGCCCGCAGCAAATTCTCGGTGGACAGTGGGGTGCGGCCCCGCCCTGGCCCCAAGGAAGCCGCCGCCCGGTTGCAGATGCGGAGTGGCTCCAGCGCCGGCGGAGTCCGGCGTGTGGCTGCGGGCAGGAGCCTGCCTCTTGGCCTGGGCGGCCGTTTGCAGCGTCGGGCGGCGCTTGCCCACACCATGCGCCTGCAGCGCACCACGGACTGTCACGGGCTGGGGCTCCGCGCTATTCCTAAGAACATCCCGAGGCGCAGAGAGGCTGTAAGTGTCGCCGGACCGAGGCGCGCCGCTGCACCGGGAATGCTTGCGGCTCGGGGTCGAAGGGCCACTTGGGAGGCGTGTGATTGCAGCGTTTCGCTGGCGCCCGCGAATCTCCGCAAATGCTGGTCGTGGCGCTTCCCTCCGCCCCTGACAAAGGAGCCCAGGCGCACTCAAAGCCTTAGGACGCCTAGCTCCATGGCGCTCGCACGGTCCCGGAGGTGGCGAGACAAAGGTCCTCTGGGAAGTCGGAATGCGGGGTGGAAGTTGGGCGAACTCGGGCAGCGTCCAATTCAGCGCTCCTCAGGGGCTTGGAACAATCCCTCGGTTGCCTTTGTTAGGCAGCCGTGGCGCGCTCCGTGCGGCTATGCCCCATCTCAAACCTCCGGGTCTGCAGTGGGAGCCTCCCACCCTCCCTTCTGCATCCGCGGGCAGCGGGTCGGGTCGAATCGGATGAGGAGCAGCGGCTCCGCTGGCGCAGACTGGATCGCGTTCCCTCCATGGCGAATAGCGCAGAGATCCCCGCTAGGCAACTTTCTTGTCCCTCCAGCTTCGTTGTTAGGGATATTTGGTGTGTGTTTGTGTGTAGGAGGGGCGTGTGTGTGTGTGTGTGTGTTTGGTTGTGCGTGCATGTGGTGTGAATCTTCTGGGGGCCGGCTGGGGCTGCTTATTTCCCAGAGCTTTCCACGAAAACTGTTGGCTGGTACTACCTCAGATGCGTGGAGCTCCAATGGGGATAAAGGGAGCTTTCACCCAAGGCATCCAAAGGGCACCAGGCTGGGGAAAACGGAGCTGCAGAGATACCTGCTTTGGAAGGAGGGTGGTAGCGAGGAGATTTTGTGGAAATGGGAGAGGAGGAGGAGGAGGAGGAGGAGGAGGAGGAGGAGGAGGAGGAATGGAGACCGGCGTTTACATCGCTGGAACTGACTGTCGTCATCATATCGCTCTCTGCCCTTTTGTAAATGTCCTTTCTGAGTTGGTTGCAAACCTCTTTGCCAGGCAAACGTATTGCTAGAATGTATCTGGGGTTATATGAAGACTGCAGCAAATACACAGGAGCTCAAAACTAAACGGCTGCTGTGGGACGGGCGCTTCTTCTCCCTAAGGAGCCTGCAAGGCTAAGGACACTACCCTCCACACAGCCCCAGTCAGAGAATGGGAAAAGCCCCAAGGGCCTTGGTCAAGAATCCACATTGACTTTGCTGGCCCTTTCACGGCCAAACGTTCCTAGTGGTGGTGGGCGCATTTTCCAAATGGTTAGAGATCATACTTATGAAGTCCACCACAGCCGGCAGTAATCGCAACCCTCGCCACCTATTCGCAACTCACGGGTTGCGGACACTCTGGTGTCCGACAATGAGCCCAATTCACGGCAGCCCAGTTTGAAGAGTACCTGGCAGAGGAAGGCATCCGACATGCCCTCTCTGCACCTTTCCACCCTGCGTCGAATGGCCTTGCAGGCGTTCCGTCCGGGCGCTAAGGAGGCATTGTCCAGGCTCAAGCCAGGTGACTGGCAAACAAAAATAGACTTTTCCTAGCCGTCCAGCACAGAACCCCAAGCACAGCCACGGAAAAGCCCAGCCGAATTGCTAATGGGACGAAACTCCGGTGCCCACTTGACCGTTTGAACCCCATTACACACCCGAGGGTTACAAGGGGAGCTAGAAAAACAAGGGAAATGAGCATAGGCGACCGGTGTGGGCCGAAACTATGGGGACGGCCGAGTTGGGTCGCCGGACAAGTAACAAAAGTAACAGGGCCAAAATCGTGCGTGGTAGAGCTACCAGACAACCGAATGTGGCGGCGCCACATAGATCAGTTAAGGAAACGAATAACTGGCCAAACCAAACCAACAGAGACAGGTAATGACCAATACCACTTTGAATCCACAGCCGACAATGACCGGGAGGCGCAAGACTTAGCTGAGGTTCCAGAGTTCCAGCGACGCCATCAGGTCCCGAGGGAAACAGCAAGGAAAATTCCAAAATTAATCCAAGGCCGGATGGCCAAGAAAAGAGTCGGCCAATAATCCAGAGCCGATGGCCTAGAGAAAGAGCTGGGAGGAGAAAACAGCCCCTCCGACCAGCTCAAAACACCACCCAGAACTGAACCGCGCAGGTCAGAAAGAACTAGGAGACGCCCAGGTTATTTGCGTGACTACGTCGAAAAATAACATGTGAATAAATATGTAAATAAGACCAAGTGTTTTCTGGGAGGGGAGGAGTGTTATGTATTAACAGTTGTGCCTTTAAATATTTGAGCGGGAAATCAGCACGTTGCTGATTGGACGAAGCCTCCAGCAGAACTGTATAAAAGGAGAGGTTTTTGCCCCAGCCTGTTGCTGGGTTCACCCTATATTAAAGAGCTGTTGTCACTACCCTGGTCTCCAGCCTCGTTACTTCCCGAACTTAACAGCAACCTTAAACACTCAAAGAGCCATTTGGACCCTTTTCCCACAGAAAAATAGGGAGCCACAAAACCTGGGTTGGTGTGGCCAACTCAGTCACCCCAGCCAGTCACATGACCCCCAGCCACGCCTACCCAGATTTTGTGGCTTCTAGTGTCTTCTGTGGGAAGACTCACTCCCTCTCATTTCTGTTTTTCTCTTTTCCCTCTCCCTCTTTCTTTTTCTTTCTTTCTTTCTCTCCCCCTTCTCTCTCCTTTGTTTCCCTCTTTTCTCTCTCTCTCATTCTCTCCCTCCAGCTCTCTCTCATTTCTCTCTCCCTCTCCCCTTCTCTCTCTCTCATTTCTTTTTCCTCTCATTCTCTCCATCATTTTCTCATTTCTCTCTTTCTCTTCCCCTTTCTCATTTCTCTTTCTCCCTTTCATTTCTGTTTTTCTCTTTTTCCTGTCCCTCCCTCTTTCTTTCTCTCCCTTCTCTCTCTTTTCCCTCTCTTTCACTCTCCCTCCAGCTCTCTCATTTCTCTCTCTCCCCTTCTCTCTCTTGTTTCTTTTTCCTCTTTCTCTCCCTCCATCATTTTCTCATTTCTCTCTGTCTCTCTCTCTGTTTTTCTCCCCTTTCTCTCTCTCTCTCTCTCTCCCTGTCCTCTTTCTCTCTGCCTCTGTGTCTCTTCTCTCTCTCTCGGAAAGCCAACGCTGGGCTGACCCAGCAAGCTCTCCTTGGGGCTCTTTGCTACTCTTTTTCTTTCTTCTTGGCAATTTTTCAGAAAACTGAGCTGGCTGAGGGGCGAGCACAAGCTGCGGTTGGCTTCGCCAAAGACAACTGTCCTTCTCCTTCTTCTCCTCCCGCAACCTCTTGGCCGGCTGTTGCGGGGCTGGGAGGGTGCGCATGAGTGGAGATACCCTCAAGCAACCAGAGTGGTGCCGCAGCCAGCGTTGATTGAAAAGCGTCCTCCAGGCGGCTTTAAATCTCGCACGGGGGACTTTCATTGCCTGGAGGACGCTTTTCAATCAACTCCTCTGGAGGAGTAAAGCAGCTCAGGGCAGCTGGAAAGGGGGCCCAGCCCAGCCGAACATTGCACACCGACCCCGGAGATCAGGCTCAGAGAAAGCCAGAGCGTCCTTGCCAAAGACACTTGCCCGTCAGCCTCCTGCTCTGCGTGCGTTCGCTGCACTTTGGCCAAGCCCAGCCACTCACTTGAAGAGGGTATCCCCACTTGTGCACACCCTCCTGGCCCTGCAACAGCCAGTCAGGGGGTCGCGTGAGAGAAGGGTCATCTTTGACAAAGCCACCACCTTGGCTCGTGCTCACTCCTGAGCTGCGGACCTGTCCCCCTTTCCATTGTACCCACCTCCTGGATCCCATTCCCACCCCACGAGTCCTCCTGTTAGCGAGGTTGGCATCAGCTACAGGGGGGTTGGGCCACTGTCTCGGGGCAGAGAGCAGGTCATGCGACCAGTCAGGAGCCGTGAGTTGCCGACACCCGGACTAGCCCAAGGTCTCCCAAATGGCTTTGTGCTAAGGCTGGACTAGGACTCAAGAGTCTCCTAGTTTCTAGCCTGGTACCTTACCCATTTCTTAGAGCATCTCAAATATTAGTGGGAGGATGTAAAAGCTGGAGGAGGATCTGGAATGAGTGCTTGTAAAATAATGTTGATGGCACAACAGAAATTAAAAGATAAGTTAAAATCAATATTTAATAACTAACACTTTCAATAGTAAAGATTTATTAACCACTTCATGCTTCAAAATCATCACAAACAAGGCAGAATTGTGAAGACAGCTATATGAAAATCAACAATCACTAGCAGAGATTCAAAATTATTTTTGAAAATAATCTGGAATTTCTACCTCCCAACTTGCCAAACCAACATAACTTATTGGACCTGCTTAATAGAATTTTTTTTTTATTGGCCAAGTGTGATTGGACACACAAGGAATTTGTCTTGGTGCATATGCTCTCAGTGTACATAAAAGAAAAGATACGTTCATCAAGGTACAACATTTACAACACAATTGATGATCAATATATCAATATAAATCATAAGGATTGCCAGCAACAAGTTATAGTCATACAGTCATAAGTGGAAGGAGATTGGTGATGGGAGCTATGAAACGATTAATAGTAGTGCAGATTCAGTAAATAATCTGACAGTGTTGAGGGAACTATTAAGGCTCATTCATAGTAGCCTCCTTTGCTCTGCTGATTAGAATGACCCCTATGTTTCTGCAGCTTGAAAGTGACTGCTACTTTGGAGGGGGTGCAAAGGGAAGCAAAGGTGGAAGGCATACTAAATAATTTATTAGAAAGTGCAACGCTGGATTGTGCAGTTTAGGCAGGGGAGGCGGACAAGTGGGCAAGGTGGAGTCATTGCTACTGAGCAGAATATTGCCTCTCATACTTGAACTTCTTGTGGTTTCTCTTTGAGAACTAGTTGAAACTCTGTGGATGGTTAATGATTAAAGTCTGGTAGAAAGAACCAATACTCTGTTTCAGCACTGCCCCTGCCCCCAAACCTCCGCGTTGTCCATTTTTCACTTCCTGCCAGTTCTGCATCCATCCCTGGGTCTCAAAGCTTCAGTCCACCACTCTTCCAAAGTCTCCTGCTCCCCCCCTCCCAGGATTGCGTGTCCTAAAGGTTTTAAAATGCTCCCTTCATCTGACCAATTAAAGTCCAAGGGTTTGTTTAGCTAACTACAGGTACTAATTCTGTTAGTTTAACAATCAAAATATGTAAGAGGAAAACAATCTATTATAGCTGTTTACTATGCTGCACTCTTTATTTTTAGACTTCCAAAGAATCTTTAGCACAGTGCAGTTCATGGAGTGATACACAGCTATCTGTACAGATACGTTTTACTTTATTGTTTTAAGCAAAAGCAACTGTAAGAAGGAGTCAGGTTGCTAGACTGCTAATTCTGTTAGGGCTGTTTCACATTTTATGTATGGAAATGGGGTGGCTGATGTAAATTATGAATTTGGTGATCATGCATATAGCCAGAAGCAAGTCCTGGGATGATAGTGACACTTTCCTGGCTGCAGTAATTGATGTTGGTTGTATCTGCAAATGCTTGCTTGGAAAGTTATAACTTCTGTATAAATTCATACAGTACTTGAGAAGAATACAGATGTTCATATATAGCAGAAATTGTGCTATGAAAATTGGCTTTGCTCTGATTCTTAATGCCTTGCTAAGAATAAAATAATGCCTCAGTTCAGACTTTATGCTTAATGAAAATCAAGATTTAAAATGATGTCCAAACTATGGAATCCTTGATGTTCTCTGAGCTTGGTTGTATGCTTGGAGACATTTCATTACTGAAGTAGATAACATCAGCCCCGCGCGGGATACATGCTGGTTGCCAAAAGCTTGACTTTTGATGTAACTGGGGATGCTGCGAAGGTCATAAATGCAAAGACTGGTGGTAAGTCACTTTTTTCAGTGCTGTTGTATTGGTCGCTAAATGAGTGGTTGCAAGCCGAGGATTACTGGTAGCCGCTGTCAGTATTTAGGTCTCTATGTATTTAGGTTTCTATGCCCATAGCCACATCCACTCAGTCACATGAGGAGTTAGCCACGCCCACCAGTCACATGACCACCAAGCCACACCCCAAAATAAGCCACGCCCACAGAACTGGTACAAAAATCCCCCCCCCCCCGTGGCCCGGGCCTTTGCTTATTTTTCTGTATTTGGCCCTCACTCAAAAAACTTTGGACACCCCTGCTATAGCAGATCCTGCTCTATGGAACACTCTTCCCCCTGAAATTCAGCAGGCCTCCATCCTCCTGGCCTTCCCTTGACTTTTTCTCCAAGCACTGGTCAAAATTAGATAACTGCACATTAGATGGTTGATTATATACACACACACCCCTTAGAAGGTAAGCAGAGAACAACCAGATCTGACACCGAGCAGAGAAAGGGGTTTTTTTTGTTTTGGTTTTTTTGGCGTTTTGTCCTGTAGATAGGATGGCCCAGTCTTTCTGGGGCTATTAACAAAGGTGTGGGGAGGCTGCTTTCCAAGAGCATGTATCTCCTTTTCTCATCCAGGGAGGTATAATATTCTGCCTTTTTAATATTTCCCAGAATATTTCATTCTTCTAGGAGAGGGGTGGGTGCTAACTTCCTACAACGTTAATCATTTTTAATAGTGAAAGAATTAGAATTCTCTACTGTGCTCGTTTATAATGAGTGCTTATTTTAAATATGCCCTTTCGGGGTACTTATCTTCAATACATTACAAGATTATTTGGTTTCCACTGAGTTAATACTTAAATTCTACATTTGTATAATCAAGATTTTTTTATTAGAAAAAACAATGAAGCCATATAAAGTATGAAAAATTGGTTCAGAAATAAGCTTATTTAGTCAACTATTTCATCAACAGTTAATTTATATGCAAAAGAAATAGTATAATAGGAAGAATTAAGGTTCTGAATCAGTACACATAGTGCTAACAAAGTACCGAAACGCGTGCAATGTAAAATACAATATGCAATAGACGACTCTTACGTTAAGCACGCCTGCGCTGGGCTCCCCCTCCTTTCTAAAGCTTCCACGTCGTCACGTGGTCTTTCCCTCGCCGTTGCTAGGGTGAAGCTGTGTAATGTGGCTCGCCCCTATCTGGTACATCGAAACTCATAGGTCCCATTTCGTCCAATGAGAGAGAAAGTTTTAGATCGCCTTCCTATCGCAAACCGTAAGAGGTGGGACCGAAGGTTGAGGCTCGGTTGAAGTAGTTGAGGAACGAGATGGGCTGTTTAATGAGATTGTGCAGAGACGGGGCGAGCTTCTTGTAGCGGGATTCGGATGGCTTTTCTTTTATTACTTACAACACATTTGATATTTATTCCGTGGTGGACAGAGCGCTCACGGCTTGTAACCTTGTAAGTTACCTTAATTTTGTGTTTTACTTCTTTCTCCGGAATGGGTGTGTCAAAGCCAGAACTGCAGTGATCATTCTGAAGTGAGAAGGCCTCTGCTTACCAGTCACAGAGTCGGGCAGCTGTATTGGGAACCAGGGAATGCAATTTCGGAAGATATTGTAATATAAATGATTATGTAGAGAATTCTTATCCACAGCTTATTAAACGGTCATTAGTATTCAGAAACTACCATAACGTGAAAGTCTGCTGAAAAAGTTAAAATCTCGCTTTGTGCTATCAATTGCTGTTACATTGAATTCAAGGATGAATCCTAAAAACTCGTTACATCCTTGAAAATGGCTTTACTGCAGTTTAGTATAATGCAATGGTTTTTTTCTTTGAAATCAAAGAGAAAAGACTTGCATGTTATAAACAAACTCAAGAGGAATTTCTCCCTCAGTCTTCTATGATGATCTACCTAGAAGCATCCAAATAGCAAACCTTTATCTTAAAACGGTAATGTAGCTTGTTTTGAACAGGGATAGCTGTAATGTATAACAGATTGGATAAGGTTTTTTCTCTTATTGGGACTTCTGTTTGCTACCTTTTATCTACTAGTTACCAGGTGTATCACTACACAAGACATTCAACCCTATATTCAGGAGCTTACTTATGCTAGCAGTTTCATAGACATGACACAGCTAAATGTTGCCTTATTCCACATAACTGAGATATGCAGAAAATCAGCAGAACAGAGAAAATGAAGCCATTTGCCTCTGCCTGCTTCAATATTCAGCATACTTGGATTCTAGTCCTTGTCCTCTCACTTTTTCAAGTCAACAGACATTGGGCTGTTCTTTTTCCCAGCCTTGAGAGTTGGAGACCTTTGTTCAATGTTTAAATAAGCATCCCACCCCCTAGTTTGAATGTTTAGCTCCCACTTAGCAGGTGCTGTGGGAATTTAGATATACTAAATCCCAATTTTCTACCCAATGACCCTAATTATTAGTTTCAAGTATACAATAAATGCTTATTGGTAATTAGAATAAAATTTTGGTTCCCTATAAACTAATTCCTTTGAGACAGAATAAAACTGCTACAGATACATCCTGCTACTCATCAGGTAGTAAAGGTTGAGTTTCTGCAAAACCTTTCACTATAGTTCCACAAAAATCAATAAGTAATATTCTAGTATATCAAGACACTTTCATTTCCTAAATATGATTAACTCCCAATAGCTTAATTTAAGACAGTTAAGTATCTTATTTTACCATAGTTTATATAAAATAATATTTAAGTCTATTAATTATAAACATGTTCATTGACAATCCAAAACTTTACTTGGGAGCCATTCTCAAAGACTTGAATGTTGGAAATAACTAATTTAGCATAAACCTAATTTAGGTAAATATGCATAAGACAATTTACATAATTGTCAGATTCAGACTTAATGAAGGTTCAAACAAAGCATCTAAACTATTTTTGGTTAATTCAAGCTATACTAATACAGAAAATTAAAAAGTTATTGCTTTGGTGAGGTGCCTTATCCTTAGAAATGACATTATGCAATGTCATCTAAAAAGTTTATATACTGTATAAGTTATACTGGATCAGGACAAATGGAAATTTTTCTATCCCGGTTACCTTGAGTTTACAAATTTAACTGATAACACAAAAGAAAAATGTTGGTACATGATAAATTTCTAAATTCTCTATTTTAGGCAGCTTGTGGCAACATAAAGTAACCTTAATTCTGGATTTTAAAAGCAAAATCATTACACTGAATTTCTATTTTTTTAAAACTCAAAATTGTGAAAGCTATCAGGATACTATTGTGGCCCGCTGGCAGCCAGCAAAGCTGGCAGCAGAATTGAACAGTGAGGAGGTTGGGGAGGAACTTGGGCCAGTCCTGGGGACTGGGGAAAGCTCAGACGAGGGGTCTACATCTGCGGCAGAGAGGGAGCCAAGGCCATCTGATAGTTATGTGCAGCCTCCAGAGTTTGACAGCAGCGAGGCAGAAAAACAGCAGGAGCCTGTTTCCAGTGTGCGCATGCGCAGAGCTGCCAGACGACAAGAACAATTAAGAAAACAGAGTCAACTTAGGAGTAAGGCTTGGAGATTATTGGCTCCTTCCATAAGACATAAAAGAAGAGTGAACAGGATGTGAGCTTTTGCAGGAAGCAATTAGTTCATCTGGCCGATTCAAGATTTGAAAGTTCTGTTTGTGACTCTGTGCCAAGTTTGGCCTTGCCCTGGGGTCTGGATATTAGGTCTCTGGCAGTCTTCCACGTGAGATAGGTGGGTGTTGATAACCTTCCTCTGAAAGACTGTTTATCAAGCCTTGTGGATTGTAAATGAAAGTAATTTACAGTCGTATAAATAAAAGGGGTTTTGCAGGACGAATTGTGCTTTATACTTTTTAATGAAGCCTAAGTCAAAACAGATACTTCATAAAGTATATTAGTGCAGGTGAAGCATCCTCTTTGAAGCATTATGCTAGTGTATCTTTTGCAAGGGTCAATATGGTTATATGCTCTCTCTGTGTATGCATGTACAGAAAATGCCATTGCAGTGAAGCAAAAATGAATGTATATACATAGATATGCAAACTGTGGGAAATCTTCAAATAACTACATTGACCTTAGCAATTGCCTAAAAAGTCCCTGGGGTGTTCTTGGCAAAGTTTTTCAGAAATAGTTTTTAGACCACAGGTTTAGACCACAGGAGTGTCAAACTGGCAGCCAGCGGGCCAGATGCAACATGCATAGGCCATGCCTACCCCAGCTCAGTGAAGGGAAAACATCTTGAAACATCACATGACACCCCGAGTTGACTGGATCAAGATCCCCCAAAGGGCTTCCAGTTTCTAGCCTGGTGCCTTAACATTTGTTGTTGCACTACACCAAACTGGTTCTGATTCCTGAAGACATAGAAACTTTCATTTGAGGAGGACCTTTGTTTATACCAATATACTCTGTGAACCTCCATTGTTTTGCACTGCTCTATAAATTCTCATTACTGTATTATTTGTCTTATTACGCTTATGGAGTTCTTTTTGCGCATGTCTAAGATGGCGGTTCAGTGAATTTTCGGAGTGAGCAGGGCAGAGACATCTTGGCTGATGGAGCAGTCGGCTGCCGACCTAGCCGTCCCTGCCCACCTGGCCTGACTAGAAGATCCTCTCGGCAGCCGCGAGAGGGGTTTTTCACCCTCGGGGGGTTTGCGGCTGTCGAGAGTGGAGCCGGGGACTGAGTGGTGGCGAATGACGGCAGCCATCTTGAGGCAGGGCGGGGCGGCATTTCGGCCTATTCCTCAGCAGCAGCATCTCTTCTTCTCGGCTGCAGCGCGGGGTTGCGGCCTACTCCCCAGCAGCAGCATTTCTTCTGTTCGGCTGCAGCGTTTGGCTGATGGCGACAAGTGATGAAGGCCCCTTCAGGATCATTATGGAGGGGGCAGCGGTGGAAACGGCGGATACGATAGCCCTCTGCGAGGTCCCCCCAGGGAATTGAGGTTGTTGGGGAGGGAGGGCGCCACGGCCGCGGCAGCAAAGACGGCCATGGCATCGTCTTGATAGTGATGGCGTCGGCGTCGGAGCTCCCCTCAGCATCGGCGACAGCTGGCTCTTTCCTCCTCCTTCCTCTGCCCTGGGTTTTCTTTTGGACCTGATGGGACTGCCAGAGGTCCGGCTACTTGGACCAGGTTTGGAAGGATGCTGTTTGTGGTGGTGCTCAGTCATGGATGCTTCCCTTTCTCCCCCCCCCATGGACTCTGGACTCTAGTTTTTAGACTCTGGAGCTTGGATGGGGCTTAGGCGATGGGGGCCTAGGCAGTCGGGGCTGCCATGTCAAGATCGCCGTGAGATCTGGCGAGGGTCTGGTGGGGGGTTGATTGCTGCCCGGGACCAGCCTTATCCTGTCTTCCCCCTCCACACTCTCTTCCTCGTTATGAGTTTGGAGTGAAATAAGTGGGGGAGAATATTGGAGAATATTGGCGGCAGCGACTTTTCCACCAGTCTGAAGGGGGGGACTACCATGGGGGAGCGACCATCCTGTTTTCATCCTACGCTGGTCTCATGTTACCGGTTCCAACTAGACTGTTATACCATCGACGTCGGTTCGGGATGAACTCATTTATTTGCCAAACCTGCTTGTTATGAGATACTCTCCGATCGAACTCCGTTGCCTGCGGGATTCCTCCGCCTCGCAGGAATGGCCCTCTACGTTATCGGGGGCCTATCTCAATGACGGGTTTTGGGACCCAGAGAGATGGCATGCGTCCAAAAAGAACCTTTGGGGGTTTTTAGATAAAGGGTTTTTAAGGGGAGGGAGGGTAAACCCGTCGGGGAGGGAGCCAGTTCTTGCGAATGCTCGTGGCCAAATTCTAGCAGGTTCGGAGGGGAAGGGGAAGGCTCATTTTCAAGTTCAAGAGGGTTGTTCCATCAGCACGGTAAGTGGGAGGGGCAGATATGGGGGGCCGTATCATGTTCGGGGGGTGCGCACTCGCTGTTTAAGAGCGATTGCGCGCTCCGGCCCCTCAGACTTTTACCATTCCCCAAGTGGCCAGAATCCTCAGAGCTTCGACCTGCGGCTGATGTTATGTAATGCAAGGTCCATGGTGAATAAAGTCCCCCTGATTTATGATCTTATACGGGGGGGAGCCACGGACCTTATGGACATTTTGGAGACTTGGTTGGGCGCTGAAGGGGAGGTTTCCTTTGTAGAGATGTGCCCACCGAGTTTCCGAGCATTCCATCAGCCGAGGGCCCAAGGTAGGGGTGGAGGGGTGGCGGTTGTTATTAAGGAGAGTCTAGAACCGAGGGAGGCCACTGTACCTCAGATAGCCGGTTGTGAATCCCTCTACGTGAAGTGGGGTCGTAGGATGCAGGTGGGCTTGCTGATCACATACCTGGCTCCTTGCCTGAGAGTCGAAGTGCTGTCCTGGTGCCTGGAGGCCGTGCGAGTCTGGATGGGGAGAAACAGGCTCAAACTCAACCCCTCCAAGACGGAGTGGCTGTGGATGCCGGCATCCTGGTACAGTCAGCTGTAACCGCTGCTGACTGTTGGGGGCGAGTCATTGGCCCCAATGGAGAGGGTGCGCAACTTAGGCGTTCTCCTGGATGGGCGGTTGTCTTTTGAAGAACACCTGACGACCGTCTCCAGGAGAGCTTTTTATCAGGTCCACCTGGTCCGCCAGTTGCGCCCCTTTCTAGACCGGGATTCCCTATGCACAGTCACTCATGCCCTCGTCACTTTTCGCTTGGACTACTGTAATGTTCTCTACATGGGGCTCCCGTTGAAGAGCACTTGGAGGCTCCAGTTAGTCCAGAATGCGGCTGCGCGGGTGATAGAACATATAACACCTCTCCTGCGCAAGCTGCACTGGCTGCCTGTGGTCTTCCGGGTGTACTTCAAGGTATTGGTTACCACCTTCAAAGCGCTCCATGGCTTAGGACCGGGTTATTTACGGGACCGCCTACTGCTACCGCCTGCCTCCCACCGACCGGTGCGCTCCCATAGAGAGGGCCTCCTCAGGGTGCCGTCAGCCAAACAATGCCGGCTGGCGACCCCCAGGGGGAGAGCCATCTCTGTGGGGGCTCCTACTCTCTGGAATGAGCTTCCCCCAGGACTTCTACAACTTCCCAACCTCCGGACCTTCCGCCACGAGCTGAAGACGTATTTATTCTTCCGCGCAGGACTGGCATAAAATTAGTTTTATTAGTAATTTTAATGGGGTTTTTATGATGTAATATATTTTTTAAATGATGGGCCAAATTGAATAAGCTTTTTAACATTGGTTTTATTTATATTGTATTTATTGATTGTTGTTTTTACCTGGCTGTAAACCGCCCTGAGTCCTTCGGGAGAAGGGCGGTATAGAAATTAAATTATTATTATTGTTGTTGTTGTTGTTTGTTTGTTGTTATTGTTGTTGTTGTTGTTGTTGTTATGGCAGTTGAATCCCTTTGAAGTTTGAATAGTTGCAGATCTTACCAAGTGGTTTATGGAGGCATTCAATTTTTCCAAAACAGAAAATGTTGAGATTTATAATGTAGAATTATCCCATTTTTATTGGCAATTTGCAGTAAATAAAAACTAATTCTTTTTAGTGAGAGCTACTTTGAAGATAATATGGATTCTCTAATTGTTACTACTATATTATTAATAAGCCAACTATTCCTCCATTTCCCATTCTTTGAAAAACAACTATGAAACAAAGCAAACAAATGAACACAAGCTAAGTACAGCTTAACTGAAAAAAAAATCTGGTTGTAATATATTTAAATTTGAAATATTAAACTAAGTGATTCAGAGACCAGTTTAGAATGTAATTTTGATCTAACAAATGCTAAAAGAATAAACTGATTTTCTCCGTAGCTTATGAATAAGGATGCTTTAAAAAGCTACGATGGACAAATATATTAAGGTGCAAAAGATTGGTGAAGGATCTTTTGGAAAAGCAATTCTGGTTAAAGCAAAGGAAAATGGCAAACAGTATGTTATTAAGGAAATTAACATATCCAAGGTATGTCTCTCAAATTATTTTTCCTTTTCATTATTCTATTTACAAATAAATATTAAGAAGTAGTGCTTCTTTCTTTAAGATGTCAAATAAAGAAAGAGAAGAATCAAGAAGAGAAGTTGCTGTTTTGGCAAATATGAAACATCCGAATATTGTTTTGTACAGAGAATCATTTGAAGGTAAGTCATAATGATAACCTCATATTTTGAAGTCAGGCACTGAAGTCTTAAAACACAAACTCGATTAAAGATATGAAATTGTCAGAATTTGCTTAAATAATATTTTTACTACCCAGGTTTTCTAGCTGAATTTCTTGTCTATTTTGCAATTTCACGTCTGCTGATGAGGAATAAGTACAGCTAATTCCTGACGAGGAATAAGTATAATTACGAGCGTTCATTTAGCACCTATTTGAAGTTATGAGATAAGTGCACCCTAGTGTTTACAAGCAAGTCCCAATATTATGAATGTTGCAGCACCACAAGTTGTTCACTCTTAGGAACAATTGCAGGTCTGCAACATTCACCCTATTCCCCCCGCCCCTCTCCCCACAACTTCCCCCTCCCATCCTGCCCTCCATTTTCAAAGGTGTCATAGCTGCCTATGGAGCGTTTCAGAATGGAAGTATTTGCTCTGTTTTCAAGGGCCTCATAGGTGTCTGTGGGATGCTTCAACAGAGTGTGAATCCCTCTATTTTCAAAGGCCTCATAGGTGCCTATGGAGCATTTCAAAACAGAGTGAATCCCTCCATTTTCAAAGGCCCCATTTGCATGCAGATGAAGCGTCCAGTCTCTGTCTGGGCGAAAAGTATCTTGGTGGTGGCGGAAAGGAGTTGGGGGAGGGGGGAGGAGTAGAAGACAGGCACTGCAAACACTTTTCACACCCAGAAGCTTCCATTGACTCTTTTCTTAAAGGGAAAGAAACCACGGCAGAGAAGAGACAGATCTTTGCAAGGTGAGTCCAGTGTGGCAGGGAGTGGGAAGCATGAGGTATCTTAGTGGGTTGAGGCGGCCTTGGCTTGTTCCATCACTACTCCCACCCCCCACCATGGCCTTCAGCACCTGAGATACCTCATGTGTACTTAAACCATTAGCGAATGCGTGGGTGAAAGCAGGGAGTGATCTCATTCAAGATCACTCGAGGTACGAATGAAATGGGCAGGCTCCATTCCATTCATAACTCAAGGACTACCTGTAATGCTGATCAGTAGGATTTCTAAGAGAATGTTACTGAGTTATGATTATTAGGTAACCATATATTTTTCATTACCTTGAAAAATATGTAATTATATTAGAAATGAGAAACTAATAAATTACTTTATTAATAGTATATAATATAAATAAACACCGACTATTTTCTTTTCTTTGTTACAGAAGCTGGCTGCCTTTATATAGTAATGGATTATTGTGAAGGAGGAGATCTGTTTAAAAAAATAAATGCACAAAAAGGTGTCTTTTTTTCAGAAGACCAGGTAATAGAAATTGGGATATTTATTTATTTTATAGGCTGTCCATCTTCTAAATGATTCTTGGTGTGACTCACAACTAAAAAAACATAGAACAAATAAAGTTACTTGGAAGAACAAAACAAGGACAAAATAGTTCAGATCAAAATAAAACAAAGAAAAACAAAAAAAGAGCTCTACAATTATTCTATTCCAAAACCTCTGGAGAACAACTAGATCTTCAGTGATTTCTGAATGATTTAAAGGTGGAAGCCACACAAATCTCTGGGATAAAATCATTCCAGAAAACTTGTGCTTCCTGATTCTGAAGATGACAATCTTTTATTGGTGGGAGTACATCCATCCTGCTGAGCTAAATTGGAAGAACCCTGTGTGTAATTTCTCCCTGCCTGCCAGTACTGATTGAAACCAGCCTTAGAGAAATGAGACAAACACGTAAAATGGTGTCTCTTACTTCCAGTCCTGGCACCTGGTCCAAAAGGATATTAAGGTCAATCGTATCAAAAACTGGTGAGTGATCAAGGAATACGAGGATGGTCACATCCTTCCTATCCCTGCTTCACCATAGGTTATCAGTAAGCACAATTAATGCCATTACCTGAATCCTGGCCTGAAACCTGATTGGAAAAGGCCCAAATAATCTTCCTCCAGAATCCTCTGGAATTAAATCCTGACTGAGCTCTCCAACGTCTTTCCAAGAAATGGAAAGGTGGACAGTGGATTATATTTCTCTAAGATAGTTAGATCTAGCTAAGTTTGCTTGAGTTGGTTACCATTATCTCATCAAAAGCTGAAGAACTGGACACTCCTTTAAAGAAGCTGATATCATGTGGACCCAAACGCAAGCTAGCTTCTAGGTGGCTTTGACAAGTCTAGAAAAATTTTTGTTAAATACAAAAAGTCTTGGTGTGCTTTGCTTGCTTAGAAAAGAGAAGAGATTGATTCATGAATATGCAAAATAATGTTGAAAAGACACTTCATTTTTATTATTGTCACTGACCATATTTTTAATGACTTCATTAAAAAATGGACAAAGTATGTAAAGTCACAACATAGGAAAGAAAGCATAAACCACTATCTTGAAAGAACAATAAAAAAGCTTAAAGTTTCCCTGTCAGTTGTGTCCAAGGCTAAGGCACAGTGCTCCTCTCCATTTTTTGGCTGAGGGAACCAGCATTGTCCAAAAACATATTCCATGGTCATGTAGCCAGTATGGCTATATGTCAAAAGTGCACAGGATGCTATACTTCCCACTGAAGTAGTATCTATTAATCTACTTGCATTTGCATGCTTTCGAACTGCTATATGGGCAAGAGCTGGGGCAAATAATGAGAGCTCACCTTGTTGCGTGGAACTTGGGGCTCCAACCCAGGCTGTCAGTTCTCCAGCTGACAAGTTCAGCATCTTCAACCACTGAGTAAGGCATCAATATGATGGATTGCTGATACTCAGATTGATTCTTTCAGTCTTGATAAATTTGAATACAGTTAGGCCACCTTTAACAACCACTTGTTCAAACTTATGATAGTTCTGAATGAATGATATTGATGACTAGTTCTCAAAGTAATTCGGACTGTCTCAACATCCCCACTGTCACACAATCATCATTTGCAACCTTCACAACCAGCTTCTGACAAGCAAAGCCAGCAGGAGATCATGTGATGTGGCAACAGGAGATCATGTGATGTGGCTACTAGAAGTACTGAAATTGCTGTTACTGAGCAGCACAATCGTGATATTGCACTTTAGGACCGTGTTGTTTAGCACCAGACATTCTAGATCCAATTGCTGCTGTTAATTGTAAAAGAAAAAAAATCTGGAAACCATGTGATCTTGCCTATGTACATTATGCATTCCAATGGGTAGGAACTGAAGATACTGAGCTGTCTTTAGGACAGTTCCTGGCTTCAGATTCGCAGACAAAAAGACTGCACAAGGAAATAGAGATGGAGAAAGAAGATCAATGGTGATTGATGGTGGTGACTGAATCTCAATTCGCGATTTGTTTTTAGGGAAAAAATACCTTACTGAACTACCATATTTGTGGGTCTGATACTATTATAAAGCCTCCACTCTCCTGAAGCTCTGTCTATGAGCAACATACAGTTCTAGGGAAAAAGCCATTTGAAGATGCTTCTGCCTGAATGTTAGCTTGACCACTTTTTGTCTTTTCAAAAGGAAAGAAAAGGAGCTAATGAAGCTGACATTCCCATCTATGGGAATTTCATTCTCTATTACTTTTCCTTATTCTTACCTTTGAAGAGACAAGGACTCATTATGTTATGAGCACTGGCAGCATTTTGGAATGGTAAGTCTTGGGAGGTTTATAAAAAGGTTCCCATTCCTCATTTATACAGTACTCTAAAATATACTATCTGAATTTTTTTCTTTTTGTAAAAAAAATTAAAGTAATTTTGAGAGTAGTAAAACAGCATCTCCCTGAAATTAATATTAATTTTAATCTCATACTAAAAATACAATTTTCTAACAAAAAGTAATTTCTTTGTAACTATAGATCATGGATTGGTTTGTACAAATATGTTTAGCACTGAAGCACGTACATGATAGAAAAATTCTGCATCGAGATATAAAATCACAGGTAAGTTACACATAACCATTTTTATGTGGAATTTTAATAGGTATGCTGAAACCTTGTGCTTACAATTATTGATGAAATAAATCAGATCTAAACAATTCTTCAAACTGGAGACATGGCTTGTTCAAAGCAATAGTTATATTGTTGAAAAATAGTATTTCAGAAATGAGCTGTACTAAATAATCAAGCTCATGGTTTTTCTTCCAACTTCTTTTTATAAGTGTAGCTATGGAATTTTAAAGTTCTAGATTTTAAATAAATTATTGCTTCCTGTTATGCCTATTTGCATTAGCAAATTTATTTAAATAAGGTTACAAACAAACCTGTCTTAAACTGCAGGTTTTCAGCAAGTTTTCCAAGTTCATACTTTCAGTTTCATCCACTTCCATGAACAGAAGTGCAGGAGCCTTAAGCTCCTTTTAGCTCATAATATGAAACCAAAATTTGAGGCTAGAATGCTTTCTCAAGAACAAGTTGTCCCAGAGGTGTGGCCAGCGTCGCTGTGGTATGAGGTTCTTTGAGACCTCTTGAAGACCCGTTGATATCTCTGTAGCCTGGGGATCCTAAGTGATCTAAATTGTCCTGTAGGGACAACAAACAAGAGGAGCACGAACTGACCAGCACAGGGAGATCGCAAACTCCCCTGGCTGGATCAGAAGAAGCTCCACAAACCGGGCAGTGGGGAAAGCAATCATATAAGTTGCTAAGAAGAGAGGCGTGGCCAGCGTCGTGGCGGTACAGCGTGGATGCCAGTGCTCCGGGAAAACGCCGATATTCCAGCCAATTAGGGGATCCTTAATGGATCATAGTGTCCTGTAGAGACAGTGAAGAAGGGAGGCACAGGCCAGTGCAAACAGGGAAGTTACAAGTTCCCTGGAGTGTTGGCATCAGCCTCTGACACCAGCGGCGTGGGAAGATAGCCATTAGGAGCTGTCAAAAGCTGGGGTAGCTACACAAAAGACAGCAGGACAATGATTGAACGGAGTATTGTTACTGGGTGAGTGATTGGCCAACTCACAGGTAAGAAGGAAATCTTTTAAAGCTTAAAAGAAGTCCCAATTTGAAATTAGCGGCTAAATGGCACACGGAAATTTAAAGTGAAGGAAAACAAAAAGCAAAGAGGAATTTTAAGATCAAAGCCCTAAAAGGAAAACTTTCCATCTGGACTTAAAATTGGATCTGGAAGAAATTAAAAATAAGAAAAGAAAAAGAAAATTGAGGAAAAGCATCTTTTACTAACAAAAGGACTTAATTGAGGAAGAGGAAGTAATTATTTTTGTGGATTAACAAGTGACATTTTGTTGCCGGGGGATTTGTGAATTGGAGAGAGACCACTGCTGGTGGAAAGAAAGCATCGCATTACTTAGACTACCGTGGGAAACGACTGGAGGAGTGTTTGTTTAAACAGCTGCAGTATGACTTAAAAAAAGGAGTGGAAATTACAAAGATTTAAATTGGAACGGCTTAAATGAACATTTAAAATGGACATTATTTGGAAAGAAAAAAGAGACATATGGACTTGAATTTGAACTATACATAATAAATTTAAAAATCCTTTCTCCTTAAATTGAGAACATGGAGAGTTGGGAGGATGAGTATGAGGAACTAAGAAAGATGCTTCAAATGGTGCGAGAATCGTTTAAGGGAACTAAAGAAGTGGAGGAGTGGTTAAAATGTAAAAAAAAAGGATGAAAAAATTAGAGAAAGGAGGTGGAAAGGAAGATACAAGAAAGAGAAAAGAAGGAAATGGGAAAAGATTGAGGGGAAAATTAAAAGAGTAAAAATTAGAGAAAGGAGGTGGAAAGGAAGATACAAGAAAGAGAAAAGAAGGAAATGGGAAAAGATTGAGGGGAAAATTAAAAGAGTAAAAATTAGAGAAAGGAGGTGGAAAGGAAGATACAAGAAAGAGAAAAGAAGGAAATGGGAAAAGATTGAGGGGAAAATTAAAAGAGTAAAAATTAGAGAAAGGAGGTGGAAAGGAAGATACAAGAAAGAGAAAAGAAGGAAATGGGAAAAGATTGAGGGGAAAATTAAAAGAGTAAAAATTAGAGAAAGGAGGTGGAAAGGAAGATACCCTCCTACACACAAACACACACCAAATATCCCTAACAACGAAGCTGGAGGGACAAGAAAGTTGCCTAGCGGGGATCTCTGCGCTATTCGCGCGGAGGAAGCGATCCCGAGTCTGCGCCCAGCGGGAGCCGCTGCTCCTCATCCGATTCGACCCGACCCGCTGCCCCGCGGATGCAGAAGGGGAGGGTGGGAGGCTCCCACTTCGTGCAGACCCGGAGGTTTGAGATGGGGGCATAGCCGCACGGGAGCGCGCCACGGCTGCCTAACAAAGGCAACCGAGGATTGTTCCCAAGCCCCTGAGGCGCTCGGGTGGGCGCTGCCGAGTTGCCCAACTTCCACCCGCATTCCGACTTCCCCAGAGGACCTTTGTCTCGGCCACCTCCGGGACCGTGAGCGTCATGGAGCTAGGCGTCCTAAGTCTTTGAGTGCGCCTGGGCTCCTTTGTCAGGGGCGGGAGGGGAAGCGCCACGACCAGCATTTGCGGAGATTCCGCGGGCGCCAGCGAAACGCGGCAATCACACGCCTCCCAAGTGGCCCTTCGGGACCCCGAGCCGCAAGCATTCCCGGTGCAGCGGCGCGCCTCGGTCCGGGCGACACTTACAGCCTCTCTCGCTCCTCGGGATGTTCTTAGGAATAGCGCGGAGCCCCAGCCCGTGACAGTCTACCGTGGTGCGCTGCAGGCGCATGGTGGGGCAAGCGCCGCCCGACGCTGCAAACGGCCGCCCAGGCCAAGAGGCAGGCTCCTGCCCGCAGCCACACGCCGCCGGACTCCGCTCGGCGCTTCGGAGCCACTCCGCATCTGCAACCGGGCGAGCGGCGGCTTCCTTGGGGGCCAGGACGGGGGGCGCACCCCACTGTCCACCGAGAAATTGCTGCGGGCCAATAAAACTGACCAGCAGTTGGCCGACACCCTGGTTTAAGGGAACTAAAGAAGTGGAGGAGTGGTTAAAATGTAAAAAAAAAGGATGAAAAAATTAGGAGGGAGAAGCAAGAGGAAGAAGAATACAACATTGAAAAGGGAATAATTGAAGATAAAAAACAGATGATTACACTGGGATTGACAATGATAGAATAAAAATGGATAGGGGGAAGTATATCTCAAAAAAAGAAGAGAAAAGAAGGAAATGGGAAAAGATTGAGGGGGAAAATTAAAAGAGTAAAAATTAGAGAAAGGAGGTGGAAAGGAAGATACAAGAAAGAGAAAATGAAGACAATAAGAGAATGGGAGAAAGGGAGGAAAACATTAAGAAAGGGAATTTTGGAGAGATTGAAAGAAAATGGTTAAAAAGGGGGGAAAAGATGAATAGCAGAAAAGAAATTAAAATAGTTGTAGAAAGTTTATGTAAGAAGCAAATTAGAAGAAATACATAGATTATTGTAAAAGGGAAGTAAGAATGGATGAAATGAAGTGTATGTAAGAAGCAAAAAAGAAGAAATATACTGTTTAATGTAAAATGGAGAAGTAGATAAAATGTGAAAGATATAATGGGTTATATGTTTTATTGTCTGAGGATGCATGGAATTGGAGAGAATTATAGTGGATGGCAAAGGAATACATTTTAAATATTGAAAAGAACAAAGAAATTAATTGTAATTAAGATATAAAACTGAAAAGAAGTAAAAAAAGAAGTATACTGTTTAAGAAAAATAGTCCAGCAGATGAAATGTGAAAGATAGGATGGTTTATAGGTGAACACAATTGAAAGTGAGATGTAAAATTGAATAAAATTAAAATGTTAGTAAATGATGTATCCTAATGAAGAAGAAAAATAATTATTGAACTGGGAATAAGAATTTAAAGAAAATAAGAGGTCCAATTTCTTCTGTTTTTGTCTTTTCTTTTTATTCTTTTTTCCCAAATATGTTATTGCCAAACCTCTGATTTATGTTTTCATTGTGTCCCATACATTCTGAAGTGATGTGGCCTCTTTTTTATTTGTTTTGAAGAAAAACTCTAATTCTTTTTCCATAAACTGTTGAAATTCCTTTTCGTTTAATATTGTTGCATTCAAAGTCCATCTTGCCTTTTTCTTTTGACCTTTCCATATTATTGTCATTGGGTTGTGGTCCGCCCATATGTTTGATCCAATTTTTACTTCTTGTATGTTATCTATAAGGTCTCTTGACATCCATATCATATCTATTCTTGGCCACGACAAATGTCTGTTTGAATAGAAAGTGTATTGTTTTTCTTTCAAGTGTTTTTGTCTCCAAATATCTTGAATACTCAGTTCTTCTATTATTGTAAGTGTTGTACCTTGATGAAGGTATCTTTTCTTTTATGTACATTGGGAGCATATGCATCAAGACAAATTCCTTTTGCGTCCAATCACACTTGGCCAATAAAAATTCTATTCTATTCTATTCTAACTCAAAAATACTGTGAAAAGCTTTATCACCAGGAGGAAATCTCGAAGGAAGGAAGAAATACTAAAATATCTTGAAAAATCAGATTTACCAAAAATAACCGAACAATACAAAGGAATGCTAGAAGAAAGAATAACAATGATGGGATTGACAGAAGCAATTAAAGACAAAATAATCGCAAAGCACCAGGACCACATGGTCTCCCAGCGAAATTATATAAAACATTACATGAAACGATGAACAGTGTAATGCTGGAACTATTTAATAAACTTTTAACGAAAGCAAAAATGCCAGACTCATTGAGGGAGGCCTATGTAACACTCATACTTAAAGAAGATGCAGATCTACAACTGATAAAAAATTATAGACCAATTTCATTATTAAATGTGGACTATAAGTTTTTTGCTGTTTGTAATCATTGCACTGATTATTGTTATAAGAAAAACACCACAAATAGCTGTTAAGTGATATAAGTTTTTCTTTTTTTTCTCTGTTTTTAATGTAAAAAAAAGTTTAATAAAGTATATTTAAAAAAAAAGATTTTTGCTTCAATAATGGCAAATAGGCTAAAAAGACTATTAAGTGAATTTATTCATTCATACCTATGAGACAAATTAGAGATAATATGAGGATAATTTTAAATACGTTGAAATATTATGAGATAAATTCAGAAAAACAAATGGCGATGATGTTTTTAGACGCTCAAAAAGCTTTTGATAATGTGAACTGGCAATTTATGATAGAACAACTGCAGATAATGGAATTTGGGGAGAGATTTATAAACATCATAAAAACAAGCTATGAGACAATCAACTAAGATAATGATGAATGGAGAAATGACAGAAAATGTTAAAATTCAAGAGGGTACAAGACAAGGATGTCCTTTATCACCATTGTTGTTTATCTTGACTTTAGAAGTTCTAAGTAGAAATATTAGACAAAATGAAGAGATAAAAGGGATGAAAATTAAAAAAGAAGAGTATAAATTGCAAGCCTTTGCTGATGATTTAGTATTCATTTTGGAAGAGCTTTGAACAGGCCCCTAATTATTAGAACAAATAGAGAGCTGTGGAAAGGTGTCTGGCCTAAAAATAAATAAAGAAAAAAAGAAAATATTGATGAAAAACATCACAGAAAAACAAAAGAGAGAGATAAAAGAGAAATTGGTTATACAAATTGTGAAAAAAGTTAAATACTTAGGAATATACCTAACATCAAGATGTGTAACGATAAAAGAGGATAACTATTACAAACTGAAGGATCAAATTGAGAAAGATTTGGAGAAATGGAAGAACGTACAACTGTCATTTATGGGAAGGATTGTAACAATTAAGATGAATATATTACCGAGACTACTATTCTTCTTTCAGACAGTACCAATAAAAATTGAAAAGACTTACTTTCAACGTCTAAATAAGATAAGGAAATTTATCAATACTTATACATTTTCTCTCTCTTATCCTAATGTATCTTTTATACATATATTTCTAATATATATATATATATATATATATATATATATATCACTATAATATATTATTCTAATCATTTTATTTACATATATACTTAGATATACACGTATACCCAATTTGCTTTTCCAATTTCTGTTTCTTCCTATTTGTTCTTCTATTTCTACTCCTAGTTTATCCATTATTTAATTTTTCCTTGCACTTCCCCCCACTCTTCCTCCAACCATTTATACCATCTCTCCCATACTAGATAATATTGTTTCCTCTTTTTCTTGTATCTCCTTCGTAAGCTTATCCATTTCTACACATTCCATGATTTTTCTAATTACATTGTCTTCAGATGGTATATTGTTATTTTTCCAGTTCTGTGCGTAAACTATTGGTGTTGCTGTAACTATGTGGATCATTAAATACCGTATTTCTTTTTCATATGACCCTGGAATTATTCCCAGTAAAAATGTTTCTGACCTCATTTTTATATGTTGATTTATAATTTCTTAGATTTGTAATTTAATTTTTTACCAATGTTGTTTCGCTGTATGACAGGACCACCACATATGATAATACGTTCCCTCTTGTTTACATTTCCAACATAGTGGTGAAGTATTGGGGAACATCTTTGCCAATCTAGCTGGTGGCAGGTGCCACCTATAAAACTGCCGAATTGGGAACTATATTACCAGACAGCAGCATTGACTTGGATGAAGGAATGGGTTGAATTAAGAAATACAAGACTATTAGCTTTGGAAGGACATGATTTACAATTGGGGTGGCATGCATTTTTATGGCATGGTAGAAGCATGGTAGATGCATACGTACTTTCACAGACATTATATAAGAAATGCATTGCTATTGGTATGTGAGAAAGTTAGAGACAAATATTATTTGAAAATACCAATATGGTTATCAACAATTGAAGCTTTAATACACCCAAATATTTTTAATTTTAGAAATATTGTTAGCTACAAGGAGTTATTAACAGATAAGGGGGAGTTGAAGGGGAAACAAGAACTGGAAGAACAGGGCATTGAGATGGATTGGTATATGTATATACAAATACAAAGAAGATATGAAAAAGATATTAAACTATATGGTTTCTATTTAGAAAGACAGAGTTGGATAGGGAACTCATAGGAACAGAGTATAAACTAATTTTAAAAAATTATAACTTTTTATGAGGTATTGAACCAGAGGAAGAACAAGTAAAGGAAACAATGATAGCCTGGGCAAAGAATTTTGGATATTCAATTGATCTAGAAAAATGGCAACAGTTATGGGAAAGGAATTACAAATTAACAATGTCCACAGCATATAAAGAAAATCAATATAAAATGTTTTATAGATTAGTAAAGCAGCTATGCACGAAGGTCTATGCAGAGACAGCTGGTGTGTCTTGAAGCAACTGTGTTATTTATTTATATCCCATCTCCCACCATTATTATTTTTGCAAATAACTTCCAACAGTTTCTCCTCCTATTTTTCCCCAACAGCAAATCTGTGAGGTGCATTGGGCTGAGAGAAAGTGACTGGTCCAAAGTCACCCAGCTGGACATAATGGATTGCAGCCCAGTTCTATCATGAATTTAATAGTTTTATTAATTTAAAATATTTAGTATTTATTTCATCTTATCTTAGATTTCTTCACCGGCTCAAGGTTAACTCATCCCTCCATCCTTCTGAGGTTGGTAAAATGAGGACTCAGATTGTTGGGGGCAATATGCTGACTCTTAAACCAGTTAGAGAGAGCTGTAAAGCACTGTGAAGTGGTATATAAGTCTAACTGCATCTCTCAGAAGGACTACAATTTTTTTCCAAAATATGCTATTTGTATATTAACTGTTATATGATCTTAGTTAAACAGTTTGATGACTGCTGAAGTTTAATCAAGCATCTTTTTTCTGCTTAGAGGCTGATACGCATTTTAAAACATAAGACTTGATTCTGTGCATTAATTTGCTTCAAAATAAAAGGTTGGAAAATAGCGTAGGAAAAATGCAAGTGTGCTTCACTTGTAGAAGTTTGGAACAATTGTTGGATTTGCACGTCACATTATGTAGCCATGTTTGAATACAGCAAAATTGCTTCATTTTCTACAACATATGTTATAAACAATGGATCTTTAAACCACAGTGATTTGATTAACAGAATACAAGCCAAAACTAAACATTATAAACTGTATGTTATCTCCAAATAATATAATAGAATAGAATAGAATTTTTATTGGCCAAGTGTGATTGGACACACAAGGAATTTGTCTTGGTGCATATGCTCTTAGTGTACATAAAAGAAAAGATACAAATAATATAATGGCCATTCAGCCAAGAGTACTTTCTAATTATAATTGTAAATTCTGAGTTAAAATCAAATTATTGTGTATATATATTTTTTAAAAATTATAATATTATGTTTTTTCTTCTTCTACTCCAGAATATATTTTTAACCAAAGATGGAACAATACAGTTGGGAGACTTTGGAATAGCTAGAGTTCTGAATAGGTAACCTTAAAACAATCCCCATTGCCTCAATTCTAATAATATTATTAAGATGGTTATTTGATTAATACCATTTTTTTTTTATTTTAGTACAGTGGAACTTGCTCGAACTTGTATAGGAACACCATATTACTTGTCACCAGAAATCTGTGAGAATAAACCTTACAATAATAAAAGGTAGCATTTAACTATTTTCCATTATAACCTAGATAGATACATGACCTTTTATTGTGCTCTCATTTTTTTCAACTTACTTGTTCTCATTTAACTTTGATCTATTTTAGTTTTGTAGATAAATTAGTGTGCTTTTATTTAGTCTTAATATAATAGTTTTTATATAAAGGAATAAAACTAATTTTTGACTACTAAAAAGCTGTAATATGTAGTTCTGACTCTATAAAGCAATATATGTTCTACAATTAGTTAGAAAACCTAAGTATATAATAAATATTTTAAAATACCATTATATATATTTGACAATCAAAATGTCTCCATAAGTAGCCATCTCATTCTGTGTAGTTTACTATGGCACTAACAGAGATTGGTACTGCTTCAGTGATATAGAATTTTATTTTTTTCTAGAGCCTGAAATAAATGGCCTAGGAGAAAGTGGAACAGAAGCAGTAAACAGGCAGATAGCACTTAGATTACAATCTGAATCCCTTGTACACTGAGCCACAATTACTTTATTTAACCACTGAAAGTCAATCAGTAAGTCACAGTGGCTTAGATTAAATAAAATACTATATCGTAAGCATGGTTTACAGACCACAGGTTGGATTCACTGATAAATTCGTGTTCTGTCTTAGTATAGTATTTGTTGTTGTTAGTTGCGAAGTCGTGTCCGACCCATTGCAACCCCATGGACAACATTCCTCCAGGCCTTCCTGTCCTCAACCATCCTCAGGAGTCCATTTAAGCTCACGCCTACTGCTTCAGGGACTCCATCCAGCCACCTCATTCTCTGTCGTCCCATTCTTCTTTTGCCCTCAATCTTTCCCAGCATTAGGCTCTTCTCCAGTGAGTCCTTCCTTCTCATTAGGTGGCCAAAGTATTTCAGTTTCATCTTCAGGATCTGGCCTTCTAAAGAGCAGTCAGGGTTGATCTCCTCTAGGATTAACCGGTTTGATCGCCTTGCAGTCCAAGGGCCTCACAGGAGTCTTCTCCAGTATCAGAGTTCAAAGGCCTCAATTCTTTGGTGCTTAGCCTTTCTTATGGTCCAACTTTCACAGCCATACATTGCAACTGGGAAAACCATAGCCTTGACTATACACACTTTTGTTGGCAGGGTGATGTCTCTGCTTTTTAGTACGCTGTCTAGATTTGCCATAGCTTTCCTCCCCAGGAGCAAGGATTTTAATTTCCTGGCTGCAGTCCCTATCTGGTGATCTTGGAGCCCAGGAAAATAAAATCTGTCACTACCTCCATTTCTTCCCCATCTATCTGCTGGGAATTGAGAGGGCTGGATGCCATGATCTTAGTTTTCTTAATGTTTCAAGCCAACTTTTGCGTTCTCCTCCTTCACCCGCATCAAGAGGCTTTTTAGTTCCTCTTCGCTTTCTGCCATTAGAGTGGTATCATCTGCATATTTGAGGTTGTTGATATTTCTCCCTGCAATCTTAATTCCAACTTTTGATTCATCCAGCCCCGCCTTTCTCATGATGTGCTCTGAATATAAGTTAAATAGACAGGTTGATAGTATACAGCCTTGCCAGACTCCTTTCCCAATTTTGAACCAATCAGTGGTTCCATGTCCAGTTCTCACTGTTGCTTCTTAACCCGCATACAGGTTTCTCAAGAGACAAATAAGATGGTCTGGTACGCTCATCTCTTTAAGAACTTGCCACAATTTGTTGTGATCCACACAATCAAGGCTTTAGCATAGTCAATGAAGCAGAAGTAGATGTTTTTCTGGAACTCCCTAGTTTTCTCCATGATCCAGTGTATGTTGGCAATTTGATCTCTAGTTCCTCTGCCTCTTCGAAATCCTGCCTGTACTTCTGATAATTCTTGATCCACATACTGCTGGAGTCTAGCTTGTAGGATTTTAAGCATAATCTTATTAGCATGTGAAATTAGTGCAATGGTGTGATAGTGTGAATATTCTTTGGCATTGCGTTTCTTTGGAATTGGAATGTAAACTGACCTTCTCCAATCCTGTGGCCACTGCTGAGTTTTCCAAATTTGCTGACAAATTGAGTGTGGCACTTTTACTGCATCGTCTTTTAAGATTTTGAATAGCTCAGCTAGAATACTGTCTCCTCCACTAGCTTTGTTGTTGCTCAGATTTCCTAAGGCCCATTTGACTCCAAATTCTAGGATGTCTGGCTCAAGGTCAGTGACTACCCCATCGTGGTTATCAGGGATGTTAAGCTCGTTCTTACATAGTTCTTCTGTGTAATTTTGCCACCTCTTCTTAATCTCTTCTGCCTCTGTTAGGTCCCTGTCATTTTGGTCCTTTATCATGCCCATCTTTGCATGAAACGTTCCCTTCATATCTCCAATTTTCTTGAAGAGATCTCTGGTCCTCCCTATTCTATTGTTTTCTTCTATTTCTTTGCACTGTTCATTTAAGAATGTATTCTTATCTCTTCTAGCTATTCTCTGGAATTCTGCATTCAACTGAGTGTATCTTTCTCTTTCTCCCTTGCCTTTCGCTTCCCTTCTTTCCTCAGCTATTTGCAAAGCTTCCTCAGACAGCCATTTTGCTTTCTTGCCTTTCTTTTTCTTTGGGATGGTTTTAGTTGCTACCTCTTGTACAATGTTGTGAACCTCCGTCCATAGTTCTGCAGGCACTCTGTCTATCAGATCTAATTCCTTAAATCTATTTGTCACCTCTACTGTATATTCATCAGGGATATGATTTAGTTCATATCTGAGTGGCCTGGGGCTTTTCCCTACTTTCTTCAATTTAAGCCTAAATTTTGCAAGGAGACGCTTATGATCTGAGCCACAGTCAGCTCCTGGTCTTTTTTGTACTGACTGTATAGAGCTTCTCCATTTTTGGCTGCAGTGCACATAGTCAATCTGATTTCTGTGTTGACCGTCTGGTGATGTCCATGTGTAGAGTCGTCTCTTGGGTTGTTGGAAAAGAGTGTTTGCTATGACCATCGTATTATCTTGACAGAATTCTATCAGCCTGTGCCCTGCTTCATTTTGTACTCCAAGGCCAAATTTGCCTGTTATTCCGGTTATCTTTTGGCTTCCTGCTTTAGCATTGCAATCCCCCATGATGATAAGGACATCATTTTTTGGTGTTAATTCTATAAGGTGCTGTAGGGCTTCATAGAACCGGTCAATTTCATCCTCTTCAGCACCAGTGGTTGAGGCATAGACTTGGACTACTGTGATATTGAATGGTTTGCCTTGGATTCGAACTGAGATCATTCTGTCATTTTGGGGATTGTATCCCAGTATTGCTTTTCCTACTCTTTTATTGATTATGAAGGCTACTCCATTTCTTCTGAGGGATTCTTGCCCACAGTAGTATACCTGATGGTCATCTGAATTAAATTCACCCATTCGTGTCCATTTTAGTTCACTGATTCCTAAGATGTCGATGTTCAATCTTGTCATCTCTTGCTTGACTATGTCCAGCTTACCTTGATTCATGGATCTTATATCCCAGGTCCCTATGGAGAAAAAATCTTTACAGCATCGAACTTTCCTTTCACCACCAGATACATCCACAGCTGAGCGTCCTTTCGCCTTTGGCCCAGTTGCTTCATTCTTTCTGGAGCTACCAGTACTAGCCCTCCGCTCTTCCCCAGTAGCATATTGGACACCTTCCGACCTGACCTAGTATAGTATAAGGAATCTAATAATTTCTTCCTGTTTACCTAAGTGAACCCAAACAGAGTATATTTCAATTATGGTGTTTTTCCATGTTCTCAACTCATACAACAATCAGATGATATTCCTACAACTGATGGGTATAATATATTCCTGCACAGCTTTTTTTATGGAAGGGACCAAAGACAAAATTGAATTTTTAGCTGCCATTGTAAATGTACTATTTGTTTTTGTTTCTTAGTGACATGTGGGCCCTTGGGTGTGTTCTTTATGAAATGTGTACATTGAAACATGCGGTAAGTTAAAATTTAATATTCTTAATCACCTATTCTGAACATTTGTATCCCTTGCTGATAATATTTTTGGTAATTGGGTATTGGAGAAGAAATAAATAATTGCCTTAGTTATTTTATGTATGTTCTCAGTTGTCATGACAAATACTATTTTGCTTTAACAATATAAATAATGTATTTTTATATAATTTTACATTCTTACATAAAAAGCCATTGTACTTTATACATATGTTGGATACCTTGAATGTCCAAACACAGCTGGTACTATTTGAGGGTTCAGATCCCACATTTATATGCTTTGAATAATATTGTAAAGAAAAGGTCACAAAATGTGAGATTATAATTAGCAATGTTAACATTTAAGTTATCCATTTATACTCATTCATCCTTCATTCATCAACATTTCAGCATAACTTAAAATATTTAACATTTATTAATATGTCAAGTTCCTTCTTCCTTACAGCAATTTGCACTACTTAAGTATGTTTACTGAGATAAATCCTAGTTTCAATGTGTCAATTTTTTGTATAAATATAACCGTGAAATAATTGTATGGAGCGTGTTTTATTAATTTATATTTGTAAAGTGCACTCTTTATATTTCTGAATCACTGTGAGAGGTGAATCACCTCCATATTTGTGAAAAAATACAGAATATGATGAAAACTACAGAACAAAATGACTGATCAAGTTTTTTTATTTAATCTAATCTAGATTAGTTCTTGTAAAAATTCCCAGTTTATACACATAATATGCAAAATTGAAAAAATATCTGTGAAAGTTTCCTGTTGGGTGAAAAAAAGTTAATACCTAGAAATATATTTTAAAGTAACTTAAGGATATCCCTAAGTATACTTGCTATTATCCAATAAATTCTACTTTTCTCTCTAGTTTGAAGCTGGTAATATGAAAAATTTAGTTCTCAAAATAATCTCTGGATCATTTCCTCCTGTTTCTACACGTTATTCCCATGAACTTCGGAGTCTGATTTCACAGTTATTTAAAAGAAATCCAAGAGATCGACCATCTGTCAACTCCATATTGGAGAAAATGTTTATAGTTAAACGCATTGAGAAATTTCTTACACCACAGGTATGTATTTGAACCTTTAGGTCTAGGCAGTGAGTTCAAAAGTCCATTTTAGATTTTTTTGCTTCCAAGAACCATTAAAAATTCCTTTATCAGTGATTATATCAATTATTCTATTTCATAAAATGTTTAAAGATATTGTGAAAACGGGCACTTTTTTCCTCCAGACCAAGAGGAAAAGCCTCCATTTACAATACTCAGGGAAAAAATGGAAGATGTTAAAGCCTCAGGCAAATAGAAATAAACTAACTAGAGAATTCCATCAACAAAGAAGAAAGGGCAATGAAAGATATGTCAACCAATAATGTCAACAAATAGAAGGAAAAAGGGGAGAAAAGTTGCAAGGAAAATTTTATAGCAAATAGAAAACTGCATGAGAACTTTGTAAGATCCTTATGAAAGCCAGTTTGGTTTAGTGTTTAAGGCGGAGGACTAGGAGCAGGGAAATAAAATTTTAGGCCTGGTCTAGACACAGCTTAGTTGGCCTCTTCAGTTAAAAATGAAGAAGTGAAGGTAGTAGGTAGAGTTGATTATTGCCTAAGAAACAATAAAGATGAATGGAAAAGTAGAAGAAAACCAGAAAGATGATAGAAAGGTAGAAGAATAATTCTAGATGGGAAAGGAATGACAACTTTGAAGACAAGATGATGGATAAGAGTCTTTTAATGACATTAATACAGTTAAAGTAATAGTTCTTTTCTAGTGGTGATGTACAGCTAAGAAAACTAGATATTGAGAAGGAGTGAGAGAAAGATATACTGAGAGAACTGTGGATTGGAAGAAGAATCAGCTAGTCTTGAACTAAATAAAAACTGTTACCTTGGGGTAATGATCAGCAAGCAGAAGCTTGCATATTTTGTGCATATGAGATCAGCAGGTGTGGGATTAGAAAAACTTATGCCTGGCTAATGGAGGAAAGTAGAAAAAGAGAAAGAAAACTAATACAATGAATAAATAGAATTTAAGATTAGAATTTCCTCAGCTATGACCATTAGAAATCAAGCTGACAAAACATTAGCCATACAATCACTGAAAATTGAACTTGATTTAATAATACCAACTAATTACAGAATATGCTGAATTACTATTGAGTTTAATAATTTCAAATATAAATTTTATTTCAACATTTTGCCTAAGGTTTTGAAAAGCTGTTACAATTGCTACTATGTAGTCATATGTGGAAGTAACCTTGATTCTTAATTTTGACTCAGATATTTATGGAGTCCTTGGTGTTTTCTGAGCGTGATTGGTTGCTTGTTTTATTACTCAACTAGATAATACCTTCACAGTTTAACCCTGAGTTTACTCTTATATACTCTTCTACTAGAACCAAATATTTACTTGAAGCCAACTTTTTCCAATCTAGTTGCCTTCTAGGTTATTTAATTACAGTTTGAATAACCATTAGCTAGTGGCATCCTGAGAGTTACAGCTGATGTGGCAAATTTTGGAATATTTTAAGTCCAGTTCAAAACTCAGTATCTTCAAAATACACATGGAGTTAAGTATCAGTATGGCAAGTTTGCATGTATAGAATTTCTGCCTAAATATTCTAGTTTTTAGAGACATAATTGTCTTTGAATCAGGCTGTGGGCTCTTTAATAAGAGACTTTATAATTTGTTCGTATATTAAGTTTATATTTTGTCAAGATTATAAGGTGGCATAGAAGAGCATTTCATTCTGCCAATTTTTCTTCACAGATACAAGTTCAAGAGATAGAGTGAATTGAGAGTTAATGACTAGCCAAAATTATTCAGTCTGTTTAAGTAAGCTGAAGGTAGACCTGAATCTGGGTCTCCCCAATTAAACAACTAAATAAGTGGCGGCTGTCAGAATGTGATTACTAGGTGATCACAGAATGTGATTATATTTATGACTAGGTTATAAATGCTTACTAATATTAGTATTCTTAATAATCTATCTTCAAATTCATATCGGCATTTTTTTCTATCATGAATGCAAATATAGATATCACTTTAAATGTTTTATTTTTGTAATTAACTTTAACTGCATATATTTTATTCAAAATCATGTTTTTTTAGCTTATTGCAGAGGAATTCAGCCATAAAATATTTCAGAAGTTTGGACCTCATGCTGGGCCAGGTAATACATAAACTAGGTAATTCTAACTAAATATATAACCAACTAATAAACAAATCTTTGTTTAACTGATATCTGAACAACTACCACAACAACGGCTTTGTGTACATGAAATATTTTATTTATCATACATATTTAAGAAATTATTTATGATTCTGTATAATCTCTGTATAAGAGAAGCTATTATTGGCCACACGTTTGTTCTTAAGATGATTTAGTAACTTTCATTGTCAAGCTACTTTATGACCTTAATAAAACTATTGGTTTAGTTGGTTAATTGAAAAAGTTGTAATATAGTATGTTATTAAAATAATTGCAATTCAACATTTCATGCTAGATTTGTTCAGTTATTCTTTTTGTAAGGCAAATATTAATCTTTGCTTTTTGTACATTATGGAGCTTCAAATTGTAAATAATTTTCCATTAGAATAGAATAGAATAGAATAGAATTTTTATTGGCCAAGTGTGATTGGACACACAAGGAATTTGTCTTGGTGCATATGCTCTCAGTGTACATAAAAGAAAAGATACGTTCATCAAGGTACAACATTTACAACACAATTGATGGTCAATATATCAATATCAATCAATATAAATCATAAGGATTGCCAGCAACAAGTTATAGTCATACAGTCATAAGTGGAAAAAGATTGGTGGTGGGAACTATGAACTTATTTGTCGAAGTAAGAGAATTGTTAGTTTCTTCCTGATTAAAGCATGCATTTAAACATTTCAGTTTTATGCATACCTCTGAAGCATATGAAAATCAGTGGGATTTATTGTATAAGGTTAGGCTAATGAATATTTTCTGAATATTCCTCTCAATATTGTTTTACTAGGAGCAATATTTTATCTGTCCAATTTTGTGCAAAGAGTTGACATTATTATTCTCTCTTGCATAGCAAAGAGACCAGCCCAAGGACAAAACTTAGCCTCTGCTGCACCTGCTCACAAAATTACCAGACCTGCTGCTAAATATGGAGTGCCTTTAATACTTAAGAAATCTGGGGATTCAACTAAGAAGTTCTGTGAGAAGCCTATAACTAAATGTAGACAGGTAAGAGCCTATTTAATAATAAAAGTATTTTCAATCTTTGGGATAGAAAAAGGGTACATTTATTACTGAAAGTGTTTTACATTGCACTTTTCAGTGTCATAATTTCACCTGCAAATTCCCTAACAGGAATTGAAACATAGTATATGCTGTATTTTTCGGACTATAAGACGCACCGGAAAAAAAAAAGAAAAAAGCTAATTGGCAGGTGGATTGGCCTCCTGGAATACTCCCAATCAGCTGTTTCCAGAGGTGAATTTTAGCAACAGGTTCGTTGGTTGTGAGCTCTACGCCTTGCTTTTTTTTCAGCCTCTGAAACCTCTGTTTCAGAGGCTTTTTTTCTGAAGCTCCATTTCAGTTTCAGAGGCTTTTTTCAGCCTCAGAAACCTCCGTTTGAGAGGCTGGGCGGGGCTACATTTGGAGTATAAGATGCACCCAGGTTTTCACCCTCTTTTTTGGGGTGGGGGGGGGAAAGGTGCGTCTTAAACTCCGAAAAATATGGTAACTAGTTTTTGCACCTAGTTTGATATTGAATGCTGATTCAAAATATGAAATATATATTTCCACTGACTTTTACTTGTCTTTTATTGTAGATGAAATATGTATCATGTTTGACTAAATGTATATAAATACATGTAGCTACCATGTTTCCTTGAAAATAAGACCGGGTGTTATATTAATTTTTGCTCCAAAAGACACATTGGGATTTATTTTTTGGTTAAAATGCATCTATCTGGCTGATGATCTTAATTGGGACTTATTTTTGGGGTAGGGCTTATATTACCAAACATCTGGGAAAATAATGCTAGGATTTATTTTCCAGTTCGGTCTTATTTGCAAGGAAACACAGTATTTGTAGGTTAATAGCTAAAACAGCTGCGAAATAGAGCAATACTGAAGTTTCATCTTAGTGTCATTTTCAAATATGTTGTCTTATTTAAAACAGCAATAATTCAGAATCCTGCCAGTAAATATTCCTGAAAAATCCAAAATACATAATATCTAAAAGCAATAGGTTCTGGTTAATTGGAACCAAGTGTTAAACTTCAGAAAGTACAAAATAATGCAGTTTAGGTGGGTCTTCCTGAATATATTGTGACATTATGGCAATATATGGAATATATTATGTTAAATGTTCACTATTGGACCTCATACCTCTCTATTCAAAGTAGGACACGGATAGTTAACAGTTAACTATATCAAATTAAGGTTGAGAATAATGAAGTTCTGTTGCCACTTAGTTATAAGCTTGGATAAGTCATTTATTTTCAGAGTATTGTACCCCATCTGATTGATAAAAGGTTGAAAATGTGTAGATAAAAGAGTGTGCAGGTTGATGAACCTCCTAGGAGGAGAGGCAACGTTTGAAATAAACTCATTGTATTACAAATTACCATGTTTAAATTTCTAGGTTAGATCTGGTCTATATTGTACTACCAGCAAAAATGCAAATGAATTAACTCCAGAGCCTGTCTAAATTGGCATTTTCTTTAATGGCCTTTAGATATCATCAAAGTTATATTTTTGTCTAATCTGCTCATAGATACATGTTTTAATGCCCCATCTTTTGAACAGATCAGTTATTACTTTTGCTTGGGTGTTTTAGGTTGTATAATTGTTTTTAGATGTTTTGGTTGTTATGTAGTATAAATGTTTTTTAGAAAAGATCTGTACCTGAGGCTTTCAATAGTGAATATATACCATGATTATTCTGAAATGAGAGCTTATTATATTTCCTAATTATAGCTAGGATTTTTAAAATTCTGTTTCCATTCATATGGAAATAGAATATTATATTAATACTTTCTATAGATTCAGGCATACTGTATTTTCTTTTGTGTTAACTTGTAACATAGTTTCAGTGCTGACTTTTGCAATCCTTTGGTAATCTCTATTTAACAGGTGGTTTTTAAAAAAATGTCATGGCTCTTATAAGCATTAAAAAAAAATAATAGAACTATTCATTATTTGTTAATTTTTTTATCTGTAAACTGTAGGATATGGTCTTAAACAAATATTGTTTAGCAAAGCAAACTACTCATTTTATAAGATTTATTGGCTAGTATTAAAATGCAAGTATGGGTAGTCCTTAACTTATTTAAGCCCGTAATTTCAGTGGTAAGTCATGCCAGTTGTTCAGAGGATCACAACATTACCTTGCCCAATTTAAGCACATGTGGTGGTTGTTAAGAGAATGCTATGGTTGTTAAGCAAATCCTTTGTCCACAATGGGTGTTTTTGCCAGAAACTGGAAGTTAATAGAATAGAATAGAATAGAATAGAATAGAATAGAATAGAATTTTTTATTGGCCAAGTGTGATTGGACACACAAGGAATTTGTCTTGGTGCATATGCTCTCAGTGTACATAAAAGAAAACATACGTTCATCAAGTAACACAAGTTTTCTACAGAGGAAACAAATTGTGTGACTGCAGGATGCTGAAAATGACCATAAATACAGTTTGGTTGCCAAGCCCCAAAATGTGGTATGTGACTGAGGGGAGCCCGGCTATTGAAACTTCAGATCCAGGTTGTAAGTAGCTCTCCGGAGGTCTGTCATAACTTTGAATGGTTTCTAAGCAATTGGTTGTAGGTCAAGGACTACCTGTGTTCTTACATATCGTCCAAGAGAGTAATTGCTAATATTTAATTTACAAATATTCCTTTCCATCTTTTTTTTGGTTACATTTAGTAGATAATTGAGAAATAAAATAAGTCATTATTTAAAATAACATTAAAATAATAAAGCATTAAGAACTAAACATAAAGATGACTTCGTAAACTATAAGCCTGTACTAATTTATCTGTGAAAAGTCAATCTATTTATTAGTAAAAATGCACTGGGCCTACCACAATAATTGTAAAGTTTAATTTTAAACTATTGATTTCACACTCTCAATATGTAATATGTAAGTTCTTGCTAATTTGCAGTTTCACTTTTTATTTAGGGCCCTCCACCTCCATTGAAGAAAGGGAAACTACTAGACGAAAGGAGGAAAATGTTTGAGGTATATAGACACGGAAATAAGAAATTAGGCTAGAAGCTTTTAAAAGCAATAAATAAAAATCTTGAAATCTTTCCTCCTTATTTCCTTACAATAGAATATTTCCAATTTATAAATGAGAATACACCTTTGTGCCAATGAGTCATTACTATCCTAATCAGAATATGATAATAATTCATACTTTAAATCAGTTTCCATTTTTCAGGAAGCAGTTAAAAAGAAAAGGCTAGAGGAAAAACAACAGTGTGAGCAGGTAAATTGAAGGCTTTGCTATTTTTGTTTTTTGACAGATTATAGGAATCTAAAACATTATTATGATTAATTGTGGATGTTAAATGTTAAATTGCTGATAATTAAAAACATTTTCATCCTTAATTTTTAGATCAGTGATATGAAGGTTGAGCAAATGAGAAGACTTGGAAAAGAAAGGGTAAAATTTTGGACTTTAAACATTAATCAAGAAGTTCGATTTAAAGAACTTCCATTGGATTCTAAAATCTAGTTTTAATTTTTCTTCCTCTTCTCCAGATGGAACGAATAAACAGAGCCAGAGAGCAAGGGTGGAGAAATGTTCTTAGTATAGGTGGAAGTAGTGAAATCAAGGTTGGGATCTCCTATCTTTTATATATGAAATTACTTTTTATAGTTACTACAAATGTGAAGAGGAGCAAACAAGAACTTCTTTTTACATTCATAGGCTCAGTATTTTGGTGGGGGAGGAGCTATTGTGCCTTTACCTGTTCCTGGCCGAGGACCATATGAACACTACCATGCTATTTTTGATCAGATACAGCAACAAAAAGAAAATCTTAAAATAGAAGGAAAAGATGTAAAGTTGAATGTAAAGCCTGGTCTAGAGCCTAATCAAAGGTATGTCTACCTTCATTAAAAAGAATTCATAACATATAATTCTGGCCCAAGGCACTGAAAATTACTGTGCATATTTCTCTACAGAGGATCTCCAGCTGGAGTTCATGCAGGAATTCATAATGGGCCTGCAGCTTACCATCATTCATCTGATGCAGATGCTATTAGGAAAGGAATGAAAAGATTGGAGAAGGTCTCTAGACAAGCCAATGCAAGCAGGTTGAGTAATGATATATATCCTGTGTGTGTAAATGAAGAAACACTTAATGTACTGAGAATCACAGACACGGGTGCTCAAAGGGATACCTGAAAGAAGTACATTAATTATTCATGCTTCACACATTGCTTCTAAAAATACATGCAATTTTTACATTACATTTCAATGTTATTATTCTTTTAATTTTGTGAAGCCACACAGAATTCAGCTGGGCAGCCTCCTATCAAATCTTTATTATGACCATAAAACAGCATAAACAGGTGGAGTACAGTCATTCAAAAACCACAGAGGATAGATCAGAGTAAAAATAAAAATATAAAAAATTATAAAAAGCTAAAAGATATAAAAGACACATGAATTAAAAACAGAATATATAGAAAAAAACTAAAAGAATGGATAGGTACCGTATTTTTCAGACTATAAGACACTCCGGACTATAAGATCTAGCTTTTGGGGAGGAAAATAAGAAAAAAAAAATCTGCCTCTACCTCCCAGCAATTTGCCTCCTTGCAGCAAACAGCCTGGTCAGCTTCAGTACAGCCTGATTTAGCACGAGCAGCTGATTGGTGGTTGGATCTGCCTCCCGGAATATCGCCTATCATCTGTTCCAGGCTGTGGGGATCACCACTGCCCATTGCCACCTATTGCCACCTGCACACTCACCATTTTCGGCCTCCACACACCCCATTTTTGGCCCATTCCAGGCGGCGGAGATTGCCCCGCCGCCTGGAATGGTGGCGATATGGTGATAGGTGGAGGCGGTGATGTATGGTGATGTATGGTGGCGATCCCTGCATCCTGTAACAGCTGATAGGTGGTATTCAGGAAGGCTGATCCAACCGCCAATCAGCTACTCATGCTAAATCAGGCTATGCTGAAGCAGACCAGGCTGTTTGCTATTTGCTGCAAGGAGGCAAATTGCTGGAAAGCAGAGGCTGAAGGATGGGGGCCAGCCGGCGGGCGGGGCTTCGGCAAATTTGCTTTATAAGACGCACAGACATTTCCGCCCACTTTTGGAGGGGGAAGTGCGTCTTATACTCCAAAAAATACAGTATGTATAGGGGAACAAAAGATTTTTTTTTTTGTTTACATTTATGGAAGACTATATCAAGTTACCAATCTCTCTAATATGGCAAAGGAGGTGTTCATTAAACATAGTTTATAAGACTTGTGGTTATATGATGAATTTTGAGTGCTGCTCAACATTGGCAACATTGGATGGCAACATTGGATGTTGAAGCAAGTTTGGTATCTGAAAGAGGCAGGGTAATGTTAAATTACCTTGAGTACCCTGGATATTTATGCAGCAAAGGGACAACCCACTAAATAAACAAAAGTATTTCAAAATATTTATGAGATAATAATAGAAACAAAAATAACAAAATAGCATTAATAAAACAATAATGCCAAAAGTAAAACAATACAGAGACACCCCTATGTTAAAACATATGAAACATTGAAAATATCAAAAAATACAAAGAATCTCACTTCATCATAAATTTGTTTATGTGCTTACTGGTCGTCTAAGGTATGTATTTTAGAAATGGCAGTAAATGGCAGCCTTCCATCCTTTATAAGGTAGGTAAAATGAGGACCCAGATTGTTGGGGGGGCAATAAGTTGACTTTGTAAATATACAAATAGAATAAGACTATTGCCTTATACACTGTAAGCCGCCCTGAGTCTTCGGAAAAGGGCGGGATATAAATGTAAATTAAAAAAAAAAATCACCTTTATCCAAATTTTGGTGACCATGGGCCTCATCTCAGATATGAAAGAATTCAAAAAAAGTTTCTTTAAAAGACTACTAGACAACACATGAACCATTGGGTTATTGTTTCAGAGATATTTACTTAAACGGAAACAGAATGACTAAGGGGAAAGAGTAGAAGTGGGAAAGCGAACAGCTTCCAACTTCCTTCCAGCTTGACTATGACTTCACTCTGATAGTTGATTGTGGGATTGGTCTACATAGCCTCCAGAAGGCTGGGGCAGGACCAGTCTCCCTGATCTCCAGAAACCAAAGGAAGAGCAAGTGTACTCATCTTTCAAAGGGCTAGAGTGGTAGTCCACTAAACTTCTGGGTGGCCCTGGGGCAGCAATGGACCAACCACAAATTTGCCAAGTTTCAGTCCCATGGAAGACATGGGTCCCAGATTTTTGACATTCTGTAAGTTAGCCCTTTTGAGGTACATTGGTTCAAAAGCTATTGCACTATGATGCATTGTTTCACTCAGTTAAAGATTTCAGACACAAGAGCTTTAGTACTATAAGGATAATACAAGAACAATCCAATATATAAGGACACTTGTGAAGGAATCATGGGAAAATTTTTTTCCCAAGCAGCTAGTATAGGTGTTTTTAAACCATATCCAATATTACCCAGTCTTAGTATTTAACAGTATTGTTTCCATTTAGTGCACTTAGTGTTTAAGATTTAAGTTATTATGATGGCAATGGTATTATGCTGATTATGGATAATTAACCATTGAAGTTTTAGTTTTAAAGTTTTAGTTTTAAAAACTAAATTTCGCTGGATTAAATTCAGTCTGGTGAATTCATCAATGAAATGAATGTTATTGGTAGAACGGTCCCACCTCCCTTTTATCTTTACAATGCTGCTAACCATTTTAAATCGTCAAAATGTGTAGTATGTGATATAATTAAAAGACAAAACACATGTTTATAAGTAATACTATGCTCAATTGCTAACTTCCAATAATGCAAGTTTAATATATTCCATTTTAAATTATTCAAAATGCATCTAATGGAGAGAGCTCCTTTCTTTTAGTCTAGTATTTATATTTCTATTAACCATAGAACTCATATAATTGTGTTGGAAAGTCAGGATAACTCCTTTTTACCCTCTGACTCCACATTGGGCTGTGTGGCAGAGGGGGATATTATTAGGATGAGATTCTAAGGAGCAAAATTTTTTATTTATGTACATGGAATATTGCTGGTTTAAATTTTGAAACTTATTTTCATTATATCTTAATGTCCTATGTATATTTTTAACTAGTTTTTAATATGTTAATAATAAACACCATATCATCACTTAAATTTCTCCTAAGCAGTTTCACAAGTGTAAAAATTCAGTATTCATTACAGTCTAAAACTTTAATGAATAATAGTTCTGTGCAGTAGATACATCTCTTCATAAAGAGTTGGCGTGTGTTTGTGCGTGTGCATGAGCACGCATGCCAAGAATAGCTCTAAATCTTCATATTGCTGTTGGTTGGCATGCTGGTTAGTTTACTGGGAGTTGAAATCCATCAGTTTCAGAAGTAAAGAGATTTTAAAATGTCCAGAAATATTAAAACAATGGGAACCTGTTTTTCCTAGAATAAAAAACATGGAAATATTAGAAGAAAATAAAACATATAAATAATGTATGCTGCTACCAATGTCTACCCTACTCCCAGTGTTTTGAGGCCTAACGGAGGACAGGAAGTCATCCAGCAACTTTAAAGTAAAAAGTGAAAGAAAGCTCCTGAAAAAAGGATTGATTACTTCTTCTTTGAGTCAGGGTCCCTTGCCAGATGATCTGCATTTTTGTTCTTCCATTTGAGACCTTTTAACTCAGGGGTGTCAAACTCATGTCGTCATGGAGGCATCACGTGACATATCGGGACTTTTTTCCCCTTCGCTAAACCGGGTGTGGGCATGGCCAGCGTGTGACGCAATCTGCCTGTTGGCTACAGGCTTGACAGCCCTGTTTTAACTTGTTCTCTGGGTATACAAAATGCAATGATCTGATAAGTTTAATTTGTCCTGCATTACTGTATATTGCTTTAGAAATCATTCTGGGAACTAAAACCTAAGTATCATCGTATACTTTCTAAACTACAGGTGGTCTCCAACTTACAACCACATTTGAGCCCAAAATTTATGTTACTAAATGAGAAATTTGTTATGTGAGTTTTGCCCCATTCTCCAGTGGGCTGCTTGGAGATTCCAAGCAAGATTTAACTTAAATCCTATTGCCAGAGACTGGGTTGATAGAATTCCTTGGCCATGCCTCTCTTGCCCGGCTGAGTTCCAGTTTTTCAACTCAGTCAGCCAAGAGAGACATTTATTAATTTGCTCTATCAACTTTAGTCTAGGACAATAGCATTTTTTGCGTGGAGTCTTCAATCTTTGAATTTTTTTGCCAAAGAGGGGCCAGCATGCTGCAGGTGAGTGAGCTGGTCTACTCTGGCAAGCCTGGACCGATCACCACCATCCTGAAGAGATCTACTTTAGGTAAGCAGTGTATCCAGGGTCAATCCTTGCATGGGGATCCTCCGTGGTGCTGGCCTCTGGATTCTAACCCACCTAGCTGCTTGTGTGTGCGCTGATGTCTCTGTAAGAGAAGTAAAACCGCCACCACCTATGTCTGTTTTTCCCCCCGGGGGAAGCTGCTCTGGAGTCACTGTCCGGCTGGAAGGATATACTTCATGTTTATTTGATTTGCATGGTGCTGGGAGGGCTTTCATCATGCCCTCGTGCCCCTGGGAGCTTTGTTTAGGTGGGGGGGAGGCGTTTTGAGTGGCGGCGTTGCCGGGCTCATCCCGTGTATTGGGCCCTCTGGTGGCCGCCTGTTTGATTTGGAGTAGAGGCTCTGGGAGAGCCGGAATTTGCTCTCGCACCTCATTTTTTTTCTATCTGTGAGGCTCTTTGGCCAGCTGCAAGGGGGAGGGGTGCTAGGAGAGCCGGAATTCGCTCTCATGATGTTCAGCTGTGGAGCTGCAGAGCTGTAGGAGCAGCGGTGTTGCCAGGCTCAGCTTGTTTTGGATGATGTTGGAGGCTTCAGCCTTGCAGATTGCCGCACAGTGCTGGGGGGGTAGTTTTTGCCTTTGCGGCGTTTTTCTGATCAGCTGAGAGGCGCGGAGGCGCCCCAGTGCATGCGCAGAGCAGTGGCTTGCCCAGGAGCTGTACTTGTGCAACTGGGGACTTATGATTGGAAAATTTCCACTCCAATCCCATTTCTAAGCCACTTCCGGGAGACAGTGTCAGGCTGGCACGTTCTCATTCTGACGGACAATGTGGCCACAAAAGCCCACATACATCAGGAGGGAGGAACCCGATCCAGGTCCCTCATGGCAGAGGCTGAGAAGCTGAGTCTCTAGGCAGAGAGACACGTTCTCTCTGTCAGGGCAGAGCACATCTCTGGGGTAACGAATATGCAGGCGGACTGGCTGAGCAGAATGACCCTGGACCACTCAGAGTGGCGTCTGCACCTGGATCTCTTCAAAGAGGTATGTGATAGACCTGTTTGCCCAGCCATCCAATGCTCGGCTACCGAGGTTCTTCTCCAGGTTCGCAACCCCAGGGGCAGAGGGGACCAATGCTCTCTGCAGTCCCTGGCCTCAGCGGCTGTTTTATGCTTTCCCCCCGATTCCCCTCATCCTGAGGGTCATTCAGAAGATATTGGAGGAGAGGGCAGAAATCCTGCTTCTGGCTTTGCATTGGCCCAGGCGTTCCTGGTTCGTGGATCTAGTCAGCCTCTTGGTGTCCCATCCCTGGCAGATCCCCCGGGACAGGATATCTCTCAGCCAGGGGGTTGTTCTACATCCGGAGCCTCAGTGGCTCCAGCTGACCACCTGGTACTTGAGAGGTGTCTCCTGAGGAGAGAAGCTGTCGGGGAAGGTCATCCGGACCATCCAGGTGACCTTCTACAAACCGGATTTATGATGCCACCTGGAGGACATTTTGCCATTGGTTTTCCTCGCAGCACCTTGACCCCTTGGGAGCCTCGTTTCCTGACGTGCTGGAATTCTGCAAACCGGACTTGACAGGGGGTTATCTCCCAACATCCTTAGGAGATAGGTTGCAGCACTGACCAGTGTTGGCTGGAAAGAACAACCAACCCCTTACTACCACCCCAGAATACGTAGTTTTCTGAAGGGAGTTGCTAACTTGAGACCTTCGGTGGTGCATCGCTACCCCACCTGGGACCTGGCCTTAGTGCTTCAGGCTCTCACTTCAACTCCTTTTGAGCCCTTAAAGACCTCTAGTCTCCGACACTTGACACTGAAGGTGGCGTTCCTCTTGGCAATAACATCTGCCAGGAGGATATCTGAATTGGCAGCCTTGTCTGTAAGGGAGGACCTTTGCATTTTTCATGCAGATCGGGTGGTCCTTCGCTTGGACCCTTCGTTTCTGCCAAAGGTGAATTCCTGGTTTCATTGAGTCCAGGAGCTCATCTTGCCTAATTTTTGCCCCAGTCCCCATCATCCCGCAGAGGAATGCTGGCATACCCTGGATGTCAGGAGAGCTCTCCACAGGTACATTAAACGGATTTCTTCCTTTCGGAGGACAGAATCTCTGTTTGTGTCCTGCAACCATGGGCAGGACGGTGATTTCTTCTACCATCGGCCATTGGTTGAAGGCTTGCATTTCCAAGGCCTATGAGATGCAGGCTCGGCCTGTCCCGAGACGGACTACGGCTCACTCCACTAGGAGTGTGGCCACCACTGCTGCTTGGGCCACGCAAGCTCCTATAGTAGACACCTGGTCATCGCCCTTTATTTGGCATTATAAACTAGATATGTATGCCTCGGCTGAGGCGTCTTTTGGGCGTAGAGTTCTGCAGAGAGTGCATGCCACTAGGGGGAACAGGGACCGGTCGGTCTTCCTCCCCTAGTCCAGGCTTGGGTATATCTCTTGCCACATTTGTTAAGTGAATCACTGCAATTGTTAAATCAGTAATACGGTTGTTAAGTGAATCTGGTTTCCCATTAACTTTGCTTATCAGAAAGTTAAAAAAAGTGACCAAATGACCCTGGGACACTGCAACCGTCATAAATGTGAATTGGTTGTCAAACATCTGAATGTAAATCACATGGGAATGCTGCAACAGTCATAAGCATGAAAAATGGTTATAAGTCATTTTTTTCAGTGCCATTGTAACTTTGGTCACTAAGCAAAGTGTTGTAAGTTGAGGACTACCTATAGTTTATATATCATTTTAAAATAAAATATTAGGAAATATTCAATTATTCCGTGTTTTCTTAGTTTTGAAGGCCATGATAACATTGGGCATTTTTCTTTTTTAATTTTTCTTTTTTATCCCCTCCTGCTTATAATGGTAAAACTATACTCCAAGTGTTTCAATGATAGACTGAAAATAGTTTGGGCAAAGCCCCTACTATCTACCCTAGCACACTCTAGTAAAGCCCCTCTGGAATTTAACAATCTCTTTCATAGCCTCCCCCTGGAATATATGCAGACACATATAAAAGAGCAGTCATCAATAGTTTCTAAAAGGAGACATCCCAGCATTCTTACGACAGGAAGAAAAGTATCCTAGACTTCCCAAGGAAAAAAGGCAAATATTGGTGATCGGAGATTCAGGTCTTTGGGGAACAGAAACAATAGTCTGCAAACCGGACTTGACAGGGGGTTATCTCCCAACATCCTTAGGAGATAGGTTGCAGCACTGACCAGTGTTGGCTGGAAAGAACAACCAACCCCTTACTACCACCCCAGAATACGTAGTTTTCTGAAGGGAGTTGCTAACTTGAGACCTTCGGTGGTGCATCGCTACCCCACCTGGGACCTGGCCTTAGTGCTTCAGGCTCTCACTTCAACTCCTTTTGAGCCCTTAAAGACCTCTAGTCTCCGACACTTGACACTGAAGGTGGCGTTCCTCTTGGCAATAACATCTGCCAGGAGGATATCTGAATTGGCAGCCTTGTCTGTAAGGGAGGACCTTTGCATTTTTCATGCAGATCGGGTGGTCCTTCGCTTGGACCCTTCGTTTCTGCCAAAGGTGAATTCCTGGTTTCATTGAGTCCAGGAGCTCATCTTGCCTAATTTTTGCCCCAGTCCCCATCATCCCGCAGAGGAATGCTGGCATACCCTGGATGTCAGGAGAGCTCTCCACAGGTACATTAAACGGATTTCTTCCTTTCGGAGGACAGAATCTCTGTTTGTGTCCTGCAACCATGGGCAGGACGGTGATTTCTTCTACCATCGGCCATTGGTTGAAGGCTTGCATTTCCAAGGCCTATGAGATGCAGGCTCGGCCTGTCCCGAGACGGACTACGGCTCACTCCACTAGGAGTGTGGCCACCACTGCTGCTTGGGCCACGCAAGCTCCTATAGTAGACACCTGGTCATCGCCCTTTATTTGGCATTATAAACTAGATATGTATGCCTCGGCTGAGGCGTCTTTTGGGCGTAGAGTTCTGCAGAGAGTGCATGCCACTAGGGGGAACAGGGACCGGTCGGTCTTCCTCCCCTAGTCCAGGCTTGGGTATATCTCTTGCCACATTTGTTAAGTGAATCACTGCAATTGTTAAATCAATGTCTGTTGTTAAGTGAATCTGGTTTCCCATTAACTTTGCTTATCAGAAAGTTAAAAAAGGTGACCAAATGACCCTGGGACACTGCAACCGTCATAAATGTGAATTGGTTGTCAAACATCTGAATGTAAATCACATGGGAATGCTGCAACAGTCATAAGCATGAAAAATGGTTATAAGTCATTTTTTTCAGTGCCATTGTAACTTTGGTCACTAAGCAAAGTGTTGTAAGTTGAGGACTACCTATAGTTTATATATCATTTTAAAATAAAATATTAGGAAATATTCAATTATTCCGTGTTTTCTTAGTTTTGAAGGCCATGATAACATTGGGCATTTTTCTTTTTTAATTTTTCTTTTTTATCCCCTCCTGCTTATAATGGTAAAACTATACTCCAAGTGTTTCAATGATAGACTGAAAATAGTTTGGGCAAAGCCCCTACTATCTACCCTAGCACACTCTAGTAAAGCCCCTCTGGAATTTAACAATCTCTTTCATAGCCTCCCCCTGGAATATATGCAGACACATATAAAAGAGCAGTCATCAATAGTTTCTAAAAAGGAGACATCCCCAGCATTCTTACGACAGGAAGAAAAGTATCCTAGACTTCCCAAGGAAAAAAAGGCAAATATTGGTGATCGGAGATTCAGGTCTTTGGGGAACAGAAACAATAGTCTGCAAACCGAACAGTCAATTTAGGGAGGTATGTTGTCTCCCTGGAGCAAAAATTAAAGATATAACTGAGAACCTTACTAAAATAATCAACCCCACGAATTACTACCCCTCTCTTCTACTACACATGGGGACCAATGACACAACAATGAATCTAAAAACAATAACAAGATTACAAACAGCTAGGGGAGAAAATTAAAGCTGAAGTGGTGTTTTCATTTATATTGCGAACAAAAGACCAACATCCAATGAGGGAGCAAAGGATTTTAAAAATGAACCACTGGCTTAAAAATTGGTGTCATCAAGAAAACTTTGGTTTCCTAAACTGTGATCTGCATTACCTACATGAAGGGCTGCTGGCAAAGAATGGAGTCAACCTCACAAGAATTGGAAAGAATATATTCAGAATATATATATATATATTCTGACTGGCTCAGAACGGTTTTAAACTAAAATTGAGGAGGGGGGAAATCTTCAAGACCTTTAGAACCTAATTCCAAACAAAAACCACTAGATATCCAATCATATAAGGAGGTAGGATGTAAAGAGGAAGAAGATGAAGAAAAAAAGAAAAAACACAGTGAAGTAGAGAGTGATGAAAAAGATGGAAAATCCAGATATAAAGTAGGGGATATAAGAAACATACCCAAGACCCATAAAGGATTGAAATGTCTATACACTAACACTCAAAGTTTAGGGAACAAGCAGGGTGAAGTTGAAGCATTAGTACATGAAGGTAGATACGATATAATTGCCATTACTGAAACTTTGAGATGAAACTCATGACTGGAATGTACTGATGAAAGGATACAAACTATTCAAAAGAAACGGATCTAACAAAGGAAGAGGCAAAGTTGCATTATATATAAAATATCACTAGATTTCTACAGATATCCACAAAACCAAGGATGAAACCATCTAGAATCTATATGGGTTATTATAAAAGAAAAAAAAGAATGACGTTGCTATAGGCGTATACTACAGGCCATCTAACCAAGTAGAAGAAATAGATGAACTTTTTGCTAAATAATTAAATGTATATAGGAAATATACTGCAGTAGTAATGGAAGACTTTAACAACCCTATATCAACTGGGAGACAAACTCTGCAGCAAGTGGGAGATCAAACCAACCTAGCTGATAAATTTTTCATTCGAAAGGTAAAAGAGGAAACTAGAGGAAAAGCTATACTGGACCTAATTCTTACTAAATGATAGAGGGAGTTGAAGTTGCCGGAACTTTGGATGGGTGACCACATCATGTTGGAATTCAGTATAATGCAAACAAAAGCAATAGAACATAATCCAGCCAGTGTCTTAAACTTCAAAAGAGCTGATTTTAACGAACCCAGAGCCTAGGAAGAATTCCATGGATAAAATTTCCTAAAGAGGAAAACAACTCAAGAAGCTTGGGAAAAACACAGTCCACCACAATACCACTGAAAAAGAAAAACAAGAAATCCAAGAAGAAATCAGCATGGTTGCACAAAGATCTCTCAAACTAAAAGACAAAAAGGACAAGTACAAAAAATGAAAAGAGGGACACATAACTTTTCCTGAATGTTTCCCTGAAAATAAGACCCGGTCTTATTTTCTTTTGGGCTCCAAAATAAGCACTAGGGCTTATTTTTGGGAGATTCTTGTTCCTTTTTTTTTATTGAAAAAGTTTTACAAGATTTTTTCCCCTATACATCCCCCCTCCCCCTAACCCTTCCCCTCCCTCCTCTCTCCTTTCCCCTCCGACTTCCCAGAGCAAATACAGGGTATCGTATCTAACAATCATAAACTAAAATATGCTAATTAACATAAAATCCCATCCCTCTTTTTGAACCTCAACTCCCCTTTCCATAAAAAAAGAAGAAAAAGGAAAATATTAATACTAATACAATTACCTTCTATTCATATTTTGTTATTTCAATCTCCATTATATATATCTTTCAAAAATAATCTTTCAAATACGCTGATAATTCTACCTTCTCATCTAAGTCCATTAAGTTTAAAGTCCAATCTTCTGTAATAAACACTATCCCATCTTCCAATGTTATAATATCAAAAATTATTCCTCAGTATACCTTATAATCCATCATATTTATATATCCATCATACATAATAATAAACATCATCTTTCCTTATATAAATTTAACATTTACCTCATATTCTTCCCCATATTCCCCATACCATAAATTTCTAAACAATTTACATCCCATTTATCATACAATCCATAACTTCTTTCTACTTTTTATATTCAGAAATATCGCTTATAATTTACCCTATCCCATGAAAGGAAAGTATTTTCATTTGAAAATATTACTTCTTTACTCCTTGCTCTTTACGTTTAATAATTACAATCATACTTTGATCCTTCCCTACGGCTTTCTGTGTTTCTTCTCCCAAATTTACAGCCCCAATTTTAGGTTGTATTTGCTTTGCTTCCTTTTCTCCTTTTTTAAGCATTCCTATCTCTCCTTTATCTTAACTTCTAACAGTGGCAAACTTCCAGCCTTCAATACTTTAGTATAAAAATCTCTTGCTTTAAAAACTGTATTAAGACAATATTTCCCTCCCTTCTAGTTTACTGTTAATCCAGCTGGTACATTCCATCTGTATTGTATCTGGAGATTTCTAAGCTGATCTACCAAAAAAGCATATTTTTTCTATTTCTTAACATTTTAGGAGGAATTTCTTTCAATACCAACACCTCTTGTCCCAATATTTGAATTTTATTTCTATAAGAAACTTGTGAAATTTCATTCCTAATCTTCCTAGATGTAAAATAAATTACTACATCTCTTGGCAAATGTCTCTGCTTTGCAACCCATGAATTAACACGGTATTTTTTTTCAATTTGGATTTCAAAGTCCACTGGTTCCTGTCCAATCAGCTGTGCAAAAGCCTCTGCAAAAATCTTTTTTAAGTCCTCTCATTTATTTTCTTTCAAACCTCTTACTCTCAATGCAAATTCCATAACTCTGTATTGCAATAACACCCGCTCTTCTTCTGCTCTCTCCGCCTTGATCTGGAGCACCTCTATTTTATTTTTTAAGTCCAAATTAACTTGATTAATTTCTTCAACTCTATCATCCAACTGCTTTATATTCTCCGCCTTGGTCTAAAGCTCCTCTGTTTTGCTTTTTAAGTTCGAATTAACTTGATCCATCTCTTCCACTTTTTCATCCAATTATTTTGTGTATTCAACCAAAGTCTTAAATGCTGCCACCACTTCTTCTCTTATCTCTTCATCCTCAGCTGCAACAAAGTCTTTAATTTTCAATATTTTCTCCTTAATTTCCTTAATTTTTTTATCCCGACAGAAATTTAAGCCTTCAGAAATTCCTTCAGCTCCTCTTATAATTTATGTAGTTGAACTAACGGTGCTCCAACTTCCTTGAAAACAGCAGGCTGTATTTTTACAGAAGCCATCTTACTTTAATTTTATAATTTGAAAAAAAGTCAGTCTTTTCCTAAGCACAGTATTTAAGTTAAATAAGTCAGTTGTATAATCCTTCCAGCTTTCATTAGAGTTTCTTCATATAAATGTAAAATCCAGCAAGTTTAAGCAAAGTTATAAACGGTAACTGTGTTAATAAACACCTCTTTGACTTTCATGCCCATTATACTCAGACGCCATTTCCTTTCTTCTCAAACAGAATCCACAAACGGGGTTGAGGTCTGGTACTTACATCTATCTACCTTGCCTCCTGACATTGCTCTGTCTGGTTAAGTCAAAAATCCATTTAAACTCCATTTAAAATATTGATCGCAGCGTTTTGCTCTGCCAAAAAAGACAGAGGCATCCTGGATCCAGAACTCTTCGGGTTCCCAAGGGAGCTCTCCCCTTCAAGCCTCCAGGATCATTCCTGGTGCTGTTGGGGGGGGCTCTACCTCCACCCGATCGCTCACCTTTCCCTCTTCACCCGAGGGAAAGGTTTCCAAGCCGCTAGACAGCTGTTTTTCGCTGTTTTAGCAGCTCTACACGATCCAGGGCTGGCGGTCTAAAAAGACCATCCTCAACGACCAGCGGAGCCACAGGGAGTCCCGATTCTTGTTCCTTTTTAGTGCTGCTGGCGCAAGGAGGGGGGGTGGAGCTGTCCCATCCGCCCCACACTGGCTTACCTCAGGGCCCTTGCAACCAGGCCATCCATGCCCCAACATTTTCCTTGCCTCCTAGCAGTGGCTCCAACAGCCCTGTCCAGTAAAACCCTGCATGGCCACTTACCCACTTCTTCCGGCACCAGCATGGCCCCGGAGCAGGAGGCCGAGCAACACACCAGCCACGAGGTGGGGGGGGTTGAGCTGCCCCACACACCCTGTACCAGTTTACTTCAGGGGCCCCCCAGCCAGGCCATCCATGCCTCGATGCCTGCCTCATCTCATGGCCGCGGCACTGGCGCATTGCTCAGCCTCCTGCTCTGTTGTGGCCGCCAGCAAGCAGAAGTGGGCCGGTAGCCATATTGGGTCTTTAAGGATGTGGCTGTTGGAGCCAGCGCCATGAGGCAAGGCAGTTGTCATGACGTGGACAGCCTGGTTGCAGTGGCCTTGAGGTAAGCAAGTGTGGGACATCTCCCTGTCACTCCTGCTCCAGTGCCATGCTGGTGCCAGAAGAAATGGACTGATGGCCATGTGGGCTCCTGCTGCACATGGCTGCTGCTGCTGCAAGGCAGTTGTCAGGATGTGGATGGCCTGGCTGCGGGGGCTCTGAGATAAGCCGGTGTATGTGTGTAGCAGCTCCACACACCCCCACCTCACCTCGTGTCAGCACTGCGAGCAACCAGACAGAATGGATAGGTGGGTGGCTGCCAGGTGCTTCAATAGGGCTTATTTGGGGGGTAGAGGTTATATTGGGTGCACGTAAAGAAAACATACTAGGGCTTATTTTTGGGATAGGTCTTATTTTCTGGGAAACATGGTAAAACAGTAGTAGCAGACTGCCCAAATCTGCAAAGTCAGGAAAGCAAAGGCTCAGAATGAAAAAGACTTTCAACAAAAGTCAAAGATAATTTTAAAAAGTTTATTTCAACATAAAAATAAGAAAAAGGTCAAGGAAACAGGTCCACTTAAGAGGGAAGATGGCAAGGAAATAACAGCAGAGATAAACCAGAACTGCATAACTCGTTCTTTGCATCAGTCTTCACACACACAAAAAAAATCCTATAGCCCATTTTACCAAAAACATAACTGTAAAAGACAGACTAGAAATAAAAATAAACAAGAAAATGGTTAGAGAACACCTATCTGATCTTGATGAACCTGACCTGACAGATTACATCCCAGAGTTCTGAAGGAGTTGGCAAATGTTATCTCAGAACCATTGTACTATATCGTTCAAAAATCCTGGAACATTGTGGAATTATCTGAGGATTGGAAAAGGGCTGATGTGTTTCCCATCTCAAAAAGAAGAGGAAAAAAAACAGACCCAGGAAATTTCAGACCAATCAGCCTAAAAACAACAGCTGGGAATATACTCATATACACACCCTAATCAAAAAATAGATCTGCAAACATCTAGAAACAAATAAAAGTTATAACTAAAAGCCAGCATGAGTTTGTTTAAAATCATGCTAAACCAATCTTATTTCATTCTTTGACAAAGTGACTAAATTAGTAGATTAGCAAAATGTTGTGGACAGAGTACAGACTTCAGTAAGGCATTCAACAAAGTATACTACAACCTACTCCTTGGTAAGCTAGAAAAATGTAGTATAGACAGCATCACCACCAGATGGATTTGTAACTGGCAAATGCAACGAGTAGTCCTTAATGGTACTATACCTTAATGGTACTATATCTATCCTGTTTTCCCCAAAATAAGACATCCCCTAATAATAAGCCCAATCGGGCTTTTGAGCGCATGGCAATAAGGCCAAGCGCTTATTTCAGGATTCAAAAAAATATCAGACTGGGTTGTATTTTCGAGGAAACACGGTACATGCAGTGGTAAGCGGTGGGGTACCATAAGCTTCTGTCTTAGGCCCAGTACTCTTCATAAGTGGCTTAGATGAGGGAATACAAGGGGAAAATTTGCAGATGACACTAATTTAGCAGGAATAGCCAACATCCCAGAAGACAAGCTCAGATCCAAAAAGATCTTGATGGATTTGAGCAATGGGCTCTATTCCACAAAATGAAATTTAATGTGGAGAAAAGCAAGGTTTTACACGTAGGCAGGAAAAACCAAAGGTATAAATACAAATTAGGTGAAACCCAGCTCCAAAACAGTAACTCTGAGAGGGACCTTGGAGTCCTAGGCTTAAATGTGGCAGTAACCAAACAAGCTAATACAATCCTTGGTTGTATAAACAGAGGTATAGAATCAAAATCACATGAAATATTAGTACCGCTTTATAAAGCTTTAATAAAGCCACACCTGGAATACAGTTTTGGTCACCACATTACAAAAAAGATGTTGAGAGTTTGGAAAAAATGCAAAGAAGAGCAACTAACATGATTAAAGGCCTGGAGACAAAAACATATAAAGAATGGTTGCAGGATTTGTGTTTGGCTAGAAAAGAAAAGAAAGATTAGGAGGGACATGATAGCAATATTCCAGTATTTGACAGGTTGCCACAAAGAGGAGGGGCTCAACTTATTTTCCAAAGCACCAGAGGGCAAGACAAGAAACAATGGATGGAAACTAATCAAGGAGAGAAGCAACCTGGAATTTAGAAGAAACTTTCTAACAGTGAGAACAATTAACTAGTGGAACAGCCTGCTTTCAGAAGTTGTGGGTGCTTCATCACTGGAGGTTTTTAAGAAGAGACTGGCAAGTAGTACATGTCATTTAATGGAGTGAAAATTAATTTGCAATTTTTTTTACTGAGGGGTTCTAAAAATGTGTGTTTACACCAAGAATTCAAATTTGCGGTTATTTTTGCAATTGTACAACATTTAGCTTGGTATGGTAAATCCATGTCTGATCGTATACCCCACAAAAGTCTCTTGTAACCCAAATATTGTTAATTTTATCTTCTCAAAATTATACTTTCAAAACTTAGCATCACAAAGCAATTATCTGAGTTACAATTTTTTTTAAACAATTTCATCAAGTCTTGTTTTGATTTGATCTTTGACATCAGTCACTAACTTGCTTCTTAGCTTCTGATATTAAACCCTCACGTTTCTCACATGTATACACGCTGCTTGCTACCTCTGTGACCTGTTTCACACATCTCTCTATTGATTGGGCATGACAGGCCCACTGTGGTACATGCATTGGTTCATCAATGAACTTTTTATTTCCGCTATAGTAAGTTAGCACGTCAAAGGTGGCTCATATACACCTTCAAACCAGTGAATCAGCTCCAGCAGAGTGGGTTCTCTGTCATTGATTAAAGGCATTTTTCTTGCATGTTCAGAAAAATCTCCCACCACATCATCATCTGCACCCCTCAAGTCAATGAACTTTTGCACACCAGCTCTCCTCTTGAATATCATCTGAACACAACAGTGTCTGGATTATCATTTCACTGAAAGCATGCCATGCTGAGCACTGAATGGTTGGCAAAACAGCTTGTACTACAGTCACCTTTTGCAGTCTGACTTGCTGCAACTGAAACAACACATGCCTTTAATCCAGGAATGTTTTAGTTTGATGTCGAACCAGAAGGGCAGTGCACCCCAACGAAGTTTCCACTATCATCCTTAAGTTTTGGAGAGTTTTGCCTTTAAAGCCATCTTTGGAAAAGATGGCTTTGCCATATTCGACAAAGCCTATTTGCAGTTGTCAACCAGTGTGAATGGCTTACGGGGCCAATTTCCACAAGAACCAGATCTGTGGGAAGTTCTGGCCTTACAGCCTGTGTGATCCTATATCCATACTCTTGATCAGTAGAGAGATCCTTTCCAACACAGTCACTCAGTGAAATGAGAGGGTCACCAATTGAAACTGGTGAATGAAGAATCAATGTCAAGTTATGTTGCAGTGTCTAGCATGTTGCCAATTTTACCTGCCCATTTGTTGTTAGACAATTTCTTCCCATCCAATTTTGTGATTAAGTGTCATAGAGATAACTCATTTGTGTACACCAACCAGATCAAGCTTGATCTTCTACCCACTACATGACAGTACCTTCACAGTCAGTATTAACATTTGTAAAATCTCCTCCAGTGGCCCTCAAGCTTTTGTCAATGCCTTTCTTCTTCATGAAATATACCAGATTATCTGCAATCACTTGAGCAGATTTTGTTTTACTGTTTTTGAGCCTTTCTCTGGAATGAAATGATAACTATATCTTCCATGCAGCTCACTGCACATGGAATAATATTCTTCTTTGGACATTGTTAATTTATAGTTCCTCTCCCAAAATTGTTGCCATTTGTCTAGATCTATTGAATATCCAAAATTTTAGGCCCATTGTCAGGGTTCCAAGGAACACCCCCAACAAAATAAAGCTCTGAGGCCTGAGGTTCCTCAAAGTTCCAATTTGTTAGAGATGTCATGTTGGCACAGCTGGAAAAACCCAAAACTGAAAGCTTCCAGGTGTTCCACACCCAGCTAACAGTTCACAGCCCTGCCCCACACCCACAAGTCCAATTAACTCTTCACACTCAATTAGATACAGTCTTCAGGCAATCTACATCAGACGTAGGCAAAAGTCCTTGAATACGGAATGTTGTTATAACTAACTTTCTACTGCTCCAACAACAAGCCCGTCCCAGCTAAAATATGTGGCAGTTAAGAAGCAAAAAGAAAATTGCCTTCCAAAACTGACATCCATGCTATCATTGTTTCCTTTACTTGTTCATCTACTAATTCAATACCCAACAAAACATAGTAAATTTTTAAAATTAATTTATCTTCCATTCCTGTGAGATTCCTATCCAGCTCTGTCTTTTCTAGATAAAAACCGTATATTGGCATCTTTTTCATATCTTGTTTGTATTTGCATGTACATATACCAATCTAATTCAGTCCCCTGTTCTTCCAAGTCTTGTTTCCGCTTCAGTTCCCCCCATCTGTTAATAACTTCAGTTCCCCCCATCTGTTAATAATAAAAAGTATTAGAATGCATTAAAGCTTCCATTGTTGATAACCATGTTGGAATTTTCATATAATATTTGTCTCTAACCTTCTCCCATATCAATAGCAGCGCATTTCTTATATAGTGTCTATGAAAGGAATAATGTTCTTCTTTGATAGTACTGGGGTATTACAGGTCTGAATTGTTTGCTTTCAGCATAACTTTAATTGCATCTACATGGCCATCAAAGAAGATGCATTATATTTTGCCCTTCTTACAGAGCTCATCAAATTCTTGATCTAAGGACTTCATAATTTTTTCCTGGTCTCTCTTGACTTTATTGTGATCAACTACAAGTCTCTTGACTTCTTCGGTGATCAAGCTAGTATCTATGAAGTCGACTGTGGTTATGGCAGCAGTGGCACATAGACCAACACCATATCTTATGCTCTTCATAGCGACATTTGTTATTTCTAATCTATTGTATTCTGTCTTTTCTTTTGAAGTAAAGGGCATGTGTGTTTGGTCTTAGGCCTCTACATAACTTCCATCACATTCATCTTCATCATCAGTCATCTGTCCTTCATTTTCATCATAAGAGATAATATCTTCATTTGTCAGTATTGAAATGTCTGGAATACTCTGCTTATGTTTAGTGACCTTTTATCTCTCATTGTCTTGCCGCTTTTGCCTTTTGACTAGTCGTTTCTGCTCATGCAATCTGGCAAACCAATCTGGTGTGATCCAAAAGAACCAATCCTCTTTCAATGGTATCTTCATCTCCTTAAGGCAGGTACAGTTAATGTGAGCTTCTTTTTTGCACCCAACAGGGCAGCTGAACTTGGCACACAGAACAATTTGACACTTGCAGTTGAATATGTCAAACAGTTTGTCAAGTTTCACATTGTTCTTTCACAAGTTTCACAAGTTTCTTTGACATCTAGCTTTCCTCTACCAAGAGATATGTTTTTGGCTTGATCTCAGATCTCTTGAATCTTGTTCAAGATTGTCACTCGTGACTTTACAGCAGAGTCACAAAAGAACTGTTCGCTCATTCCTACTTTTCTAGCACTTTTAGATATATGTCTCTGTATAGTTTCTATCATCATCACTACTTTGTTCTCTTAACAGTAGGCCATATCTTAGAATGTCTCGCAGTGTTGGGAGTTCAGACAGCGCATGTCTGCCAGTCCTAATTAGGTTGCTCATATGAGTGAATGTTCCCAATCTTGTTCTTTTTTAGAAGCCATTACAGATCACCCTCACAGGAAATGAGGCCAGCAGTATTAACAGTGTCAGACAAAATAATGTTTAACAAAAAGAGAAAGACAGCTAAACCTGTGAAATGAAACAAACAAAAAATATTAAAAAGTTATGATACTTATGTAGTTACTTACCAAACACATTAAATTATATGAAAGTAATCAAAATATCTTTACAATTCCTAGGCATGTCACAACTTTTGAGCACCCGTTATGTTTGGAAATTGAAAGTTGAAAATTTTGACATGTCCTACCAGTAGACAGTCACTTGTCTGAAATGATATAAGGTCTGCTTGAGCAGGGGGTTGAACTTGAAGACCTCTAAGGTCTCTTCCAGCTCTATTTTGATTGATTGAATGAATATTCTTAAATTAGTACTTATATCTGAATTGTATTGTATTGACTAATAAATAAATTTTTAAACAGATATGCTATATCTTGTGCTGAAAATTCTGCAGGTTAATGAGTAATGTAACATATCAAATGCAAGAACAACAACAATGAGCACCACTAATCAGAGAAGGCTGAATTAAAATAGAGGATCAGCATTTAACAAATATCAGACCAAACTTGAATGGAACCAGTTAACAATCACAGTGACTTCCTTCTGCATATTTGTAACTTTTCCTCATATAAATAGAATGTAATATTAATTCATATTTCATGTTAAAGTAGTTTATTTGAATTCTAATATTCAGTCTCTATTATTTTTATGTGACTCAAGGCAGTGCACATATATAAAACTCTTCTGCTGTTTGAGATTATTTTAGATATATTAAGATGTATTAATACGTTCAACTTTCATATTATACTCAGGCAAAAAGGATGGATGGCTGCAGAAAGAGCTAAACAAGTCGAAGAATTTTGGCAACGGAAGCGAGAAGCCATGCAAAACAAAGCCCGCGCTGAAGGACATATGGTATGAAACCTTGGTATTCTACTGTGCAGGCATTTAAAGTATCTTTTTTATTGTTAACTCTGTTATCTACTTAATCTTATATTATCTATTAAAATCTAATACCTTTTAAAGGTAGAGGTAAAGGTTCCCCTTGCACATACATGCTAGTCGTTCCCGACTCTAGAGGGCGGTGCTCATCTCCGTTTCAAAGCCAAAGAGCCAGTGCTGTCCGAAGACGTCTCTGTGGTCATGTGGCCGGCATGACTTAATGCCAAAGGCGCACGGAATGCTGTTACCTTCCCACCAAAGGTGGTCCCTATTTTTTCTACTTGCATTTTTTACATGCTTTTGAACTGTTAGGTTGGCAGAAGCTGGGACAATTAACGGGAGCTCACCCTGTTACACAGCAGCACTAGGGATTCAAACCGCTGAACTGCCGACCTTTTGATTGACAAGCTCAGCATCCTAGCCTCTGAGCCACCACGTCCCTATAATAACTTTTATGACAAGACAAATATAATTTTTATATCTTAGAATCTTGGTTAAATAGTCCATGAAATATAAATAAAATATTTTTTATTTTAATATTACTCATTGTCAGAAACTATTTTATTTCTATTATATCTTTTGCATCTTCCTTTTTATTTTCTTTAATATACAGTGATTGTAATTTGCAGTTTACATGGCAATAATAGTTATAAATCCTAACATGTATTTTAAAATGCAGTCATGTATGTCTGTGTATATTTCCTTGAGAATAATTTTCTAACTTCTGATTAATCCAACTGCAATGTAAATTAATTTTAAAATTTGGGGAAACAAGCATTCTTGCTTTTTCTAATAAGTTCCTTTTAATTAAATCACTTTTTAAATTATACTCTAAGACTTAAGGGAGCAATGGAGAATTAAAATAGAAAAAATAAATCCTTCAATATATATGGATCTTTGCTTTCTTTAATACACCTAAAACAGATTATTCAAAAATAAAGCTTTGTTCTAACTAACATGCTTTACTATTTTATGATATAGGTTTTATACATAATTATATAATTATTGGGCTATTTATATGAAAACCAGAGCTGCCTCCTATACACTGTGTGCACAATTATTAGGCAAGTCCCATCTCACTCATTTATTTTCATCTTTTAAAGTCAGAAAAATAAACAACTCAAAATTTAGAAATAAACATTTCTGACAGTTCCCCCCCCCCCCAAAAAAAAATCAGTGACCAATATAGCCATCCTTCTTTTCAATAACAGTCATAAGCCTCCCCTTCATGGAGTCTGTCAGTTTCTTGATTTGTTGATGATCAACTTTTTGTGCAGACCCAACCATAGCCTCCCAGACACTGTTCAGAGAGGTGTGCTGTTTTCCTTCACCATAAATCTCCCATTTAAGAAGGGCTCACAAGTTCTCAATAGGGTTTAGGTCAGGTGTGGAAGGCAGCGAAGTCATTATCAATGATCTGGTGTTAGATGATTTAGTAACAGAACCAATGTCATGGTCGGATCATTTTCTCCTTCGCCTAGACTTCCGAACCGCCATTCACCACCGCAGGGAGACGGAACCTACACGGTGGTTCCGTCCCAGGCGCCTGATGGACCCCGAGAGGTTCCTGACGGAGCTTGGGCCATTCCCTGAGGAACTGGCCCACGGCACGACTGAGGAACTGGTCGCGGCCTGGGAACAGGCCGCGGCCGGGGCCTTGGACCGTGTCGTGCCTTTGCGGCCTCTGACCCGGCGGAGATCTCGTCCGGCCCCTTGGTACTCCGAGGGGCTGAGGGAGATGAAACGCCGGAGAAGACACCTGGAGAGCACCTGGAGGTCCAGTCGCTCCGAAGCTGATCGGACACTAGTTAGGTCCTATTCTAGGACCTACCTAGTGGCAATGAGGGAAGCGAGGCGTTTCTACGCCTCCACCCTCATTGCGTCGGCAGATAACCGCCCGGCCGCCCTGTTTCGGGTGACCCGCTCTCTCCTACATCAGGAGGTGCGGGATGACCCGTTGCAGGGACGAGCCGAGGAGTTTAGCGGTTATCTATACGATAAAATCGCTCAGCTGAGGGACGGTCTGGACCGAATTTGGGATGATCCAAGCGAGGCAGAGGAGGCACGACTTGTTGAGTCCATTTGGGATGAGTTTGACCCTGTGGCTCCCGAGGACGTCGACAGGTTGTTGGGGAGGCTGCACGGCACGACATGTTTACTGGACCCGTGCCCTTCCTGGCTGGTACTGGCCACTCAGGCGGTGACACGAGGCTGGCTCCAGAGGATTATCAACGCTTCTTTATTGGAAGGGGTTTTCCCTGCCGCCTTGAAAGAGGCGGTGGTGAGACCCCTCCTTAAGAAGCCCTCCCTGGACCCAGCTATTTTGGGTAATTATCGTCCAGTCTCCAACCTTCGCTTTGTTGCGAAGGTTGTAGAGAGTGCCGTGGCGCGACAGCTACCCCAATACCTGGATGAAGATGTCTATCTAGACCCGTTCCAGTCCGGCTTCCGACGCGGATACAGCACGGAGACAGCTTTGGTCGCATTGGTGGATGATCTCTGGAGGGCCAGGGACAGGGGTTATTCCTCTGCCCTGGTCCTATTAGACCTCTCGGCGGCGTTCGATACCATCGACCATGGTATCTTGCTGCGCCGGCTGGGGGGATTGGGAGTGGGAGGCACCGTATATCGGTGGTTCTCCTCCTATCTCTCCGACCGGACGCAGACGGTGTTGACAGGGGGGCAGAGATCGACTGCGAGGGCCTCACTTGTGGGGTCCCGCAGGGTCGATTCTCTCGCCCCTACTGTTCAACATCTACATGAAGCCGTTGGGTGAGATCATCAGTGGTTTCGGGGTGAGATACCAGCAGTACGCTGATGATACTCAGCTGTACTTCTACACCCCGGGCCATCCCAATGAAGTTGTTGAAGTGCTGTCCCGGTGTTTGGAAGCCGTACGGGTCGGGATGGGGAGAAACAGGCTCAAGCTTAACCCCTCCAAGACGGAGTGGCTGTGGATGCCGGCATCCCGATTCAGTCAGCTGCAGCCGCAGCTGGCTGTCGGAGGCGAGTTATTGGCCCCAAAGGATAGGGTGCGCAACTTAGGCGTCCTCCTGGGTGATCGGCTGTCGTTTGAAGATCATTTGACGGCCGTCTTCAGGGGGGCCTTCACCAGGTTCGCCTGGTCCGGCAGTTCGCCCTTCCTTGATCGGGATGCCTTATGCACAGTCACTCATGCCCTCGTTACCTCTCGCTTGGATTACTGTAATGCTCTCTACATGGGGCTCCCTTGAGGTGCACTCGGAGGCTTCAGTTAGTCAGAATGCAGCTGCGCGGGTGATAGAGGAGCTACGCGTAGCTCCCATGTAACACCGCTCCTCGCAGACTGCACTGGCTGCCTGTGGCCTTTCGAGTGCACTTTAAGGTGTTGGTTACGACCTTTAAAGCGCTCCATGGCTTAGGACCTGGGTACTTACGGGACCGCCTGCTGTTACCACATGCCTCCCACCGACCCGTACGCTCCCATAGAGAGGGACTTCTCAGGGTGCCGTCCGCCAAACAATGTCGGCTGGCGGCCCCCAGGGGAAGGGCCTTCTCTGTGGGGGCTCCCACTCTCTGGAACGAGCTTCCCCCGGGTTTACGTCAAATACCTGACCTTCGGACATTCCGTCGCGAACTGAAGACACATCTTTTTATTCGCGCGGGGCAGGCTTAATTGGATTTTAAAAGTGAATTTTACCAATTTTAAATGGGGTTTTAATTGACGATGATTTTTAACATCAGGCTAATTTTGAATAAGTTTTTTAAGGGTATTTAAATTGTGTATATTTGTATTGTTGGTTTTATTTTGCCTGTACACCGCCCTGAGTCCTTCGGGAGAAGGGCGGTATAAAAATCAAATCAAATAAATAAATAAATAAATAAATTATTCTTTCATCTTCAAAGCCTTTACTGGCTAGCCACGCAGTGGAGTACTTCAATGCATTCGATGGAGCATTGTCCTGCATAAAAATCATGGTGGTCTTGAAAGTTGTAGACTGTTTCCTGTATCACTGCTTGAAGAAAGTGTCTTCTAAAAACTAGCAGTAGGTTTGGGAGTTGATTTTGAGTCCATCTTCAACCCTAAAAGGTCCAACTAGCTCATATTTCATCATACCAGCCCATACCAGTACCCCATCTCCATCTTGCTGACATCTGAGTCGAAGTGGAGCTCTGTGCCTGTTACTGATCCAGCCACAGGCCCATTCATCTTGTCTGTCAAGAGTCACTCTCATCTCATCAGTCATAAAACCTTTGAAAAATTTGTCTTCAAGTATTTCTTTGCCCAGTCTTGCCGTTTCAACTTATGTGTCTTGTTCAGTGGTGGTTGGATTTCAGCCTTCCTTACCTTGGCCATGTCTGAGCACTGAACACTTTGTACTTCTGGGCACTCCAGGTAGGTTGCAGTTCTGGAATATGACAGCACTGGAGGATAATAGGTTCTTGGTAGCTTCATGCTTGATTCTTCTCAAATATTTGATAGTTAATTTGCATCTGTTTTTCTCAACACATTTCTTGCAACTCTGTTGACTATTTGCAACAAAACGTTTGATGGTTCTGTGATCATGCCCCAATATCTTAGCAATTTCAAGAGTGCTCCATCCCTCTGAAAGACTTTTTTCAATTTTTGACTTTTCAGTTAAATCTCTTTTTAAGTCCATTTTGTCTGAGGAAAAGAAGCTGCTTAATAATTATGCACACCTTGATATAGGATGTTGATTTCCTTAGGCCATACCCTCCCTCATTACTCAAATATACATCACCTGATCTGTTTATATCCAGTAAGCATTCAAGTTTATACATTTTGGAGATGGGAAATATGCATAAAAATAATGATATGGTCAAAATATTCACTTGCATAATAATTGTGCACACAGTGTTTGAACAAATCATGATGAGCTTCTCCCCTATTTTCTTTCTTTGGGATATGAAATTGGAGACCAGAAGTTTCTACTTTTAAATGAGTCATGGCAAACTATGATTTGCCTGGAATTACATGCAAAATCTATCATTCTTTGTATTTAAAAGAAGTAAAGATAAGCACTGATGTCTGCAGCTTGTTTAGCTTATTTGAAACTTCATTACACTACACTGTATTTTAATTTGGTATTTGTTACCTTTCTGTCCTGATTCCTTCATGAATAAACTTTCTGTTCTGAATTTATTGTAGTTTTGTATAATGCCCAATATGGAAATAGACAAAACAGGACAGTGGGTTAGATGGTTCACAGTTTTTAATTTAATTTGTTGTTTCAAAAAGTTTAATCGAAAAAGCCCTGATAAGCCATCATTACAAGTATATATCTACATATGTCAGGAACCGGAAATACCTCACAGGAGCAGCTGAAGGCAACTCCTGAAGAGACAGGAAATGCATCTCAGACTAATCCTGCCAACACAGCAGATATAACCACTTATAACATCTTCCCTTTTCATATTAGCACAACTAACACATATTAAGACATTATAAAACCTTATAAAATATTATAAGCATTGTAAAACATTGTAAAAGTTCTGATGAAAACAACTATAACATCTTCCCCTTTTCATATTAACACAACTACCACATATTAAAAACATTATAAGACCTTATAAAACCTTATAAACATTATAAAACATTGTAAAGCATTGTAAACATTCTAAAACAAATGTAACATCTTCCCCTTTTCATATTAACGCAACTACCACATATTAAAACATTACAAACCTTATAAAACATTGTAAAAGTTCAGATTGTAAAAGAGAACAATATCAACACTTTCTACAGATTTAGTTTCTCAGGTGGTTGTGAACATCTGCCACTACGGGTGATGCCTGGCCCTCTTGCACCAACTGGCTCTCTTTGCACTTCGGGCTTCTCCGACCGCACTGAGACTGCTGGGCTCTTCTTGCCACTTACTGGGTTGTCTGCCGTTCGACTGCTAATGGATATACCCGCTTGCTCCAAGATCTCATAAAAATTAATCTGAGGCCCCATCCCTGTGCATTCCTTATTGTCAATGGGTAAGTGTGACATGGTAATACAGATGCATCTGGCCTGTCCACAGGATGTGTAAAATCTGGCTGCTCAGCTATGCGCAAATCCATCCAATTGCAATGATATAGAGTTCCTTCAATGTCCACTAAATAGGAGCATGGAGCCACTTGTTGTAAGCAACTACCCATTTTCCAGCAGCCTCTTTGGTCTCCAGGCAGCGGTCTCATCCGAATCCGTTCCCCAATCTTCAGTTCTGGCAGATCTCTAGCTGATTTGTCATATCTTGCCTTAACTGCTTGTCTCTTCAGCCGTATCTTTTCTGGAACCCCTTGTATCACAAAGGGCTCAAGCAGCTTATCTGCCATTGGTAAGGATGTCTAGTCTCTTTGACATCAGTCCCTGAGCCGAACTACCATCCATGCCCTCAGTTGGGGTATTTCTCCAATATAGGATGGCTTTCCAAGGGTCTTTACTTTCACTGTGAGCTTTCCTACATAGATTCTTAGCGATCTTAACAGCTGATTCAGCTTTGCTATTAGCTTGTGGATGATGCGGTGAAGAGGTCACATGCTCGAACTCCCACTCAGCGGCAAATTTCCTAAATTGTAAACTCGTAAACTGAGGACCATTATCTGAGATCACTTTATCTGGTTGGCCATAACATGCAAAGTGAGTCTTGCATCTCTTAATGGTAGTCTCTCTAAACAGTCCGAAAGGGGTTCGATTTCCCAAAAGTCAGAGTAATGATCAACTAATATTAGATACTCTTTTCCTGCATAGTTGAACAAGTCCATACTAACAATCTGCCAAGGACATGTGACATCATGGTTTCTTTTTGTTGCGAATATGCATATTCATTGCAGGTGGAACAATTGCTAACTAAGTCCTTGATTTTGCCTGCATGTTGGGCCAGTAAAACATTTCACAGGCTTGTCTATAGCATGCCTTTCCGCCAATATGGCTCGAATGTAAGCACAATAGCATCTCTGCTCTCAGTGACCTTGGCACTATGACCCTTGGGCCCTTGTACAAGATCCCATTTTGTATAGTGATCTCATCTCTAAAGACCAATATTCTCTCACTATTGCAGGGACTGCCTCCTTCTCATCTGGCCACCAGCTCAGAACGATGGCCTTCAATGCCTGTAAAGCTACATCAGTACCTGTGTGCTGCCTAAGCTGACATAGCCACTGATTTGTGACATTAAGATAGTCTGCTTGATTAATTTCAGCGAAGAAAGTTTGTTCCTGTTGCAACCAGCAGACTGTTCTCCAAGTGTCACCTGATCTAACATAGTCCTACTCAGGGCATCACTGATATACATTTTACGTCCTGGCTTGTAGACAATATTGAGGTTGTAATTCTGTAAGCTAAGCATCATGCTCTGCAGCTGTTGGGAGCGCACAAAAGGGGCTTCTTGAATATGGCTATTAGCGGCTTGTGATCAGTTTCGGCTATGATTGTATCCTGGCCATAAAGATAATGATGGAAACGCTGGTAGGCAAATACAATACTTAAGCATTCCTTTTCAATTTGATCATAATTCAACTCAGCCAAAGAGAGCACTCTGGACGCATGTGCAATCGACTGAACTTCTTGCAATAGGCAACATCCTAGGCCATTTTTGCTCAAGTCATTTTGAATAATAACGGTCTTTGTAACATCATATTTTAAAACTGGAGCAATGGTGACCAAGCTTTTTATCTCTTGTACTGCCTGGTCATGCTTGGGAAGCCAGTGCCAAACTGCATCTTTGTCCAGAAGGCATCTCAATGGCTGACACATCTCTGACAAGTGCGGCAGAAATTTTGCTAAATAGGTAACAAATCTGATAAATCTCTGCACTGATTTAGCATCAGCAGGCGGTGGCATCTCCACAATGGCTCTAATCTTATCTGGATCAGCTTTTAAACCTTGTGAGAACAAGATATGCCCATGGAAGCGGACTTCGTGTACCTTAAACTGCAACTTCTTTACACTGAGCCTTAAACTCACCTGCCTCCACCGATCTAGTAGTGCTATTAGCTTCTCATCATCGTCATTCTCAGCTTCTTCGTCTGTTTCACCATAGCCAACTATAAGAATGTCATCAGCTATTGGCTCAGTTCCACTGAGACTACTTAGTAGTTCGTGCTGCTTTAGTAGTTCGTGCTGCTTTCTGGTGCTACAGAAACTCCAAAGGGTAATTTAAGCCATCTCTTTCTATTCCATGGAGTCCAGAACGTACTCATGTAGCTACTCGTTTCATCCAGTTTACACTGTAAGAAGGCATCTCTGGCATCAATAAGCGTGAAAACCCGTGCATTGGGTAGTTTGTGCAAAACGTTTGTGCAAAACGTTATCAAGTGTTGGCATTAAGTAGTGTGACCGTTTCAGGGCTATATTCAGAAATTTAGGATCAATGCAAATTCTAATCTTTGGCCTCCTAATAACAACCATGTTGCTTATCCAATCAGTGGGCTCAGATACTGACGTAATATGTCCTTCCGCCTCGTGCTTATCCAATTGTGCTTTAACCTGCAGCTATAAGCTGCAGGTTAAAGCACAATAGCTCTAGGCACATTACATGGAGCACTTGGTACTGGAGAAATGGTAGGGTCAAGTTCAAAATGAACCTCTCCTGGAACAGATACTATGGGGCCCTCAAACACCTCCTTGTAAACTTGGAGGATTTACTGTTTTATCAGTGGCCCCACCCAGGGGTGAAATTTAAAAATCTAAAAATTTTCCCTGTGGTTCTGTGGGCGTGGCTTAATTGGTGGATGTGGCTCAGTGGTCAGATGTCTGGGTGGACGTGGCCAATAACAATAAATAATAAAATAAATAAACTATACAAAACAATAACTTTTACACTTTACACTTCACACACACACACCACAACACAACTGTCTTACACACAATGTAAAAGCAGCTGCACCTCACCCAAAATGGCCCCTTCAACAAGCAGAAATCTCACACAGCCGCAAAAGCTCAAAAACCAACTTTCACATTTTACACACACACACACACACACACACACACACACACACACACACACAAAATGCCACATACAGCTTTGTGAGATTTTGTGTGTTTGTGTAGTTAGAGTGAAACATTACAGAAATACAAAAATCTCAGAAATCTCTTTAAAAATAGAGGCACCGGTCTACTAATTGCCTTTTTTTTGAAGTGCACCAGTCTACCTTCTTTAAAAATAGAGGCACCGATTTACTAGCTGCCTACAGTGCTGATTGGCTGTAGTGCGGCCCTTTGAAGCACTGCGGCAGTCATTTAAGGCTGTTTGCAGCTATATCACAACCCAGAGCTTCAGGGACAGAGAAGAGGAACAGTGAGGTGTGGGTGGTGGAGGGGGGCAGGGATTTTTGCTACCGGTTCTCCGAACTACCTTCCCCCATCACTACCGGATCGCGCGATCCAGTCTGAACTGGGAGCATTTCACCCCTGGCCCCACCAGAGATTTGGGGGGGGGGGTAACTCACAGCATTGTGTAACTCGGCCGGAATGGTGAACTGCATCAACCCCAAGTGCTCACATGTTGATCCTGACAATAGTGGTTTCTGATCAGCTTCCACAATCTCAAACTCAAGTTTATAAATATCCCCACATATGCTGAATTCTGTTTGAAATAGGCCCAGTGAATCTATTAGTTCCCCTGAATATAACTTCTTTGGTGCACTTTGGTCGCGTTGGTGGATGACCTTTGGAGGGCCAGGGACAGGGGTTGTTCCTCTGCCTTGGTCCTATTAGATCTCTCAGCGGCTTTTGATACCATCGATCATGGTATCCTGCTGCGCCGGTTGGAGGGTTTGGGAGTGGGGGGCACCGTTTATCGGTGGTTCTCCTCCTATCTCTCTGACCGGTCGCAGTCAGTGTTGACAGGGGGGCAGAGGTCATCCTCGAGGCGCCTCACTTGTGGGGTGCCCCAGGGGTCGATTCTCTCGCCTACCCTGTTCAACATCTATATGAAGCCGCTGGGCGAGGTCATCAGTGGTTTCGGGGTGAGTTATCATCTGTACGCTGATGATACTCAGCTGTACTTTCCCACCCCGGACCACCCCAACGAAGCGGTCGAAGTGCTGTCCCGGTGTTTGGAGGCTGTACGGGTCTGGATGGGGAGAAACAGACTGAAGCTCAATCCCTCCAAGACGGAGTGGCTGTGGATGCCGGCACCCCGGTACAGTCAGCTGCATCCGCAGCTGGCTGTTGAAGCAGTTAGTGGCCCCAAAGGAGGTGGTTAGCAACTTGGGCGTCCTCCTGGATGGACGGCTGTCCTTTGATGAACATCTGGCGGCCGTCTCCAGGAGGGCCTTTTACCAAGTTTGCTTGGTTCGCCAGCTGCGTCCCTTCCTTGACCGGGATGCCTTATGCACGGTCACTCACGCTCTGGTTACGTCTAGGTTGGATTACTGCAACGCTCTCTACATGGGGCTGCCCTTGAGGTGCACCCGGAGGCTACAGTTAGTCCAGAATGCGGCTGCGCGAGTAGTAACGGGAGCCGCTCGTGGCTCCCACGTAACATCACTACTCCGTAGCCTGCACTGGCTTCCTGTGGTTTTTTGGGTGCGCTTCAAGATCTTGGTTACCACCTTTAAAGCGCTCCATGGCTTAGGACCCGGGTACTTACGGGACTGCCTGCTGTTACCTTTTGCCTCCCACCGACCCGTACGCTCTCACAGAGAGGGTCTCCTCAGGGTGCCGTCCGCCAAACAGTGTCGGCTGGCAGCCCCCAGGAGTAGGGCCTTCTCTGTGGGAGCAGCAACGCTCTGGAATGAACTTCCCCCTGGCCTACGTCAAGTGCCTGATCTTCGGACCTTCCGTCGTGAGCTTAAAACACACCTATTTATTCAAGCGGGACTGGCATAACAGTGTTGAATTTTAATTTGGGGTTTATTAATATTTTAAAATTTTAATATCTAAATTTTTAATTTATCAGCCTTTAATCTGCTATGTTTTAAATATTGTTTTAATTGTATATATGTTGTTTTATCGTTGGCTGTACACCGCCCTGAGTCCTTCGGGAGAAGGGCGGTATAAAAATTTAATAAATAATAAAAATAAAATAATAAATACCGTATATACTCGAGTATAAGCCGAGTTTTTCAGCACGTTTTTTGTGCTGAAAAACGTCCCCTCGGCTTATACTCGGGTCTATACGGCTTATACTCGAGTTTTTTTTTTTAAGCCCCTCGGCTTATACTCGAGTATATACGGCTTATACTCGAGTTTTTTTTTTTTCTTTTTTTCACATTTTACCGGCGCAAACTTGGCGGGCTTTTGCATTAGCGCGGGGAAGCCCTGCCGGTGCAGTGAGAGGGCGGGGCGGGGGAGCCGCCAGCCTTCTCAGCTGAGGGAGGGAGGGTTTCCCCAACCGGTAGGTGCCTCATTTCCCACCCTCGGCTTATACTCGAGTCCCCAGTTTACCCCAGTTTTTGGGGTAAAATTGGGGACCTCGGCTTATACTCGGATCGGCTTATATTCGAGTATATACGGTAATAAAAGTTTAGTACGCTAGGCTGAAGAATCTCAAGTGCCAGTTTCATTTTATCCTTTAGATAGATAGATTTTTATATTGGCCAGGAATCTGTCTTGGTGCATATGCTCTCAATGTACATAAAAGAAAAGATACCTTCATCAAGGTACAACACTTACAATACTTAATGATAGTCATAGGGTACAAATAAGCAATCAGGAAAAAATATCTATATAAATCATAAGGATACAAGCAACAAAGTTACAGTCATACAGTCATAAGTGGAAGGAGATGGGTGATGGGAATGATGAGAAGATTAATATTAGTGCAGATTTATTTATTTATTTATTTTTGTCACACAGTATATATAAGCATAAGCATGAAATAATTATACAATATATAAGCATATATATGAGTATGAGTATGTAATAACTATATTAATTGGATATAAAGAAGGAAAACAATAGGACAGGAACGGTAGGCACATTTGTGCTCTTATGCACAAGTGCTCTTATGCACTAAGACCTCTTAGGAATGGGGTGAGGTCAATGGTAGATAGTTTTTGGTTGAAGCTTTTGGGATTTTGGGAAGAGACCACAGAGTCAGGTAGTGTATTCCAAGCATTAACAACTCTGTTACTGAAGTCATATTTTCTGCAATCAAGATTGGAGCCGTTAACATTAAGCTTAAATCTATTGTGTGCTTGTGTATTGTTGCAATTGAAGCTGAAGTAGTCTTTGAAAGGAAGGACATTGTAATAGATGATTCTATGATTTAAACTCAGGTCATGTCGAAGGCGGCGTAGTTCTAAATTTTCGAAACCCAGGATTTCAAGTTTAGTGGCATAAGGTATTTTGTTGTGATCAGAGGAGTGGAGAACTCTTCTTGTAAAATATTTCTGGACACGTTCAATTGTACTGATGTCGGAAATGTGGTATGGGTTCCAAACAGTCGAGCTGTATTCAAGAATTGGTCTAGCAAATGTTTTATATGCTCTGGTTAGTAGTGTAGTGTTTTTGGAGAAGAGGCTACGCAAGATTAGGTTTACAAGTTTTATACAAAATTTACAAATTTACAAAATGTACTAAATTTACTAAATTTATTAAATAGTTTGACAGTGTTGAGGGAATTATTTGTTTAGCAGAGTAATGGCGTTCGGGAAAAAACTGTTCTTGTGTCTAGTTGTTCTGGTGTGCAGTGCTCTATAGCGTCATTTTGAAGGTAAGAGTTGAAACAGTTTACGTCCAGGATGTGAGGGATTTGTAAATATTTACACAGCCCTCTTTTTGACTCGTGCAGTATACAGGTCCTCAGTGGAAGGCAGGTTGGTAGCAACTGTTTTTTCTGCAGTTCTCATTATCCTCTGAAGTCTCTGTCTGTCTTGTTGGATTGTAGAACCAAACCAGACAGTTATAGAGGTGCGGATGACAGACTCAATAATTCCCCTGTAGAACTGGATCAGCAGCTCCCTGGGCAGTTTGAGCTTTCTCAGTTGGTGCAGAAAGAACATTCTTTGTTGTCCTTTTTTGATGAAGTTTTTGATGTTAGTTGTCCATTTTAGATTTTGCGATATGGTAGAATCTAGAAATTTGAAGGTTTCTACTGTTGATAGTGTGTTGTCTAGTATTGTGAGAGGTGGAAGTATGGAAGGGTTTCTCCTAAAGTCTATCACCATTTCTACGGTTTTGGGTGTTCCAGATTGTTCCTTTAGTCTCATAACATCACATGTTGTACCTGAGTCCAGCTGGCAGGGTTGAATTATGTTGTTAAACCTGAGATTTACAAACCATTTTTTCCCTTAGAGTGTACTGCCCCGATACATTCTTTCCTAAAAACCACATCAGTGGTAAACAAGGATGCATCCTCCAAGTCTGACATTTGCTCAGTTGTGTGCAGCTTCCTCACTTCCCTTTTCCGTGCTTTACAAGTATATACATTACAAGTATACAGTATATCTACATATGACAGGAACTGGAAATACTTCACAGGAGTAGCTGAAGGCAACTCCTGAAGAGGCAGGAAATGCATCTCAGACTAATCCTGCCAACACAGCAGACATAACCAATTTACAGTTCAGTATTTAAATGAAAAACTTCAAAAGCCTTTCCTTCTAGTTTCTCCTTCGTTAAGGGCATTTTGTTTAATATTACAATTCCTCTGCAATGCATCCATTATATTTTGTAGACATTTATTCATCCTTTATAATAATTGCTACCAGTTTTATACTGACTCTGAAGGCCAAGTCTAGCTTTTAGAGAGAAATTTCAATAGCTGTTATAAATGACTATAAATATGTGAGAAACACTTGGTGACAATCATATACACTCTGACATATGCACAAATGTATTTAGAGTACAGTGGAAAAAAATGAACTGATCAGCTTTAATAATATAGCCACAATTATCTGAATGTCCATAATTTATGTTACTTTAAGGTTACTTTTTATACCTTCAACCTAACACCATGAAAATTCTGGTATTATTAGCCGGGTGGAATGAATTACCATCAATTTACTAAGGTTTAGCTTAAAGTTGTCCATCTCTGTCTGTGGAGTACAATGAGATCAGCAATCTGCTCTAAAAATTTCAAAATCAGATATTTTGTATTAGTGGAAGAACATATAAAACATTTTAGGGTGGTACAGAGAATAGAAAAAATACATTTGCATAGGCGCTTTTTGTTAGCATTTATGTGAATATAATCCTCTGTGTAATAAGGCTACAATTTTGCATTGGGTAAGATTGCACCTTTTTTTCTCATTCATATTCCTTGCAGTAAATTATGTTTTTTTTCCATTACTTTAAGAAAACAGAAATAGTCTGACAGTGTAATTGCTGCACTGTAATTTAGTACCAACATATGTAAACAACATTTTTTCTCTGCACTGCATAAAACTCTCTTAAAATATATTTTGAAACATGCAGTATTAAGGCTAAAATGGGGTATGAAAAGCTCAATTTTATTATCTTCATAATGTTTATATTTAGAAAATAATGATCTAATTACCTTGACTACTGAAAAAAAGTGAAGATTCCTTTTATACTATTTCATCTATGAGTGAAGAAATATTTGTTAAGATCTGAGTCCTGATCAAGCTATCAAAAGATTAAAACTTTATTGCTTTTTACAAAATTAGGAAATGAGGTTCACCACATGGATCAGAATAAATGAATATGATATAGAAAGCAATAATCTGATTAAATGAGCAATTCAGAAAAAAATGATAATTTCACTAAATTAAATTATATGTACATTTTATTCAAAATATTTCCAAATTTTACGATTATATTATCTATAATATTCTATTGCTATATGTATTTATGTTATGAATAAGAATTCTAAAAATATTTTGAAATTGTCATTGAAATATTTTAAAGAAGTTGTGGTGAGATTTTTTTTTGAGATAAGCAAATATTAGCATTCAGCAAATATATCCATTGATTTTACAAATTTTAAAGGAAATAACTGGAAGATATACAGCAAGAAAAAAAATGGAAGAAATTTGATGATTAAGAACACATTTTTTTCTTTAACCTTTTTATTCATTGATAATGATCAAATGTTGATTGATGTAAGACTAGATAATATGATGGCCCTAGCTATTATTGAATTTAATACATTAAATGGTGAACAGGACACACTGCAAAACCCGACAGCTATCTATGGAGGCAGGTCCATTTCTTCAAGAGGAAGAAAAGCCAGAAACAAGGAGGAAGAGGTACGCTTCCTGCATGTTTTCTGCCTTTATTGCATACATAGAATCCCATTCTCTGCCTCATTTTTTCTGCATGGACGTATAATAAAATAAGGCTTCTTTAGAGTTTTCATTAGTATAAACAGACAACTCTTAGAGATGGCCCTTTAGCAAATTATTGTATTTGTTACCTAAATTCTGTCACCAGAAAAAAGTAATTCGTTTTCTCTTAAAACACAATCAGATTTCATCTCCTTTGATAGTTATTAACCACATTTCATGATATCAGTGATGTGTCTGCTGAATTTACTTCTCTTCCAAAAGAGACTTGACACATTACTAGTTTCTGGAATTTGAAAGAATCAGCATTGCTGAAACTTTCCTCAAGCAGAAAGGTCTTTTTTTATTTTCTTTCAGGAATACTTGGCAAGACTGAGGCAAATTAGACTTCAAAATTTTAATGAACGCCAACAAATAAAAGCAAAACTTCGTGGAGAAAAGGCAAGTTATTTTCTTTTTATTTAGAGTAAGTGGAAGCATTTGCAGTGACTCATGATCTTTTATGCTGTTTTGGGTTAATTTAAAAACCTCTGCATAAGAAATTTAATTCAAATCCCTGGGCCTCTGTGTGTTGTGCTCCAGCTTATTCTGTTGATTCAGAAAGAAGAGGGTATCAGGAGGGGAAAAGAGGTGTCCACATTTACCATGTAGCCTCCCAGGGGTTATCTCTGAGAGAATGCAACACTTGAAAAACAGTGGCCACTTCTGATTTAGATTATTAGTGATATCAAACAACTGTTTTATGGAACATGCTCATTATTAGTGTAATCTACATAGCAAACTACCTTACTTGGAGTTGAAACTAAAAAAAAAGTGAAATCCGCTTCAAGCTAAGCATAACTCCTTTTGATTTCACTGATATCTTCATGTAGTATTGTCTTCTCCCAGTCTAATCTATAGCCTGGGAATTACCTAGTGATCTGCATTTAAGTACTAGTCAAGCCTAACCCTGCTTAGTTCTGGTGAGATCAGCTTTGTCTCGGAGACTAACAAAAACACATGTGAACTAGAATTCCATGGTTGTATCTTTAAATAACTGCAATTTTCAGGCTGTATGAATTTTAACTTTCCATGTTGGCAAATAAAGCAATTTTCATAAGCTTGGGGAATACAGAGAAAAATATCTCCAGCTATGTAGGAGGATCTATGGCAGGGGTGTCAAACACATATCATCACGTCACATGAAGTATCACAACTTCCCCACCCCCTTTGCTAAAATGGGGGTGGGCGTGGCTAGCATGTGACACATCCAGCCCATGGATTTGACACCCTTGATCTATGACCACATATAAACTTCTTTCCACACTGTCAAGAGCTTTTAGTGATATTATAAAAACATTTTTAGTTGCTTTCTGATTCAATAATAGTTTTATATTGGTTCATTTTGCATGTATTGTACATAGACAAGATTTCATATCTGGACAATTAACTTTAATCAAAAATACATTATTTTAGGGTTGAGTGAATCCAGCAGTTGGGTGATTCCAGCAGCTAGGTGAAAAAATATCAGCCTCAACATGCATATGAGCTAAATTACTAATTTGGTAATCAGTAGAAGCTGATAGCAAGATGAGTATCAATCAGTGCAAGTAACAATACTTTTATATTGCTGGCCTGCTACATTAACTATGTTCTATTTCTTCATTGAGAAGTGGAAATATAGTCCAAATACTGTATCCCTAAATTATCTTACGGAGATAAGATAATTATGCTGTGGTTTGGAAATCTGTGAGTAGGATGTTAATATTTGACCTGCCATTTAACTTGTCTATATAATCTGGTTTGGGGATATTTTTGTTTTTAGACATATCTATCCACAGTGGTTCCATGTCATATAAGATACGTTGTAATATAACCAAAAGAGTTGGTCTCTTTAAATAAAGTCATTTCTCTCTTTATTAAAAGAGAACGAAACTTACTTTGAGTTTGAAATGTTGTTCAGTTATATTGTTGCTTTTCTCTAGTTACAATCGGCATTAAAAAACCTGATTTTTTTTAAAAAAAACAATTTTTCAGAATGAAAACAGTGGTTCTCCTGTCTATGAAATAAATGAAGAAACAGAATTAAGGCGTAAAAAAATTGAAGCACTAAAGGTAATAGTAAAAAATAAAGGAGAAAAATAGCTAAGTTGAAATGGTTGGATGCAGTTATCATATGCATTTTACATGTAGGAATAACCAGTGCATATTAATAATTTTCAAAAAAGAAAAGGGCCAGAGCCCTTAGATTATTAAAACTACAGGTGGTTCTCAATTTATGACTATAATTTAGCCCAGAATTATCATCATAAGTAATGATGGTCATTAAGTACCGTAGGTCACCATGTGATCATGACAAATTTCAAGAGCACTTCAGATTCCTAGATCACTGTTTGCATTACCTACAAGAAGAGCTTCCGGCAAGGGATGGGCTGCACCTTGCAAGAACCAGGAAGAATATACTTGGAAAACAACTGGCTCAGCTTTACTAATGGGCTTTAAACTAAAACTATGAGGGGAGGGTGACCAATCTTTAGGACCCAATCCCAAGCATAAATCCCAAAATAATCAAACAAGGAAGTAGAGCATGATGGAAAGAAGGAAAACTCTGACACAAACTAAGAGATGTATCAAGCATACCCTGGGTCAGCCATAAAGGACTCAGATGATTATAACTAATGTTCAAGGTTTGGGGAACAAACAGGGTGAACTTGAAGAGCTAGTACATGAGGACAAGTATGATATAGTTGCCATTACTGAAACTTGGTGGGATGAAACTCATGGCTGTTGGAAGTACATAAACTGCTAGGTCTATAAACAGACCTAACAAAAGAGGAGGTGGATTTGCATTACACATAAGAGATCACTAGATTTCTATAGAAATGCATAAAACCAAGGACAAAAGCCGCCTAGAATGCATATGGGTTAATATTTTTTTTAAAAAAAGAATGCCATTATTATGTGTATACCACAGCCACCCAACCAAGCAGAAGAAATAGATGAACTTTTTGTTAATCAGTTAACAAATGTATATAGGAAACACACAACATTAATAATGGGGGATTTTAACCACCCTAATATCAACTGGGAGGCAAAATCTGCTTCAAGTGGGAGATTGAACAGGATGTTGACCAACATACAGTAATTGACAACATTGTCATCGAAAAGGCAGAGGATGAAACTAAAGGGACAGCTACACTGGACTTAATTATTACTAACAAAGAAATGATAGAAGAGTTTGAAATTGCAGAAATTTGGTGGGAGAGTGACCCGTGTCATTTTAGAATTTAACATAATGCAAACACAAGTAATAGATGATAATCAAACCAGTGTCTTAGACTTTAAAAGAGCTGATTTTAACAAACTTAGAGTTTGGGAAGGATACCATGGATAAAAAGGGGAAAACAACTCAAGAACCTTGGGAAACTCTGAAAAATATGATTATAAAAGCCCATTCCAGCACAATAGCACTGAAAAAGAAAAATAAGAAATCCAAGAAGAAACCAGCATGGCTCTACAAAGAACTCTGATAAACTGAAAGATAAAAAGGACAAGTGTAAAAAGTAGAAAGAGGGACACATAGCTAAGGCAGCATATCAGTATGTAGCACTAGCACTAGCAAGGTATCTCCACCTCTGGTGACCCAGATGATGCTATGACTGCCCTCTTGTGTTCCCTGGAGGCTGTGTGTCAAGGTTCCAGAAATACCTCTTCTGCATAAAATAAAGACTCAGAAGCATTTTTCCCTTTTCCTCTCAGAGTCCTTTACTAGCATGAGGAGACTGGCACACGATGAATGCAATTCCCCAAACTGAAGTTCCGGATTCGTTTCCCCAGTTATACAAACCCCAATAGTCCCACCCCCCTGACCCCTCTGATAGTCACACGGTCCCACGTTCCTCCAGTTCATTCGAGTAACTTCTTGCCACTCGTCCTGCAGACGTGAACGCCATCCGACCTTGACCCGTTGAAGAATGCTACCCTATCCTTCAACCCCCCCTCCTCCCCTCAGGATAAAAATGTGGCAGCGTCTGGAAACCTAAAGTTTAATATGGTTTCCAGGCCTGACACTGTGGGGGCCTGGATGGTAGACAACAGGCTTTGACTGAACCCTTGCAAAACCAAGTGGCTTCGGTGCGTGGAGCTCCAAGATCCAAGACTTTTAACATCTTTAGTTCTGGATGGGGTTGCACTACCCTAGACAAAACCTTTCCACAAGTTTTCCGGAACTCATGACTCCTTTTCAAAGAGCAGGTGGTTATTACAGCTAGGAGAGCCTTTGCGTATCTTCATTTTGTGTGCCAGTTGCAGCCTTTCCTGGGTCAGGAGTCCCTGCCCTCAGTTATTCAAGCTCTAGTCATCTTACGTTTGGACTGTTACAATGAGCTCTATATGGGGCTATCCTAGAAGAGCATTCAGAAGATATAGCTGATGCAGAGTGCAGTGGTGTGGGCAGTTTTTAGGGCCCCTATAGTGGCCCATGTTACACTATTGCTTTACAAGCTGCACTGGTTGCCAGTCTGCTTCCAGGTACAACTCAAGGTATTGGTATTCATCTTTAAAGCCCTGATTGGCATGGGTCCAGGCTGCTTGAAGAACTGTCTCCCACCTGGCAGAGGGGGCTGGCAGAGGGGGCATGGTGCAGATTCTATCAGCCAAGGAATTTCAGCTGTCAGGCTCCAAGAGAAGAGCCTTTTCTGCTGTGGCTCTTGCCCTCTGGAACACCCTACCCACTGAAGTGAGGTTGGCTCCCTTCCTCCTATTATTTTGAAAGAGCCTCAGGACTTGGCTCTGTCTGATGGTTTGGGTATCCAATAGGGGAGCTTCATACTGGAGGTGGTTGATTAATTAAAACCTAATCCCACCTCCCCACCCCCTGTGTGTCCAGTCCCCGCCTTTCCCATCTGTTTTTAATGGTTTGTAATTGTGAATTATTTTATTTGCTGTATGCCCTGTCTATTTTAAAGTCTTTCCTTCTTTAAAGTTTTATCCTGTAAGTCATCCAGAGTCATTGGATATGAGATGGGCGGCAAATAAATAAATAAATAAAGTGGGATGCGGCAAACCAGCATAAATGTGAACTGGTTATCAAGCACCCAAAATTCAGTTGCATGACCTTGGTGGGGGGGTATAGCCATCAGAACTTCAGAACTGGGTCTTAAGTAGTTTTAGGGAGATCCATGATAACTTTGAAGGGTTGCTAGGTAAAAACTATTATATCGGAGAAAAAGATTCTAGTATTTGCTCAGCACTGTCAAAATCTATACATGGGAAAATTAAAGAGACTTCAATTGAGAATGTAATAATACCTTAGTCTATTGTCCCATACCTCTTTATATATATAAAGTTTATTGTCATTGTATGTATATACACAGTATACCCATATAATTTACCATGGAGTGTATATCTTTCCTACTGGGCTAGTGTTGCTCAGTGTAACTTCACATTCCCTTTTTCATTCAAGGGAATCTCATTATATTCTTTCAGTCGGTAACATTTTCTTAGTTTAGCCTGTACCTCAGCTTGTTTATGTTGCCAGTAGTCCTCAACTTACAATCATTCATTTAGCAACTGTTCAAATTTCTAATGTTCCTGAAAAAAAGTGAGTTTTAATCTGTCTTCACACTTAAAATTGCCAGAGTTGCAGTCATGTGATAATATTTGGACTCTTGGGAACTGGTATATATTTACATGGTTACAGGATCCTGGGGTCACATGATCACCATTTAGAACAGCAGTTCTCAATCTGTGAATCGGGACCCTGTTGGGGGTCGAATGATGATTTGCCAGGGGTCGCCTAAGAACATTGGAAATATGGGAAGTATACTTGCAAGTCGAAGAATCGCGCTCCAATGGTTAACTCCACAAGCCAGCTGCAGGCTCTTCAAATCGCTAGCTGTATTCGGCTTCAGGCGCGATGAATTAAAAAAGAGAGCAATCTTTGCTCTGATGTCTCCCTCTCAAGCCAGCTGCAATCACTCCCAATCGCTAGCCTAATCTGGCTTCAGGCACGATAAACTTAATAGGGGAGGAGTCTCCACTTTAATGCCTCTGTCCTCAAGGCAATCGCAAGCAGTTCAGATCGCTAGCCAATACGGCTTCAGACGCGATAAATTCAAAACGAAAATAATTTTATGGTTGGGGTCGCCACATCGTGGGGAATTATATTAAAGGGGTCACCACATCGTGGGGAATTGTATTAAAGGGGTCGCAGCACTATAAAGGTTGAGAACCACTGATTTAGAACCTTCGGAGTTGGCTTTGAACAAAGAAATGCATAGAAGAAGTTGGATTTTACTTTAAATTTTTAAAATATTTACGGAATATTACTTAATATGGAATAAATGCTACAAATGGTTGGAGGACAGGAATAATAAGTAAGAAATTATATAATAGAGATGATCTAGAAATTTGGAAGTATTAGTAAAATGGTATTAAATATACAATGTATGTAAAGTAATATATAGATATAATAGTATGTATAATAAATAAGGAGTAGTATATACAATATATAAGGAATAAGGGAACAAGAAAAATAAATATGTGAATATATAAGGGGGGAAATATAAATTGTGGATATACACCGATACAAAACTGTTGTAAAATGGAAACTTACTTTTTGTTCTTGTTTTTAAAGAAAAACATAATAAAAAAATTATGGAGAAAAAAAGAAGTTGGATTTGCTTAATGACTGTGGCAAAAAGGTTGTAAAATCAGGCATGACTCACTTAATGACTGCCTAACTTAGCAATGGATATAATAGTCACAATTGTGGTCATAAGTCAAGAACTACCTGTACTCAAATCTTCTCTCTTGCCAAGATCTTGAACTTGTTAGAACTAAGTTTATTTGTGCCATTCTTGGAGCCCCAAAATATATTAAAATGCCATGTTACATTTGAATATCAGTTTGGCTCTTATTCATCAATTTTTCATTAAAATTAATTTCCTTTCCTGTAGTTTTGGTTTCTTTGGTCCTTAAGGATTGCTTTAAAAACATAACTTAAGAAAGTTCTTTGGTTTTCTCAGACTATGACTAAGACTATGGAAATGTTAGAAATGCTGTCAAATAATAGATCTTCTAACCAATCTAACCTTAATGTCTACTCTTACAATTTGAGTAATTCAGGGTTTGGGCCAGCCTCCTCTCTATCATCCATTGTAACAATGAAATTTTGTAGAGTGACTGGCACAAAAAGAGTTATTTTAAGATTTGAAATGTGCCAGATGTAAGTGTTTAGTTTTTTCATTCAGCATTAATTTCTGATAAAGGAAGATGCATCTATGGTATTAACCAGCAAGGCACAAAGCCAACAGCTTCTCTAGTTCCTTGTTTGTCAACAACTGTATCTACACATTTATTTTATTTTATTTTATTTATTTATTTTGTCACAACAGTATATATAAGCATAAGCATGAAAGTAACTATATAATATATAAGCATATATATAAGCCTAAGTATGTAATAACTATATTAATTGGATATAATGAAAGGAAACAATAGGACAGGAACGATAGGCACATTTGTGCTCTTATGCACGCTACTTACAGACCTCTTAGGAATGGGGTGAGGTCAATAGTAGACAGTTTTTTGTTAAAGCTTTGGGGATTTTGAGAAGAGACCACAGAGTCAGGTAGTATGTTCCAAGCATTAACAACTCTGTTACAGAAGTCATATTTTCTGCAATCAAGATTGAAGCAGTTAACATTAAGTTTAAATCTATTGTTTGCTCTTGTATTGTTGTGATTGAAGCTGAAGTAGTCTTCAACAGGAAGGACATTGCAATAGATGATTCTATGAGTTAAACACAGGTCCTGTCGAAGGCGGTGGAGTTCTAAGTTTTCTAAACCCAAGATTTCAAGTCTGATGGCATAAGGTATTTTGTTGTATTCAGAAGAGTGGAGAACTCTTCTTGTAAAATATTTCTGGACACGTTCAATTGTATTGATGTCTGAAATGTGATATGGGTTCCAGACAGGCGAGCTGTATTCAAGAATTGGTCTAGCAAATGTTTTATAAGCTCTGGTTAGTAGTGTAGTGTTTCTGGAGAAGAAACATTGAAATTGAAAATTGGAGAAGAAACAAAAGAAATTTGCACATTCTCTAGCCTGTACATATTATACTTTATTGTTAAAAGTATGTTGCCTATATCAGAGATGCTGTCTGCAATGCTAGTAAAGTAAATATACAGCAGAAATAGATTTATTTCATGAGGCCCAAAGTCAGTGGGAATAGTTAAAACAAGACGGACACTTTGAGAGCCACAACTCTTAAAATGCATGAAACTGAGATATAATAATATGCTTTGGGAATCTAAACTTTAAAATTCAGTACAAAAATAATTTTAAAAACAATATTATGAATGTCAAATATAGAAAATTATGTTCATGGAAATAAAGTTGGTAATTAATTCCCATAGAATTAGAATAGGGTTTCTTAGTTTAAAAAATTACTTTTTTGATCACATTCAAGGCACAAGCAAATGCCCGGGCTGCAGTCCTGAAAGAGCAGTTAGAACGAAAGAGAAAAGACGCATATGAAAGAGAGAGGAAAGCTTGGGAAGAGCATGTAAGAAATGTTAACTATTGGATGTTTTCTATGTGCTTGCAATTTTTCTTTGAAAAACTAAGTTAAATTAAGTGTTGCCTTGTTGTGCACTAAGTATGTGTAAATGTGCTCTTAAAACTTAGAGATTTTGATTTTTTTTCTTTTGTATTTTGAGAATCTGGTCACTGGATGATCTTGGACAGAAAATTGTTTTAGGCAGTGTCCTGTCTTGAGCAAGGCATAATTGAAACATTCCTCCTAAACTCTACTAATTTTATTGCCTTTATTCCTCTCTTGACTTACTTCATAATCATCTTTGTGATTTGCCCTTTAAGCCTTTGAGACATATTTCAGGTGCTATTCAGATCATTGAATTGATTGTGTTTAAATGACAGGATAAAGAATTCCTATAGCCAGGACCCATAAATGTTTGGTTTAATTTCTGTAATTATCACCTGTCTTCTTCCCAAATACTTGAATGTGCAGAAAATGTAGAGGAAATTGAAGGATTATTTTTTTCCTACTAGATAAAGAGGCATGAAAAAAGTTGTTTCTAAGCAACAATAAACTCCTAATTTCTATGTGGTCTAACTACAAAATGTTTTACCTTCATAACTCAGTTTTCAGTAGGAAAGTGATTTTAACTATCACACTTACCTAATGATAGAAATGAGATAGAATTAAAAAACTGGGTATTTTAGTAGTTTAATTATAAAAATGAAAATCAGTAATATTTGGAAAAAAATATGAAGCTATTCATTGAAGAAGAAATGAAAATGTTTCTGTCTTTACATTTTTGTGTTAATATTTGATTCTTCCTTACTGTCGTGTGTGTGTGTGTGTGTGTATGAATTATAATTACAGCTGGTGTCCAAAGGGATAAAAACTCCAGTGGGAGCTTCAGAATTAAGTCCTACACATACTAAGCAGGAGGAAAGTTCTCCTACTAGATTAAAGCTCAATTCACCACAAATCATCACAATGACCTCAGCTTTGAAGGAAGTGGGTGCAGTAAGTAATACCATCATTTGCAAATAGTAAGATTAGAGTTTTGGATAAAAAATCATTCCACTACACCACAATTTTTTCTTATCACCTCAAATTCACTTTTTCCCAATATTTTAAACTCCAGAGTATTGTTGGAAAATTATGATTAAAATGGATGAAAACAATTGAACATATACATATTACTCATTCTACAAATGAGTAGCACTGATATCACACATGAAATAAACATATATATCTGCCTGTCCATGAAGACTGATGTTCTGTCAGAGTTTAAATGCTTTTTACAATTCATAACTGTCAAATAAGCAGCACAAAATTAGTCCAGTTATATAAATTCAAATTATCATAGCTGAAATTTGGATTATAAGGAATAAGTAACTTTATGTCAGCATTGATAGAATGAAATGACAGACATTATCTTTTCCAGTCTCATGGTCATCACTTAATGTATTTGATATATATTTTCAATCTGGATTTCTAGGATGAAAATGCAGTACTTGCCCAGGAAGAGGATATTAAACCTGATCTTTCTATACATGTAAGTTTAATTATTTTTGTTGTTGTTGTTGTTGTTGTTATTATTATTATTATTATTATTATTATTATTATTATTATTATTATTATTATTATTATTTGTCAAGGATGTATAAGATAACAGATATAAGTATAAACATGATATGAATACAGGAAATGGATACAAATAAATGGGGACAGTAGGACAGGGATGGTAGGCACGTTGGTGCGTTTATGCACACTCCTTACAGACCTCTTAGGAATGGGATGAGGTCAACAGGTCTTTGTTTGTTTTTGGACTCCATTTTGTTCTTACACTTCAACATTTTTTTTAAATCACTATTATGTTATATAAAATCTCTAATAAAAGATTTGCTTGTATCCCAAACCATTCTTAAATCTAACATTCTTAAAATTCTAAATTGTTTTTTCTTTTTACAAACCTCCTCTATTGCTTTTTTTGTAGCAACATTTTATTTAGTCTCCATCTAAGGAATTAGATGTTATTTTATATACCAAATTTACAGGATTATGATATGAAAAAGTCTTTCATAGTATCACTGCTTTAGAATCCTGAGCAACCAAGTTGTTTGAAATCCAAATCATGTCTATTTTTTGAAAAGAATCCATGTCTTTCAGAAAAGTAGGTATACTTTCTAACTTGAATTATCATTTTTCTGTCTTCATATACAGGTGAAACTCAAAAAATTAGAATATTGTGCAAAAGTTCATTTATTTCAGTAATGCAACTTAAAAGGTGAAATTAATATATGAGATAGACTCATTGCATGCAAAGCAAGATAGTTCACGCCTTGATTTGTCATAATTTTGATGATTATGGCTGACAGCTCATGAAAACCCCAAATTCACAATCTCAGAAAATTAGAATATTACATGAAATCAATAAAACAAGATTTGTACATAGAACAATATCAGACCTCTGAAAAGTATAAGCATGCACATGTACTCAGTACTTGGTTTGGGCCCCTTTTGCATCGATTACTGCCTCAATGTGGCGTGGCATGGATGCTATCAGCCTGCTGCGGTGTTATGGAAGACTAGGATGCTTCAATAGCGGCCTTCAGCTCTTCTGCATTGTTTGGTCTCATGTCTCTCATCTTTCTCTTGGTAATAACCCCATAGATTCTCTATAAGGTTAAGGTCAGGCAAGTTTGCTGGCCAATCAAGCACAGTAATCCCATGGGCATTGAACCAGGTTTTGGTACTTTTGGCAGTGTGGGCAGGTGCCAAGTCCCGCTGGAAAATGAAGTCAGCATCCCCATAAAGCTCGTCTGTGGAAGGAAGCATGATGTGCTCCAAAATCTCCTGGTAGATGGCTGTGTTGACCCTGGACTTAATGAAATCCAGTGGACCAACACCAGCAGATGACATGACTCCAGTGGTGGGATTCAGCCAGTTCGCACTACTTCGGGAGAACCAGTTGTTAACTTTCTGAACAGTTTGGTGAACTGGTTTTGGAAGAAATAATTAAGGCAGAGAACCAGTTGTTAAATTATTTGAATCCCAACACTGCATGACTCCCCAAATCAACACAGACTGTGGAAACTTCACACTGGACTTCAAGCATCTTGTGGTGTGGGCCTCTTCATTCTTCCTCCAGACTCTAGGTCATTGGTTTCCAAATGAGATGCAAAAGTTGCTCTCATTTATTTATTTATTTATTTATTTTATTAAATTTTTATACCACCCTTCTCCCAAAGGACTCAGGGCGGTGTACAGCCGAAATAAAATACAGAGTATATACAATTAAAAGAGATTAAAATAAACTATTACTAAATGGCCGGTAATTAAAAGATTTAAAAATTTAAAATATTACTAAAACCCCAATTTAAAATCCACTATTTATGCCAGTCCTGCTTGAATGAATAAATATGTTTTTAGCTCACGACGAAAGGTCCGAAGATCAGGCACTTGACGTAAGCCAGGGGGGAGTTCGTTCCAGAGCGTCGGTGCTCCCACAGAGAAGGCCCTACTCCTGGGGGCCGCCAGCCGACATTGTTTGGCGGACGGCACCCTGAGAAGGCCCTCTCTGTGGGAGCGTACGGGTCGATGGGAGGCATAAGATAACAGCAGGCGGTCTCGTAAGTACCCGGGTCCTAAGCCATGGAGCGCTTTAAAGGTGGTAACCAGGATCTTGAAGCGCACCCGAAAGACTACAGGAAGCCAGTGCAGACTACGGAGCAGTGGTGTTACATGGGAGCCACGAGCGGCTCCCATTACCACTCGCGCAGCTGCATTTTGGACTAACTGCAGCCTCCGGGTGCACCTCAAGGGCAGCCCCATGTAGAGAGCATTGCAATAATCCAGCCGAGACGTAACCAGAGCGTGAGTGACTGTGCATAAGGCATCCCGGTCAAGGAAGGGACGCAACTGGCGAATCAAGCGAACTTGGTAAAAGGCCCTCCTGGTGACGGCCACCAGATGTTCATCAAAGGACAGCCGACCATCCAGGAGGACGCCCAAGTTGCGAACCACCTCCTTTGGGGCCACTAACTCGCCCCCAACAGTCAGCTGCGGGAGCAGCTGACTGTACCGGGGTGCCGGCATCCACAGCCACTCCGTCTTGGAGGGATTGAGCTTGAGTCTGTTTCTCCCCATCCAGACCCGTACGGCTTCCAGGCACCGGGACAGCACTTCGACCGCTTCGTTGGGGTGGTCCGGGGTGGAAAAGTACAGCTGAGTATCATCAGCGTACAGATGATAACTCACCCCGAAACCACTGATGACTTCACCCAGCGGCTTCATATAGATGTTGAACAGGGTAGGCGAGAGAATCGACCCCTGAGGTACCCCACAAGTGAGGCCCCTCGAGGACGACCTCTGCCCCCCTGTCAACACCGTCTGCGACCGGTCGGAGAGATAGGAGGAGAACCACCGCTAAACGGTGCCTCCCACTCCCAATCCCTCCAACCGGCGCAGCATGATACCATGGTCGATGGTATCAAAAGCCGCTGAGAGATGTAATAGGACCAAGGCAGAGGAACAACCCCTGTCCCTGGCCCTCCAGAGGTCAGCCACCAACGCGACCAAAGCCGTCTCCGTGCTGTAACCGGGTCGGAAGCCGGACTGGAACGGATCTAGATAGACAGCTTCCTCCAGGTGCCGGGGAAGCTGCCACACAACTACACTCTCTACAACCTTCGCTAAAAAGCGAAGGTTGGAGACTGGACGATAATTTCCCAAAATAGCTGGGTCCAGGGAAGGCTTCTTCAGGAGAGGTCTCACCACCGCCTCCTTCAAGGCGGCGGGGAAAACCCCTTCAACCAAAGAAGCATTTATAATCCCCTGGAGCCAGCCTCATGTCACTTCCTGAGCAGCCAGTACTAACCAGGAAGGGCACGGGTCCAGTAAACATGTAGTTGCATGCAACCTCCCCAGCAACCTGTCCACGTCCTCGAGAGCCACAGAATCAAACTCATCCCAAATAACCTCAACAAGACGAGTCTCTGCCACCTCGGCTGAATCATCGCAATCATGGTCCAAGCCATCACGAAGCTGAACGATTTTATCGTATAGATAACCATTAAACTCCTCGGCTCGACCCTGCAGGGGGTCATCCCGTCCCTCCTGTTGAAGGAGGGAATGGGTCACCCGAAACAGGGCGGCCGGGCGGTTATCTGCCGATGCAATGAGGGTGGAAACATAAGAACGCTTCACCTCCCTCATTGCCACTAGGTAGGTCCTAGTAAAGGACCTCACTAGTGTCCGATCAGCCTCAGAACGGCTGGACCTCCAAACACTCTCTAGGCGTCTTCTCCTCATCAGAAAAGAGGACTTTGGATCACTGAGCAACAGACCAGTTCTTTCTTTAGCCCAAGTAAGACGCTTGTGACGTTTGTTGTTCAGGAGAGGCTTGACAAGAGGAATTCGACATTTGAAGCCCATGTCCAGGATCCGTCTGTGTGTGGTGGCTCTTGATGCATTGACTCCAGCCTCAGTCCATTCCTTGTGAAAGTCCCCAACACTTTTGAATGGCCTTTTCCTGACAATCCTCTCCAGGCTGCGGTCATCCCTGCTGCTTGTACACCTTTTTCTTCCACACATCTCCCTTCCACATGACTTTCTATTAATGTGCTTTGATACAGCACTTTGGGAACATCCAACTTCTTTTGCAATTACCTTTTGAGGCTTTCCGTCCTTATGGAGGGTGTCAGTGATGGTTTTCTGCACAACTGTCAAGTCAGCAGTCTTTCCCATGATTGTGATTCCTACTGAACCAGACTGGGAGACCATTTAAAGGCTCAGGAACCCTTTGCAGGTGTTATGGCTTAATTAGCTGATTAGAGTGGGACACTTTGAGCCTACAATGTTGAACCTTTTCACAATATTCTAATTTTCTGAGATTGTGAATTTGGGGTTTTCATGAGCTGTAAGCCATAATCATCTAAATTATGACAAATCAAGGCTTGAACTATCTCACTTTGCATGTAATGAGTCTATCTCATATATTAGTTTCACCTTTTAAGTTGCATTACTGAACTAAATGAACTTTTGCACGATATTCTAATTTTTTGAATTTCACCTGTATCAATTAGCTCCAAATTGTCAATCAAATCAAAGAAATTGGTAATTTGGCTTGAGCTATTTTAATATTTTTCTCAGAGAATCTGTCAGTTCTGGGCATATCACTCCATTCCAATCCCCCCATCAATCACCAATTTTCAGGAATAAACTTGTTTTATAAATGACTTATGGAGAGATTAACAATACCTTCTCTTCTTTTGGGGCAAAGTTTATTTTTTTGTAAACATTTTTCTGCTTTTTAGAACAAGCGAGAAATACTTCGAAGGTTGAATCAAAATCTTAAAGCACATGAAGATGTGAAAGAGAACAGGGAGCCCGAAGACAACTCTGAAATTCCTGTGGCTGGCGAGAATCATCATCAACAAGTAGTAATATGTCCAGTTTCAGCTGATCGCAAGAAATGGGAAACAGGGGCACAGCTTGTAGTTCCACTAGCACAATTAACAATGGAAGAATCCTTCTCTCGAACAGAAGGTAAATTGCCTTGGTTTTCAAATTGCTTTTGCAGTAACATGTAGATATTTATTCTACCATTTAACCTAATGATACTTAACAGAGATTGAAGTGCTGTAATACTTCAACAGATGTATTATGCAAATTGCAATGCACAATAGATCAGACGTGACACAGTATTCAAAGGTGAACTAATACCTCCCAAGAAAGGCAAAGACACGATCCAGATTTTTTACCTTAGTCTAAGGTTCTTTTCCTCATTTTCATTTTTTTAAAAACTTTGTACAATTAAGTAAGCATTAGTTATATTTTTTAATTTACTTTAGACTATTTATGGTTCTATTAACTTAATCTCATAATTACTTGTTTCTTTATCCTAGATTCCTATTTTTTGCAGAGCTCTCTTCTGACTTTCACTCATTTTCTAGCTTGCCGTATGAATTATTAAAAACATAACCTAGTTTTCAAAAAAGTAAGAACATCAAAACTGTGCTGTTAGAGCATCCAAATAACCTGTGCATACTCATGAATCATACCATCTGATAGTGATCTATGATTGTAATAAACTTTAAATATAACTTACTAGTTAAATCACCTGTTTCTTCACTTGAGACCTTGCAGTTTTTTCTATTAATCTATCTGTAGAACCAGCTGTTCAATCTTTCTCTGTGCTTAACTATAATGGAGCTAAGAGAGGAGTTCAGTGTCACGTCTTAAGGCAAAAAATCTGGATCACATGCTTTCTGCTTGAAAATAAGGTTGAATGCCTTGTTGCATCAAGCTAGAAAGCATCTTAATAATACATCGTCAGTATTTTGTTTACTGTTTAAATTTTATCCAGAGTCTCACTATTATACATAGTTTTAGACTAATGCTGAGCATATAAATATTAATACTTTTAATTTTTATTGTTGGAGGTTGGTTCCCCCCCCCATATAACATCTGTTCACTTTATTAGTATGTGTCAAAAATAACATCTGTTATGTCATTAAAACGTTTTCTTTCTCACTTGTCTTAAAGATGGAATAATAGTTATTCTTAAGTTCTATAGAATATTTGGCAGCTAATACTAATCAGTCTTTTTTGAAACAAAATTTGTTTCCATAGATATCTCATATTAATTTATACCAAATGAAATTGGTTTGATAAAATTGTTATATTAGAAGTATATTTACAGGCCACCGCATTGTCACTTTATTCATTTTAAGGATCATTTAACATTTAAAAAGAATGTGGAGTTATTCAGAGATGGTTCTCTCAGCTTTCACTGAATGTACAAACAAAATATCTTCCTATATATTGTTTTTTAAAGATACATTTTGGCTAACATGTTAAACTTTTCCTACAGCACAGACATTTGGAGAAGTTATTAAAGTAGATGTTGCTGAACCCCAGCGAAGAGTTTGGGATAATAGCTCTATTGATTCTGTACTGAAGAAACTTGGGGAAGTTGAACTACAGCTTCAAACTGATCTGATGAATAACTTAAACATTACCAATGGTAAGGATAAATTGTAGCTATCATTTGGAGTTTTGAAATCCATTCAAGGCTTACATTTTTGAATTTTTCATGAATTGTAGTCAGAACATTAAACTAAGTTACAGTTTTTCTGATTATTAAGAGAGTAAAACATCTTGCACAAAACCTCTTTGCTTTGGCTCTGAAAATGGCAACTCAGAGTAGGATCAGGGGTGAAATGCTCCCAGTTCAGACCGGCTCGCCCGATCTGGTAGCAATGGCGGCTGGTGGTTTGGTGAACCAGTAGCAAAAATCCCTGGCCCCGCCCCCTACCCCTGCTGAGCCTCGCCATCATCAGAGGTGGGTTTTTTTACTTTTAAAAGCAGTTTTTCTTCAGCTGAAAACATGCCTTTAAAAAAAAAAAAGCCTTTGATTATTCCCACGGCTCAGCTGCGATTATCCGAACCCTTTAAACTCTTTTTTTTTAACAACCTCTTCGGCAGAAGTGGTTATTAAAAAAACGGTTTTAAAAGGCTCCTCTGGCGATCCCACCTGAGTTCCTCATCACCAGAACCTTAAAAAACATGTTTTCTACAAGCTCTTCAGCCGAAAAGCTTGTAGAAAACCTTCTTTTAAGAGGTTCTGGTCAGCGCAGGCAACTTCAGCTGGGATCCTCAGAGGAGCCTTTTAAAATCTTTTTTTCCTCTGGCAATCCCAGATGAGTTTCCTGATCATCACAGGTTTTAAAATCATTTTTTAATAACCTCTTACAAGAGCCCGTGCCCACCCAATCGCCCCCTCTCCCACTTACCTTATTGCTGTTCCTTTCGGGCTGGCAAAGCCATGCTTTACATGAGTTGCATCAGCTAGCAACTGAATCTTGTCTGCCTAAAGTCTTTCACTGTACTACACAAACACACAAAATCTCACAAAGCTGTATGTGGTAGTTTGTGTGTGTGTGTGTGTGTGAGTCAGTTGTGTTGTGTGTGTGTAAAGTGTGAAAGTGTGAGGTTCCTGCTTGTTGCAGGGGCTATTTTGGGTGAAGCGCAGCTTCTTTTACATTGTGTGTGAGTCAGGTGTGTTGTGTTGTGTTGTGTTGTGTGTGTGTAAAGTGTGAAAGTTGGTTTTTGGTACCTCTTATTGTTTGTTATTCTTTGTTTATTATTTTTATTATTTATTGTTATTGTCCATGCCCACTCAGTCATCTGTCCACCAAGCCACGCCCACCAAATAAGCCATGCCCACAGAACCAGTAGGGAAAATTTTTAGATTTTACCGCTGAGTAGGGTCGTTTTTTAAAGCTAAAAGCCATTACCTAAGGCAGGGGTTTTCAAGCATTTTCAAGCCACAGAATCTATTCGTTATTTTAAAAAAAATTGGAAGCTGATCAAGAGTGATGTATCTTCTAAATGCAAGCCCCATCCTTCTACTACAGTATAACTTAGTGGCTAAGGGAAAGAAAAACCTTTCTGCAAAAAGTTGGTGAGGGGAGGCTTAGTGTTTTGCTGAGAGTATTTTCCCCATTATTTTAGTCCTGCAGATCCCACTGAAATATTTGGGTTCTATGGAACCTAATTAAAAAATCCCACCTTATATTTTATTTCTGGGCCAGGTGATGTTGCAAGGTTAGCTGGGTCTTATTAATCATTAATGTTGACATGATTAATGTGGATTAGGTGTTATTTAACTTATAAATTCCTGCAAGTCTGTATGGACAGCATACAAATAAACAAATTACTTTTACTGAGCCAGTTCCCCAACCTTTCTGGCCTTGCAGACTGGCTGTCAGATATGCCTCCTTTCAGTACTCAAGAAAGGAAAACCCCAATTCCATTGTTTATAGAGAAAAGTACTTTTACTGAGTATGAACTGAATGCAACAAAATGAAAGCAAACTCTGAGGCAATAGGTGTGATTAACACATAGAAGGATTAAACATCAACCCTCCACCCTGTACGTCCAGTCAGTCTTGTCCAATCCATGTGTCTCTCAGATGACACAAGGGGTGCAACGTCAGATGGTTCGGTCCCTCCGGTAAGGAGTTTTGTTTAAGTCCCAGGCACTATAAGTTTTGTTTCTCCGTTTCTCCTTCAATGCAGACTCTCCTCCCCTCCCCCATCACTATGACAGCCGCAGCACGCTAGACCTAAATCAGGGATATACAATCCACTACAATAACACAGCGCTTAAACAATTAACTCCTAGCATTAACTTCTAGCAATAAACCAATAAACTGGAGCGAGCAGAGGCTGACACCGACAGGGAGAGGCGGGGGAGAGGGGATGGTTCCACTCAAGAAGCCGGCAAGCCTGCATAGCTCCATTTGCACAAGTGGCATGCATGTGCACCTTCTGCTCACACAAATGGAGCATGCATGCACGTGCTTGCCCACTGCTCATGTTTGGGCGTACATGCACTCACCCGCCATTTCTGAAGCCCAGTTGCAAAAATCTCACAGCCCAGAGATTGGGGACCCCTGTGCTAAGCAGCATGACACAGAATTCATGTACTTGTAAAGAGTTTTGGGTGTCTAGTTGACATAAAAATAGTCCTTGACTTATCACCGCAATTGAGCCCAAAATTTATGTTGCTAAGCAAGACAGTTAAGTAATCTTTTGCCTCGTTTTATGACTTTCTTGCCACAGTTAAGTAAATCATTGCAGTTGTTAAGTTAGTAACACGATTGTTTAAGTGATTCTGATAATCCCCATTAACTTTGCTTGTCAGAAGGTCACAAAAGTTGGTCACATGACCTTGGTCATTGCAATTGCAATAAATACATGCCAGTTGTCAAGCATTCAAATTTTGATCATGTCATCATGAGATTGCTGCAATAGTTGTAAATGTGAAAAAATGGTTGTAAATCAACCACTACTGTAGTTTAAGAGATTGATGTTGACCTTTAAAACATGCAGTGGTGAAATCTGAACCAGTTTACAACCAGTTCGGTGATGCGCATATGCTCTGTGTGCCAAACGTGTGCTGTGCATGCACAGTGCGCAGCACACACCAAATGTGAAGTGCGTGCATGCGTACGTACAGTGCACACCAAAAGGAGGCATGGGAAGGAAGGTAAGTAGAACAGTGTGCATGGGGGGGAGATGATCAGCTGTGGCGCGCAATCATCGGAGTCTTTTTTTTTACTTTTTTTTTAATAAAAAAGTTTTATTTCCATTTTCCAACAATCTATTCAATATACAGTCTCTTATTCAACATTAGTCATTAACTTTCATTTGTTACTAATTCGGACCTGCCCAGCTACCACTTCCTTCCTTAACAAACCTTTCCTCCTCCCTTCTCTACTTTCTTCTACTTTCTTCATCCTTCCTCTCCTTCGCTTTTCTACTTCCTCTCCTCCTTCCCCACTCTTCTCTTCCACCCTTTCTAACCCTCTCTCTTTCCCCTTTCTTCTTCCTCTCCTTTCCCCCTCTTCTACCTCTCTTTCCTACCTACTTTCTTCCTTCACTCTCTCCTCTCCTTTCCATTCCTTCTGAAATGGCAGCTGAGCAGCCCGATTTCATTTCAAATTATTTCTATTTCTTAATTACATATCTTCAATCATTCCTTTACATTGATCCTTCATCTCCCCTCTGCCCCTTCCCCTCCTCCCCTCCCACCCCCAAGACTTCCCAGAACAAAGTACAGGGTATAAAATTAACAATCATAAATTAAAATACAACATAAGTCATAATCCATAGTCACTCCCCTCTCTAAGACCTTAACTCCCTTTCCAGAAACAAAAAAGTACATTCTTCTTCCAGTCCATTATATATCAGTCCATTCCACTCCTAAAATCTTCAGAATCTTCCAATTAAGTTAGTATTTCCAGTTCATCAATAAAATACATAGTTTTTAATATTCAATCTTCATCGATTAACACCAAATATATATCAATCCATTCCACTCCTGAAGTCTTCAGAATCTTATCGCTTTTAATATCCAATCTTCATCGATCAAGACCAAGACGATAGTCCATCTTCAGAATTCATCAGAAATTCTTTTATAATATACCTTTCTTTCTTAAACAGTCTCCCAAATATAATTCATATTTCCAGCTTAAATTCTTAAATTTTTATCCAATCTCCAAAAATAAACAATATTCTATCTTCTCATATCTTTAATATCACTTACATAAATCAAATAACATTGCTAATATTAATATTTCTTCAATTTACCTTACATCTGTCAAATAACATTATTAAAATTATACTTATAACTTATATCCAAAATATATCAATTATAACAATTAAATTCTATTTAACCAAATACCAACATTACATCCATAAATTTTTCTATCTGTCCTCCAAAAGTTAAACAATATTCCATCTACCCATTCCTTTATACCTCACATATATCAAATAGTAACACCTTATACCCAAAATAGATCAGTTGTAAAAATTAAACCCTATATATATATATATATATATATATATATATATATATATATATATATATATATATATATATATATATATATATATATATATATCAATCCATTCCACTCCTAAAATCTTCAGAATCTTATAGTTTTAATATCCAATCTTCATCAATTAACACCAAATATATATCAATCCATTCCACTCCTGAAGTCTTCAGAATCTTATAGTTTTAATATCCAATCTTCATCGATCAAGACCAAGACGATATTCCATCTACCCATTCCTTTATACCTCACATATATCAAATAGTAACACCTTATACCCAAAATAGATCAGTTGTAAAAATTAAACCCTATATATATATCAATCCATTCCACTCCTAAAATCTTCAGAATCTTATAGTTTTAATATCCAATCTTCATCGATTAACACCAAATATATATATATATATTAAAAAAAAATACCATCAAAATCACATCTTAAGCATTCTCCTTCCCCTTGTCTTCTATCTTACACATTTTGCACCATCTGCTCACCAATCAGCTTAACATTTAACAATAAAAAATTTCCAATCTCTAATATATTGGTGTAAAAATCTCTTGTTTAAAAACTTATTAAGAAAAGATAAGCTTCCAAAAGTTCCTATAAAATTTTTTTTTCCATATTTGAACTGAAGAAGTTTCCAAAATTTTAGTAGTTAGTTCTGTATGCTTAAGAGCCATTTTTAAACTGTAAAATCTACCAAAAAGAGAAAAAAAAATCAAGAAACTGTTCTTCTTAATCATTGTAATAAAGAAAAAGGTAAAAAGAAAAAAAATCATTAACAGTTCTTATTCATTCCATTTAAAAAATAGCTTGTTATGTTCTTCTTATAGGTTCCACGCCAGCAGTTATAATAAGCATTTCCTTAACTTTCACTTCCAATACACAAAAAGCCATTTGCTAAAATCTTCTTACAAGCAAATGCCAGCACACTCCAACACTTTTAAAAGCAGTTGTTTTTAATTGCTTAATTGCCATCTTCTTTTAAACTTTATTTCTTAAAATTAAAATTAGTAAAAGATCTTTTTACCACAGTCTTAAAATCTCTTCCTTTATCCTTTTGTAGTTTCACTTTCCTTTGTATATTACAAACGCCATTTTAAATCCACTCAGGTTGAAAGTTAGTTCAAAGGAAGGCTATTTAAGAGCCAAAGTTAAGATTTATTACTTGCAAATTCTTGCTAGTCCTCCTGCTTTGTTCTGTCTGTGTTGAGTTCTCTTTAAAAATAAATCTTGGCACAGAGATGGTCGCGGCTTCTCGTTCTGTATAAACAGAAGCACCCTGGGCACGGAGCTTCGTCAGGCTAAAGGGGAGCTCTCACCCTTCGATCCCCTGGTTAAATTCCAGGGGCTCCCGGGGAGCTCTACCCAGACCTGACCACTCTTCTCTCCCCTTTCTCCCGGGGGAGAGAATTCCAAACCGTTTGACAGCCCATTTACGCTGTCAGGGACGGTTTGACGAAACCCAGGGCAGACGATCCCAAAGGAATGTCCACGAAGCCTGCGTTGCCAGCGGAAGTCCAAATAGGTAGTAAAAAAATGCTTTTCAAAAGTAAAAAAATGGCTTGATGATCGCACGCCTCAGCTGTGATCGTCGGAGCCTTTTTTTTACCTTTTAAAAGCATTTTTACTACCTATTCACCCAAATAGGTAGTTTAAAAAATGCTTTTAAAAGGTAAAAAAAAGGCTCTGATGATTACAGCTGAGGTGTGCAATTGTGGGAGCCCTTTTTTACGTTTTAAAAGCATTTTTTTACTGCCTATTCGGGCAAAAATTCCCTTTTTTCAAAGGGAAAAAAAGGCTCTGATGATCACAGCTGAGGCACACAATCATCAGAGCCTTTTTTTTACCCTTTAAAAGCATTTTTTACTATCTATTCGCCCAAATAAGTTGTAAAAAAATGCTTTTAAAAGGAAAAAAAAGACTTGACGATCGTGCGGCTCAGCTGTGATTGTCAGAGCCTTTTTTTAAACTTTTAAAAGCATTTCTTACAACCCATTCCTACCATTCGGGCGGAAAAAGCAAGCGAGCCGGAAAGAAGCGGCAAGCAGATGACCAGGCAATAGGTGGGCATGGGCAGGGGGGCCAGGGATTTTTGCTACTGGTTCTCTGAACCACTTGCCGCCATCGCTACCAGATTGACCGATGCAGTCCGAACCACCCCTGCTTAAATGGCTTAAAGCCTACTTGAGCAACCACCTATTCAACTTTGAACCTGCCTGGATTCTTAGATTGCAGGAGAGGCCCTTTGGAAAATGTTCTCATTGCCAGAAGGTTAGCTATCTTAACGTGTCTGTTTGAGGGGGTACTTTCTTGTGTGAATCCAGGGATGAATACTTTCCCCAAGAAATAGTGTAGCACATAGCTGCCAGAATTTATGAAAAAATTTATGCTGCTTTTGTCCAAAGTGTTAACTGGTAAACTGATTTTAATATCTCGATTTTAAATGAATGGGAAAAATGTTAAATGTTAAATTTATTCTGAAACAATAGTACCTAGATCAAAGTTAAAGTTATACCTTAGTTAATTAAAGATATTCATTTTTACTTAATAATTTCTTTTAAATTCCAAGATGGGATAATCTTTGCATTTCTTTTTTTGATTATTTTATTTTATTTTTATATATATATCAACATCAATACATGAACAGTGTGGCATCTGGGTATCATTCATTTTGATACAAATAACACTACTAATATCAATAATATTTATTACATTAAGTTTACATAGTCCTAGTATTAATACTCCTGTTTGTATTAAGATATAAATCTTAATTATTTAATTATTCAACATTTTAATATATAATTCTAATGCCAATTACAGCATCATTTAAACATGCATAATAATACTATCTTTCAAACTCTAATTTTTCCACTTAATTCTTATTTATTTCATTTAATCAGGCCATCCTTACTAATCCTAGTATAATATACATATTGTATTAAAATCTAATTCCCTTGCTCCATCCTGGCAACAATCACCATATTATTTAAACATACATATTAAATCCATCTTTCAACCTCTAATCTTCTATTTTTTACTTTTATAATATGTATATTTTTTATTTCTACTTCTAACTTTTAATCAGGTCCCCATTATATTAAAGAAAGAAGTAAAAAAAAACCCAAGAAATAACATTTCCTTTCTATTATTATTATTATTATTATTATTATTATTATTATTATTATTATTATTATTATTATTATTATTATTATTATTATTAATTTAAATTTTTATACCGCCCTTCTCCCGAAGGACTCAGGGCGGTTTACAGCCAGGATAAAAACAGTAAATATACAAAGTTAAAAATATCAATTTAAAATACCTATTCAATAGTGGCCGAATTAAAACCGTCAGATTGACCAACCTAAAATACCCCATATAAAATTGCAAAAGATTAAAAAATTTAAAATTTAAAATTTTAAATTTAAAAATTTAAAAATCAGTCCAGTCCCGCTTGAACAAATAAATGAGTTTTTAATTCCCGGCGGAAGGTCCGAAGGTCAGATATTAAATGCAAACCGGGGGGGGGAGGTCGTTCCAGAGAGTTGGTGCTCCAACAGAGAAGGCCCTTCCCCTGGGGGCCGCCAGCCGACACTGCTTGGCAGACGGCACCCTGAGGAGACCCTCTCTGTGAGAGCGTACGGGTCGATGGGAGGCATATGGTAACAGCAAGCGGTCCCGTAAGTACCCGGGCCCTAAGCCATGGAGCGCTTTAAAGGTGGTAACCAAAACCTTGAAGCGCACCCGAAAGACCACAGGTAGCCAGTGCAGACTGCGCAGGAGCGGTGTTACCCGGGAGCAACGAGGAGCTCCCTCGATCACCCGCGCAGCTGCATTCTGGACTAACTGGAGTCCCCGGGTGCACTTCAGGGGTAGCCCCATGTAGAGAGCATTGCAATAATCCAGACGGGAAGTCTTTCTATCCATCTTCTCTTGCCCGTTTTAATATTTCAATTCTTATTTGTTGTTTGGCATACCTCCCATACTCCTCTCTTGGGTCTTTGTCTCTAACTACCTCTGCATTTTTACTGTTTAATCTAAGTATTCCTGTCATCCGGGGTGAAATCTACATACCTTCCTTACCGGCTCGGAAGTGCACACGCCGCGTCACATGCATGTGCAGACCTTCTGCACATGCCCAAAACCGTCTGCCATTGCGCAGAAAGTAAAAAACACATTTCTTCCTGGTTAAAAACAGGAATTAATGATACCCAGGTGGGTGGGTGGAGCTTTGCTCCGCCGTCGCTACCGGATCACTGAACTCCCGGCCACAATCGCTACCGGATCATGTGATCCAGTCCGATCCAGTAGCATTTCACCCCTGCTCTCATCTCTATCCTCTTATACTACCAAGCCTCCAGGATATTAGCCCAAACCCCTATCTCTTTTTCAATGGTATCTTCCCATTCCATTTTTAAATCTCTTAAAATACTTTTCCCCTGATTTGTTTCATTAATCATTATGGTCTTTATTATCTTCTCTTCTTGTTTTGCTTGTTGATTTATATGTTCTGTCTTTTCCTCCATTCTTTCTGTTGTCTCCTCCCTCTCCTGGGCATCTTGATCTTTATTCATTGTCCCTTGTAGAATATTTTCTATTTTCCCATCTATACTTTGCATTAAATTGTTTATCTCCCTAAAGTTCTTTGTCATAGAGTCCTTAATGCTTTGAACATCAACAATATTTCTTTTGCACTTCCACTCATTTCCCCCATATGGAGCATCTCATCATCTTATTATTTTAATGTCCACTTTTACTCAATACTTCAACAACTGTATGTTTAGGCCTAATGTTGCTCCTCAAAAATTACTATAGTCACAGTTCTTTTATATCCCAGGGTTATTCAATCAGTCATTCAGGTAGTCCAGGAAGCTCTCCGAATATCTCCTTATGTCCCCTCTATAAGTTTAATAGCATTCAAAAATTGCTTTACTTAGGTATATTCCTTGTTCTCACAGTTGAAGCTTCCATAGTCATAAGATAGATAGTATAGAGCAGTTAATATCACCACAGTTCTCCAAATAAATGTTTACTTTTCTAATCAAAAATTTTCCCAGGGTTGTAGAGAATGGTATATTTTCCTTCATCAGTAGAAGGCGGTCTCAATTTAGGTTTCAGCATTGTCTCAGTTCTAACAGCTATTAAATTCAATTTAAATTCAATTTATAAGAGCAAAGTCAATTATTAAAGTAGATAGATCCAGCATTATGAAATGCCTTTCCAAAAAATGCCTACCCAATTTAGCCATCCAATTTTCTGTACTTAGAAATTTTTAACTTTTTCCTCTCTTAGTTCTTTTCTTTCAAGTCTATAGTTTTTCTCTGTGTGATTGTTCGCCGCTTTAATAAATAGTTAAGAGTCTCTTTCGGATTTTTTCCCTCTTTTCTTTTTAAGGTTAGGTTTTGAGTAAAAAAGGAATCTCTCACCCAGTTCCCTTCACTGTTCATTTACACCGCTCCTGCACTTTCTTTGTTGCCTTGGGTGTCCCAGCTTCACGGCAGCCAGTTTTGGCTGCCTCTTCTCGTTGTGAAGGACAGGGGGAGAAAATCCTGGAACAAGTGGGAGAGATTGCAACTCTCCAGGGCGACCCTCTCTTCTTCACCACCCCTCCAGGGTGGCTTTAGATCCTTTTGGAGCCTTCTAACATGGAAAACTCAGCATGGAAGTGCGGAGAGCCACTCCTCAAGTCCAGTATCGCCACGATCGTCCCAATCTCTGGATTTCTATATAATTGCAGTACAGTTTTAAAATAGCATGGATTGTAAAACTTTTTGAATAAAAAAAAAAATAGCATGGATTAAAAATGCAGTTTCTTAGTGCTGAATGCTACATTTCATGTTTGCTGAAAGGAATTCAGTAAGAAGTATGTTTCAAATGATAACATTGCTGTTTTTTCTGTAGAAGTATCAAAGACAACTTTAATAGTAGGAAAGAGCGATGATGCTAGAGCAGTAACTTCTGTTGAAGGAAAATCATCCTTTGAAGCTGATAATAGTGAAAATATAGCAACAGCAAGGCTTCATGGGTCTGAGTTAGCTTGGTTATCATCTGAACCTACACTGACGGAAGGTATGTCTTGCCAATTCTCAATTCAAGTATATTTAAATTTATTATTCTAATCAAGCAGGAAAAATATATTAAAGAAGCTTGACAAGAATTTGTTACCTATATGAAACCTTGCAATCCATCTGACTGTTTTATTCCAGCGTACTTTTGATCCTTATTGATTGTACAAGAGCATTATAATTATATTTATTTCTTATATTTTTATTCTTTACTTCTGTCTTGTTTCTGTTGTTCTTATTGTAAACTGCTCAGGGTGTCAGGGTGACAAATGTTATTACAGGTAGTCTTCAACTTATGACTGTAACAGAGCATTCCCTGTGATGGTCATAAAGTGGGTCACCCAGTGACCAACTTAATTTCACTATCTTTTTGGTGGCAGTTGCTAAGAGAATGTGTCAATCATTTGCTGTCTGGCATTTTCGCCAAAAATAGGAACTAACTGGCAAAAACATTGTAAATCACCATCATGTGATTCCATGACACTGCAAACAGCCATAAATGTGCTAAGCATCCAAAATACGATCATTTGACCAGGGAGGGTGGGCTGCTGAGACTTTGGAACTAGATCATAAGTAGCTCTGAGAGATCTGTTGTGAATTTGAATGGTTGCTAAGCAACTATTCATAAATTCAGGACTATATGTAGTTAAATAATTCAATCAGACATAACTGAAACATGTAAAGATAACACTGAGAAATATTTAATAACATTTCATGTGGTTTAAAATATGACTTGACTGGTTATATCTTGCTAGTGCTATTTTTAAGTGCTGTTAAAGATTTTTAAATGATATTCATGCATAATATTTCAAAAGCGTTTATGCCTTTCTGCTGAATTTGCTGTGTTTAAACATCTCCAGAAAAGCTAAAACTTTTCCCCATAGAATTAGATGATTTGGAAGCAGAATTGCTAGAAGAAACCCAAAGAAACAAATGTCAAACAAATATATTTCCTGTTGCTGAAGTGTGGGTTAATGAAGGAAAAGAAAAGGAAACAATGTAAGTCCCCATATTTTATACTGCTTCCATTTGAAAATCAATTTTTGACAAACTAATAATAAACTATTTACTTTTTTTCCTGGTTGTGATGCTCCCACAGGTCAGAAGTTCATACTGATAATTGTCACTATGACGACATCAAAGATCTTGCTATAGAAGATGGAATTCATAAAAAAATACCAATCCATGATGAACCATCAGTAGGTCAGCACCTGCAATTTTTAAAGCAAAACTCCAACACATTTTTGAACTGATTGGTACATTTGGAAATTTCAGAACATTTGTGGGTATAGTCACAAAATGGATGCTATTAGTGAATTTTCCCAAAATAGCTGGCATGTAGGGACAGAGGTAGTCACAAAAACATTGAGAATATATTAATTATCCCAATTTATCTATATCTTATTAGAGGGCTGGTGAATATTGGGCAGTAGTCATCTAACATTTCTATCTTTAGGAACATTTATGGATTTATTTAATGCACAAGTGCATTCCTAGAAATGAAGACATATGAAAATTCCCTCATCTTAGCTAATTTAACGAATTCTCTGTTAATTCTAATGCTATATCTATTGTTTACTGTTTTATAATATTTTTATATTGTAAACTGCCAGAGTCCTCAGAAATAAATTGAATTAATAATAATGTATTTTGCAGCTTGTGAGTTTCCTGCTAACTGATAGATTGCTATGTATGCACATACATAACACACATGCATGCACACAAGTCACATTGAAAATACCAATAAAGGAGAATATTTGTAGCTCAGGATTAAAATGAGGGTGTATAGCACTGATGATGAAACATCTGCGCAAGAGTTGAATGAAAAATGTTTAATTGTTAAAATTCAATAAAATTTATATTTTAAAAAAAGAAACATCTGCAATAAAACAACCAAGCTCAGAGAGCACCAAAGACCCCTCATATTTAAAGTGTTCTTTCCGGAAGGGAATATGGCCAGCCATAAGACATCCTTACATAAACTAATTAACACCCTTAGGTTTTTAAATGTAAAATGGGACTGGCTTGGATGTGTCTGGATATTTATTTATTTAAGTACATTTATACGGCAACCCATTTACAACAAATCTAGGCAACTAACAATATTAGGAATATAATAAAACAATCATAATATTACAATGGCAGATGAGAAAACATTTGCATGCTTAACAATCATCTCCTGACCCGCATGCCTAGATAACAACCCTGTTTAAAGGCTTTTCACAATGGTAGTTGGAGCCAGCCTCATCTATATTATTTTTTTCTATGTTGCTCAATGTAAATAGGAAACCTGTGTAACATATACCTACCTGAAAATAAACCTCTTGTGATCCCAATATTCTTAAGGAACAGAACTGTCAGCAGAATTTTTTCTTTATATCTGATTCTTTCTGATCAGTACAAGGATTTAGGAAGAAAAAAATGCAGATGACACAGAAAAGAGATCATGTAATGAGTGAAAGAACTCTTTTCCTTTTGCCATTTATCCTGCTGAAAAATCTCCACTTTTCTCATACATAGGCTTTCATAGTCTATGGCGATGTGGAGGACAGTTATTTTTTACTGTTTAATTTCAATGAATTATGAATTAAGCACAAATTTTAAAAAATAATTATAGAAAAGCTAACTATTGTAGTTAATAATGAAAACATTGTATTAAGACTTTGATAAGATACCTTTAAACTATTAAAAGTGATGTTTGTAAGAAGTCTGTCTTAAGCACTGGAAGCACTATTAGAAATTATAAAGAAAAATGCAATAAATATTATATATACCGTATTTTTCGGAGTATAAGATGCTCTGGACTATAAGATACACCTACCTTTTTTGGTGAGGAAAACAAGAAAAAGAAATCTGCCTCTGCCTCCCAGCAATTTTGCCTTGTTGCAGCAAATAGCCTGCTTTACTTTCATTTTCATTTTCAGCATAGCTTGATTAGCATAAGAAAAAAAAATCTGCTCCCAGCAATTTACCTCCTTGCAGCAAGCAGCAGAGGCCCTCGCAGCAATACGCAATGGCAATCTCTGCAGCCTGAAACAGCTGAGAGTCAGGGACAATCAACTTGTGCTAATTAGGCTGTGCTGAAGCTGAAATGGGCTGTTGCTGCTTGCTGCAAGGAGGTAAATTGCTGGGAGGCAGAGACCATAGGGTGGGGGCCAATGGGTAGGCGGAGCTACATTCGGTCTATAAGATGCATACAAATTTTCACCCTCTTTTGGGGGGGGGGGAAGGTACATCTTATACTCCCAAAAATACGGTAAGTCTGGAATCTTTTACACAAGATAGTTGATAATAATAATAATCCTGAGAGCAAGGAGAGGAAGAATCCAATTGAACTGTTTTTTATAATCAAGTTTACCTGCTTTTGTTCTTTTTGTATGACTGTCAGATGTAATAAGCCCAAAACCTGGGACTGATAATTATTTCTCTTGAGCTGAGCAGCAATGCTTTTTTCAACAGTGTTGCAGTAGAAACAGACAAGAATTAAAAAGAAGCAGATTTGATTGACAGGACTATTTAACATTCATTAGGTAGATAAAATTTAATGACTTGAACATAAAATTACTGAAGTTAACTGACAACTTGAAAAAAAGTGATTCAGATAGGAGGGAATGCTGATGCATTGTTTTAATAACAATGCACAGTAGTCATATTTTAATTCTAAAATGCTTGCTAAATATAAAATTTCTTCAGATGTCTGAATCATTCTTTTACTTAATTGGAGCCCTTGAATTGTTACTACTGTATATGTATTTTTAAAATAATTTGGTCTTTATCATACCAGAGACCAACAGTCCTGCACTGCCTGAACCGTTTTTTCAGAAGGTCCAGGAACACCAAGCAAGACTAGTAGCTTTTCCAGTTCTTTCAACACAGTCTTCCTTTGAAGATTCTCTTCCAACAAGGTCACGCTCTGTATCGCCAGATAAAACAAAAGGCAAAAATTCAGTGTTGGTAGGGCTTTCTACAGGTCTGTTTGATGCAAACAACCCAAAGGCAAGTGTTAAAAATCTTTAATATCTTTCACAATCTAAATCCTGTAATTGAAAGCAAACACATATTATTTTATGAACTGGTTAAGCCACATAAACTAATATAAAATGTTGGGTTTTGCATGCATATGTATGGATTTATTTGGTAATAGATACAGCCTTTCTTGTAAATGATTATAAAATTATGATATCTGACCTATATAGCAGGGCTTCCCAACTCCTAAAACACAGATCTGTGTTTTAGAAGTTCCTAATAGGCCACCGGTCTGTGTTCCTAATAGGCCACTGGTCTGTGGCCTATTAGGAACTAGGGTGCTGGAGGTGAGCTGTGGGTGAGGGACAAAATCAAAACAATTCCCTCCCCCTCTCCTGGTCTGTAGAAAAATTGTCTTGCATGAAGCCGGTCCCTGGTGCCAAAAGGTTGGGGGCCACTGCTGTACAGTATAAGAATTACATACAAAAGTTTTCATATAAAAGAGTCATTTTGTAATGTTGGAAACAGATGGCATTTTGGGAAATTATATTTGAAATAGACATTTTATTTAAGAATTTAAAAGTTGTGAAAAAGTTATTATGTTTGTTATATGATAAACATTTTATCACATTATATATTGTTATAAACCTTTATTACATAATGAGAAAAATTCAGTTTTGTCATGAAAACTAACACAATTTAACCTATTAGCAACCTATAACTTCTTCCCATTGCCAAACGATATAGTTGCTTCATTCTTAGAGATAAAAATAAAGATAAATTTACTTTGTTACAATATTTTATATTCATGTCTTGATTAAGATACTATGTTATATTATTGCTTTTTGATTTAGTCTATATATTGCTTTTTGATTTAGTCTATTCATGTAATGCACTGTTTCATTTCAGTTGCTGAGGACATGTTCCCTTCCAGATCTTTCAAAATTATATAGAACATTAGTTGATGTTCCCAGTGTTGCAGATGTCCAAAATCAAGAGAATCTTGAAATTGATGATGTGGAAGATGTACCAATTAAAGAACATTCAGATTCTGAAGAAATGTGAGCTATCCTACTTCACTAAAAGTATTTAGAGAATGTGTTTGCCACGATTTTCATGAGAATTAAAATAAATGATAGTATTAATAAAAGGTAAATTTTAAAAAAGGAATGGTTTGCTATCCCAGTCTGGTACTCTTCAAAAGACAGGGGCTGCAGTTTCCAGAGGTCCCAACTAGCATGCTCAGTGCCTCTTTTGACTGGGTGTTTGGTCTCCAGTACATTTGAGGTGCGCAGCTTGGAGAAGTCTAGGTTATGCTGTGCCATGTTGGTGTCTTTAATCAGGAAGGGAAAACAGTTCAGAACATATTTTGAACAGTAATAAAAATGCAAAAATAACAAATATGTAACTATTTTTTCTTTCTTTACAGTACATTAAGTATTAATGCACCTGATGGAAATCATTCATTACTTTAGTTGCAGAGTACTTTAAAGTGTTTTATTGGCAAAATTGGAATGTAGTAATCACGGAAGGTTGATCACCAATAGAATGGCTGGGAAAGGAAACTGAATGTCTGTTGCTACAAGATACATTCTAGAAGGGAGCACAAAAGGTTTTGAGAAACAGGCAAAATGTCTACAGACATTGAGACAAATGAAAAAAGTTTTCATTTATGCACTTTGTTGTCTTAATTAGCAATGATAGCAGGGCTTGCTGAACTTACAGGTTAGCAGGCTGGAGGACTTCCCTGCCTGCCCCCCACTCCACCCCAGCCTTTTGGGTGTTTATATACTGGATCTACTTGATCTTTGATATACTGGTTTGGTCATTCTTGCCAATGGTCTCCTCCCATGGCATCTATCCCCTAACAATGTTGTGAGAGATGGGGGTTCTCATAATTTGTGCTGTCTTTCTGGTAATTATCAGGTAAACTTATATATTAAAATCCTTTTTATAGCAGATAAATGAAGACCTATTCCAATCAAAACAGCAACTTTAAAAGAGAATTAACAAAAGAACCCCGACTACTTTAGGGAGAACATAAGATGGTAATGGTCTGTTACATGTTTTCATCTAAAAAAATATTATAGAGAAATTGGAATGAGATTTCAGTTTATTCCAAACCACAAAAAAAATCTTGAGAAATTATTTCCTCTCGCGCAATCTGGAATATGCATAAAAGTACAGAAAATTATTGAGCTGGCAAAGATAAAAGATATAAAATGAAGATTCAAAACAACACACAAAAGCAAAACAATCATCTGAACTTAATCCAACAGTTGGTTAAAACATATTGACATTTCTATAGAAATAGAAGCTTTTCTTGAATTCCAGTGCTTCCTTTTAACTGGGCTTTACTTTTTCCTCCTGGAAATTCCAATTTTTAATCTGAAGCCTTCAGAAACCATGTTAATTTCTTTTCTCAGTTTCAATCCAGCAATAATTTCTTAATTTCTTCATCAACTTCTGTTCAGTGTTTAAAATAATTCAGATTTTTCCTTCTCAAAGACAGAGCAGTATATCTTTTTGTGTAGGTCGGAAGCTACCTTCATTGAGGAGATGTACTGTATATTTATACTTGTTAGCATGTAAACTGAAGGTTTGCAACCCACTTTCTCACCAAAGTAGTTGCAGTTATTTGTGAATTTCTTGATTTATAAAGCAGTTCTTAAATATTCAAAACCTATACCTTGTAACAGCTAATATCACTTCTCCTTTGTCTCAGTGGCTGTATACCATTTTCATTTTGTAAAAGCTAATTGTTTTATTCGTGGAGAGAAATAATTGCCCACTCTTAATTAGAATCTTACTTTCTTATGCTCTTCTTGTAAAATGGTTGAGGAATTCAAGTTTAGGTTTTGAGATTTTCCATTTATTTGTTGTAACCACATACACTGTCCTGAAATAGTGACTTGTTTGCTCAGATATATCATGCTTAAGAAAATTTCTCCTTCTGTTAAGACCTAAGCAGGCCTCTTTGCTAAGATCTATCTGTATACAATGAGACAAAGAATGAAGTTTTCAATTATGACTCCTTTTAAACTGAGAAAGTGAAGATAATTAAGATTGTATTGGCTTCTCCTTGCCAGTTTGACTGATTTGCACTTCCTATTATTGATTTCAATGTTAAAATGATTTTACTTCTTAAGCAAAGAACCTCAACTGTTTGAATTAATAAGGCTGGAGTTAAATTGAATAAATGGAACAGAAATTATCTGTAAAATGTTCAATATTCATATCAGCATAAAACAAGGTCCAATTCATGTGATATATTTCAATCTATAGTATATTCTATAAAGCTGTTCACTTAACCAAGATCCAAAATTAAATTTATGAATGAGTTGATCACTTACATTTCCCATATCTGTTTGATATTTCTAATGCAAAATAATACTTTTCTGATAATTATCCACATGATCAGATAAGGGTGTCATTTGTAGATCATATCAAAAATCCATAAAGGGGTGATTTTAGCACAGCAAGTACATGACAGAATAACCACATGGCACAGTCTTTCTTGTCTATGATCAGTATTAGCTATTATTGTGGATAAAAACATGTTTTGCAGTTTTAGCTTCAACATTTCTGAAGAATTCACTCTCTTGATTAAAGTGATGCCCAAAAATTTGTGTTTACAGTATTTTTGGGGAGACAGATACAGATTTGCAAGAACTTCAGGCATCGATGGAGCAGTTACTTCTAGAGCAACCCAGTGATGAATTTAGTGAAGAGGAAGAAACAACATTAAAAGCCAAATGCCTAGGAAATGATACAGAGGTGGAAGAGGATGGCAACAATTTCACTAGTGAAAGTGCTTTTAATGAAGAATGGCATTCAGGTATGCTTCGGTTCTGTAATTGTTTTATTGAAAGGTAAGTCAGAAATTGGTGAGTCAGTCTTCAGCTTGTATGATGTTTAAACAAAATTAACCTCAAGGACAAACCATTAGGACTGTGTTACATTTATCAAATCTACTAAGCAAGCATTTTATTTAGCATTAATTGAAGTAATGGGTACTGTATTTCTCCAAAAAGACAACTGAGCTTGAAAAGTAGCCCTATCATGTTTTTGAGTGCATGCGATCAAATTAAGCCCCACCCACAAAATTAGCCCTAATTAAGACCCCGCCCACCCTGTAGTGCAGGGAGTGGGGCGAGGCATACAGGTAAAAAATAAGTTAGGGTGGAGAGTGGGGTGGAGCTGCCCTACTTACCAGGCCTTGCACACCCCGACATCTGCCTCGGTTTCTTCTGCGGTTGCTTGCTGCCACTCGCACACATCACCCTGGCCTCTATTTTGGCTTCAGATACCTGCCAGAAGGCATCTGCAGCCGATAGCAGAGCTCTGGATTGATCCAGAGCCTTCTTTTTGGAGAAACATGGTAGCTTGAGCTTGAACTATTGTTGTCCATGTAAATAATTGCAAAATGGCCATTAAAAAAAGAATAGTGTTGTGCTCTATTATCGATTACCCATTACTACAGGTGTGAACAGGAATTTTCTTAAAATAGATCATACTGAAGCTCTGTCCAGTCTACCACTGCATATTTAGGACTAACATGTCAGCATCCTTCAAAACTATTTCTAATTTTATAGAGCAACAGTTTACAGGTAGAGAATGTCTTACCACATTTGACTTTGAGATTTGTGCAGTGTGGAAATTGTTGAAGGTGTGTACAGTCTTGTTATTTAATTGGATGCACAAAATAATTAAGACATTGGCAACTTTTTGAAACTTTTTCACTAAGATAGTGGGAAACAATTATTTTCCATTGGTAGAACTAATCTCAAATATTATGTCCCATTCTAAACAATTTAGAAAAATTGCTAAAGACTCAAAGAAGAAGATTAAAAGTTAAAACTTACAAAAAGAGATAGAAAGAACAGAGGATGTTTAGATGTTTAGATAGGGTAGAAATTCATTGTTCAGATACCTGAAAAGATGTTGCAAGTAATTCAGGACTTGTTCTTTCGCATTCCAAGTACAGGACATGGAATAATAGATTTAAGTTACAAGAAGTTAGAAGAAGTTAGATTTTGATTGACTGTTAGAAAAAAATAATTAACAGAGCTTTTAAATTATCCAAATCTCTTAATTGGATGAGTTTCAACAGAAAGTAGACAGTTGTCTGGATGCTTTAATTTGGATTCCTGTTCCGAGTGGAAGGTTGAATTCAGTGCCCTTCAGGGTCCTTTTCTGATCTATGATTTAATATTATAACATTTCTTACTTTCATTAGTGCTTTTTTATACTGAGGAAGCCTTTAATAAATATTATTTTGCCATTGCCATAGGGATAACCTGCCTTTGTTGATGTGTCACCAGAATTCCATTGTTGTAGGAATTACTTGAGATAACCAGCTGAAAAAGTTCTGATGAAATCAAGGCAGCATAGTTTGAAGAATATTGTTTTCAATGCATAGTTACCACCTTACAGACTAACAATTCCAGTGTATATGGTTATTAATGATTGGTTGTAATCAATGTTCATTAAATAGATACAAGATCTTGATGTGAATTAACTAATGCTTAATAAGTGAAAATGTGAATTGATTTTTTGTTTTTTAACATTAAATGCTGCTTGAGTTTGTGTACTCTTCTTTTTTTAAACTGGGCTTTTAAGTCTATGTACTTGAATGTCAGATTCCTCCTCCCACTCCCCACCCCCCGGAATGTTCTGTGCTTGCAGATGCCTAGACAAGATCCCTGTGGTTAATTTTTTTTACCCTGTGGTACATTGTACTCTAAACTTGATAATTTTGAAATAATAATGGTAAATGCAGTAGAAATGAATGTACATTGTAATTAGTTCTTAAAAGTAGTTGAATTTAAACCAATTTATACTAATTTAAATAAGATGATAGATCTTCAGATTGCATTGTTCCAAGACTGACTAGTGACTACTACAGGAGCCATGGTGGCGCAGTGGTTAGAATGCAGGATCGCAGGGTGACTCTGCTCACTGCCAGGAGTTCGATCCTGACTGGCTTAAGGTTGACTCAGCCTTCCATCCTTCCGAGGTCGGTAAAATGAGGACCCAGATTGTTGGGGATAATATGCTGACGCAGGAAACTGCACAAAGACTGCTGTAAAGTACTATAAAGTGGTTTATAAGTCTAAGTGCTATTACTGTTGCTACTTTGACACTTAGATATGCAGCCATATTATTTTACTGTTATATTTGCATATGGTCATACGAAGTTATAGAATATTCATAATAAGTCTTGAGTGTGCATATGACAATTTCAAAATTTAGACATGAACTGGAAAAAGGATAAAATAAGTTTGCTACAATAAAAATTGGAATGCTAAGATGTTTTCTCATGTTTCTTCATAGACAATAGTGATGGTGATAATGCCAGTGAATATGAGGAATATAATAGTGTGTTCAGTCATCTAGAAGAGCTGAGATGTAACCTGGAAAAAGAAATAGGCTTTGAAAAATTCATCAAAATTTATGAAGAAATAAAGGTTTGCAGAATGTTTATTACAAAGAAAATGGAGCAAAATTGTCATCTAGTAATAATGATCTCCTTTTTAATATGATAACTTTTTTAATAAAATTAAGCTAATATAGTTATTTTTCAAATGCGTTTTAACAACAATTTCTTAGGGATGCTCTAAGTAATTCATTGAGTTCAGGAGCTGGAGGCCCATTTATTCCTTGATAACTTCTGGTTGGTAACGTATCCTGTATGTCTTCTGCTAATCATTTTCTGAATAATATGATTTAGAGACAGTCCTTCATAACTGCTAACTTCTACTCCCCTTCCCAAATTTCCACTGAAAAGATAGCTTAATAATGATAGTTTCTACTTAGATTTTAGTTTTTAAAAAAAATTAGCAGATTTGGTGCCTTGTTGGATCTGGATGAGGAAAGTTTGTGATCTTATAATATTTTATTATGTTAAGTAGTACATTTCTACACCTTATTTTCTAGGCTATACATGAAGATGAAGATGAAAGCATTGATATTTGTTCAACAATAGTTCAAAATATTTTAGGAAATGAACATAAACATCAGTATGCTAAAATTCTCCATTTAGTAATGGCAGATGGAGCATACCAGGAAGGTAAGTATCTGACAAGCATATGTTTTCAGCATTGTTTTTCTGCTGACTGCCTATTCATGGTTAGCTAGTTATTGTGTACTATGCCGTTTTTTGTTTCATAATTGTTTCTATATATACTAGAAAGTTATATATTTTTAACTGGTAAATATTAAATATAGAACTACTTCTTTAACCTTTTAAAAGTTGCCAAAATTCTACTAGTTAATAGGATTCTATCCAGTAGTAATATCTTCAGCTTGGGTTTGCCCATTCTTTGGATGGAACATAGTCCAATTTGTCATACTACAATTTGTAATTGTACATTTTTCTATTTAATGTTTTTAATGGAAATTTTATTAGATGTATTCATATTGCAGAAAGTAAATATGCTAAAATATACAGCTTTTTGTGTATTATGGGTATTAATTTGGTGCAATGTTAATCTTGATCCTTTGCCTGTTATTAAAAGAAGCAAAAACAGGATTTTGCTAGTTCCTGTGATTCTTTCATAATTAATATGAAACAATTTTATAGATGCCTAATATTTAATACAAATTGAGTTGTATTGTTCCTAATCCCAAATATAGAACATGCAGCTAGAGGGATTTAAATTATTTAAAAGAAATAGACCAAATCAAAGAGAAGGTGGAATTGCACTATATATAAGAAATAACTACATATCTATAGAATTAGAGCACAACTATGATTAAAACTGCCTTGAATGCATTTGGGTCAATATAAAAGGGAGAAAATGACATTGCCATAGGTGTATATGCCACCCAACCAAACAGAGAGAATAGATGAACTTTTTGCTAGTCAGTTAACTAAGGTATGTAGGAAGCACATCACAATAATAATGGGGGATTTTAACTAACTTGACATCAACTGGGAGACAAACTCTGCACCAAGTGGAAGATCAAACAGATTCCTGAGAAACCTAGCAGACAACTCTGTCTCCCCAAAAGCAGAGAAGGGAACTAGGGGATCAGCCATACTGGACTTAATTCTCACTAACAATGATAGAAGGTGATGAACTACAGGAACCTTGAGGGATCATGCAATATTGGAATTCCAACATTATGCAAGCACAAGCAATAGAACAAAGTCTTGGACTTTAAGAGAGCTAATTTCAATAAACTTAAAGAGACCTTGGGAAGGGTTTCATGGATGAGAATCCTCAAGGGGAAAACAACTTAAGAAGCTTGAGAAACTTTGAAAAGTAGATTATAAAAGCACAATACCAATGAAGAAGAAAAATAACAGTTCTCAAAAGAAACCAGAATGGCTGCATAAAGAATTCTCTGATAAATTGAAAGACAAAAAGGACAAGTATAAAAAGTGGAAAGAGGGGCACAGAACTAAGGCAGAATATCAGCAAATAGCCCGAAGCTGCAAAGATGAAGTGAAGAAAGCTAAGGCTCATAATGAACAAAGGCTTGCGACAAAAGTAAAACATAACAAAAAAAGCTTCTTCCATTTTAAAAACAAGAAAAAAGTCAAGGAAATGATTGGTCCATTGGTAGGAGAAAGTGGCAAGAAGGTGATAAGCAACAGGGAGAAAGGAGAACTACTTAATTTGTTTTTTGCATCTGTTTTTACACAAAGGGAAAAAAACAGTCCAACCAGTGATGGGATTCTGCCGGTTCTAGGCAGTTTGGCCGAACCGTTTGTTAAATTGCTGGTTCGCCCGCCCCCTGCCCCTCCCCTCCCCACCATTACTTACCGGCCTGCCAGCACCGTTGTTAAATTGCTGGCTGGCACTCTCCTCCCCCCTGGGAGCACACGGAAGAACCGCTTGTTAAATGGCTGGCTCAGCCGCCGCATGCCCGGCCCCACCCCACCACTATTTATTGGCTTCGGAAGTTCGGAACACACCGAAGCATTTTAAATTGCTGGCTCGCCCGCCCATCGCCCCGCCCCACCACTATTTATTGGCCTCACTTGCAGAGTTTGCCTTAGGCATAGCTGTAGCTATCCCTATCCTTTCCTCGTGTCCCAGCCTTTCATATTTTTGCCGCCGCCTACCACTGTTTCCCATCTGGCCGACCCATCTCGGACTGACCCAGCAGCAGAAGGCAAGTACAGCTGAATGCTGCCCCTGGGGAAGTGGGACTGGGGAAGGTAGTGGACCTACCCCCATCCAAGCGCCTCACTAGCCACCAATCCAAGCGCCTCGCTGGCCACGTGGCCGCCAACCGCGGCCTACCCCCATCCAAGTGTCTCGCTGGCTAGCAAGAGGCTTGGATGTTAGCTGTCCCCCCCATCTATGCACCTTGCTGCGCTCCCGATCCGAGCGCCAAGTGCCACTCGGCTGGGGTCCGAGGCCGGGCTGGGCCTTGGGCGGAGGCGATGGAAGGCTATGCTGGGACGATTCCCCGTGCCGCCTGCCTTCGCGGAGCCTGACTTTGACCATGGAGCCATAGCAGCCGCAGCCCCCCGCTACCGTTGCCGCCGCCGCCGCCACACCCACTTGGCTTCTTGGCGGCAACAATGGAGCTGGGACCGGCCGCCGGGCAGCCGGCGCAACAGTATCCCCCCCATCCCCAGGCCCTGTCGGGCGGAGGTCCCTGCCTAGAGATGCTGCAAGTGGCCGAGGAGGCTTTCCGAGGCAGCTGCCCACCCCCCCGATCTATGCACCTCGCTGCGCTCCCGATCCGAGCGCCAAGTGCCAGGCGGCTGCCGGCCAAAGCCTGCCTGCCTGCATGCAAGCGTCTCTCTTGCCTCTCTAGCCACCCTACCCCATTTGGAGAAAGAGGGGGGCAGAAAATGATGAAGGAGAGAAAGAGAGATGAAGGATAGAAGGGGGAGAAAGATGAAGGAGAGAAAGTGGGGGGAGAAAGATGGAGAGAAAGAGAGGGAGGGAAAAAGAGAGATTAAGGAGAGAAAGAGATGAAGGATAGAAGAGGAGAAAGATTGAGAGAAAGAGGGGGGAGAAAGATGGAGAGAAAGAGGGAGGGAGAATGGATTTGTTCTGGTAAGTGGTTTAACAAGCATGGCACTGAAAAAGTGACTTACGACCGTTTTTCACACTTATGAACATTGCAGCAAACTGTCATTAGGGCAAAGAAGCTATGTTACATGACCACCTGGCCACGCCCACCCGGTCACATGAAGCACCGCAGTTGTGACATGAGTTACATGGCTATTAAAAATGCTGCAACAGGCATAAATGATGACTGGTCATAAGTGTGAGGACTGGTCAAAAGTGCGAGAACCTGTCAGAAATCACTTTTTCAGCCCTCTGGGTAGTCCCTATGTGCAAGGGACTACTCAGAGGGCTGAAAAAGTTATTTTTGACCTGTCCTTGCACTTTTGACCAGTCCTTGCACTTACGACTGTCCTCTCATTTTACGTTTTGCACTCTATCTTGTAACCATAGTGAAGAGAAGCAATTGTGAAATGAGTGACACGGTTAAGAATGCTGCAACAGGCATAAATGTGAAGATGGTCATAAATGCGAGGTCTGTTCAAAGGTGTCAGAACCTATCAGAAATCACTTTTTTCAGCCCTCTTGGTAGTCCCTGTGCACATAGGGACTACCCAGAGGACTGAAAAAAATGATTTCTGACAGGTTCTCACACTTTTAACCAGTCCTCACACTTATGACCAGTCATCATTTATGCCTGTTGCAGCATTTTTATGTGCATAGGGACTACCGAGAGGGCTGAAAAAAGTGATTTCTGATAGGTTCTGACACCTTTGAACAGACCTCGCATTTATGACCGGTCATCATTTATGCCTGTTTGCAGCATTTTGTGCATAGGGACTTCTCAGAGGGCTGAAAAAGTTATTTTTGACCTGTCCTCACACTTTTGACCAGTCCTCACACCTATGACTGTCCTCACATTTTACATTTTGCGCCCTATCTTGTAACCATGGTAAAGAGAAGCAGTTGTGAAATGAGTGACATGGTTGCTAAAAATGCTGCAATGGGCATTAATGTGAGGATGGTCATAAGTGCGAGGACCGGTCAAAAGTGCGAGGACTGGTCAAAAATGACTTTTTTTAGCCCTCTGAGTAGTTTCTATGCCCATAGCCACACCCACCCAGTCACATGACCAGCCAGCCATGCCTACCCAGTCACATGACCAGCTAGCCACACCCCAAAATAAGCCACGCCCACAGAACTGGTTGTTAAAAAAATTGAATCCCACCACTGAGTCCAACCTATCAAAAAAAGCACCTCAAAAAAAAAATAGATTAGGAGCACAAGTTAAAATAGGGAAGAAAACGGTAAGTGAACACCTGCCCACCCTAGACAAGTTCAAATCACCAGGACCAGATGGATTACATCCTAGGGTACACTGAACTATATATTTCAAAGATCCTGGAGCACTGGGGAACTGCCAGAAGACTAGAAAAGAGCTGATGTAGTTCCTATCTTCAGAAAAGGGGGAAAAATAGATCCAGGAAACTACAGACCTACAGCCTGACCTCAATGCCACGGAAGATTCTGGAAAAGATAATCAAATAATAAATCAGTGAACATCTAGAAGCAAACAAAGTAATAACCAAAAGTCAATATGGGTTTGTCAAAACCAGATCATGCCAGACAAACCTTTGACAAAGGCATTCTTTGACAAAGTGACACAGTGGACCAGAGGAATGCTGTCGATATTATTTACTTGGACTTCAGCAAAGCATTTGATAAAGTAGACCATAATCTATTACTTGATAAGATAGAAAAATGTGGGTTAGACAGCATCACCACCAGATGGATTCGTAACTGGCTGACCAACTGCACTCAACATTATAGTCCTCAATGGAACTGCATCTACATGGAGGGAAGTATGCAGTGGGATACCCCAGGGTTCTTTTTTATTGTGCTAAATAAATAAATTGATGCAGATCTAATATTGCACCTTGGTTAGCTTCTAAAACAGAGATGAAAGGTTGCAGAAGTAAAGGGGGAAAAGTACATGATGCTCCTACAAGTTAAATACTAGTCTTCTGATTGATACGTAAATGTTATATTTGGACCACGCTATTTATTAAAACTAGCTTTTCGTTCACATAAGTGAAATATATGTCTCTAAAACTTTAATATATAAAATAACATGAATCATAGTAAAATTAAAAATTAAATTGAGAAGACTTTAACTATAAAAATATAAGTAAGAAAAAGTTTTAAGTATGAAAATAGAAGATTTCTTATTTACTTAGTACTTTTTCATTATTTCTTGGAGGGTAGTGTTTGTTGTCTTTTACTAGATTAGCAGTTTTAAAAGTCAGCTTGCTAAAAATAGTTTTTCCCATAATTAAATATTTTAAAATCTTTCTTTGCAGACAATGATGAATAACATACTTTGGTGACATTCTAAGCAAAAGCAGGTATATGGATTTTATTCTGTAACAACAAACTGTACAACAAAAGTAACACCTTAATGGAACAGACTTAAACTCTTGTTGGTTGCAAGAAGAAAATGGAAAAAAACATGAGTCTTTTCATCATTTTATAAATATATGTTGATATATAGCTTCAATCCTTCAGTAACACATTGAAGACTGTGTTCTATTTATAATGAATGACAAGGAATAGAAAGACTGTCTCAGAAATAATTTACCATTTGAAAGTATCATGTATGAACAAGCACATGATCCAATAGCTATTTTTTTTCCTTTTACCTAAGCAGTAAAAAGGAACAAACAAAATAATATATTTTTGTGCTCCTAACAACCTTCTTAAAAACCTTGACTGCTATTGGTGGAATTTTTAAAGATGACTTTGTTTTCTGCAGAGGATGATCATTTTTCAGTAATGCTACTTGATTTTAAGTCCATACAACATGGAAATGCGTACATTTCCCTGAAATTAGTGGAACATTTTACATGCATTTAATATAAACTTTCTTTTTGAATTTTTCTGTAGAATGTGATTGTAAAATTATTTACAAATCTCAGTATTTATGTCATGATCGGTTTATCATTTTTCTCTTTGAAAACCCTCAACTCAGTTTCAGTTCAGTTTTTGTCAGCTTGCAGCATTAAGTGATTTTCCATTGTAAATCAAAGGAGCTTTCAGAATGAAGGTTTCTTGTTAGCGTACTATGTACTGTATGCAGCGAAGTCTGCTGCTGTTTTCATTCACCTGTAACAAGGCCATCCAAGCAAAAACAAATGCAGTATTGCTGTTGTTTTGAAAGTTAGATGCATATTCTACAGCTGGGTTGTTTAAAAGGAAGAAGCTGGATTTTTTTTCCCCTCCGCTTCTCACTGAAAAGTAATTCTTTAGTAGGGAGAGAGAGAATTTCTGTGAGATGATGAATCAAAGCATTTATAGTACGTAACAGATAGTATTGACCAGCTGAATCAGCTGTATAACAATGGTTTATGTTGAAAATATAATTCTGTATTTCCTCTCTAACAATGGAAAGTGGAATGTATATAAAGTATAATTAAATTTTTAAAGTAATTATAACTATATGAAATAAATATTGGAGATGTTATTTGTATGGATTTGGATTTTCTTAATTTATGCAGCTAATTAATTTCCATGTTTATATTGCAGAAAAAAGAAACAGAATTAAAACATATTTATATTTTGTATTTTAAACTAAAATTTAGTTTACACTTCAGGCAATTACAAAGAAATATATACATATCTTTTATGAAAATAAATGTAGGTTCCAGATAGCAAAAGGCAAGAAGCTTCCTTGCTGATGATACAATATGATCATTAGTTGAGGTAGAAATTGCTTTCCATGGAACGTTCCCTCCATAGACAATGAACAAAATCTATAAGAATAGACAATTTGCTGGATTTAAACTAACGCTCAAAACAAAATGATAGAAAAGAAAATGTAAAAGGCATTGTATATAGTTTTCTCTTTATCTGTTGAATATTCCCTGCCTGCAGTTTTAAGAGGCTCACAAAATAGATAAATAGCTGCTTTTGCATTTGAAAGTAATGTAAGCAAATTCTTATTCATTTAAATAGAGGACTAAGTACACTTGACATTGAACCCCAAAACTAGAATGTTATTAGTTTTCTGTGGATTCTACAAAGGTTTATAAACAGATTGACTTTCTAATTAACTGACTACATAAACAGATGTACATTTTTTAAAAAAATTATACTGTCTCAGAGGTAATTTATTTGATACTTGACCCTTACAAGGAAAGAAAACATTAAACAATTTACATGCATCTTAACAACTCATACAGTCTTTATTGTCAATTGCTAAATCCTTGAGCAGGGAATGATATGTGTCTAGATCACATCTATAAATAGATCTATCTTTTCGCTGCCTAATTTTCCCTGATCATAAAATTGTATTTTAAATATTTCAAAGGAAAGGAAAATACAGAAATTCTGCATGTAATAATTTGGTCTTAGTCAGCCTGGGGGAAATCCTGCTTGTACATAGTTTTGCCTTGTCCAAATTGTGTTAATGTATCACAGCCATCTTAGAACTACTGCCTGCCATTCTCTGTAAAATTCATACTATATAATCTCCCTTTGCAGGATAGGACAATCCAGATTCTCTTGGAATTATACACAGATAAAGAGATTACACTTAGCCATGATTAGTATTGTATTATACCGTGTTTTCCCAAAATGAAGAACTCTCTGGATAATAAGCCCAATCGGGCTTTTGAGCACATGCGCTAAAATAAGACCTTCTCTGAAAATAAGGCCTTTGAAGCACCTGCACAGCTGGTCCCACCATTTCCTTGGGGGGGAGGGAAGGGGGGAACATGTGCCACATGCCATCCACATGGAACAGCCTTGTGGAGGCCACTCCCACAAACCCAGTGGCATGGCCGGACCGATGGCACAGTGCAGAGTCCTGGGAAGCATGGCTGGAAGCGCATGCACAGCCGTAGGGGCGAGCAGCTGACAAACGGCTGTGTTGTGGCTGCTGCTGGAAGTCCTGTCGCCTTTGTGCCAGCCATACACTTCATTGACTGCCAGTGCCACTCACAGGCAGACCTGGCCAGGAGAACAGTCTGCTGACAAGCAGCTGGCGAGCACTCTCCTGAGGTATCCCCCGCCACCGCAGCCTTGCTCATCATTGGACTTGCCAGCTCCGATGGTTGCAGCTCAGTGCCACCCCACCCACCCCCAGGTATGGCGAGTTCACTCCTCCTGCACCTCAAAAAAAAATAAGAGTGCCCGGAAAATAAGGCCAAGCGCTTATTTCAGGGGTCAAAAGAAAATAAGACCCTGTCTTATTTTCAGGGAAACACGGTAGTAGAATTTACAGAGCAGTAGCAATTGCTGATGGTGGAAGCATATAGAAGGAATAAAAAAAACCCTAAAATCCTTATAGTTTGAAACATAAATTCTTGCTGGGCATTCTTGAAAAGCGGTAAAAAAATTATTTGATGGTTGTGCTGCAAATACCTCAATCCCAAATATTTCATATTAGAACTATATTTTCCCTGAGACACTGGGCTGGTTAAGGAAACTTTCTATTCTCAAATAGCAAGGCATGCAAAGGAAGCAAGGCAGCCAATCAGTGTGAAATATTTCTTTCTTTAGAAAAAGATCGCTGAATTACTTATTTTAAGTTTTAAGCAGCATTATCAAGCCTAAGCATAGGTGAATAGTGGTAATACCAATCAACTCCAGGAGTAAGAAGGCAAAGAGATATTTCCACTGGAATTTGCTTCCCTCATTCATGCTGGCAGGGGAGGTATGCTGCAGGCCCCTCCATCAAGGAATTCCAGTTGGCAGGATCCAGGAGAAGGGCCTTCTTTGCTGTGGCTCCTATTCTTTAGAACCTTACTTTGTGAGGTGAATTTGGCTCCCACCCTTCTGCAGGAGCCTGAGGACCTGGTTCTGCCAGATGGCTTGGGGCCCTATTGAGGGAAAGTCACATTGGATGTGGTTCAGAGGTGGTATTCAGCCGGTTCAGCCCAGTTTGTGCGAACCAGTAGCGGAAATTATAACTGGTTCACCACACTGGCAAATACCACCTCTGGCTGGCTCCACCCCTGCTCGCCCCACCTGCCTGCTCCACACACCACACCATGCCCTATATATGTTGCCTTCGCCATGCGGCCCAGCTAATCGCCTCACCCATTCTGCTCACCAAAGCATGCCGCCCACTTGCCCTTTGCCTCGGGTTGGGGCACAGGGACGCGCCATTGCCCGAGGCCCCAGAGCCTCCCCTGACTCGCTGTTTGCCTTGGCTGGGTTGGGGAACTCACCATTCCCTGGCTCTGACCTTTCCCGGGGCCTTCACCTCGCACGCTGCCCATTCGGCCTTTACCACGCTCACCTTCGTCCGTGCCTTGGGGCCAGCAAGGCTTGGCTGGCGAGCCTCCAGCTGCCTGTAGTTTTCAGCTGCATTCCAAGTAGTTCCGCTGCAAATCTGTCCCTCAGGCCGTTTTCCTAGCCAGGTCTGGCTGCAAGTGGCACCAACAGGCAATGGGGTACGGCGTGAAAAACAGCGCAGCGGTGACAGGACTTCTTCAGGCCTCTTTCGCTGCCGGCTCGGTTCTGGCTGGCAAAGAGGCGGCAGTTGCAGGCTTCTTGCACTGAAAACTACTGAAAACTACAGGCCAAAAAAGAGGCCTGAAGAAGTCCTGTTGCTGCCGCCGCCCTGCAGGAAAGTTTCTCTGCAGCTGCAGTTTCCCGCTTGCTGGGGTTCATGGCCTTTTGGCAACTATCCAGTTTGATGTGCAGCAGTGGTCTGATGCCTATTCTTAGCTTTCGGTAGCCGTCTTCCCATGTGATGGTTGATCTCCATTTGTCTAGCCAAGGTGGCCCAATATTATTGACTCAGTCATTTTGGGAGCTATGACGAATCGGATGAGCTCTCAGTGGTGCCCCATCTCCAGTCTAATAAGTTATGTGACCAAGGTGGCAGGGCCCCCGCCTATCAGCATCCCATTGATCTGTTCAAAATGGATGGGGCATGCTAGGGGTCTCATGCCTATCCCTAGCTGTTGGACTATGGGGAGGCTGATCAGGCATCTGGTACAGCCAGTGTCTATGATGACCTCTACTTCCCCTTGGGCTCCCATTTCTGGCACTACAATCTGAGTTTTGATAGTGAAGGGGTGGATTGCTTCACTTACCATCGTGTCGTCCTTGCTGCTGCTCCCTTTGGCGGAGTCCGGAGGGGTTTCTCTGGCTGGAGTTTCTCATTCCCATTTGGAAGGAGAGGAACCTCAACAGCCTGTTTGGTGATCCTCTCCTTGTCCAGTGGCTTTCTCGGGGTTCTTTTCCCCCAGGTTGTGGAGGGGGTCCGGGCCTGAGGGACTGGCCCAGTGGCCAGTCACTCTGATGCTCTGTGCTCATGCTGACCGCATTGGTAGCACTTGATAGTCCTGGACAGCGGGGTTGCAGTACATCAGCTTGACTGGAGTTTGGCAACCCAGAGATGATCTTATGGTTGGCTTCCAATGGGGGTGGATTTCCAGATCCATGGCCACTGTGGTGTTGTACCAGGCTTGTATACATTCTGGAACTCCCCTGATGCCGCAGGCTTGTCTGAGATCTGGGTCAAGGGCTTATTTGAAGTAGTAGACGAGGAGGCATTTAGGCCAGTCTCTCAGTTTCCCGGCCAGCCTCCGGCATTCCCACACTAATTCTTTCGAGGGTCAACCTGCTTCCTTCAACACTTTGATCTGGGCCTCAGCTTCTATCTGGTGGGCCATATCCTCAAACCGGTCTTAGAGCAGTTGGACAAACTCGTCTGCATCTTCTAGCTCCAGGGCTCCCTCATTGTGCAGTTCAGCTATCCACTCCGCTGCTTCTCCTTCATTCATGCCAACAGCAATCGCTGAAATCATGTCCTGATTGGTCTGATATTGGTCCCCATAGCGATCAATGTGGGACCAAACCTGACTGAGGAAGTAGACCAGTACCCTGGAGTCCCGTCAAACGTCACTCTAAACCGTGGAAGAGGAACAGCTGCCAAGGCTGATTGTGGGGCCGCAGTCGGCAGTGGGGCCAGTGCTGGCAGTGGGACCAGAGCTGACATCCATTGGTATTGAACCCACCCCTGGCCGGGGTAAAAGGCCCAACCAGGGGGGATCTGGTCAGCAGGAGGCAATCTGAGGACCAGTGGCTGAGAGGGGTGTTCGGTCTTGGCAGTCCCAACAGTTGTCCTTGTAGTGCCAGATTACATTGGCTAGCAGGTCTTCCTGCAGCGCTGCTCTGACCCCAGCAGGAGCTATTATCGTGGGAAACCGGGCCTGACGGGAAAGGCTATGGTGCGATCCATTTCATGCTGAGTGAAACGAGGCCAATGATCCATTCAGTGCCACTGTGGTCCCTTGGACCAGAAAGTAGAATGTGGGTTGAGCCAGAATCCAGTCAGGTGGGCCAGTAGTAGGAGGTTGTACAATGCTGCCCATGCTGAGTTGGTCGAACTGCTCTTGTAGACCTGCCAGCAACTGGCTTTGCGTTGGCGGTGGAAAGCCCCATTTTCAGGAATTGCTGAGATAAGCCAGTCTTGGTGCTCTCCATTCGAGGGGTCTGCTCCACTCTGCTCAACCCCATCTGCTGTTCCCGCAGCATCGCCCTGGTCAGTAACTCAGGGCTATGTGTCTCCAACAGCCTCACCTCACAGAGAGGGATCCAGTTGAGTGGCTTGCCAGTGGGCCAGGCACTCTGTTGATATTCCACTTCGGCAGCCTCAGCTGCCTTTACCACAGATTCGGAAGGGGAGTAGAGGGTCTCGACATGGTTCATCGAACCTGGTGGTTCCCTCTGTAGTCTCCGTTCTCTCCTCCATCTTATTTATTTATTTTGTCACAACAATATATATATGCATATATATATGTGTGTGTGTATATATATATATATATGTTTTCTGAGGTTTTCGCGGGTGTTTGTATGTAGGTCTTTGGTTATTCGGGTTTTCTCCCGCGTAAAATTGGAAGTGTCTTGGCGACGTTTCGATGAAGTCTCATTCGTCATCTTCAGGCTTCAGCTTCGTGCTTCTGGGAGCAATGTGTGATTGCAGCTGTTTCTTCCTTTTAATTGCTAGTGGGGGTTTTGAACTGATTGGGTGGGAGCTTGGCTGTGCTCTGATTGGATGGGGTTTTTTTTTTGCTCTGATTGGCGGGGGGTGTGTCCTGTTTGGGTGGGGGCTTGGTTGTGCTCAGATTAGTCTGAGTTGCAGGGGGCTTTGAGCTGGTGAGCTGCACTGCTGCTGTTTGGCTTCGTGGTCGTGCTACATCTTCGTAGTGGGTGTCAGTCTGCTGCAGGTATGGATTGGAGGGGTTTGAAATGGCTAATGTTGCAGCTGCGGTCTGGCTTCTGGTCCTTGGTCATGCTTCCTGATCAGTGTGGGTTTGGGTCTGCTTTCTGGGTGGATGTGTGGTGTTGACATCCTGTGTGGACCTCGTGAGTGTGGGTCTGGTGTCATTCCTCGTGTTAAGGACTCGTTTGTCAATAAGGGCGGGTTTCCAAATGGCTGGTAGGCGGGAGGTATCATCTTGTTTGTTCATGCTGTGTGGGCGTTTTTCTATCTCGATGGCTTCTCTGATTATTCTGTTGTTAAAGTGTTCAGTTTTGGCGATAGTTCTGGTCTTTTTAAAATCAATATCGTGTCCTGTGGCTTTAAGGTGTTGGACCAGGGAAGAAGTTGGTTCCTCTTTTTTGACTGAGTTCTTGTGTTCTTCAAGAACACAAGAACATTGAAGAACACAAGAACTCAGTCAAAAAAGAGGAACCAACTTCTTCCCTGGTCCAACACTTTAAAGTCACAGGACATGATATTGACTTTAAAAAGACCAGAACTATCGCCAAAACTGAACACTTTAACAACAGAATAATCAGAGAAGCCATCGAGATAGAAAAACGCCCACACAGCATGAACAAACAAGATGATACCTCCCGCCTACCAGCCATTTGGAAACCCGCCCTTATTGACAAACGAGTCCTTAACACGAGGAATGACACCAGACCCACACTCACGAGGTCCACACAGGATGTCACCACCACACATCCACCCAGAAAGCAGACCCAAACCCACACTGATCAGGAAGCATGACCAAGGACCAGAAGCCAGACCGCAGCTGCAACATTAGCCATTTCAAACCCCTCCAATCCATACATGCAGCAGACTGACACCCACTACGAAGATGTAGCACGACCACGAACACGAAGCCAAACAGCAGCAGTGCAGCTCACCAGCTCAAATCCCCCTGCAACTCAGACTAATCTGAGCACAACCAAGCCCCCACCCAAACAGGACACACCCCATCCAATCAGAGCACAAAAAAACCCCATCCAATCAGAGCACAGCCAAGCTCCCACCCAATCAGTTCAAACCCCCACTAGCAGTTAAAAAGGAAGAAACAGCTGCAATCACACATTGCTCCCAGAAGCTGAAGCCTGAAGATGACGAATGAGACTTCTTGGAAACGTCGCCAAGACACTTCCAATTTTACGTGGGAGAAAACGCGAATAATCAAAGACCTACATATATATATATATATATATATATATGTATATGTATATGTATATGTATATGTATATGTATATGTATATGTATATGTATATGTATATGTATATATGTATATGTATGTTTTCTGAGGTTTTCGCGGGTGTTTCTATGTAGGTCTTTGGTTATTTGGGTTTTCTCCCGCGTAAAATTGGAAGTGTCTTGGCGACGTTTCGACGAAACCCCATTCGTCATCATCAGGCTAGGTGTTTACAGCTTAGTGCTTCTAGAAATGATGGCAGCTGTTTCTTCCTTTTAACAAAATTTTTTCTCCTAGAAATACGAAGCTGTAAGCACCTAGCCTGATGATGACGAATGGGATTTCGTCGAAACGTCGCCAAGACACTTCCAATTTTACGCGGGAGAAAACCCGAATAACCGAAGACATATATATATATATATATACACACACACACACACACACACACACACACACACACACACACATATATATATATGGGTCCTTGAGTGGCACAGGCTGCTAAGACTGTTATTAACAGCAACTGCTTGCAATTACTGCAGGTTCAAGTCCCACCAGGCCCAAGGTTGACTCAGCCTTCCATCCTTTATAAGGTAGGTAAAATGAGGACCCAGATTGTTGGGGGCAATAAGTTGACTTTGTATATAATATACAAATGGATGAAGACTATTGCTTGACATAGTGTAAGCTGCCCTGAGTCTTCGGAGAAGGGCGGGATATAAATGCAAATAAATCAAATAAATAAATAAATAATAATGCATCACATAAAAAGATTATATAGTATATAAACATATATATGAGGTAATATAAGGAAGTATAAGTATATATATATATATATATATATATATATATATATATATATATATATATATATATATATATATATATATATATATATAAAAGAAGAAAAAACAAGCAAACAATAGGGCAAGAACGGTAGGCACGTTTGTGCTCTTATGCACAAAGTCTTATGCATGAAGACTTCTCCGAGTCTTCATGCCGCCTGGTGTTGGGTTGGCGTTTGGGGCTTAGGCCCCGGACAGCACCTCGGAGATCAAGGAACTAGTTGAAATTTTAATGGAGATTCAAGTTAATGTCAGGGTTCCAAGTAACACCCCCAATGAAAGAAGATTCCAAGGCCAGAAGTTCCTCAAAGTTCCATTTTATTAGAGATGTCATATTGGCACATCTGGGAAAACCAGAATCTGAAAGCATCCAGGTTTTCCCCACCCAAAAGAGAGTCCAAGTCCCTTTCCCTGCACCCACGTCCATCATATGGTCCAATCAAGGCATCGTCACTCCAGGTGCAGGCAGGTGCAGGCAGAGTGTCCTCGACTATCAAAGAAAAGATTGTTATTATGGCTAGATATCTCCACCACTCCATGCAATTCCCCCTCCCAGTTTCCCACAGCACTAAGTGTGGCAACTCTGAAGAGCCAAAGAAAAAGATGGCTTCCAGGGCTGACAAGAAGTCTGCCACAATGAAGGAAATATAATTGGACATAACTATTGCTTAATACTAATAGAGTGAAAATTCAGAAAAATTATTTAACTAAAGGGAAAAAAGGAAAAGGAAACAAGTTGACATCTAAAAGTGTTTCTAGAAATTTCAAACTAAAAAATGAGGGAAAGCATTGAATTTGAAAGAATAGAAATAAGGAATATTGAAATTTGAATGGTGAGCAGAGATTCACAAATAAAAAACAGTTCATTATGAACGTGATTTGTTAAAATTATATTTTGTAATTTTATTGATAAGCATATTCTGGGAGTCCACATATCTGAAAGTTGCCAGGATTGAAAAAGACTGGAGACTTTGGTTCAAAGAATTTAAATTACTAGGAAAACACAGGCATATTTTGGTAGCAGTACCCCTCTTCCTCTAGTACCCTCCTATTTGAGATTAGCTTTGTTTAGGTATTCAAAATTCTTACATAATTATAAATAGATAAATCAAGAATTTTCAGTTTGTGATTCCCTTCCCCCAATTTTAATAGAATTTGTGTGAAACCCCCATGATATAAAACCAATAAGCTCCTCCCAAGTAGTAGTTAGTATGACAGTTACCAGTTTAGTATCAAATGAGATTCTTAGACCCTTTTTATTTCCTTACTACAATATCAGATGGCTCATAAATTTAACAAATAATCACTATGATTCTGCGACATCTCTGCTTGTAATTCAATCTGTTGTGCATCCTTTCTGCCAGCAACTGTCCACTGCCCTAGCCTTTGACAAGCAAAATAAATAAGCATAGCACTTGCTCCAGGGGGAATCTGCAAGGGAATCAACAGTACCAAATAATAGGCATAACTGGGACAATTGAAAATTTGCCCCTTTTTGCATGTATGCAAAAGGGCAAGACTTCAACCACCCAGTTATGTTTCTCATGTGACACTGTTGAAGCCCCTACAGATGACCTTGACTTGATTGCTTCAGGTTAAAAAAACATGCCACATGTAGCCATGTGAAAAAGAAAGTATACCCTCTTTGAATTCTATGGTTTTATGCACTGTACATTATGACCAAACATCTCCACTTTGGTCTCATCTGTCTAAAGAACAGTATTCCAAAAGTCTTCTGATTTATTCAGATGTAACTTTGCAAATCTAAGCCATGCTTCCATATTCTTTTTAGAGGTTTTCTCCTGGCAATTCTTCCAAACAAACCATACTTGTTCAATTTTTTTTTAATTGTACCATCATAAACTTTTAACATTTAACATGCTAACTGAGGCTTGTAGTGTCTGAGATGTAACTCTTAGATTTATTTTTTTATTTTATTCTTTCCAATTTCTCTTGAACATTGCATGGTCTGCCCTTGGAATGAATTTACTGAGATGTTCATTCCTGGAAGATTGGCAATTGTCTTGAATGTTTTCCATTTGTAACAATCTTCCTCACTGTGGAATGATAGATTTTAAATTGTTTGGAAATGTCCTTATAACCTTTTCCAGATTGATGGGCGGCAACAATTGCTTCTGTAAGATCATTGATATCTTTATTCTTTGGCATTGTATTAACACAATCCTCAATGCTGGAGACCAGCAAACTCCTAAAACTGGCTTTTATAGAGGTAGTCACACTCACTGATGATCAATTGATCAAGTGCACTTGATTAGTAGCACAGAGCTGCTACTTAGCTTCTTCATACCTATGGAAGCAATAAGGATATACTTAGTTTTTCACACATGGCTTCTCCATTTTGCTTTTCTTTTTGTAAAATAACTGATGACATGGTGTAATATATCATGATGTTATATTTAAGAATTACTGAGGACCAGATGATTTTTACTATGTCCTGATATGTAAAACCATAGTGTATTTTCCTTTACACATGACTATAAACTAAATTTTCAGATTGTAGTCTATCCTGTGTCTATTGTGCCTTACCAACCAAATGTCTTTGTCCTCACAGACCCGTTCCCTTATTTTCAGATTTTTTATTGTCAATGCTTGAGTTTGTTTTCTTCCACTGTGATCAAAGATGGGAGCATGTGGCATATAAGTTGTAATATGTTTATACACATAACAAAGTGATATCACAACTGCCATTTCTTTAGCTGGTGCTGACCTTCTTACATACTAAGGTCATCCCAAGAACCTATGATATCCTAATGTATCACTGTAGTATGTGTGGATCCAAGACAAAATGGAAATTTTGTCAATACTCAGATTTTCTAAGTGCCATCCAAGATTTTTTTGTATTGCACTCAGTATGGCGATTGCTGCTGGGAACACTATGGCTGGTTTATTTCATAATCTTTCAATTTTGCGTCAAGTTTGAACCACTTTGTTTCTTTCAAAACCTTAATGCTTTTCAACATCAAAACCTTAATGCCAATGAACTGGGGGGAGGGAAGGGGGAAATAGAATGCAGAGATCGTGAGAGCATGGAAACCATCAAGGTCACCACTGCAGGTGCTTGAGAAAGAGATGAACTGTTCCCATGACAAAAGGACGTCTCGTAATTGGACAAAATGATCCCCCAGGGATGGGGAGAAGGGGAAGCTATTGTTTAACTAGGCAGCATTTGTGCGGGAGAACCAGACCTGCGTTTGTTTCTTCAGTACCAAAATGGTGTATCCAATAAAGTTTTACTTTTGGGAATTCAAATCTCCTGAGAGTGTTTCCTTGTGTTGGGTTCGCTAGTTGAAAGTTGACACTTTGACTTTCAGATCTAGATCTCCTCCAATTCTGCTATTCTACTGTCTCTGGGCATTGCTACATCAACTTTCTTCTACTCAACCACAGTTAAATATTGTGCATTATGGGCCAAAACCCCTTTTCTAACCTACACCAGTTTTATTGTATGTTATCCTTGTTTTTCAATAATTCAACTATAGCAGGTGTTGGCAACCTGTGGCTCTCGAGCCGCATGCAGCTCTTTGGGCCCCTTGCTGTGGCTTCCTGCTGAACCAGATCCCACCACTGGCTGGCCCCGCCCCTCGCCCTCCCCTTGCCCTCCCCTCCCAGTCACTCCTTGCCTGAGAAAGTAAGGGTGACAGCAGCGGATGGAGACTAGCTCCATATTCCAGGGCAGGAGCGAAGCAGCCCTGTACTTGCCTCTTCTTCCAGCCTTTGTTGGTGCTACACACACCTCGGTCACTTGGGGAGATGCCCTGAATCACTGGCCCGATCCAGCTGCAGCCGATGGGCTCCTGGAGGAGCAGTGGACACTGTCTCCCCCATTGTGAAGTGTGCTAAATTTAATGTGGAGAGAAAGTTGGACATCTCTCTGAGCGACTGAGGTGCGTGCAGCACCAACAAGGGCCAGAAGAAGAGGCAAGTATAGGGCCATTTCGTTCCTGCTCTGGAATATAGAGCAAGTCTCAATCCGCTGCCATTGCCCTTACCTTCTCAGGCAAGGAATGACTGGGAGGGGGAGGGGAGGGGCCAGCCAGTTATGGGTTCAGCCGGCAGGAACTACAGTGGGGGGACTAAAGAGCTTCATTTATCTGGGAACCTGAAATGACTCTTGATTTAAATCATATGGTAAAAAGCACCCAAAAAAGAAAGAACATCAGCAAAAAACAAAAAAAAACCCCAACCCTTGCCTGTTTTTGAAAATGGTTCAAGAGGGAACACAGAGAGACAGAGACAGAGACAGAGACAGAGGGAGAAAGAGAGATGAGAGGGAGAAAGAGATGAGAGGGAGATGAGAGAGATGAGAGAAAGAGATGAGAGAGGTGAGAGAGAGCGGAGAAAGAGATGAGAGGGAGAGATGAAAGAGAGGGAGAGAGATGAAAGGGAGTGAGAAGAGAGATGAGAGAGAGAAAGAAAAGGAGTGAGAAAGAGATAGATGAGAGACAGAGAAAGAAACCCATTTCCCACAGAAAATACTGGAAGACACAACCTGGGTAGGCGTGGCTGGGGGATCATATGACTGGGTGGGAGTGAGTGGCATCAAGTTGGCCACGCCGACCCAGGTTTTGTGGCTCCCGGTGTTTTCTGTGGGAAACGGGTCCAAATGGCTCTTTGAGTGTTTAAGGTTGCAGACCCCTAAACTATAGAAATGAATCATATTTAAATAGTTTTATTTTCTATCCTCTGGCCTGCAAATCAGTGCTTAAATCCATTTTATTATAAATTGTTTCAATTTATCCCTAGATTTTCATTTAATTTCTGCTTCACTATAATTAACATTAGGGAAATGGGATATGGAATATGTAATTGTTATTACATATTCAGGAACTTTTCAGGAATTATTTTCAGGCACTTTCACTGATTTTCTAGGGATAGAAATTTGTATGATATGAAATGCAGGTGAATTCAAAATGAATTATCTTCAAAGCAGCTTTTGACCATACTGTAGATTTTGTACACTGTATATTTCAAAATGGTTTTTAAGCTCATTTTGCATTTGGTTTCTTCACTCTTAATCTCAAATATTGGTCCATGAAATAAATTTCAGTGGAGGAGAATTTGGTTCCTTTCTCTATTGACACTATTCTGCGCTCAAAGAAATAGTCTATGAGATATGGATATAATGGCATTTTAGCATTCTGTACCATCCTAGTACTTATCTATCATTATTCAATTCTTTCAAGTGAATTGATTGCTTTTTCTAAAAAAATTCATAATGGGCATTTATGACAGTTATGTATAGTTCTGAATTGAGACACTAATGTAAATGGAAACGATGCAGTAATGATTCATCAACATAAACATCTTCCCTGCCACCTTGAAAGAGGCCGTAGTGAGGCCCCTCCTCAAGAAGCCCTCCTTGGATCCAGCTGTTCTAGCGAACTATCGTCCTGTCTCCAACCTTCGCTTTGTGGCGAAGGTTGTAGAGAGTGTGGTGGCGTGACAATTCTCACAGTACCTGGATGAAACTGCCTATCTCGACCTGTTTCAATCCGGCTTCCGGCCTGGGTACAGCACGGAGACGGCATTGGTTGCATTGGTGGATGATCTCTGGAGGGCTCGGGGCAGGGGTTGCTCCTCTGTCCTGGTCCTATTAGATCTCTCAGCGGCCTTTGATACCATCAACCATGGTATTTTGCTGCGCCGGTTGGAGGGTTTAGGAGTGGGGGGCACCGTTCTGCGGTGGTTCTCCTCCTATTTTTCTGATCGGTCGCAGACGGTGTTGGCAGGAGGGCAGAGATCGGCCGCGAGGCGCCTCATATGTGGGGTGCCACAGGGGTCGGTTCTCTCGCCTCTTCTGTTCAACATCTATGTGAAGCCACTAGGGGAGATCATCCGTGGTTTTGGGTTGCGATGCCATCTGTACGCTGACGATACTCAGCTGTACATTTCCACCCAAAGCATCCCAATGATGCCACTGAAGTGATGCCCCGGTGTCTGGAGGCCGTGCGGGTCTGGATGGGGAGAAACAGGCTTCGACTCAACCTTTCCAAGACTGAGTGGCTATGGATGCTGGTGTCCCGATATAGCCAGCTAACGCCATCACTGGCTGTTGGGTGCGAGTCATTGGCACCCACGGAGAGGGCTCGCAATCTAGGCGTCCTCCTGGATGTACGGCTGTCTTTAGAACAGCATATGATGGCCGTTGCCAGGGGGGCTTTTTATCAGGTTTGCCTGATACACCAGTTGCATCCCTTTCTGGACCGGGATTCTTTATGCATGGTCACTCACGCTCTCGTCACTTCCCGCTGGACTACTGTAACGCTCTCTACATGGGATTCCCCTTGAAGAGCACTCGGAGGCTCCAACTGGTTCAGAATGCGGCCGTGCGGGTAATAGTGGGAACAACCCAAGGCTCCCATGTAACACCTGTCCTGTGTGAGCTGCACTGGCTTCCGGTGGTCTTCCGGGTGCAATTCAAGGTGTTGGTTATCACCTTTAAAGCGCTCCATGGCATAGGACCGGGTTATCTACGAGACCGCCTGCTGCTACCAATAGCCTCCCATCTACCCGTGCGCTCCCATAGAGAGGGTCTCCTCAGGGTGCCGTCGGTCAAACAATGTAGACTGGCGACCCCAAGGGGGAGAGCCTTCTCTATGGGGGCTCCTGCCCTCTGGAATGAGCTGCCTCCGAGGATATGTCAATTGCCTGATCTCCGGACCTTTCGCCGCGAGCTAAAGACCTTTCTATTTCATCGTGCAGGGCTGGCTTAATGAAGTTTTTATTGGGGTTTTATTATAGTTTTATATTCCTTCAGTTTTTAATTTAAGTAGTTTTTATGTTTTTTAACTTTTCTGAGTTGTGCTTTTACCCTGGTTGTAAACCGCCCTGAGTCCTTCGGGAGAAGGGCGGTATATAAATTAATTAAATAAATAAATAAATGTTCTAAATAACTTTGCTTATATCAATTTTAGCAATCCATCCCCTGAATAAATAGATTGCAACATGAATTATTGAACACTTGTTCTAATCCCCTTTGTTTAATTCAAGAAAAGAACTGGTAATTACCTTTTTTACGGGGAGAGGAGCAATAACCCATTATTTTATACCCATCATTGAACAAATCTTCCTTCTATATGGCCAGCAGCCACTTCCCAATTTCTCAGTCCCTTTGTATCAATGTATGATACTGCAAATGTTTTCAGTTTTGCTTCCTTAAGCTGCCCAGCACTCCCACCAGCTGGCCAAGAGGAGCACTAAAATGTCAGCTAGCCAGCACTGTTTCCTTATCCTTCCTTTAATTATTTAAAAACAAACAATTGTGGGATATGCCAAAGATACTATCAAGCCACAAAAAACAATGTGGGAAAAACAAAACACAGCAGCACTTTATTTGGGGGGTGGGAGTGAGGAGCCCAGGGGCTGATTTGTTGCATTACTGCCTCAAAATCTGGGATCGCCATTCTACAACCACACTGGAAGGTATAGCAAATATGTCAATAAAGGGAGTTTGCTAGAAGCCTCACAACATTGTGCCACACATAACACCCCAGAATTTAGATTGCTGTCTCTCTTGTAATCTACTGAACAGTATTATAACATACTGTATTGACATGGCCATTCATACCTTTTGGTCCCTTACACAAAGTAGTTCAATCCTTTTCTTAATAAGCTATTACATTTGAATCTCTCCTGTTTTTTAACTAAGGCTCACTTTTTTTTCCTTACAGTATTGGTGGTAATATGAAGCTTTCTTGGCACCGGTATATCTGTCCGTTTTTTCACCTGATCTCCTGAACCCGCTCTGCATAGCAAAGCAAGTGGGATAGGTTTTTTGGGTCCGTGCAGTTGAAGTCTCCCCAGACGCTGTCAGCTTGCTTGATCCACGCTGACCCAGAAATGATGGGGAAACCTTTCCAAGAAAACAGTGATTAAAGGTTCCTTAGTATTTTCAACAAAAGAAATACCGAGGAGGAAGGGAGAGGCGAAGGCCTGAGGGACATGAGTGGGCGACCAGATGGGCCGGATCCAGGCACTAGCCTGGAGCGACTGAAGGGGCGGGAGCCAAGATGTTCTAAGGGAAGGGAGAGCCGGATGGTCTATCAAAGGGAGCAGCACTCCTTCGGAAGAACTCTCGCTCTCTCCTCTCCTCTCCTCTCCTCTCCTCCAGTCGACTCCCTCTGGGGAATCGTGTATCTCCTCCGTGCTCCTCCCGCCGAGGGAAGCGGGAGTTCCAGGAAGTAGTAGATAGGCGGATAGGACGGCTTGTTGGCGGTCGGTCTCCTCCATCTCGGAGCAAGGCTCCTTCCTTTAGGCGGGGCGATCTCCCGCCTCAGCCCCTTTTTAGGGAGGAAGGAAGGAAATTGGGAGGGGCGCAAAGAACAGAAGCAAAGAGGAGCCTCCTCTATACTGGGGTGGAGAGAGCGAGCGCGACGGCGGCTCCTCGCGGGAACAAAGAGGCGCGAAAACGCGAAGGTTGAGGGGAAAGGGGCTACTCTTCGTCTTGCTCTAACAGCCGCGGAGATGGTGAGTTCTGGGAAAGGGAAGTGGAGGGCATGTTGATCGCGATAGCCTCTCCCGACTCTTAGCACTTGGAAGCGGTGCTTCGTGCCGGGCCGGAGTAAGGCTCTGCGGTGGCCGTGGGGACGCTCCCCTGGGATAATTCTTTCCACAGCGGCTAGGTCGATATTAGCCACTCCAACCTTGGGTCGTCCACCTTTGGTAGCCAGACACAGCCAATAAACCGCATTAGCCCTCCAGCGGTCTCCTGGCAAGGCGTGTATTTTCCGAGAAAAGGCAAGGTCTTGTTTCGCCTCTTGCTTATGGAGATAGATCTGGTCTCTCGTATGCTGAGAAGCACATCACTATAACGCAAGCTAGGCACGTACGGGAAGCCATAATGTTTAATTTACACTGTCCAGGTTTTCAGAAGCACGGCTTTTACATTTGGTTCCAGTATTGCTGCTGCTGCTGTTTTGTTTTCACCCAAAATAAAATATTAACATCTTTCCTATATGCACTGAAAGCAGTTCGAGGATTTTTCCCTAGATTATTTGGCCTTGGAGTGAACTCTTAATGAAGTATCTATTTGATGTTTCTCATCAAATCTTAAGGCATCATCGTCTTGCTCTGTTAGCTGCTGTTCTGTGCTAGGAACCTTCTGTTATTGGCTCATGTGTATATATGTATTTTAGAATGGACAACTCAAAATAATTTAAGTAACATCTATCTAGCTATACAATGGATGTATTTAAAGTAGCCTTGCCAAGCAGAATAATTTAATTTTTATCAGACTGCTGAAAAGGTAATCATTTGCTGAATGTGTTGAGATTTCTGTTAAATACTGCTTTGGAATTCTCACCAGAACCCATGTTGATACCTTATTGGAGTACTATATATAATGTCTCCAATAGTACTATCTTTTTATCTTGGGTGAAAGTGCGATTAGCTTCCCTAATTTTTCAGTGTGAATTTTAAGAGATAATTGTTGGAGTGCCCTTGCTTCTAGTGCTAGAATGTCTTTTTGTTCTAATACCAAATTTTGACGATCAAACTGTTTCTTTTTCATAATTGCTTTCCTATTTACATTGAATTTTCAGATATTGTATACAGATTTTAAAATATCTGCTTATTACATTACTTTTTGTTATAGAAAGGAAAATGACTTAAATTCTATATTTGAAAATAGAAATAGAAATGAAGATTGCTAGTAGCAGTAATTAATGTGGACTGTGTAAACTTAGAGTTTGAAAGTTAATGATACTCTGATCTTGGCCATTATACTGACTTCCTGTGTTGAAAGGCATAACAATACCTTCTAATGATGCTATTTCAGTTGAGACACTAATAAGATTTGTCCTTTTACATCCCAAGATTTTGTCATCATAGAAGCTATAGAGAAAGTTGATATAAAAAAACTATTATGAAAATGTATTCCCAAAATATATCATGTCTCGTGATAAATATTAAAGCAATAAAGCCTTTAGACAAGAACACTTAAAGGATTTTTGTTTGTAAAAACTTTTGTTTTTAAAGTTATTGATTTGTTAGGCTGTCTGAAAAGAAACACATTTTTGCTGTGTTGGAATGCCGTTCTCCATTTTCTTTTGTATTGATGGTTTTTTCCCCTTTCTCAATTTTCAGAAAGAAGAGTGAAAAGGCATGGATATAACATGAATTGCTTAACAAGTTCAGAAAAAATAGGAATTATTTCTCAGTTAACTAAATAAAATGGATGAGTCGGTCTTATTGGATCTGTTGGAGTGCCCTGTCTGTTTAGAACGTCTGGATGCTTCTGCAAAAGTCTTGCCTTGTCAACATACATTTTGTAAAAGATGTCTCTTGGGCATTGTGAGCTCACGCAATGAGCTTCGTTGTCCTGAATGTAGGACATTAGTAGACTGCAATGTTGATGACCTTCCTAATAATATTTTGCTTGTTCGACTACTAGATGGCATCAAACAAAGGCCTCAGAAATTGACTAATTTAATGACATGCTCAAATTTATTAAGTGCCCAAACTAGCACTGTTGCTAATTGCATTCAAAAAGGCCTACATAGTTCTCAAAGTGTCCAGCAACAGAGAGTACAAGCACGAAGCCCACCTGTTAGGGTAAGTGACCAGTATGCTAAAAATATAAACGTTGGGGTTGTTTGACAATCCAAGGAAAGTAGAATTAGGGTGTTATTCATTCAGAGGGCTCATCTAGAAAGTTCAACATTTTAGCTTCATGAAAAGAAATTTAAACATAATTTTAATTATATGGGGGTCAAATGGAGCATTGACTGTACCAGTTCTTTGTTGCTTCTGACAGCAATGGCAGAATCTAAAAGTAAAAATTAAAGGAAACACAATTTGGTGAAACTTTAGAAAATATTTATAATGAAATCAGTTATTTATTGATGGAATTGATTCCTTGACTACATTGTTGAAAGGAATAGGGAAAAAATGGATGACTATCTCCTAGCGATGTAGTTTCATCTTGCATTGTAGATCTTGCACTCAATGCTACAGCGACTGTTGGAAGCTGTAATCCAAAATATTTATAGGTATTAGCATCTGCAGCAATATGATACCAAAATGACAATTCATGTACAATATCATCATGCAAATACTGCCATTTGGTTCTTGCAATCCAAAGTCAGACACAAATATATAATGTGTGACATTTGCATGATGTTTATTCCTAGCTATTTGCCTCTACAGAATAAGCAATTGCCTGTATTAGTTTAGTATCTCTGAATTACATTATCACCAATACATTCCTTCCTAAATAACATTTATTGGTAGTTGATTAAAAAAAATTCCTATGTTTCTTTAGCATAGGAATGCATTGTTTCTTCTGCCTGCTTTTTCTCCCTGAACTGAGGATGCTATGGACAGCCGTTCTTCCACATTTTGCATTTCAATTTTTGACCTCAGTGTTATATGTGAACTGCTATGGTTAAGCTTAATAATGAAAAGAATGTTAGAATGCTTTGGTAAGAACCTATGATTCTTTTTATGTATGGGTGAGAGAGAGACCGTATACTTATTTTTTTAGGCTACCGTTCTAAAATATATGTTAAATTTTGGAAACAAAACAAGTTTAGGACTGAAATGGAAGACCTCTAAGAAATATCAAGGTTATAGGAAGAACTGGAAATTCAAAACATTTTGCCACTTTATGGGAAGCCGCTAGGAGTTAAGCTTGACAGACAGGAGACTACTTTTTTCCTAACCCCAATGTTTTCCATATAAATAAAGTTAAAATTAAAATGAATGTTTTCAAATGGTATTTGTGCAAAACTTCAGTTCTTAATATTATACCTTGCAACTAGCCAAACTGCCACCTGCAGTTTTTTTCTTGGCTTTAATTGTTTAAGCTAAAATTATATCCGTTAGAGTCCTGCCTTTCCGTTTCTGATGCTAAAGACATTTCAGATGTTTCTCTAGAACAGTTGAGGAAACCAGTCAGCCAACAAAGTCTTTAATTTTACTGTCACACAATAAAGATACTTAGAATGCAAGAGCAACAAAATTTCTGCCTTTTTCTTGTTCTAGATAATAAAGGATGCTAGTTAGTTTTTCATGTATATCCACTTATTCTTTTAATTTAGAAAAAAACTTATATCCGCACCATTTCGTTACAGTTGTATAGTTCCATTTAAATGTTTTCAGTTCCATTCAGTATGAATAGTCAGTACTTATATTCTTATACAGCAGCTTGACTTAATTTCATGGCAATTCATATCGCTGAATGTATCAGAGTAGTTATTTATTTCAACTTTATTCAGAAATTAATTGAAAAGATAATTTCATAAGATGATTTGTATAAATTTATTTTTGCTTAGTAGCAGGTCAGATCAGATTCCTTAAAAAGGTTTGCTCTCATCCAGTAATATTTGCATGTGCACTGCCTCTGGGTATAGTTTGAATTTGCTATGAAGTGATTAAGTGCTTCATCAGTTTTGAAGAATGCATTGTAGTTAGACTGAGAAATAGTTCAAATAATATAAGGAGTGAACAAAGACTTAAAAGCACTCAAATATTTAAAGTATTTTTTGTTTAGTTCCTTGACTTTCCCATACTTAGAACATAGACTGTTATATCCTTGTAGAGATTGGCTCCCCACAGAGATGCAACTGGTTGCTAAGAAAAGGAAAAGATTCGAAAGCTGTAAGATCCTTTTTATATTGTAGTGCAGAGGTAAGCAATGTGAAGTGTTGGATTCCAATTCCCTTAAGTTCCCCCTAGCATGAGTTAGATCAGGGATATGGGAATTGTAATCTAATGTAATATAAATAAAACCTGACATGTAATTTTTCTACCTTTATTTCATTGTAATTTGTCTAAACGATGTAATTCTAGTGCCAGGCCAAACCTGGTAAATATGTCTTACTCAGAAATGTTATTTTGAATATTATATTGGGATGTATTTTACTTTTTACCTGCCTTGTATCTAAGTTGTGAGTCTTTTAGAAACAGTTCCATGATAGATCATGTCAAAGACATTTATTTATGCTTCTACAAGTATTCAAGATTGCCCACAAAGGACAGAGGTTATTTTTCTTTTTTCTAAAAAATATATGAAAATAAGATTTAAATTTTAATATGTGTGGTCTTCAACTTCCAGAATTCTCCAGCCAACATGCTGGAGAAGCCCAAGAAACTTCCATTTACGTGTATCCTGCTTATACAAATGCTACATATTTCTAAAAAAAACCACCCAGTGTTTTAAAGAGTTTCAGCATTCTTGTGAATAATTAAAGGGTCCAACTTTTTCAAAAATTTTAGAGAAAAATAAATAGTGCTGACTATTTCTTTATTTGTAATCTGTTCTGCTTTCCAGAAAAGGAAGTGCAATCCTATTTCATTTTTATTATATTGTGATTAAGTGATGTAAACAAAGGATGTATTTAGCCGATATTAAATTATTGTTCATAGTAAATGTAAAATTGGACCATGTTCACATAACATGTTGCTATACTACACAGTTCTGCTTAAATTAAACTTCTTTCAGAAAAAAATTGTATAGCCTTTTAAAGTCTAACTTCTCAAATAGTATATAACCAATAAGAATCTTTTATAGAGGTTAATTGTTATATGTCTTCATCAGGTAGGTTCAGACTACTTTCTTTGAAATTGAGAAATGTAATTCATGCTTTTTTTTCTCCTTTTTTACAGCTTGTCTTTTCTCTTTAGTTCAATTAGAGATATCTGATGTCTTCCATTTCATTTTATTTTAGATTTTAATTTCTATTAGATCTATCATACAATATTTTTTGTGTTAATAATGTTTTGTAAATAAAAACAGTGCTTATTTTTAGTATTGACCATGTTAGGAATTATGCTTGATTTCCTAGGAAATATCCTGATTTGTGAATTAGCTTACATATAATGAATACCTGTAGGGATTCCTCATACAAGTATCCATATAAGTGTTAAAACAAGTAAAATAACAGCAGCAACATCACAGTTGAAGCTTCATCCTTTTTCTAGTGCTTTGATATCATATACATGTAAAAAAGGATTGGTTGTGCTATTATGGTTGCCTTCTCCACTTAGGTATGAAGGATGAATATGCTTGAGAGTGGTGAACATTTTCCTCACTGCTTTCTTGTAGAAACAGCACCAGTAACACAAGATTACTATGATGTCATTCATAGAAATATCTAAAAGAAATGTTAATATTTAGCCTCATAAATTGAAATAATCCTGAGAATTATTGTCTCAAAATACCTCAAGATTATATACAAAGCGAGCAAATTCTTAAGCATGTACAAATTGTTCATCCATCTTATATTTAATTTAGAAGTTTTTGGACATTTTAGTGGTAATATGTATGGTCAGAATTCCATTGACAGCAGTCTTCCTTCTTCTCTTTCTGTATGTTAGATTTAGAGGAAATCTGTTTCTCTTTCCCAGGTAGGTTGAAACTGAGATTTCATTGAAAAGAATGGAAATGGCAGTTTTCAAAATAGAAACTAAAGGTGTCAAACATATTAATAGTTTTATATTGAAGGTAGGATTTCAGCAGATTTATTTAACCAAGCACTATTATTTACGGCATTCAGCTACTGGGGAATCTAATAAGAGATACAATTTTGAATGAATCAAATGGTCTTTTTTTTCTCTTTAAGGCAGGGGTATCAAACTGATGGCCCACGGGCCGGATGCGTCACACACAGGTCACACCCACCCTGGATCTGTAAAGGCAAAAAATGTCATGATATGTCACGTGACACGATTGAGTTTGATACCCTGCTTTAAGGAAAGATTTAGCTACCAAATTTATTTATTTATTCTTACTTAATATTTATACTAACATACACACTTACTGATTCTATCATGCTACTCTAATTTTATTTTTCAAAAAAATAAAATATTGTACAATATAATACAAATAATAGAACAGAATAGAATAAAACACACAAGGAATTTGTCTCCGGTGCATAAGCTCTCAGTGTAAACAAAACTATCAGAGATCACCATCTTGAATTCTGCAAATTCTGTATAATTAATAAAGTGTTAATTATCTACCAAATATAGCAATTCATTCGATTCAGTACAATCAATCTCAGTCTCAAAATGATACATGAAATAATAAATTTTTCACAAGTTTTCTGAACACCAGGGAAAAACATTTCATATATTTTTAAATAATATTGTTAGTTGTTAATTGAAATTAATGTTTTGTCGTACTGCTGAATTTATTTTTTAAAAAGTAAAAAAGTATTTCTATTTATTGGAATGAATTATTTGGAGTGGTCTTTTTTGTATTGACATCTAAGTTAAAGAAAATGTGGACCAATACATAATGCTGTGCTGTATTCAGTATTACATTGGTATTTTTAAACTTAATTCAGGAATGTTCCCTTATGTAAGAGGTATTCATTTTTATTTCTAGTTCCTGAATCCCATGCACTTTTTATTACAGTAGTTTCCCTTTTCTTTACTATGTGTATAAATTATTAATATGAATTTTTAATTAGTTTTTACCTAGTTAAAAGATGAATTCTGACATAGATTTCTCAATGTCATTGAAGACATTTAAACATCCATGTCCATTAAGGGGGAATTTAATAAAATTTAATAAATTTATTAAAATATATTTAATAAAAATGCAATGTGATTTAATGAGAATGCATTAGAATAGAATTCATGCTATTATAGTATTTTGCTTTCACAAATGCAAAATTGAATAGAATCAGAAATAAAGTGTTCAATAAAAATAGGTTTATTTCATACCTGCTAATTATAATTTCTGTCCTTTAAACTAAAATTTAAGAATTTGTGGATAATATCCAAATATGCTTTAATTTTCTGTTCTGAAACTTTTTCTTGCTCATACAACTTTTCATAATAATCTCAAATTTATTTTTAGCGGAACTACCTAAAGTACCAGAAAAAGTAAAAGCTATGTTAAATGAATGAATATCAATGATGGAATTGTCAGAAGTGATTAAGAGACAAAAGAGCAATAAAACACCAGAACCAGGTGGACTGCCAGCAGAATTTTACAAATGTTTACAAAATACTCTAGGCCCATGATGGTGAACCTATGGCACGCGTTCCCAAAGTGGCACATGAAGCCATATTGGCCAGCACTGCTCTAGGCCCATCAATGTTGGACGTCTATAATGAAGTATTGATTGATGCAAAGGTACCAAATTCATGGATGAAAGCAAATATTACTTTAATTCTGAAATAAGACTCAGATTTAATGCAGATGAAAAAGTACAGGCACATATCTTTACTGAATGCTGACTATAAAATACTGTTTTTCCCCGAAAATATTTTCCCTGTCTTAAAAAATTTTTTGAACCCCGAAATAAGTGCTTGGCCTTATTTTCGGGGATATCTAATTATTTTGGGGCGCACGGAGCAAGATGGGGTTATTTTTGCTGTCTAATGACCAGCTGTGCATGCATTTAAATATTTTCGGGGAGGACTTATTTTTGGGAGAGGGCTTATTTTCGGGGGGAAATGGCATATGCTTCAATAATGGCAGAGAGACTAAAAAGGTTTCTAAATGAATTTATACATTCAAACCAAAATGGCTTCTTGCCTAACAGAGAGATTACAAGCAATATGAAAATGATTTTAAATACATTAAGTTGCTAATTTGGCTGAGATGGCAAAAATCTCAGCCTTTTTGAAAGACAATACACAAGAAAGATACTTAAATGAATGGAAAAAATGGATTGACTATATCCAAAATAGATATCAGACTAAGAGATATCAGACTGCCTTTGAATGATTAGGATATATTATTTCTGATTGCTATGGGGGAGGTTAGAATTTGATGAGAATTGCAGGAGTATAACTGAGTTAGGAAACATTTTTAGCATATGCTTGTTTTATTTTTAAACTATACCTTGTGTTTGTTCCGGGAAGTCGGGGCGGGGGGGAGAGGGAGGAGGGGTTTTTTGAAGGGAGATGGGGGAAAAGGGGGGGAAGCTTTTTTTTTTGTAAAAACTTTTTCAATAAAAAAAGAGAAAAGAAAATGATTTTAAATACATTGGAATATTATGAAGCACATCCTTAAAAACAAATGGTGTTGATCTTAGATGTGCAGAAAGCATTTGTTAATGTAAATTGGCAATTTATGTTGTCAACTAAAATCTGGATTTTGGTGAGATATTTATTAACATGATAAAGGCAATATACCATAAACGGCAAAGGTAAAAAGAAAGGTTAAAAAAAGGTAAAAGGCAAAGAATTTTAATATAAAAAAAGGCACAAGACAAGGATGTCCACTATCTCCTTTACTATTTATATTGACATTGGAAGTGCTAGATAGAAATACTAGACAAGATATAGAAATTAAATGCATGGAAATAAAAAAGGAATAATATAAACTACAGGCATTTGCGGACGATTTGGTCTTTATCTTGTAAGACCCACAAGAAAATGGACTTAAAATAATTAGGAAAATAGAAGAATATGGTGAAGTTGCAGGACTGAAAATAAATAAAGAAAAAACCAAAATAATAGTTAAAAATGTTACAGACACACAGAAAAAAGAACTAATGAGGAAAATAGGTATACAGATAGTCAAGAAAGTTAAATATTTAGGAATTCAACTAATGGCAAGGTATGTAACAATTAAAGAAGATTATTATAAATTGGTGCAACAAATTAAAAAGAATTTGGAGCAGTGGAAAAATCTACAATTATAATTGATGGGAAGAGTATCCTCTATAAAAATGAATATCCTGCCAAGACTACTATATTTATTTCAAACAATACCAATAAAACTGGATAAAATATTTTGAAGAATTAAATAAAACAATATTAAAATATATTTGGCTAGGGAAAAAAGCAAGGATAAGCTTGAAAATGTTGCAAGATTCTAAAAATAGAGGTGGTTTTTGGCTACCAGATTGGGAATTGTATTATCAGGTTTTGATACTTATTTGGAATAGATTGGCTTGAGGAACAAAAGACTATTGACCTTCGAGGGACATGATCTTGAACTAGATTGGCATGATTTTTTATGGTATGGAAAAAACTAAATACTTAGCTATTTCCAAAGACACTATATTAGGAATGCATTATTATTATTGTTAGTTACGAAGTCGTGTCTGACCAATCGCGACCCCATGGACAATGTTCCTCCAGGCCTTCCTGTCCTCTACCATCCCCTGGAGTCTATTTAAGCTCACGCCGATTGCTTCAGTGACTACATCCAGGCACTTCATTCTCTGCCGTCCCCTTCTTTTGCCCTCAATTGTTCCCAGCATTAGGCTCTTCTCCAGTGAGTCCTTTCTTCTCATTAAGTGCCAAAGTATTTCCGTTTCATCTTCAGGATCTGGCATTTTAGAGCGGTCAGGGTTGATCTCCTCTGGGACTGACCGGTTTGATCACCTTGCACTCCAAGGGACTTGCAGGAGTCTTCTCCAGCACCAGAGTTCAAAGGCCTCAATTCTTTGATGCTCAGCCTTTGACACTCAGAAAATAAAATCTGTCACTACCTCCATTTCTTCCCCATCTATTTGCCAGGAATTGAAAGGGCCGGGAGTCATGATCTTAGTTTTCTTAATGTTGATTTTCAAGCCAACTTTTGCACTCCCCTTTCCCCGCATCAAGAGGCTCTTTAGTTCCTCTTCACTTTCTGCAATTAGACTGGTATCATCTGTGTATCTGTGGTTGTTGATATTTCTCCTTGCAATCTTAATTCCAAGTTGTGATTCTTCTAGCCCTGTATTATTATTAGTATGGGAGAAAATTAAAGAACAACATTATTTGAAAATACCGACCTGGCTTTCCATAATAGAGGCACTGATTTATCCAAATGTTAGTGATATAGAGAATGTTACTAGATATAAAGATATTTTAAATGAAAAGGGGAAACTTTAAACTAAACAGTAATTTAGTGATCAAGGAATTGAGTTAACATGGTGGTCATATGTGGAGATATAATCTAGTTATGAGAAGGATGTTAAAATGTATGGTTTAAATAATTAACAGAACTAGATCAGATACTAACAGGGACAGATGAAAAATTAATAAAATATATAGCCATTTGTTAAGTATTAAGATGGAAGATGAACAAGTAAAAGAGACAATGATAGTATGGGCTAAAATTTTTGGCTATTTGATTGAGTTAGATCAGTGATGGCTAACCTTTTTATCATCGCGTGCCAAAAGCGTGCATGCGCGCGACTGCGCATGTCAGCGCCCATAATGCAATGAGTGTGTGATGTCTCTCCACGCGCCCCACCCACCACACATGCATGACTCCCCATGCATGTGCATGCAACCCTGATGCCTTATTTTGGCCCTAGCAGGGCTCGCTGCAGCCTCCTGGGACCAAAAACAGCTACGGGGGGCATGCCACACCCCTCCATGCTCCCCCCACCCCCGTACATACACCCGCAACCCCACCACCACCCTGTTCATGTGCTTGCAACCCCACCACCACCCCATACAATCTATCCCACCCCCGTGCGCATGCGCCCGTGTCTCCTGCATGCACCCCAACCCCACACTTGTGCAGCAGGGACCCAAAAAGTCAGCTGGCTGGTGGGAGGCGCGCGCACATGCACTGCAGAGCTGAGCTGGAGCAACAGCTTGCGTGCCCACAGAGAGGACTCTGCGTGCCACCTGTGGCACACATGCCATAGGTTTGCCATCACGGAGTTAGATCAGTGGCAGAAATTATGGGATAAAAATTATAAATTAACAATGTCTACTGCCTACAAAGAAAATCTTTATAAAATATTTTATAGATGCCATTTTCCTCCCTCAAGATTAGCAAAGATGTTTATGGATAAAACTGCAAAATGTTGGAAATATCACCAGATACCTGGTTCATATTATCATATGTGGTGGGCATGTCAAAAAGTGAAAAAATATTGGACAAAAATATATACATTGCTTGAAAAAATGATAAAACAGCATATAGATTTGAAACCAGAGTCATTTTTGTTGGGCATTTTACCAGACAAGTGTAACAAAGGGAATGTATATCTGATTTTACATGTATTGACTGCAGCAAGAATAGTATTTGCACAACAATGGAAAAGTGAAGAGATCCCAAAAGATGAAGATGTGTTTAGAAAAGTGCAGAAATAGATAAGCTAACATTTACAATTAAGGAAAAGAAAGAAACTTAATATTTTTTTACTTGGGACTTATTTTATTAATGACTAGCTGACAAAAACAGTAGCTAGAAACAGAAATATATGAAAGGATCAGTGATAAAAGGAAAATACGTTAACTATAGTATGATTATTACTGTTACTAATATTATGACAAATAGTATGATTATTTCTGTTACTAATATTAATATAATTGATAATAATGCAATGAATATTGTTGTAAACACTGTGATTATTATTTCCTAAAATGATTTGTACCCAGTATTCAACTGAAATTGGATTTTTTATACGCTATAAAATAAAATAAAAACTTAAAAAAAGAATTTCAGTGTCCACATTTTCAGTGCTAGGGCAAATCGGTTGTTAATTCATGTGCTGCCCACTTCTGATTCAATTCTATATACTGAAAGCTGCAAAAAAATTCCTATTTTAGACTAAAATATTTTCGATGAGATGATTATACATAGGATAGTAGAATGTGCCGAGATGTATAGGCTCAGGTTAGAAATGAAAGGCAAGGAAGAAACAGAATTTTATGAGGTGTGGTATAAATGGTTAGAACAGAGAAACAAAAAATGTATAGAAATAAATGTAAATAACTGTAAGAGACTCATGACACAGTGCTGTTAACCGTTTGCTGTTATATAAATTGGAAAAATGGAAAATAAAAATTTAAAAATAAAATAAAATATTTTCCCAATTATGTTTTTGTGTTTGTTAATATTATTTACAGTTTACTTGGAAAAGGAGTCCTCAATCTGTTTAGGAGGTAGACAAATTTTGAATTTGAGAATACATTATTACTCTGTCATAAAAAAAGGCTGCACTAGGAGGTATGGTGACTTGCTAGACTCCTATTTACTATAAAGGAAGTCATATTGGTTGCACTCCACTAGCCTTTAGTTTACTCTGCATTTTTTCTGAGCAGGTGAGCACACTTAAAAACAAGGTACTGGCCTACAATTATTTATAATCTTCATTTCTTATAAACATTTCTTGGGTATATTTGTGGCTCAGAAACTTTTCCAGAAATAAATACAATGTTGAGGCTGTTGTTTTGCTTTGTTTAAAGCTTATTAGTTTCCTGCTTATTTGATTAAATTAATTGAAATGAATTGATTAGGTGCAGATATTTATAGAGATATCCATAAGACACCTGGGAGTGCCATCTTAAATAATAGAGTTAAACTATAGATAAAAAAACCTACATCTGGCACCTTCAGAATGTTGTTGCCTACTTCGTTGAAGCTCTATGGTGTATGTTTCAATTGAAACACGATTTGACTTAAATGAAAGGGTTGGACTAGAAACTTTCCAAGGTTCTGTCCAGCCCTATTATTCTATTATTCAATGAGAATGGTTTAAAATAAACTATTCTATATGAGTGGTTTTCTAGACTGCATACTAAAATAGTATTTTCTTCAGTGTTTTGAATAATACATAAGCATCATGCTTGTCATGAAAACTTTCTATTGTGTTTTAGAGCCTGAGGGTTTAATTTGAACTGTGGCTGGCAGAAGACATCTTTCTTTATATTAAATAATTCTTTTGCATTTCTTTGTTTTTCTAAGCCACTGAAAAGCTGGAGAAAACAATTTATAATTGTTATTTTGGAGAGATTAACACATCAATCATTGACATGGTTTTTAAAAGGGCCCTACCAATTATTACCATTTTAAAAATTGCATTAATTTGAAGTTCTAAAAGCAGTTACTAATGGATGGGCCTTATTGAAGTCAGTTGGATTTTTTAGTAAATAAGATTGTAATAACATTATATTTAGGATTGTATTGTTAAGCTTATATTCTTCAGAAGCATGTTATCTGAGATTGATAAAACAGTAGAATAGAGTATGTTTTTGGGGATCACATATGTATGGTAACTTAGTAACTATTGTATTCTCAAAGTTTGCATGAACTTGAACTTTTTACAGTAGTAGATTGCAAAACACTAATTACTTCTATCTAGGAAATACTGCCACTTTAATTATTGGAAATGTATCCTCTTTGTATGAAACAAGTTCTGACTCAAGGTTTTTTTTTCCCTTTGCATTTTCTAATTCCAAGCATGAGCACTGCTAATTTGACTGCATTTTATTGAAGTATTTAAGCACTTTAAAATATTTTTGAATGTGTTTTTTACAAAAGAAATACATTTATTGTGCTGTATTTATGTGGTTTTTAATAGTTTTATGTAGTTTAAAATTGCTACACTTGCATATTAATTCACAATATTCAAAAAAGAAAATGTAATAACGAGTAAAAAGTGTCTGAGGCTGAACATCAAATTGATTTCTGGATCAGGAACTATACGTATTATATAATATGTATAATATATACATAAATATATACATACTCATTTTTATCCTTCCAGTCTCTAATGGAGTCAGGAATGCTCACCTCTTCACATTTTTATTATTTTTAAACTTTTTTTTTTTTGCAACCACCAGAACCAATTGTCTGCTACACTAGATACATAGTTACAGCTGAATATGCATGGCTTCTTTTTCCCCTATTCCAGGACTCCTACTCAGTATTTCTAGAGTGAGATGGACTTCTACCTTCTGTAATAATATGTGGGAATGACCTTGAGAAGGGAGTGGGGGAGACATGCTGCCGAGGGAATTAACCAATAAGAGAGGGTATAACCTACATAATAGTTAGAGAAAAAGACTCAGAAGGGAACCTTCCTAACTGCTTAGGCTGTAAGAGATGGCTGGTGATTTGTATTATCAGACTTGCAAGATTCTGTTAATGGGTTACAATAAAGTAGAATTAGCTCATTTCCTAACTGGTCTATCTGGGAAGGCTAAGACATTTCAGCAAGTTCTGTATTTTAGAATAGTGGCTTTTGCTTGTACTAATGTATTAATGTACTCCTGTGAAGTGAAGGACCAGGGAAGACATGATATCAGTGTTCCAATATTTGAGGGGCTGTTACAGAGAAGAAGGGGTCAAGCTATTTTCCAAAGCACCTGAAGGCCAGACAAGGAATAATGGGTGGAAACTGATCAAGGAGAGTTTCAACCTAGAAATGAGAAATTTTCTGCCAGTGAGAATAATCATCAATGGAATGGGCATTGGTCCTACTGTGATATGCCCTTTCTCTACGTCATCCCAGGAGTGGCCAAGAATGGGTTGAATCGTCTGTTTCCTGTTGAGACCGAGCTGTCTGTTTCTTTTAGTCACGCCTCCTTCCTCCACCTTCCTGCCCCAGTTTCAGAGAGGACGTAGCTGTAAAGACAACTCAAACCATGCAAGCATTAGTTCCCGGACCACAGGCCAAGTGAAAAAGCAGGGTGAAGTTTGGCTGCTCCTGGGACGGCGCAGAGAAAGGGCATATCATGGGGGGTGGGTGGCCAGTGTCACGGTGGTATGGCGTGGAATCCCGGGGCTCTGGAATAATGCTGATATCTCAGCCGATTTAGGGGATCCCCAGGGGATCATAACTGTCCTGTAGAGACAGTGAAGAATGGAGGTGCAGGCTGGCGTGAACAGGGAAGTTACAAGTTCCCTGAAGTGTTGGCATTAGCCTCCGACCCAGTGGCGTGGAAAGGCAGCCATTAGGAGCTGTCAAAAGCCGGGGTGGCCACACGAAAGAAGAAAACAAAAGAGAGCGAGGCGATCATCTGGGAGAGAAACTGAAGTCTTGGAAACAAGATTCATTTTATATTTTTATCTTCTGAACTTTAAAAAAAAGGTTTCTTGGAAGACATGGCAAAGAGGAGATGGGAGGGAGAGGAATAAGATTACCTCCCCACTTCCGGTATAGCGGCAAAAAAGCAAAAGCCATTAATAAAGACTAATTACAGAAAATTGAAAAATCAATTTAATGAATTGAAAGCATATTGGACAAAGAGGTTTTGCATGGCTAATGAATTGTTTCCTGAAAATTAGAATTTTGTAACTGAAAGTGCAAAGTGGAAAGAAGAAAAGCATTTTGTTATGTTTAAGAGTATTTTAAGTTAATTGTAGTGCCATCTAGTGGTGACAGAGAAAACTAAATAGACATACCGAACAAAGGAGAAGATGAGAGCAGAATGACCTTGGAGAATGTTTTGGAAAATGGCAAGAAGATTTTGATAAGAAGTGGTCTTGTGATTCTGTAACAGAAGGAGGGGGAAAAAAGAATGCAAGTTTTTGTAAACCACTAGGATTAAGCTGTCTGTTTTGTTTTTCTTTTTTTCCTTTTGCTTGAGGGACTTTTAAACTTTGGAAGATTTTGGAATAGTGGTATTTTGGAATATTATTATTTTTTCCTTTTGTGTTCTTATTTTTGTTTGTGTCTTTGTTTTTTTTTTTCTTCCCTCTTTTGGCTTTTTCTTCCTGGATTAAAATTTTTGTGATTGTTATGGTTCTTGTTTTTTATTTGTTTTTTTTTCCCATTTTTGTAAATTTTTCTTGGGAGAACATATTTTATACTTTTTCTATTTTTATTGAGTGATTGGACATTTTAAATTCTTTATTGGTGAATTTTTATTTTTGTCCTGATTTGGTTTTTTCTTTTTTCCTTTTGCAATTTTTTTTCCTCTTTGGCTTTTTGGGTGGTTGTTGATTTGTTTTTGGCATTTTGTTTCTCTCCGAAACTATGTGGATTAAGATATCAAGAACCTGAAGAGTTTGACGGATTTGGGAATAGATTTGGAATTTAAATTTGGAATTTAACTAAAAGAAATAGCTGGAATCTAGAATTGGATTATTTGGATTATAAAGTGGGTGGTGTGATTTGAAGAGACAAGATGAAGAAAACAACACAACATCTATCATCAATATCAATATCTACAGCATCGAGTGTTACAGGACAAAAGACAACAGAAACTGCATCACAGCAAGAGAAAATTAATACGGATTTTAAAAACATGTTATAGAACATATATGAAGATTTTAAGGCAAGATTAGATAAGGTGGATGGAAGAATGGAAAAAATGGAAGGAGAATTGAAAGAAGTAAAAGAGATGATAGGGAAAAATGAACAATTGCAACAAATGGAAGAAAAATCAGAGGCAACGGAGAAAAAAGTTGAAGAGATGGAGTATAGACTTACAACCACTGACAAAAATCAGGAAAAATAATTATAACCCTTGAAATGGATAAAGCTGATTATTATTTAAGATTCCAAAATATTGAGGAAGAAAAGGGAGAAAACCTAGCAAAGAAGATTGCAGAGATACTAGCAGAAGTAATGGAAGAAAGCAAGGAAGTAATTTTAAATGGAATTGACAAGATATATAGAATGCACACAAGATATGCGATGAGAAACAATTCACCTAGAGAAATTCATGTTAGATTTAAAGTGAGTAAGAAAACTTTGAGAACAGAGATATTGCAAATGATGAGAAACGCAACGATAAACCACAAAGGGAGAGAAGTAGTGCCACTGAAACAAATTCCAAGAAGTGGCACTGAAACAAATTCCAAGAAGAATGAGACACCTGAGAAAAGAATATCAATTTCTCACAAAATGTTTGATAAAAAGAGGAATAAATTTTAGATGGCTGATTCCAAAAGGAATATTGGTAAACTGGCAAGAGCAAAGATACAGATTAGATTCAATAGAAAAAGTAGAGCTATTTTATGAACAACACTTAGGTCTGCAAGAACAAGAGAGACTGAGAGACAAAAAGGAGATGGACGACAGGAGGAGAAGAAAGAATAGCCAAGGGAGAATAACCAAGGATAACCAAGGGATAGCCAAGGGAGAACAAGAGGAGAGAGCAATAAGAGAAGGAGCAAGAGCAAAAGAAGTTAAAGAATAAAGAGAGATAAGAACGACTAGATTGACAAAACAAGTAAATAAATAAGAAATGGAGGAAGAAATTAAAGTAATATCCCTGAATATAAATGGATTAAATTCTGCAATAAAAAGAAGGAAGATATTTAACAAATTAGAGAAGCTAAAACTAGAAATTATATGCCTACAAGAAGTTCATATTAGAAAGCAACATAAAAAACTTTTGGACCGAATGAAATTGGGGGTGTTGTATACAACATTGGCTTCTCAAAATAAAAAGAGGAATGGTATTTTATATCAAATAGTTCAATCCAAAAAAATATTTGAAGATGAGGAGGGAAGAGTGTTAATGGTAGAAATTGTAATGAACTGTAAAAAAACATTACTTGTGGGAATATATGCTCCAAATGAAAATCAAGAAGAATTTTATGCAAAACTACACAGAAAAATACTAGAATATGAATATAAAGATATTTGCATAATAGGAGACTTTAATGCAATAGTTGATAACGAATTAGATTATAAATCAGCAAAAGTGAATAAAGAACCAAGGAAGACACTTCCAAAAACATTTTATACAATGGTAGTTGAATTAAGTCTACAAGATGCTTGGAGAAAAAGAAACCTAAAGGAAAAGCAGTATACATTTTATTCAAATAGGCATATGATATGGTCAAGAATAGATATGATGTGGATATCTACAGACTTTTTTTTTTTAATTTACATTTATATCTCGCCCTTCTCCGAAGACTCAGGGTGGCTTAGTCTCACTTAGTCTTAGGCAATAGTCTCATTCTATTTGTATATTTACAAAGTCAATTTATTGCCCCCCCAACAATCTGGATCCTCATTTTACCTACCTTATAAAGGATGGAAGGCTGAGTCAACCTTGGACCTGGTGGGACTAGAACCTGCAGTAATTGCAGGCAGCTGTGTTTTAATAACAGGCTTCTTACAGCCTGAGCCACACCGCGGCCCCTCTAATATCTAAGATAGATAAGATTGATATAGAGGCAGATATATGGGCAGACCACAATCCGATAATAATGGTATGGAAAGGCCAAAGAAAAAGAATGAGATGGACATTAAATCAAAGCTTATTAAATGAGAAAGACTTTATACAATATATGGAAAAAGAATTGACATTTTTCTTTAAAGAGAATAGAAAGGAAGATACATCATTGCAAAACATATGGGACACTAGTAAAGCATATATAAGAGGCTTGGCAATGACTTATGCAGGGAAAAGAAATAAACAGAACAGACAAACGCAAAATAAATTGGAGAAGGAATATAAAAAATTAGAGAAAGATTTGCAAAAAAAATCCACAAGATAAAAAAATCAAAAACCTAATGGACTTGAAAAAACATAAATTGAACTTAATTGAGAATGAAGACCTGGCAAGGAAAATAAAATCAAAAAAGCAATTTTTTTTCAAAAATGCAAATAAACCAGGAAGATGGCTGGCATATAAAAGGAAAAAGAAAAAAGAAAGTTGATAACCCAGCTACTAGATCAAGATGGAAAGATATGTTATCGAAATGAGGAAAAGAAAAAATAATTGAGGAATATTACAAAAAATTATATCAGCAAGAGCAGATACCAGAAGGGAAAATAGAACAATATTTGGAAAAAGCAATAATTCCTAAAATACGAGGAGAATTTAAAAAAGCACTAGAAGAAAGAATATCAATGATGGAATTGATGGAGGAGATTAAAAGGCAGAAGAATGGAAAACCCCCGGGACCAGATGGATTACCAGTATAACTATATAAAGAATTGCAAGATGTACTAAGCCATCGGTCACCAAGTAGTGGTCCGCGAGAAAATTTTGGTGGTCCGCAGAAAAATTATTGGCATTTTTTATATTATACTAAATCAAGGGTCCTCAAACTATGGCCCCTGGGACGGATACATGCAATGAATGTTTGTGTTGCTGCGGAAATCTCCCCCTTTGGGGTCTTTTTGTGTGGGTCAGAGAGGGCAGAAATTCCAACTTGGGTTCTGCTTCGGCCTCCTGGTGCAGGGCTTTGGGCAAAGGCTGGAGGGAAGAGCCAGAGGGCCTCGTTTGAGTGGGACCGCCTCATGGCCTGGAACTGGCTGACCATCTCAGCCCGTTGAGCCTCCAGGCGCCAGTACCTGGCTTTGCACTCCCACAGGTCTTCCCTCTGCTTGGATAGCCTATGCTCCTAGTCCTCAGTGAGGTGCTTCTGCTGAGCCTCCTTGGTCAGATCCAATTTGAACTGAGCTAGCTGTTTTGCCAACTCTTTCTCATGGTGGCTGCTTAGCTCCAACAACTGCTTCCTGTTGAGGCCCTAAGGAGCCTGGATGGGCAGGTGAGGAGGGGCTTGGAGGGGAGAGACAAGTAGAGGCTGGTGAGGCGCCCTTCAATGTAAGTGATATCAAGTTGACCACGCCAACCCAGTAACATGATCACCTAACTATGCCCACCCAGCCAGTCATTAGGTAGATCATATTAGTGGTCTGCGGGATTTAAAATTATGAATTTAGTGGTCCTTGAGGTCCCAAAGGTTGGTGACCCCTGTACTAAGCGAAAAAATGTTACAAGAATTTAATGATTTATTAATAGAAGCCAAGGCGCCGAACTCATGGATGGAGGCATATACAACTCTTATACCAAAAGAAGAAACAGATTTACAACAAATGAAGAATTATAGACCAATTTTACTATTAAATGCAGATTACAAAATATTTGCATCAATTATGGCGGACAGATTGAAGAGGTTGCTAAATGAATTTATACATTCAGATCAAAATAGTTTTTTGCCCAAAAGACAAATTAGAGATAATATACGAATTATATTAGATACATTGGAATATTATGAAGCACATTCAGAGAAACAAATGGCATCATTATTTTTAGATGCGCAGAAGGCATTTGATAATGTGAATTGGCAATTTATGACCACACAATTACAAAAGATGGACTTTGGGGATAGATTTATAAATATGGTTAAGACTATATATAAAGACCAGTTGGCAAAGGTAAAAATAAATGGTGAAAGGGAGACGACTTCCGGTATCCGGTGGCAACGGACGTCTGGAAGGCTTCTCCTGCCTCCAGTGTCCGAATAGGTGTTCGAAAGGACACCTGCCGCAGACGGCTCGCCAGCCGATATACAGGACTGGGGGACCGATGCTGGCGCGTCCTAGGCTCGGCGGGGTTCGAGGCCACAGGCCGCGGCCATTATTTTGGTCGCCGCCTGGGCTGTGCCCGTGACACCGGGCTTTGGATTTATAATTGCAGCAGCCTGGTGGTGAACAGGAGCGGAGAAGAATTGAGGAATGAAGAAGGAAGGGATATCGGCAAATGTGAGTGGAGTGCTCCGGTGCGGGGGTTTTCTCCCTGCGACTGGAAGGAATCGAATCACTTTGGAGAGAGGAGAACTTAAAATAACAAGATTACGGTTTTGTGGAGCTCTGGAGAAAGAGGTGATGGAGAAATTTAGGAGGGAGGGTTTGAGGCCCCCTCCTCTGAGGAACAATGGTGGCGTCCAGCTTCCGCCTTCACTATGAGAATCTTGATGACATCACTTCCCTTGACTTCCTGGTTGACTAACTGTACTCTGGACTCGTTGCTCCTGTGAGTGCCCCTGGTGGATCCGGAGGAAATTATAAGGATACTGTGCTTGCCTGAGGATTTTAAAATTTTTTTAAATGGCAAAGGTCAGAGACCAACTGCTGGAGAAATGGAGAATTGTGGAAAAGTTATCTAATATGGACAAGAAACTGGATGAAATAAGAGCAGAAATTGTGACTATCCAAAAGGATTTAAAGGATACTCAACAAGTCTCAGCAGAAAATAAGCAGAAAGTGGAAGGTCTGGAGGGTGAGATGCGGGCAGTGCAGAAAAGAGGCGACAAGCAATGCTGTGCTTGGACTACAGATGGATAAAATGTCTTATTTCCTTAGGTTTAAAGATTAGAACGAACTGGACCAAGAAGACTAGAGAGGTGTTGTGACTAAACTGTTGGGAGAATTTGTTGGGAGAGGTGTTGATTTTATGAATTGGGATGTGGATCGAGTTTATAGAGTTAATTCACAATATGCACGCATGCAGTTCCTAGAGAGGTTCATGTCAAATTTGTGAAAAGAGGCGAGATGAAATTCTTAGAAAACATAGGAGTGGGGCACTGACTTATAGGGGCAGGAGATAGCCATTCTGAGGCAGATTCCCAGACAGGTACGTGAAATGAGAAAGAAATATTATTTTTATCAAGCAAATTGTACCAGAAGGAGTGGGCTTCAGATGGCTGATGCCAGAGGATTGATGATTTTCCGGGAGGGCATTACGAAAAAATTAGTACAATTGCGGAGGCTGTGGCCTACGTGGAGGAACACAAAGCCCTCCTGGATTTAGATGACCCAGGAATTGAAGAAGGAGGTTATAGACCATGGGGCGGAGGCGGCTGCCGCTGTTGCGGCCCTGGAGTTGGGTCAGGCTGAACCCAGAGTTCTGAGATCCAAAACTAGGAAGTGACAAAGATATTTGGTATTGTGTTGGTTTTCCTTATTCTCTTTCGTATGATATTCTGATTATTCTTGACCCTTCCTTATTGTGTAAGATTGAAACTTAGCTACTTCGTATCACCTGCTTGCCATATGGCTGTTGTATGTGTTTAAAATTTTGAGTAAAATTCTTATCATGTATAAGAAAAATGAAAATTTACCATACCTGATATGTATTTGCATAAATTTTTTTTTGACCAATAAAAACTTTTTATATAAAAAAATAAAAAAAAAAAAAAAAATAAATGGTGAAATGACAGAGAAAGTAGATATCAGAAAAGGAACTAGACAAGGATGTCCGTTATCTCCATTGTTATTCATCTTGACGTTAGAAATTTTAAACAGAAAAATAAGACAAGATAAAGAAATAAAAGGAATGAAAATTAAAAGAGAAGAATACAAACTACAAGCATTTGCGGATGATTTAGTATTTATTATGGAAGAACCAATTGAAACAGTCCCAAAGTTAATGCAACAAACAGAGGAATATGGAGAATATTGAAAATAAATAAAGACAAGACAAAAATTATAGTTAAAAATATGAGAGAAAAACAAAAGAAACAATTCAGAAGCTAGATATTCAAATAGTGAAGAAAGTGAATTATCTAAACATCCAATTAACTTCAAGATGTATTACAGTGAAGGAAAATTACTATAAACTGAGAAACCAAATTGAAATAGATTTGGAAAAATGGAAACATCTGCAATTATCATTAATGGGAAGAATAGAGTTAATCAAAATGAATGTACTGCCCAGAATTTTGTTTTTCTTTCAAACAATCCCGATAAAATTGGAGAAAAAATATTTTGAGAGTTTGAATAAAATATTGTGGAAATATATATGGCAAGGAAAGAAAGCAAGAATTAATATCAAATTGCTTCAAGATTCTAAGATTAGAGGAGGATTTGGTCTACCAAACTGGGAACATTACCACCAAGCGGTGATGTTAACTTGGGTTAAAGAATGGATTTTACTGAGAAATACAAGGGTATTGACTTTGGAAGGACATGATTTGCAACCAGGCTGCCACGCGTTCTTATGGTATGGAAAAAAATAGGATACATGGATACTTCCAGAGACATTGTGTAAGAAACGGCTTGCTAACAGTATGGGAGAGAGTGAAAGAAAAACATCCAAATATGTTTAACATGAATAGTATTGTATAGTGTAAGGACATCTTAACAGAGAAGGGAGAACTAAAACAGAAACAAGACTTAGAAAAACAAGGGATTGAGACTGATTAGTACACAAGATTGCAAATACAAAAAAGATATGATAAAGATTTGAAACAACATGGTTTTAACTTGGGGGAATCAGAGTTGGATCAGATAATGACTGGATGAAAAAATGATTAAAGGATTGTATAATAGCTTATTGCAAGTTAGACTAAAAGATGAAGAAGTAAAAGAGACAATGATAACATGGGCAAAAAATGTTGGTTATGCAATAGAATTAGAGAAATGGCAACAACTATGGGAAAAGAATGATAAATTGACAATGGGAACTACATATAAAGAACATTTATATAAAATGTTTTATAGATGGCACATGCCACCAGAAAGATTAGCAAAAATGTTTCAAAATAAATCAGCGAAATGTTGGAAATGCTCGCATTTACCAGGATCATATTACCATATATGGTGGACATGTACAGAAGTAAAAAATTATTGGTCTAGAATACAGACATGGTTAGAGGAAATGTTACAAAAACCTATAAAATTAAAGCCAAAGATCTTTTTATTGGGTATGTTGCCAGAGGGATATAGCAAAGAAGATATGTATTTAATTATACACGTAATAACAGAACAAGAATTGTATTTGCACAAAATTGGAAGACAGAGAGAATCCTGTCAGAAGGTGAAATAATAAAACAGATTTTGGATTGTGCGGAAATGAATAGATTTAACTTTAAGAATAAAAGATAAAGAGAATCGATGTATTTCAAGACATGGGAAAGATTCTGTGTATGGTTAGGAAAGAGATATTAATAAAATATGATAGATAAACAATTTAAATAATGGAAAATTAAATGAGGGAAATGACAAAAAAGAAATAGAAACCCAGATAATGCCAGAGTAAATGGAAAAGGGGGATGGGGGGAAGAAAGAAGATTATAAATATAAATGTACAATTATGAACTGATAGATTGGAAAAGAAGCTGAAACGAAAGTATAGAATATTAGAAAACGAGTTGCTCGGTAACCAAGTTAGGGAAATATTATACAACCAAGAAGAAACAAAGAAAGAAGAGAGGAATAGAGGGTAAGATAGAGGAGGTGAAGGAGAGAAAGGAATGGAAGAAAGGGGAAGGAGAGAAAGATAAGATAGGGGAGAAGAGTAGGGCAGAAGGTGAGAAAGGAGGAAAAGAGAGGAGTGAGGAAGGGGAAGGGGAAGGAGAGGAGGAGGAATAAAGTAGGAGAGGCGAGGAGTGAGGGAGGGAAAAGAGAAGAAGGTTTGCTCTGAAATGAAGGGAAAGAAAGGGTAGAAGAGCAACCCCAAATGTAATTAAAATATTTTATCTTTGTGCTTTCTTCTATGTATGACTATCTATGGACAAGAAAATGTACATTTACAATATCTGTATAAGAAAATAAAAAAAAAACTTTTTATATATATATAAAAAGAAAGGGCGTTATCATGGTAGAACCAATGCCCATTCTCCTGCAAGCTCCCAGGAGTGGCCAAGAATGGGAATTACCAAAGCCTCCCCCAATCACGGGTGGGAAGCCACTTGGCCAGAACCTGTAGCCTCCCCATGTACATGTTATAACACCCTTCGCCCAAATGATGCCTCAGCCGAAGCATAGACGTCAACCTTGTAATGACGGATAAAGGGTGAGGGGAAAGCCCAGGTGGCAGCTCTGCAGATGCCCTCAATAGAGGCCTGCGTTGCCCATGCTGCAGAGGTGGCAGCACTGTGAGTGGAATGGGTTGTTACCCCCCTAGGCGTTGGTTAGGCCTGGACCTGATAGGCCATTGCTATACAAGGCTGCAACCAACGGCCTATGATAGAAGGGGTCATCTTGGCACCTGTAGAAGAGGGATGGAAAGACACAAAGAGTGCTTCCGTCCAACAAGAGTTGGGTGTCCTCTTGATATAAATCTTGAGAGCCCTCCTAACATCCAAAGTGTGCCAACTGTGCTCCAGGGCATTTGAAGGTCCTGGGCAGAAATCAGGCAAGATAACCTCCTGGGCCCTGTGGAACCTGGAGTTTACCCTAGGGATGAAGGAAGGATCCATCCGGAGGACTGCCCTGTTAGGATGGAAAATGCACAAATCCTGTTGGGACTGTAAGAGCTGCCTGTTTGGAAATGCATCTGGCAGAAGTGATAGCCACCAAAAACGCAACCTTGAATGTTAAGAACCGTAAACTCACTGTCCATAAGGGTTCGAAAGGTGCTGATGTCAGGGCCTGGAGTACTTTAGATAAATCCCATGTGGTGTATTTATGGACTACCGGTGGTCTGAGGTTAACCGCCCCCCTTGATAAACCTTCTAAGAGCCAGTTCATGAGCCACTGATAATCTTTTCCCACACCACAAGACCGTGGACAGTGCTGCAACCTGTCGATGAAGGGTGTTGTGGGATAGACCTTTGTCCAGCCTGTCCTGCAAAAATTCTAGAACATGTGGTACTGCAGCAGAGGTGGGGTCAAGGTTCTGAACTCCACACCATTTGACAAATGCTGTCCATGTTGAATCGTAAATATGATTCGTAGATGACCTGCGGGAAGTCTGGATGGTTCTAATGACCCTGGAGGAAAACCCATGTTTCCTCAGGAGTCTCCCTTCAAGTGCCAGATGGTTAAGTTGAGCCACTGAGGCTCCAGATGTTGTAAGATCCCGTGGCTGAGGGAGATCCTCTCCTGGGAAATCCTCCAGAGCTGAGACACTGAGAGGCCCACTAGGTCCGCAAACCATGGGCATCTGGGCCAGTGGGGGGCAACTAAAAAGACTTGAGCCCGCTCCTGTATGACTGGCTGAATGAGTGGAAGAGGTGGAAAAGCATAAAGTAGGCCCTTGGGTCAAAGGCTACGTAAGGCGTTGGTCCCCTCCACCCCCGGTGACGGGAATTATTTATTTATTTTATTTATTTTATTTAATTTTTATACCGCCCTTCTCCCGAAGGACTCAGGGCGGTGTACAGGCAAAAGTAAAACAACACAATATACAGATTAAAATACCATTTAAAAACTTATTAAATTAGCCTGAGATTAAAAATTTTCCATACTAAAAACCCCATTTAAAATTAATAAAATTTCCCCTTAAAACTAATTTAAGCCAGCCCCGCGCGGATAAAAAGATGTGTTTTTAGTTCGCGACGAAATGTCCGGAGGTCAGGTATTTGACGTAAACCCGGGGGAAGCTCATTCCAGAGTGTGGGCGCCCCCACAGAGAAGGCCCTTCCCCTGGGGGCCGCCAGCCGGCATTGTTTGGCGGACGGCACCCTGAGAAGTCCCTCTCTATGGGAGCGTACGGGTCGGTGGGAGGCATGTGGTAGCAGCAGGCGGTCCCGTAAGTACCCAGGTCCTAAGCCATGGAGCGCTTTAAAGGTCATAACCAACACCTTAAAGTGCACTCGGAAAGCCACAGGCAGCCAGTGCAGCCTGCGCAGGATCGGTGTTACATGGGAGCTACGTGTAGCTCGCAGCTGCATTCTGGACTAACTGAAGCCTCCGAGCGCACTTCAAGGAGCCCCATGTAGAGAGCATTACAGTAATCCAAGCGAGAGGTAACGAGCGCATGAGTGACCGTGCATAAGGCATCCCGATCAAGGAAGGGGCGCAACTGCCGGACCAGGCGAACCTGGTGGAAGGCCCCCCTGGAGACGGCCGTCAAATGATCTTCAAACGACAGCCGATCGTCCAGAAAGACACCTAAGTTGCGCACCCTGTCCTTTGGGGCCAATAACTCGCCACCAACAGCCAGCCGCGGCTGCAGCTGACTGAATCGGGGTGCTGGCATCCACAGCCACTCCGTCTTGGAGGGATTAAGCTTGAGCCTGTTTCTCCCCATCCAGACCCGTACGGCTTCCAAACACCGGGACAGCACTTCAACAACTTCATTGGGGTGGTCCGGGGTGGAAAAGTACAGCTGGGTGTCATCAGCGTACTGCTGGTATCTCACCCCGAAACCACTGATGATCTCACCCAACGGCTTCATGTAGATGTTGAATAGAAGGGGCGAGAGAATCGACCCCTGAGGGACCCCACAAGTGAGGCCCCTCGCGGTCGACCTCTGCCCCCCTGTCAACACCGTCTGCGACCGGTCAGAGAGATAGGAGGAGAACCACCGATATACGGTGCCTCCCCCCAACCGGCGCAGCAAGATACCATGGTCGATGGTATCGAACGCCGCTGAGAGGTCTAATAGGACCAGGGCAGAGGAATAACCCCTGTCCCGAGCCCTCCAGAGATCATCCACCAATGCGACCAAAGCTGTCTCCGTGCTGTATCCGGGTCGGAAGCCGGACTGGAACGGGTCTAGATAGACGTCTTCATCCAGGTATTGAGGTAGCTGTCGCGCCACGGCACTCTCTACAACCTTCGCAACAAAGCGAAGGTTGGAGACTGGACGATAATTACCCAAAACAGCTGGGTCCAGGGAGGGCTTCTTAAGGAGGGGTCTCACCACCGCCTCTTTCAAGGCGGCAGGGAAAAACCCTTCCAACAAAGCGCTGATAATCCTCTGGAGCCAGCCTCGTGTCACCTCCTGAGTGGCCAGTACCAGCCAGGAAGGGCACGGGTCCAGTAAACATGTCGTGCCGTGAAGCCTCCCCAACAACCTGTCCACGTCCTCGGGAGCCACAGGGTCAAACTCATCCCAAATGGACTCAACAAGACGTGCCTCCTCTCCCTCGCTTGGATCATCCCAAATTCGATCCAGACCGTCCCTCAGCTGAGCGATTTTATCGTATAGATAACCGCTAAACTCCTCGGCTCGTCCTGCAAGGGTCATCCGCACCTCCTGATGTAGGAGGCGGGTGACCCAACAAGCGGCGGGCGGTTATCTGCCGGCGCAATGAGGGTGGGCGTGGGCGCCTCGCTTCCCTCATTGCCACTAGGTAGGTCCTAGAATAGGACCTAACTAGTGTCCGATCAGTTCGAGCGACTGGACCTCCAGGTGCTCTCCAGGCGTCTTCTCCGGCGTTTCATCTCCCTCAGCCCCTCGGAGAACCACGGGCGGTCGAGATCTCGCCGGGTCAGAGGCCGCAAAGGCGCGACACGGTCCAAGGCCCGGCGCGGCCTGTTCCCAGGCCACGACCAGTTCCTCAGTCGTGCCGTGGGCCAGTTCCTCAGGGAATGGCCCAAGCTCCGTCAGGAACCTCTCGGGGTCCATCAGGCGCCTGGGGCGGAACCACCGTATAGGTTCCGTCTCCCTGCGGTGGTGGATGGCGGGTCGGAGGTGTAGGCGAAGGAGAAATGATCCGACCATGACATTGGTTCCGTTACTAAATCATCTAATACCAGATCATTTAACCACTGTCCAGAGATATAAAGCAGATCCAGTGTGCCTCCCCCCGTGTGCGTAGGGCCATCATTTACTCGAATCAGGTCCAAGGCCGTCATGGAAGCCAAGAACTCCCGAGCTGCCGTCGATGAGCCAGCTGATGGCAGGTTGAAATCCCCATGACAATAAGTCTGGGGTCTCAACCGCCACAGCAGCAAGTACCTCCAACAGCTCAGGCAGGGCTGTGGTCACGCAGCAAGGAGCCAGGAAAACCCTTCCAACAAAGAAGCGTTGATAATCCTCTGAGCCAGCCTCGTGTCACCTCCTGAGTGGCCAGTACCAGCCAGGAAGGGCACGGGTCCAGTAAACATGTCGTGCCGTGAAGCCTCCCCAACAACCTGTCCACGCCCTCGGAGCCACAGGGTCAAACTCATCCCAAATGGACTCAACAAGACGTGCCTCCTCTCCCTCGCTTGGATCATCCCAAATTCGATCCAGACCGTCCCTCAGCTGAGCGATTTTATCGTATAGATAACCGCTAAACTCCTCGGCTCGTCCTGCAAGGGTCATCCGCACCTCCTGATGTAGGAGAGAGCGGGTGACCAAACAGGGCGGCCGGGCGGTTATCTGCCGGCGCAATGAGGGTGGAGGCGAGAACGCCTCGCTTCCCTCATTGCCACTAGGTAGGTCCTAGAATAGGACCCAACTAGTGTCCGATCAGTTCGAGCGACTGGACCTCCAGGTGCTCTCCAGGCGTCTTCTCCCGCGTTTCATCTCCCTCAGCCCCTCGGAGAACCACGGGGCCGGTCGAGATCTACGCCGGGTCAGAGGCCGCAAAGGCGCGACACGGTCCAAGGCCCTCGCCGCGGCCTGGTCCCAGGCCACGACCAGTTCCTCAGTCGGGCCGTGGGCCAGTTCCTCAGGAATGGCCCAAGCTCCGCCAGGAACCTCTCGGGTCCATCAGGCGCCTGGGACGGAACCACCGTATAGGTTCTGTCTCCCTGCGGTGGTGAATGGCGGTTCGAAGTCTAGGCGAAGGAGAAATGATCCGACCATGACATTGGTTCCGTTACTAAATCATCTAATACCAGATCATTTAACCACTGTCCAGAGATATAAAGCAGATCCAGTGTGCCTCCCCCCGTGTGCGTAGGGCCATCATTTACTCGAATCAGGTCCAAGGCCGTCATGGAAGCCAAGAACTCCCGAGCTGCCGTCGATGACGAGCCAGCTGATGGCAGGTTGAAATCCCCCATGACAATAAGTCTGGGGGTCTCAACCGCCACAGCAGCAAGTACCTCCAACAGCTCAGGCAGGGCTGTGGTCACGCAGCAAGGAGCCAGGTACGCGATCACCAAGCCCAACTGATTCCTATAGCCCCACCGCACATAAAGGGATTCACAACCGGCAATCTGAGGAATAGTGGCCTCCCTCGGCTCTAGATCCTCCTTGATAACAACCGCCACCCCCCCACCCCTACCTTGGACCCTCGGCTGATGAAATGCTCGGAAACCTGGAGGGCACATCTCAACCAGGGGGACCCCCCCCTCTGGGCCCAACCAGGTTTCCGTAATGCCCATAAGGTCCGCGGACTCCCCCTGAATAAGGTCGCAAATCAGAGGAGCCTTATTAACCACGGACCGGGCATTACATAACATCAGCCTAAGATCCAAGCTCTGAGGATCACGACCACCCGAGGAACGGGTAGGGACTGAGGGGCCGGAGCACGCGATCGCTTTTAGACATCGAACGCGTGCTCCCACAACTCGCACGGCCCTCCCCGCCATATCTGCCTCTCCCACTTACCGTACAGATCGAACATCCCTCTAAACCTGGAACGTCCTCCCCCCGCCTTCAGACAAGATGGAATAGTGTCGCGAACTAGCACAGGGGCTGGATCCCTCCCCGACGGGTTTTCACCCCCACCCGTCGAATCCCTCTCCCCCCTTAAAAAACCCTTATTTAAAAAACGGTTTAAAAAACCCCACAGATTCTTCTTCCTCGCATGCCACCTCTCCGGGTCCCAAGACCCCTCGTTAAGGCCGGCCATCGATAACCCGGAGGGCCATTCCTGCGAGGCGGGGGAACCTCGCAGTCGGAGAAGGTCAGCGGACGAATATTTCATGCTAAAAGATTAAATAACAGTGGGGAAAAAAAAGGTGTTCCCTAGCCACTTGATGTTATCGTAGCCTGTGGACAAAGTCAGGACAGTCACAAACCAGGGCCAAATGCCCGGTAAGGGTAATAAATAAGATGGAAGTTTGGCTGATGGATTCCGCCATTCAGTACTGCCCATAATGGATACAGCAAAAGTTTTTGCCCGCTGGTGCCGCCCATAATCAGGTCCAAGGCCGTCCACGATTGATGCCATCAATAAATAAATAAATACCGGGGACAGGAAAAAAGTTTTCAGCCGCAGATGTCGAATGATGGTATATATAAGAGTCAGCTAAAGTTCTAAAATCCAAAATGTCCAAGCTACCTGTGTCCAATGTCTGTGGTGCCGCTGAAAATAGTCCAGCAAAACAATCCAGCCGCCAGCCGCTGATGATAAGTGCGGACCATAACGCAGCCAGACAATCCCAGATGTTGCCAATGGAACCATCAGATGGGTGGAATCGTAGAAACCATGCTGCTGAGCCATGCCACTGAAGGATAGAGCGGCGGAACATCCAGCCGCCGATGGACATATGCGGCTGGCAGCAGCAAACCACGATCCAGCCCGGCCATTCCTAGCGAGCGCCGCTCCGCGCCCCTCCAGAATGGCCGGCGCCATCTACCGTTGCCACTGATGGTATCAGTGCCGCTGCTGCTGGTATCCAAGCCGCTGCTGGTATCACTGCCGCTGGCCAGCCTACTGCACCCCCCAACTGGTCGCTGATGTCCGAGCGACCGCTTCGCCAGCCGGCTCATTTCCGCGGGCCCGTTTCCGCGGACGCCCAACCAAAATGGCCGCCGGCAACCGTCCACCGCTCGCCCGCCTCTTCAGCCCCGTTCCCGGCAGCCGAGGGTCTAACAAGACCCAAAGATCTCATTTCGGCTGCCGGAAAGATGTTCTGTGGGGCGGCGGGCCCAGATAGCTTGAAAACACCCCCGAGGCATCGCGGCTAGAAAAAACGCCAACCCACCGCCTGCATGATTCTCAGATCGCCGCCATTTCCGCACATGCGTAGAGAGAAAAAATGGTGAAATATTGAGGAAGCGGAGCATTTTGCTGGGAAGCAAACAGGTCTGCTAGTGACTGACTGAATCTGACTGTCAGCTCCTGAAAAAGATTGGGATGTAATCTCCATTCTGCATTGTCCGCTGTGGACCGGCTGAGGCGGTCCGCCTGTGTGTTTGCCGACTCCGCGATATGCTCCACTTTGAGAGAAAGTAAATGCTTCTCCGCCCACCTCACCAAGAGCTTTGCCTCTGTCATGAAGCTCCTGGAGTGAGTGCCTCCCTGACGATTTATGCGTGCCTTGGCTGTTACATTGTCTGTGAGGATGAGAATATGTTGGTGCTGTACTATGTTCTTGAAGTGGTGAAGGGCAAGGTGTGCTATCGAAAGCTCCAGCCAATTGATGTTGTGAATCAGGTCCGCTGCAGTCCAGCGGCCCTGAGCCACGTGGCCCTGAAGGTAGGCTCCCCAGCCCAAAAGGCTGGCATCTGATGTTATCATGATGTGACTGGGCTCCTTGAAGAGACAGCCCTTGTCCAGTGCTGAAGACATCCACCATTGGAGGGAGTGTAATACATTTGGGGGAACACTCACCTTGGCCTGTGAGCTGCTGTTGCCTGACTGTTGGTATGGGAGCAGAAACCAGTGAAGGGTCCTGGCGTACAGCCTTGCCCATGGCACTATTGAGATGCATGACACACACATCCCCAACAGCCTGGCTGGTAGGGCAACGGAAACCCAACGTTCTGAGCTTACCTGTCAAAGCAGAGCAGTCAAGTTGTCCTTGCGGTCTTGGGAGAGGAAGACCTGTCCCAGCCTGATGTCGATTTCCATCCCCAATTGCAAGAGTCTCGTGGCCAGAACCAGCTGACTCTTTGGGAAGTTCACAGAGAACCCGTGTTGTCATAAAATGGTGATTGTTGTCTGCAATGCCTCCCTGGCTTCTTTGAAAGAGGACGCTTGCACAAGAATGTCATCTAAGTCAGGGGCTTGCAAAGCTGGCTGAGGAATTCTGGGAGTTGAAGTCCACAAGGCTTAAAGTGGCCAAGGTTGAAGACCCCTGGTCTAAGTAGCATTGTAGACAAATAGGGATTGATTGAAGGTAAGCCGCCAGCGCCTCCAGAACCTTGGTGAAGACTCGTGGCACCAATGCTAATCCGAAGGGCAAGGTAGTGAGGGCAAGGTATTGGTAGTGAGTCTGTTTAAAGCAGAAGCGAAGATACTGATGATGTGCCAGGAGGATTGGCACATGGAGATAAGCCTCCGTAAGATCGATTGATGCCAGGAAGTTGCCCTCCTGAACCCCCTCTAGGATGGTGGCAAAGGAGTTCATTTTGAACCATTTGTAAACCAGATACAGATTTAATTTTTTTAGATTTAGAATTGCCCTCCACCCCCTTGAAGAGTTTGGAACCATGAAAAAGGTGGAGTAAAATTCCTGACCCCTCTGGCACTCCAGAAATGCCTCGATTGCCTGAATCTCCAGCAGGTGCTGGATGGCAGTTTCCAGGAGACTTTCCTTTTTGCTGGTTCGAGGAACAGGGCAGCTCACAAAGTGGTTAGGGGGAGTAGAGAGAAAGTCCAAACTGAGGCTGAGCCTCACTGTATTGAGGACCCAGAGGTCTCTCGTTATTATCTCCCATTGGGGGCAAATAGAGCCAATTGGCCACCAATGGGGGCTCTGGACATGTAGTCATCATGGACTACAAAAGGCGTGACCTCCTGCTCCTCGAAAGGGCTGTTTGCTCTGGAGGGTTTGCCTGGGCTGGGTGCAGTACCCTGCCCTATCCTCTTGGGGTTCTGCTCGCTGAGGAAAAAACCGCCAAGTCTGCTGAAATGAAGGACTGGAATCATATCGATATGAGGGTTTATGATAATATGGAGTAGTGCGCCTCTCCCCTCTTTTTAAAGGAGAATGGAGCCTGTTTTCACCGGGTGGAACCCTCTGTTGCATCTGTTGCAACCACAGCAATGAAGTACGATTAAAAAATGAGGCTGCAGATGCAGCCTTAATCGCCCAAGCTGAGGATTAGTGCGCCTTGCGCAATGTCAACTCCACTTTTTTATCCTCTGGCTTCAGTCCCTCCACTATATCTCCTGATACTAATGAGGGAGAGACAAGTGATGCCATTGGCAAATTGACCTTGCAGATGGTCCTCCAATGCTGGTAAGGTAAAGGTAAAGGTTCCCTCGCACAGATGTGCTAGTCGTTCCCGACTCTAGGGGGCGATGCTCATCTCCATTTCAAAGCCGAAGAACCAGCATTGTCAGAAGACGTCTCCATGGTCATGTGGTCATGTGACTCAATGCCAAAGGCGCACGGAATGCTGTTACCTTCCCACCAAAGGTGATCCCTATTTTTCTACTTGCATTTTTTGCATGCTTTCAAACTGCTAGGTTGGCAGAAGCTGGGACAAGTAACGGGAGCTCACTCCGTTATGTGGCACTAGGGATTCGAACCGCTGAACTGTCGACTTTTCGATCGACAAGCTCAGTGTCTTACCCACTAAACCAATGTTTATTTTGTTTTTATTAATGTTTTTACCATCTAGCACCAGCCAATGCTGGTGCTAGATGGTATAAATGGCAGTCAAGACCACTTGGAGTAGGGAAGGACCCTGGCTGTGCCCCTTGTTATTGCACCACATCAATGAACAATTGTGGAGCTGGAACATCTTCCTGCACAGTGGCCGGTTTGGAGAAAAGATGATCACTGGGATTTGTAGGTCCCGATGTGCTGAGTGAGGGGTCTAACCCCATCCCTGCAGTCACCCGAGCCTTGTGTAGAATAGATTTAAACATAGTAGGAGGAAAAGGTCTGGAGAAAGCTGGCACATCGGGTGTTAAATCTTCATCCTCCAACAAGTCTACTTCACCTTGACTCCCTTCTTGTATTAGTGAATTCTCTCCATCAGAAGATCCATCCTGAGATTGGGACTCCTGCCAATAGGACTGGTCCCTTGTTACATGCTCTCCTTGAGGGTGTCTAGTGGAAGCTTCCACTGGAGGGGCTACAGGCTTAGAGATACTGCACAATTTATCTTCAATTGCTTAAGACACTCCTCAATGAGCAATTTAAAATCAGCAGGTAAATCAGAAAAGGCCTCACCTTGCTTCAAGCCAGCTGCAGTCGGTGTAAATGTTGCTGAGACCTCTTTCCTAGAGGTGGAAGGTTGAGCTGCAGCAGCAGTAGAAGCTGGGCAAAAAACAGAATCTTGCACAAAAGCAGAATCAGCATTAGGTGACAAGTTAAAAGAATGCTCGCTTTCTACCTCTGGAGACAAAGATTGGGTAATTACAGGCTGATGAGTCAGCAACCTCTTAGTAGAACCAGGGCGGGAATTATCCCTTTCAGCCCTGTTAGGGGCTTGCTGGGGCTGCTCTTTTTCAGCTCTTTGAAATTGTTTCTCCAGAGTTTTATGTCTCCTACTGGCATCTTTTTCAGAAGTTTTAGATAGCTTCTGCTTCCCCTGGGCCCCAGATTGGGGTGTGGCCTCCTGGAGGGTTGCAACATTTGTATCCAGAGTTGAATTATTGGAACGTTGTTTCTTGGATCTATGGCCAGCAGCTCTTCCCACCATTTCGCATTTTTAAAAATGCAACCATTACAGAAAACTGTTTGCAGCTTTCTATAGCCCAAAGGCCTTCTGCAATCAGTATACCTAGCCGAGACTAGGCAGGGACTTAAAGCCTACCAGGCTAGCAGAGCAAGTTGAGTATGGCTAGCCTAACTAAGCAGGGACTCCAATGGCCTCCACTGAGGCTGTGGCTCCTGGGTATGCCCAGCAGCCGCTGGGCAGGGACTCCACACCTCTTCCTGTGGTCTCTGCCACTGAGTATGCCTAGCCAAAACTAGGCAGGGGCTCCTTCTCGCTCCAGCAAGGGAATTGGGTCCGCAATGACTCACCGAGCTCTGAAGCAAGCAGTCCTTCCAATTCAGCCCCTGAAGCCTCTGCGGACAAGTGTGCCTAGCAAAAGCTAGGCAGGGACTTCAATCACACTCCTGCAATCTAAATTAGAGCCTCCGATGGCTCATGCAGCCCAACTGGCTATACAGAGGAAGCCAATGATCCCACCGGTTCCCTGATCGTTGCTCTCCTCTCAGCCTCAATCCAGGTCATTGATAGACCTTAAGGAGGGAAATCCGAGGTCCCAACAGTTTCCCGCTCCAAGCGATCAGAAGCCTGTATCTCCAAGCCAATCGCGAAACAAACGAGCGACCAGTCGCTGTTAGAAAAGCCAGCCACTGCCTCCAAATGCAATAAAAAGGGCAATTTAGAAAAGGAAAGAAAAAAAATCTCACGATCCTGAAGTCCAGAAGTGGCCAGGAATGCTTTGAAATGTCTCATTCAAGTTAAGACCGAGCTGAAACTGGGGCAGGAAGGAGGCATGGCTAAAAGAAACAGACAGCTCAGTCTCAACAGGAAACAGACAGTTCAACCCATTCTTGGCCACTCCTGGGAGCTTGCAGGAGAACAGCTTGCCTTTGGAAGTTGTGGGAACTTCATCACTGGAGGCTTTTAAGAAGAGATTGAACTGCCATTTGTCAGAAATGGTATAAGGTCTCCTGCTTGGGCGGGGAGGTTGGACTAGATGACCTACAGTACAAGCTCCCTGCCAACTCTGTTAATCTGTATCTGTAAGTACTGGTGCCGATTTATAAAGCTTTAGTAAGACCACATTTACAATATTGCATCCAATTTTGGTCACCATATTATAAAAGAGAAGAGCAACAAAAATGATTATAGGGCTGGAGGCTAAAACACGAAGAATGGTTGCAGGAATTGGGTATGTCGAGTCTAGTGAAAAGAAGGTCTAGGGATGATGTAATTACAGTGTTGCAATATTTGAATGGCTGCCACAAAGAAAAGTGGGTGAACCTATTTTCCAAAGCACCAGAACGCAAGACAAGAAACAATGGTTGGAAACTAATCAAAAGAGAAGCAACCTAGAACCAAGGAGAAATTTCCTAACAATTAGAACAATTAACCAGTGGAATGGCTTGCTTTCAGAAATTGTGGATGCTCCATCACTGGAAGATTTTAAGCAGACACTGGACAGCCACTTGTCTGGAATGGTATAGGGCAGTGATGGCTAACCTTTTTGTTATGACATGCCGAAAATGCACACACACGTGTGCCAGCACCCATAATGCAATAAGTGCGCGAGGCCCCCCTGCATGCACCACTCACTGCACATGCGCACATGCCCCCCCGCTCCCCTGCCCCTTACATGTGCACATGCGACTTCCACGCTTCATTTTGGGCCTAGCAGGCCTTCCTGCAGCCTCCTGGGATTAAAAACAGGGCGCTGGGGATATGCCATACCCCTCCATGCTCCCCCTGTCCCTGTGTATGCACCTGCAAACCCCCACCCCCATGCATGCACCCATGGTCCCCCAGCCCCCTTATGCACATGCGCCCGCATCTCCCACATGTGCCCCACCCCTATATATGCACAGCAGAGACCCAAAAATCAGCTGGCCAGTGGGAGGCGCACGCACATGTATGGCAGAGCTGAGCTGGATGAACAGCTCACGTGCCCACAGAGAGGGCTCTGCGTGCCACCTGTGGCATGCATGCCATCGGTTCGTCATCACACGTATAGGATCTTCTGCTTGAGCAGAGGGTTGGATTAGAAGACTTCCAAGGTCTCTTCCATTAACACTTTTTCTGCTGCTAAAAAATAAGAAACCAGTCATCTATATTCTGCTAACTATATGTTAAGAAATGTGATTGTGGGGTCCAAACTTTTATCGGCCAGTCATTTTTTCTGAAACTGTTATCGGTCATAATCATTTCCTTTCAGAAAATTTAAGAATGCAATGCTAAAAGAATTATTGAGCAGCCTGAATAGAGCCTTTCATTCTGGAATGATCTTATTAAAATTTTGGAAATCCTTTAATTTATATCTCCAGACTTCTTTGTGGAGGAACTAGATTAGGAGTCTATAACATCTGTCTTTAATCCTTTGTATAAGATTCTGGGCACCAGCTAATGTTTTTGTTAAATTAAAATTTGATCACAAAGGATGAAATTGTTTATTTTCCTCATATAACCATATTAAATATACCATTGGTTAATGACAGTAATTGGGACTGAGTACTCTGTCGCTAAGTCACAACATTACATTACTATGCCAACTTAACAACAGCAGTTCCAGTGGCAATCATTAGGCAAATCCCACAGTCATTAGACAAGATGTCACATGATTGCCATTTGCAACCTCTTTGCTAGCTTCCCCATTGACTTTGCTTGTTGGAAGCTGGCAATGAAGGTGGCAAATTGTGATCATGTGACCACAGGATACTGCAACTGCTGAAATTGTGAACCAGTTGCTAAGCACCTGAATTGCAATCGTTTGACTCTGGGGATGCTGTAGTGGCCACAACGTCAATAACCACTGTAAGTCTCCTTGTTTAACACTGTTGTAACTTCAAATAGTTGCTGAATGAAAAGTCGTTAATTGAGACATTCACTTCATAATGTGTTTACCCTTGCACTATGATTGGTTTAGGGGCTGGCCCGTCTACTGGTCTCAGCTGGGAGCCTACCGCTGGCTTCAGCAAAGTGCTATGGAAAACCGGATGCACTTTCCCTAGTAGGTAGGGAAACTTTAGCTGTACTGTAAGGGGATTAATCACTTTCACTGTTGGGAAAGGCCCTATGAATTTTGGTCCAAATTTCTTGCAGGGGAGTTTCAGCCTTAAGTATTTTGTTGAGAGGTAAACTTTGCTCCCTATTTGGAAATTGTTTTGGGGGGCTCGATGCTTATTGGTTTGTACTTTATGGACTTTTGCTGCTTCCTGAAGGGCCTGTTTTGTATTTTCCCAGGCTTTTTTCAGGGACACCATCCATTTGGTTAGTGACGTGGAGGGTGGTTCCCTAGGGAGTTCCGGAATGGGAACAAATTTCATGCCGTTGGTGATCTGGAAAGAGGTCAGACCGATGCTACTATGCACCCGCATTGTTGTATGCCACCTTGGCAAAAGACAGTAATTCTGCCCAGTTGGTTTGTTGATAGTTTATATAGCACCTCAAATATTGCTCAACCATCACATTTGCCCTGTTAGTGGTCAGATGGAACACCGAACTGAGCCCTTGTGAGGACCCGATGGATTTTACAAATTCCCTCCAGAATTTGGCTGTGAATTGGACTCCCCTATCAGAGATAATTCTGCAGGGAACACTGTGCAACCTACAGATGTGCTTAACAAATATTTTATCTAGCTTGTGGGCTGATGGAAGAACTGAGTGATCTATAAAGTGGGCTTGTTTGGAGAACAAATCTATTTACGGTCCAAATGAACGTATTCACCCCACTGTCAGGGAGTTCTACAATGAAGTCCATAGCAATTTCCTCCCATGGCCAGGATGGATCTGCCACCTGTTGGAACAGACCTAGGGGCTTCCCTGGTCTCTTCTTCATGGCTGCGCGTGTGGCACAGCTTTTGACATAGTCCTCAATATCTTTTTTCATCTTTGGCCACCAGAATTGTCTTCTCGCCAGGTGTTGGGTCTTTAAGTAGCCAAAGTGCCCCACCTGCTTGGAATCATGGCTCCTTTCGAGTACTTGGAGGCACAGGCTGTTGGGGACATATAGTTTGGAACCCTTCCATGCTAGCCCATCTCTGAGGGTTAGCAATCCTAGGTTGTCTTTGTACCAAGGGTCGTTTGACAGATTGTTTCTTAGGTTTTGAGTTAGTGCTTCACCATCTCCAGTTCTTTCCGTTGCACTTGCCTTTGGGTGGTGGCTTGAGCGGATGGCTGGGAAGAGGTAAGCATGGCATGAATCACTTCCTCATATTTACTGTTGTATTGGGGCTTTCATGACAGTGTGTCTACTAGAAGGTTTTTCCCTCCAGGGGTATAGTTCAGTGTAAAATTGAAACAATTGAAGTATTGCGCCTTCTGGGCTTGTTTGGGGGAAATTTTCTGTGGAGTCCTAAGTACCTCCAGGTTTTTGTGATCAGTCTATACCTCAAATGGGACTAGGCTGTCTTCTAGGAAATGGCGCCAAGTTAGTAAGGCCCATCAAATTGCATATGCTCTTTTCTCCCATATCGCCCATCTCCTTTCAGTTTCTGTCAGTTTTTTTGGAGGTGTAAGTACAGGGCTGCAAGTTGGAATTTTTCTGAAGGTCTGCGGCTACTACCACATTGCTGGCATCCGCTTGGACAATGAATTGGATGCTCTGGATTTGGGTGTTTTAGGATTGGTTCCATGGCAAACAGACTTTTGAGTGTCTTGAAGGCTTCTGGCAGTCTAGGTCCAGTTCAGTGGTAGTATTCAGCCGGTTCTATCCAGTTTGGCCGAACCAATAGCAGCAGCTGCGGGAGGCTCCTCCCACCCTCCCGGATATCATCACATCCCATTTTTGATGCTCTGCGCATGCACGGAAAGCGCTGCGCATGCACGGAAGGCCCTGCGCATGTGCAGAGGTGCGTGCTCACATTTGCAAACCAATAGCGAAGGTAAGTGAATACCACCCTTGGTATAGTTCAATGGTAGACTTGGTCATGGTTTGACCCCTCCCTCCCATTTTTAGTAGTTTGTGATGAGGAGGGCAATCTCAGCAAATTAGGGATGGACTGTTGGTAAAAGTTCGTAAACCCTAAAAAACTTTGAAACTGTTTGCGGGTGTGAGGGGCTTGCCAGTCTAAAACAGCTTTGAATTTTCCAGAATCCATTTCTATGCCTTCACTAGATACTCAATACCCCAGGTAGTCCAGGCAGGATTGGTGGCATTCACATTTGGAAAGCTTGGTGTATAGTTTGGCCACAAGAGCTTTTTTAACACCTGACCTACTAGTTTAAGAGTAGGTGTTTTTGGTGAAGATGAGAATGTCATCCAAATACCGTATTTTTTGGAGTATAAGGCACACTGCCCCCCTCAAAAGTGAGTGAAAATCTCGGTGTGTCTTATACATCAAACATTGCTTCAGCCATACCTGGGGGGAGGAGATTGGTGCAGCAAGAGCAACAGGCAGCTGATTGGTATTCTGGGATTGGTGGTATTCTGGGAGGCTGATCCAACTGCTAATCAGCTGCGAAGGCTTCAGCATTCCCCTGCTGAGGCAGCAACGCAGAGGTGGGATTGAGCCAGTTCAGCCAAACCATTTGTTAAAGTTGTGTGGAGAATCGGCTGATCCCACCATTGCCTGCCCTGTTTGTCTAGCAGTTTGCCAAGGATGCTCCACTGCCTGCTGCCTGGCTTGGCCTGCTGCCCCACCCCGCCTGTCTTGCCGCTCCCTGCCACCTGTTGCCCCGCCTGGCCTGCTGCACCACCTAGCTTGCAGCACTGCCACCGGACTGCCTGGACTGCATGGACTGTGAGCCCAGAGACACAGAGAGATATGGCTTGGCTTCCAGTGCCGAAGAGGGCAGGTAAGGGAAGCTGCCGGGTTGCCACTGCCTTTCATTGGGGCGCACATGGCAAGATGGCACTCCTCTTGCTCTCCACTTTCCCCTCATTGCTGGGCATGGCGTGATTTCCTGCCCACCGCAGCATCAATGCAATTTGGGGGTGGCAGACTGTTTTATTAGCACAGGCAGGCATGCTAGAGCCTGTTTGTCTTTGTAAAGATAACATGGCTAGATTTTTTTGGGGGGGAGGAAAAGACTCACCAATGTCCTAAAATTCTCAGCTTGCTATTGTTAGCTTAGGGCAGGGGTGTAATGAGCTAGTGTGGCATGTACTGTATAAGGCATACTGGTATCTTTTGTATGAATGTATGACCATGGTTTCAGCTACAGTGCTCTGTATTGTTATAAAGGACACATTACTGTTCTTTCTTGCAGAAAAATGCTATGGTACCTCCTGATGCTACATACTGGTACAAGGATGTCAAAGCAGAAAAGACAAGCATATAAAATTTCTTTTAAACTGGAAGTAGTAAAATATGCTGAGGAATATGGAAACAGAGCAGCGGAGAAACATTTTGGACCACCTCCAACTGAAAAAATAATAAGACAGTGGAGTAAACAGATGGATCAGCTGCAAAAAGTAAAAGATAAAAGTAAGCACAACTTTCATGGGGTTGCTGCAAAGTGGCCACAGTTAGAGGTGGACATGAAATAATGGATCACACATCACTGAAATAATGGCTTCGCAGTTTCCACAAAAATGGTAATATATGAAGCCAAACGCATTACTGTACAGAAAGGCATTCAGGATTTTACTGGATCACCATCATGGTGCTTGAGATTTATGACTGCCCTTGCTATGACTGGCATAGCAATATGGCCTTGCTTTGCGCACCAAAACTAGAATTGCACAAAAAAATGCCAAAAGAGTATGAATCTAAGATTCTGTCTTTTCATACATTTGTAATAGACATTAGGAAGAAAAATAATTTTGAAATTGGCCAGATTGGGAATATGGATGAAGTCCCGCTAACTTTTGATGTGCCATCTAATAAGACTGTTGATCTGAAAGGTGCCAAAAGCATAACCATGAAAACCTCAGAACATGAGAAAACACATTACACGGTTGTGTTGTCCTGCTGTGCAGAGGGCACCAAATTACCACCAATGTTAATATTCGAAAGGAAAATCTTTCCAAAAGAAGTGATTCCAAAAGATGTGGTTGTTCATGAGAAAGGATGGATGGCCAAAAATGGAATGAGAGTATGGGTTGAAAAAGTGTGGTCCAAATGTCCTGGAGGGCTTTTGAAAAAAACCTGCTTTATTAGTGCTCGACCAGTTTAGAGCACATATTAGCGAAACCACAAAGAAAAGATTTAAAGAAGTGAAGACTCATCTAGCTGAAATTCCTGGGAGTCTTCCCAGTCAGTTGCAAACTCTTGACGTTTCCATCAACAAACCATTTAAAGTCTATATGTGAGAAGAGTGGAACAAATGGATGGCTGCTGGTAATCATGATCTGACACCTACTGGATAAATGAGGAGGCCCACTATCATGCAAGTTTGCGAATGGGTGAAAACGTCATGGCACTCAGTGGACGAAATCGTTGTATGGTTATTCAAAAAATGTGGCATTAGCAATGTCTTAATTGGAACTGAAGATGATATCATATATGAAGGTAGTGAAGAAAGTGATATCAGTGATTTTGAGCAACTGAGCTTCCTAAATTCTAGGATAGAAAAAAGAAATTACAGGAATATTTTGATAATAATTTAAGTAAACGGATATTTAGCAACTGTTTGAGATTCAAGTAAAGCAGTTATGAGGGGTTAGTTTATATAATTGTCTAGAGAAAAAAAAATCTCTGGAAAAGATGCAAAAGATACTGGATACAATCAGACAGAAAAAAATTGAATTGCAAAAGACACCTATGGACCCTAAAATCTTACATCAAATTAATTTGTTTTGCCAACAGTTCAAGAAATATAAACAAAATTCAATTATGTGAAGCAAAGACATTTTGACTTTGCAAATAAACCAGTAAAATGTTGGCATATAGGCTAAGAAAGGAAAGGGAAAAGAAAAGATTGAAAAATATTGTGAAGGCAATAATATAATAACTGATAATGAGAAGATTAAAAAGTCTTTTCATAATTTCTATTCTAACCTGTATAAAATGCAGGAGTTAGATAGGTCTAAAATAGACGAATATTTGTTAAGACAACACTTGCTTAAACTCACAAACTCAGAGACAACTTATGAATGACCCAATAATTACCTTTGAAATATCAGAAGCTATAAGAAAAATGAAATCGAGGCTTCCGGTGGCGCCACCTTCTTCGCTGAGTTCCTAATTAAGGAGCTCCGTACTGAACTTCGTAAAAGCCAGGAAAACGCCGGCTTTAATCTCTTTCCCTGGATGAAAGGGAAAGATAAGAGCTGCGGGGGTGTGGTAGACCTCCCCAGGGGCTTTGTTTTTTATTAAGCAGAGCCCTGAGGGTCGAGAGTCCCATAAATATTCCTGCCAAGCTCCGACTTCAGTGCGTGCCTGAAAAAACAGGAAAAGAAGAAAGTGTCCATCTCTGCTAATTGTCTTATCTTTATGGATTTCTATAAGCAGACGGAATGAGCACGAGTGAACAACTACTGGATTGCAAGTATTTTTGATTTCCTGACTTCTACCCTTTTAAAAAGAGAAACTTTTTTTTAAAAAGAGAAACTGACTCTTTAAGATGGCGCCTGAAAGGGAGTGAAAGTGAAGAATGGAATTCTAAACAGCCTGTGTAACTAGGAAGCTAAGAAATGTTATGTGTGGATTTTAATGAAGTGAAGTGAGCTCTCCTATACTTAAAGGGGAAAAGAGAAGTTTCTAGACTTATATTTTGTGAATTTTAAAAACTGAAATGGCTACTAAACCACCTAAGACTGGGAGTAGAAGGGGTTCTGAACCAGCTTTAAAAGATTTGATTAAAGAACAAGGGAAAGTCTTTGAAGAAAAGTTTAAGGAGATAATGGATAATAATGAGAAAATAAGAGAGGAAATAAAAGAGAATAATAAAAAAATAAGAGAAGATATTTTGATGGCTTTCCAAGGTTTGGCAAAAAGACTGGAGGTGGTGGAGGAGGAGGTGCAAGAAATTGCTCAGTCAAATCAGCAAATAGAAAATAGAATGGGGGGAATGCAAATTAAATTGGACAAAAATGAAGATCAAGTGGTGGTGATGCAGTATAGAATGATGGAAGGAGCTCTGAGAATTAGGGGCTTGAATGAGGAGAAAGGGGAAGATTTAAAAAAATTTTTATCAGAAGCTCTGGCTGAATTTATTGAACTTGATCCACAAGAGGTTGCTTATCAAATTGACAAAATTTATAGAGTTAATTCCTGGATTGCTAGGCAGAAGAAACTTCCTAGAGACATTGTGGTTTATTTTTTGAAAAGAACAGTGAGAAATCAAATTTTGCAAGTTGCGTTTCAGAAAAACTTGAAAATAGGAGAACAGGAGCTGAAGGTTTTGAAAGAGATTCCTCCCAAGATGTTAAGGGATAGAAAGGACTTTACATTTTTTACACAAGAACTTAAGAAATACCAGATTCAATTTAGATGGGAGGTTCCAGTTGGTTTGACAGTGTATTATCAAGGAAGGAGATATCGTATTGATACAGTGCTTAAGGCCAAAGATTTTCTTTCCACCGTGCTGAAACTTGAAGTAGAAATAATAGAAAAAAGAATTCAAGAGACTCAAATGGGTGTGGAAGCTGAGGTGATTCCAGTGATGTTACCATCTGAGGAACAACCACAAGAACAAGGCTGACGAGGGGAGCCCTTAAGCGTAAAGAAAAGAAGCAACAAACTCAAAGTAAAGTTCAGGATTCTGCTACAGAAGCGGTGGGAGGAGCACGGCCGAAGATACTGGAGGACGATCTTCAGCTGATCGCTCAAAAGCTTCAGCAGGCCAGTAATGGCAAATAAAATCTTGACCTGGAATGTCAATGGTTTGAATTCAGCTCAGAAGAGAAGAAAAATATTTCATTATTTGAAACTATTTAGAAATGATGTAATTTGCTTACAAGAAACGCATATTAAACTATCAGATCAAAAGTACTTAATAAACTCAAAGTTAGGTAAACATTTTGTTGCCTCTGCTTTGGACAAAAAACATGGCATATTGGTTTATTTGAGAAAAGATATACCAGCCAAGTTAATAGAGGCAGATATTCACAGAAGATATATTGCTATTGAACTTACAATAGAAACAAAAAAGACCCTTTTGTTTGGTATATATGCACCCAATCAGCAACAGGAAAAATTTTATAGAATGTTGTATGATAAGTTGATTCTATGGGATTATAAATCGTGTATTATATTGGGAGATTGGAATGGAGTAATAGATACACGAAAGGACAAGAAAACTTTTTCTAAGAAGAACTGCTCTTCTGCGTGTTTGGAAAAAATACTCTTACAAACTAAATTATAAGGTTCCTATATGGGCAAGTCCTAGACATACAATAGAGAATATAAATATAGAACAGAATCAGGAAATGATTACATATAAAGATCTTTTGTATACTGAAAGAGGTAATTTGCAATTAAAATCTCTGCACGTACTAAAAGAAGAAGGGAAAAATTATGCTTGGTTTCAATATGAGCAACTACGTGCTAGATGGAAGGAAGATCAGAAAATTGGTATAGAGCAGAACGAGGGAAATTTGGTAAAGCAAATTAGAAATCAGTCTCAGGAGCATATAAAGAGATTGTATAATGTGTTACTTGAAATAGATTCGGAAAGGGACTTGGTAAAGGACTGTATGATAAAGTGGGCACAAAATTTTCAGGAGCCAATATTATTGGAAACTTGGGAAAAAATTTGGGTTAGAAATGTTAAATTTCTAACAGGCACAGAATCTGAGGGAAAATTTTTATAAAATGTTTTATAGATGGCACTTAGATCCTAAGAAATTATCGTGTATATACCCAGATATGCAAGCAAAATGTTGGAGATGTAATTGTGATGATGCTACATATTTTCATATTTGGTGGACTTGTAAGGATATAAAGGCCTTTTGGATAAAAATTTGGTGGATTTTACAAAATGTTTTGAAAAAGAAGATAAAGTTCCTGCCGCAATTTTTTTTGTTGGGAATTATTACGGATTGTACAGTAATTGAGACTAAATTGATTTTAAATCTAATAACAGCAGCAAGATTACTAATAGGACAATACTGGAAGAAAAAGGAAGTACCTACAATAGAAGAATGGATATTGAAAGTTGCCAATTTGACTGAGATGGCGAAGATATCAGCCTTTTTGAAAGACAATACGCAAGAAAGATACTTAAAAGAATGGAAAAAATGGATTGACTATATTCAAAGTAGATATCAGACTAAGAGTTATCAGACTGTTTTTGAATGATTATGATGTATTATTTTTTATTGTTTTTGGGGGAAGTTAGGAATTGATGTTTGTAGGGGTATAATTAAGTTGGGACGAAAATTTTTTAGCATATGTTTGTTTTATTTTTAACTATACCTTGTGCTCGTTCCGGGAAGTCGGGGAGGGGTTGTGAAGGGAGGGGGAGGGGAGGTGGGGGGAAAGGGGGGGAATTTTCTGTAAAACTTTTTGAATAAAAAAAAAAGAAAAGAAAAATGAAATCAGGTAAAGCTCCTGGCCCAGATGGACTTACTGTACGAGTCAATATTACAAATGTTTTGAAGATGAACTTCATCCATTAAAGGATATAGTGAATGATATATTCAGGGGACGAGAAGCCCTCCCAATATTGTTTTACTTCCAAAAGAGGGGCAGGATGTTACGATAATAAAGAATTATAGACCAATCTCATTATTAAACAGGAATGAGCGTGGGCTTTCAACGGACATTGCATTCCTGAGATGATTTACAGCCAGAGACCTGCGGAAGAAAATTACCACGGGGGGCCAAGAAGGAGCTGGCATTGGACCAGACCTGGCTGACCTCTTGTGGAAGGAGGGATTAATGATGGGATATGGAATGTTAGCCATATTTTGTCTCGGATCCAACTTTATACTGCTGCAGTCCGGATGTATCTAGTAAAAGTACTTTTCTTTATTTACAAATGAAGTCAAGGTGTATTCTTTCCTAAATATAATCAGAGGCAGCCTGGCTTCTGGTCCTTGGTCGTGCTTCCTGATCAGTGTGGGTTTGGGTCTGCTTTCTGGGTGGATGTGTGGTAGTGACATCCTGTGTGGACCTCGTGAGTGTGGTCTGGTGTCATTCCTCGTGTTAGGGACTTTTTTGTCAATAAGGGTGGGTTTCCAAATGGCTGGTAGGCGGGAGGTATCATCTCGTTTGTTCATGCTGTATGGGCGTTTTTCTATCTCGATGGCTTCTCTGATTATTCTGTTGTTAAAGTGTTCAGTTTTGGCGATAGTTCTGGTCTTTTTAAAGTCAATATCGTGTCCTGTGGCTTTAAGATGTTGGACCAGGGAAGAAGTTGGTTCCTCTTTTTTGACTGAGTTCTTGTGTTCTTCAATGCGTGCACTTATTCTTCTGTTGGTTTGTCCAATGTATGTGGTGGGGCAGGTGGTGCATGGGATTTCATATACTCCTTGATTTTCTAACTCAATTTTGTCTTTGGGGTTTCTTAGGATGGTGGATATTTTTCGGTTTGTGCAGAATGCTGTCTTGATGTTGTGTTTGTGGAGGATCTTGCTGATTCTGTCTGTGGTGCCTTTTATATGGAGGAGGGCTGTGCCGTTTTCTTGTTCTCTGTCTTGGATTTTAGGGGGGGGTTCTTTTTGGATTAGTTTGGTAATCTTATTTCTCTGGAATCCATTATATATATTATATATAAATATATATATTATATAAATATATATAATATATAATAAATATATTATATATAATATATATAAATATAAACATAAACATAAATATTATAAAATATTTATAAATATAAAAAAAATTATAAATAAAAAAAAGAAAATTTGTATAAGATGTTTTACAGGTGGCAACTACCCCTGGCAAGAATAGCCAGGATGTTCAAGAATAAATCCGGAAAACGTTGGAAATGTCAACAGATACCTGGAACCTACTATCACATGTGGTGGACTTGCATGGAAGCTAAAAGATATTGGACTAAAATACATACATGGTTGGAGAAAATGATAAAGAAACATATAGAGTTTAAACCAGAAGTCTTCCTATTGGGAATTATACCTGATACCTATAATAGAGAACTGAGGTATCTGATTGTGAATGTAATAACAGCAGCTAGAATTGTATTTGCAAGGAATTGGAAAAATGAGAAATTGCCATTGCAGGATGAAATTATAAAGAAAATTATGGACTGTGCAGAAATGAGTAAATTGACGTTTAAAATTAGAGAACAGGAAGACAAGCAATTTTATAAAGTATGGGACTTATTTTACCAATGGTTAGAAGGGAAATTTTGATAAAGAAAAGCGCAGTTTTTAATAGGTTAAAAATTATTGAATGATATAATTGTCTCAAAATGATGGACAAAATAGGGTAATAAGATAAAATATTGTTCCAGGAGGAACATTAGAGATTGATTAACCAAAATATTTGATCATAATTGGATGATAAAATGGATGATTAAACAAATTAATGATAGGTAATTGTATACACAAAAATTGTAATTGAAATTTGAATGGAAGATGCATTTATGTTTGTAAATTTTTGTAAAAAAATAAAAATCTTTCTATAAAAAACAAGATTAAGATGGGATAAATTGCAGTTATCACTACTGAGTAGAATCTCTGTAATTAAGATGAATGTTTTACCAAAGATGTTTTTTCTGTTTCAGACACTACCAATACTTACAACTGATATTGCATTTAAACAATGGCAGAGGGACATTTCTAGGTTTATATGGCAAGGGGGGAAAAACAAGACTTAGATATAGACTATGGCAAGATGCTAAGGAAAGAGGGGGTTTAAGTTTACCAGATTTGAAACTGTACTTTGATGCCGGCTGTTTGGGTTAGCTAAAATAATGGGTGAACTTTCAGAATAAGAGGCTACTGGAGTTGGAAGCACATGAATTGAGATTTGGATGGCATGGTTACCTATGGTATGATAAAGTTAAGGTAAATGTTGATTTCAACAGCCATTTTATCAGACTTGCCTTTTGAGAGTTTGGAATAAATATAAAACAAGGTTTTCCAGGAAGGTGCCTCTTTGCGTTTCCACACAGGAAGCTTTTTTTAGAAAAGAAATTGTGCCAAGGGTGAACTGGTGGATTTATGGTAAAATAATATCTTTCAACTTGGGTGACCCTACCCTCAAATCTAAGGAGGAGCTAGAATCAGAAGGTCATGTCTACCAGTGGTTTACATGTTTACAACTGAAAGAAAGATTTAAATTAGAAGAAAGAATTATAAGTTAACTTGCCAAAAATGAATTGGAAATCCTATTCTGTGGTAGTAATGAATATATTATTGCTAAAATTTATAAAATGTTATTGAATGTAAATCTGGAAAATGAACAAGTAAAGCATTGTATGATTCAGTGGGCAAGGAACTTGGGATATAATGTAATGCTTGAACAATGTGAGAATATGTGGAAGAAGGTTTAAAATTTACATTAAACTATAACTTTTAAAAAATACTATAAGATGATGTACCACTAGCATTTAACTCCAGATAAATTGTCAAGAATATATAAAGGTATGTCAAATGAATGTTGGAAATGTAAATGTAAAGAAGGGGCTTTTAAACCATTTATGGTGGACGTGTGTTAAAGCAAAAAAATACTGGAGTAGAATTCATATTTTAATATAGAAAACTTTTAAAATGAATATAAAGAAAAAACCAGAGACTTTTCTTTTGTGTTTAATGGAAAAAGACTTGGGGAAAAAAATTGGAACTTTGATGTTATATATGTTATATATGTTGAGAGCAGCAAGACCAGGGGTGAAATGCTACCGGTTCGGACCAGTTTTGCTGTCCGGGTAGGGAAAATTTTGACTAGTTTGGAGAACCTGGACTGCGAGGCGCCTGTCTAACGGCACCCTGTATTTGGCAGCCCCACCGAGGATGGGTGTGGTGAGGCCTCGGTGGGAGAGGAGGCCGGAACCGTGGCTGAGGTTTGTCCCCTCTTTTGGCCTGTTATGTCGCATTTTTCATCGCGTGTCATCAAATGGCCCCTTGTGGCCTGGCTTGCTCCATCGTATTTCCGCCTCCCCCCCCCATACCGGACTTTGGGTCATCTAAACTGGGCGGTCATGCATGTCCATCTGCGGGTTATGAAGTGGATTGGACTGGATTGGACTAGCTTGGACTGGTCTATGGACTCGGGCAGACCGATAGCCACTTCTACCTGATTAAGACCTATTGTAGAACTGTTCCCCATAGGCACACTATGGAGACTGCCGGCCTGTCTGTTCCTGCTTTGTCATCGTTATCCGGTTCCTGCTCCATCTGTCCTTCTACCAACTGGACTCCCGCTGGAAGATTCACCATTTTTATTACTCTGGGATTTTACCATCTTAGCATCCCTCGCCGATTCGCACTTTTCTATGCGCTACACTGTACATGAACTCTTGCGCCTGCGAGGTGCCCCCGCCCCACTTTTCTATGCGCTACACTGTACATGAACTCTTGCGCCTGCGAGGTGCCCCCGCCTCGCAGGAATGGCCCATATGCTACCAAGGGCCGGCCTCAATGACGGGTCTTGGGACCCACAGAGGTGGCATGCGAGAAGAAAGAGCCTTTGGGGGTTTTTAGACAGGGTATTTTTAAGGGGTGGGAGGGGTAGGGCGGGTGATGGGGGTAGCCCGTCGGGAGGGAAACCAGTTCCATCGCATGCTCGTGGCAACTATCAAATGGGTTCGGAGGTTATGGGGGGGGAGTGTGTTCCTTTGTGTGAGGGTGAGTCTATTTGCACGGTAAGTGGGAGGGGCAGATATGGCGGAAGGGGGGGATCGTATCGACATAGGGGGTCACGCGTTCGATGTATGCAGGCGATCGCGTGCCCCGATCCCCCTGACTTTACCCGTTCCCCGGATGGTCAAGACCCTCAGGGCCTGGGCCTTCGTCTGGTGTTATGCAACGCACGGTCCGTGGTTAATAAGGCCCCTATTACATGATCTGATTCAGGGGGGTGCCGCGGATATTATAGGCGTTACGGAGACCTGGTTGGGCACTGAAGGGGGTGTGCCCCTGGTCGAGATGTGCCCATCGGGTTTCCATGCATTCCATCAGCCGAGGGCCCAGGGTAGGGGTGGAGGGGTGGCGGTTGCTATCAAAGAGAGTCTAGAGCCGAGGGAGACCACTGTACCTCAGATTGCCGGGTGTGAATCCCTCTTTGTGAGGTGGGGTCATAGATGTCAGATGGGCTTGCTGGTCGCGTACCTGGCTCCTTGCTGCGTGACAGCTGCCCTGCCCGAGCTCCTAGAGGTGCTTGCCGGGGTGGCAGTGGAGACCCCCAGACTTTTAGTCATGGGGGATTTTAACCTGCCATCTGCCGGCTCGTCATCGACGGTAGCTCGGGAGTTCTTGGCTTCCATGACGGCCTTGGACCTGACTCAAGTAGTGGATGGCCCCACTCACATCGGGGGTGGCACACTGGACCTGATTTTTGTCTCTGGTCAGTGGTTGAGAGATCTGGACTTAAAGGAAATAGTCATTGAACCTTTGTCATGGTCAGATCACTCTCTCCTTCGCCTGGACTTTCTGACCGCTACCCAACACCGCAGGGAGACGGAACCATTACGTTGGTACCGTCCCAGGCGCCTGATGGACCCAGAGAGGTTTCGGACGGAGCTTGGGCCACTTCCTGAGGGTCTGGCTCACGGCACGGCAGAGGAACTAGCTGCAGCCTGGGAACGGGCTGCGGCTGGGGCTTTAGACCGTGTCGTGCCTTTGCGGCCTCTGACCCGGCGCAGATCCCAACTGGCTCCTTGGTTCTCCGAGGAGCTGAGGGGGATGAAACGCCGGAGAAGACGCCTAGAGAGTTCCTGGAGGTCCAGCCGTTCAGAGGCTGATCGGACACTAGTTAGATCCTATACTAGGACCTACCTAGTGGCACTGAGGGAAGCGAGGCGTTGCTACGCCTCCTCCCTCATTGCGTCGGCAGATAACCGCCCAGCTGCCCTGTTTCGGGTGACCCGCTCCTCCTTCACCAGGGGGAGCGGGATGACCCGTTGCAGGGACATGCTGAGGAGTTTAACGGTTATCTATACGATAAAATCGTTCAGCTTAGGGACGGTCTGGACCAAAATTGTGGCGATTCGGACGGGGCATCTGAGGGCGGTCTTGGTGATGTTGTTTGGGATGAGTTTGACCCTGTGACTCCCGAGGACATGGACAGGTTGCTGGGTAGATTGAATGCCACCACGTGTTTACTGGACCCGTGCCCCTCCTGGCTGGTGCTGGCCACTCAGGAGGTGACACGAGGCTGGCTCCAGGGGATTACGAGTGCTTCCTTGTTGGAGGGAGTCTTTCCGGCCGCCTTGAAAGAGGTGGTGGTGAGGCCCCTCCTCAAGAAGCCTTCCCTGGACCCGGCTGTTTTAGGTAATTATCGTCCGGTCTCCAACCTTCGCTTCGCGGCGAAGGTTGTAGAGAGTATGGTGGCATATCAGTTCCCCCTGCACCTGGAGGAAACTGTCTATCTGGACCCGTCTCAGTCCGGCTTCCGGCCCGGTTACAGCACTGAGACGGCTTTGGTCGCGTTGGTGGATGATCTCTGGAGGGCCAGGGATAGGGGTTATTCCTCTGCCCTGGTCCTATTAGACCTCTCAGCGGCTTTCGATACCATCGACCATGGTATCCTGCTGCGCCGGTTGGGGGGATTGGGAGTGGGAGGCACCGTTTATCGGTGGTTCTCCTCCTATCTCTCCGACCGGTCGCAGACGGTGTTGACGGGCAGAGGTCGACCCGCGGCGCCTCACTTGTGGGTGCCGCAGGGGTCGATTCTCTCGCCTTCTGTTCAACATCTATATGAAGCCGCTGGGTGAGATCATCAGTGGCTTCGGTGTGAGGTACCAGCTGTACGCTGATGACATCCAGCTGTACTTTTCCACACCGGGCCACCCCAATGAAGCTATCGAAGTGCTGTCCCGGTGTTTGGAAGCCGTACGGGTCTGGATGGGGAGAAACAGGCTCAAGCTGTGGCTGTGGATGCCGGCATCCCGGTACAGTCAGCTGAGTCCGCGGCTGACTGTCGGGAGCGAGTCATTGGCCCCGATGGAGAGGGTGCGCAATTTGGGCGTTCTCCTGGATGAACGGCTGTCTTTTGAAGACCACTTGACGGCCGTCTCCAGGAGAGCTTTCCACCAGGTCCGCCTGGTGCGCCAGTTGCGCCCCTTTCTAGACCGGGATGCCTTGTGCACAGTCACTCACGCCCTTGTGACGTCTCGTCTGGACTACTGCAATGCTCTCTACATGGGGCTCCCCTTGAGGGGCATCCGGAGGCTACAGTTAGTACAGAATGCAGCTGCGCGGGTGATAGAGGGAGCCCCTCGTGGCTCCCGAGTGACACCTATCCTGCGCAGGCTGCACTGGCTACCTGTGGCCTTCCGGGTGCGCTTCAAGGTGTTGGTGAACGTCTTTAAAGCGCTCCATGGCATAGGGCCGGGTTACTTACGGGACCGCCTGCTGCTACCGAATACCTCTCACCGACCCGTGCGCTCTCACAGAGAGGGACTCCTCAGGGTGCCGTCGGCGCGACAGTGTCGTCTGGCGACACCCAGGGGAAGGGCCTTCTCTGTGGGGGCTCCCGCCCTCTGGAACGAACTCCCCCCAGGACTTCGTCAACTTCCGGACCTCCGAACCTTTCGCCGCGAGCTTAAAACCCACTTATTCATCTGCGCTGGACTGGGTTAGTTTTTTAAGTTTATGGGTTTTAATGGGTTTTAGTCCTAAATTTTAATCGTGGCCAATTTAATAAGTTTTTTAACTGTATTTTAATTGTATTTATAGTGTATTGTGTATTTTTACTTGGCTGTGAACCGCCCTGAGTCCTTCGGGAGAAGGGCGGTATACAAATTTAAATAATAAATAAATAAATAAATAAATAACCAGTAAGGAAAATTTTGATTTATTTTTTTTTATTTGCATTTATATCCCGCCCTTCTCCGAAGACTCAGGGAGGCTTACACTATGTTAGCAATAGTCTTCATTCTATTTGTATATTTATATATAAAGTCAACTTATTGCCCCCAACAATCTGGGTCCTCATTTTACCTACCTTATAAAGGATGGAAGGCTGAGTCAACCTTGGGCCTGGTGGGACTAGAACCTGCAGTAATTGCAGGCAGCTGCTGTTAATAACAGACTGCATTAGCAGTCTGAGCCACAGAGGCCCTGCCCACCTGCCCTCCCCCTCCTCTCACCTCTCCTATATTCTGTTATTAGCTCAGCTGATTCGCGCAGCAGAGCAATTGCCGCCTCAGCTGAGCTAAGAAACAGCAAATGAGTCTTAGTCTCATTTGCCCTCAGCTACAATAATAAAGGGAAATTTTCTGTGGCTTTTTTTCCTCTCCCACACCCCCCCAAACAGGGAAAGGAATACTAGCTTTAGTGTAATGTCTGGGCATTCAGCCAGGAGCAATTCTCACCTCCTTACAATTTTGGGAAACTGAAAACCACCTTGCCTGAATTGAGAAACTGCCTCAAAAGAAACTGCCTTTTGCTTTCTCCAGAGCAAAAGCAGAGAGCCTCTTCCAGGGAAGATTTCTCTGTCTTCTATTTTTCTTCCACAGCAGAACAAAACAGCCTCTTCCTGTGAAGGCTTTTCTATTTCTTTATTCTGATCTTCTTCTGAAGCAAAAGAAAGCCCTTTCTAGTGAAGCAGTTCCACTGGTTAATTGTTCTCACTGTCAGGAAGTTTCTTCTTAGTTTTAGGTTGCTTCTCTCTTTGTTCAGTTTCTATCCATTGCTTCTTGTTTTGTCTTCTGGTGCTTTGGAAAATACATTGCCCCCCCCCTTTCTGGCAGCCCCTTAAAAGCCTGTTGCCTATCACACTCTTGGGCAAAGCATGTGAGCCATTTCCTCCTTTCAGTGGTCCATGAAAGTACACCTATAATATGTAGATAATAAAGTTGAAAAAAGGTGAACAACATTTTTACAGAACTATAGATACATTGAGGCTGGGTGTGACAAGGAATGGCTGGGAGGGGAAGGGCCAGGCAAGGCACCCCTTGATGTGAATGACATTGAATTGGCCACGCCCACCTAGTCACATGACCACGAAGCCACACCCACAGAATCGGAAAATTTTTAGATTTCACCATTGAGCAAGACTACTTTATGCACAGAAATGGAAAGTCACCTTGATCCCCACAATGGATGAATGGCTGCAAAAACTGATGGAGGTAACATACTGGAAATGGCTAAATTGACTGCTTTGATCAAAGAAAAAACACAAATACTTTTATTTCTACTTGGAAACCACTTCTGGATTTTGTGCTTAAGGTGGAAAAAAATGAAACTTTGATTTTGTGTTTTACTAATTAAATATTTTTGTTGTTATAGACATGGCTTGTTAATATGATTGTGTAAAAGTAAAAAGTTGAGGTTTTTATGTTAATGCCTTATTCTACTGCACCAAAGGGAGTCGGAAGTCAATGCTTTTTTTTCTTTTTCTGCTTTTCTTTCCCTCACTTTTCCTTTCCCTTTCCTTATTTTCCCCACTGTTTTCTTTTGCATTTTCTTTGTATGCTATATTATAAACTAATAAAAATATTAAATGAATTAAACTAAGCAATGCATTCTTAAAGTGAGATGTCATGTGACCACATAGCTTAGGTGTAGCAATGCTAGCACTCCCTGTTGTCATCTTTAACAAAGTTGCTAAGCTATTCCAGGTTTGGTCCCTCCCAACCTCAAGCCCACTAATGTAAAAGAATACTTCCAACTACCCCCACCTATCTGTCTCTCCCTTATCTCTGCAGATTTGGCATCCTATGTAGCAAACAGTCTCAGAATCATGGATACCAAAAAGCCATATCAGCTGTGATTTTGCAAATTTGCTTCTTCCCAAACCCCATTCACCTGTTGCAGGTAATGACTTCCACCTTAAAAATATCCACATTTGGTGCCAAACATTTTCTCTCCCCCCATCCAACCACCCGATTTAGAAGAAAGACATTTTGCAGGGTTTGGAGAACAGTACAATTTCCCTACCGCAAGGGTCCCCAGATCCATGGTCTGTTAGGAACCAGACTGCACAGCTGGATGTGAGCAGTGGGTGAGCGAGAAAAAACGAAACCATCCCTACCCCCCGCAGTCTGTGGAAAAATTGTTTTCCATGGAAATGGCCTCTGAGGTCAAAAAAATTGCTGCTGCCCAGCCACTCCCCAAGATCTGCTGTACACCACCCATGTGGTATCTTTTTTATTGCTGTTGAGAAACTTGCACAGAACTGGCTCAGACTGGCTCTGAGGTATCTTTAGGAAAAAAGATTACAGATTAACAGAGTTGGAAGGGACCTTGTAGGTCATCTAGTCCAATCCCCTGCCCAAGCAGGAGATCCTATACCTGTGATGGCAAACCTATGGCACGAGTGCCCAAAGTGGCATGCGGAACCATGTCACCTGGCACACACAGCGTCACCCGTTCCTCTTCCGGGTTTCTGGTGCCCATGCGCACACGACGATCAGCTGGCCTTTTTTCATGCAGCAGTGCCGGAAACTAGACGATCTTCTAGCTGGTCTTCTGTTTTCCTGCGTGAACATGCATGCCGGTCAGCTGATCGTCACATGAGCATGTGCGTCAGAAATCTGGAAGAGTAGCTGGCTGAAACTGGAAGTTCATTTTCGGGTGCGCGCATGCGCCCTGGGCAGCTTCTCTTCTGGGTTATGGCCCAGACACACACACACACTCCCTTTTTGGCACTCGGTGCTGAAAAAGTTCGCCATCATTGCTCTACACCATTTCTGACAAATGGCAGTCCAATGTCTTCTTGAAAGTCTCAAGTAATGAAGCTCCCACAACTTCTGATGGCAAGCTGTTCCATTAGTTGATTGTTCTCACTGTCAGAAAATTTCTCCTTATTTCCAGGTTATATCTCTCCTAGTTCAGTTTCCAGCCATTATTCCTTTTGTGGCTTACAGGCGCTATGGAAAACGGGTTGACCCCCCTCCTTTCTGTGATAGCCCCTGAGATATTAGAACACTGCTATCGTGTCTCCCCGGTCCTTTTTTTTCACTAGACTAGCCATGCCCAGTTCCTGAAACTGGTCTTTATGTTTTAGTCTTCATTCCCCTAATCATCCTGGTTGCACTTTTCTAGAGTCTCAACATCTTTTTTATATTGTGGTGACCCAAACTGAATGTAGTACTCTAGGTCAGGGGTCTCCAACCTTTCGGACCTCAGGGACCACTAAATTCATAATTTTAAATCCCGTGGACCACTAATATGATCTGCCTAATGACTGGCTGGGTGGGCGTGGCTAGGTAGTCATGTGACTGGTTGGGCATGGCGAACTCAATGTCACTCACTTCAAGGAGTACCTCGCCAGCCTCTACTCACCCCTCCCCTCCCAGCCACTCCTTACCTCTCCGCCCGGGCTCCTTAGGACCCCAACAGGAAGCAGTTGCTGGAGCTAAGCAACCACCATGAGAAAGAGTTGGCAAAACAGCTGGCTCAGTTCAAATTGGATCTGACCGAGAAGGAGGCTCAGCAGAAGCACCTCACTGAGGACTAGGAGCATAGACTTTCCAAGTAGAAGGAAGACCTGCAGCAGTGCAAGGTCAGGTACCGGCACCTGGAGGCTCAGCAGGCTGAGATGGTCAGCCAGTTCCAGGCCAAGATGCAGTCCCTCTGGAACAAGGTCCTCCAGCTCTTTCCCACCAATGGCGCTTCCCTCCAGCCTTCACCCAAAGCTCCACACCAGGAGGCTGAAGCAGACCCCAAGTTGGAATTTCTGCCCCCCTCCGACCCACACAAAAAGAGCCCATAGGGAGAGACTCTCTGCAGCAACACAAACATTCATTACACATTTCTGTCCCAGGGGCTGTAGTTCGAGGACCCCTGATTTAGTGCAATATAAAAAAATGCAAATAATTTTTTTGTGGATTATCAAAATTTTCTCGCGGACCACCAATTAGTGACCGCTGCTCTAGGTGTTGTCTTGCTAAGGCTTTACATAGTGGTATTAGTACCTCACTTGAGCTTGATTGTTATTGTTGTTAGTTGTGAAATCATGTCGGACCCGTCGCGACCCCATGGACACCATTCCAAAGTGGCCCCAGCCCCTCATAGAAGCAGATCCAGATCTAGGGTACCCTCTATCAGATCCAAATCTGCCTCTCATCATACCTCTGCTGCTGCAGAAAGGGATGCCTTAAGAAGGCAGCGTGCCCTGGATAGACAATTTGATAAAGCCAAACAAAAATTAGCAGAGGATTGCAAGGAAGATCCTGTCCCCCCAGTGGGCATCAGAGACTCTACCTCACCTCAGCAGACTGAGGCTTCTCATCAGCCCCTGTTAAACCAACCTGGATGGTCTCCCACTCTCCCTAGTGGTTCAGGAGAAAACCAGGAGACTGTCACTGCAGTATTTGGGGACACTTCCAGACCCATGCCAGAACCACCTCATCAGGCACCATCTGCCACCTTTACCCCCACAGCAGCAGGAACCCATCAGAGAAAGGACAGCAATCCTAGTATTCCTCAGGACATACACCATCTTATTAGTCAAACTATTTCCCAAGGCATTGATTCAGCCTTTACTCAGAGAGGTTTTCCAACCCCTTCTCCAGCTGGATCTTCAGACCAAAGATCCCACTCTGAAAACCATCCCACCAGACAACGCGTTCAATGCACATGTTCTCCCACCCCTTCCCACCACAGTGAGGATTCCTTTTTGGGGGAAGAAGAGGACATGGCAGATTTTAACTTATCAGAGGATGAGGAATCTGCCCCAGACAAGCCTGCCCCCACTGGGCTTTTTCGCCATGAACTTTTTTATACCTTATTACATAAGGCCAAAATCACAACCAACATGGGGGTTGCTTCACGCCAATTGGAAGGTGCTTCAGATACATCTGACCCCACCAAATTCCTTTTCACTGAACCAGTTTCAGAGCAACGGGTAATTCCATCACCTAAGCTCTTCTTAGACGTCATTCAGCGTCAATGGGGTCACCCAGGTACCATTCCCACCCCTAATGGTTCAGACAAAATGTACGCAACAGATCAGGAGCTCAAGGACCTTCTCAAGGTTCCAATTGTAGATACCCCCGTAGCCACCTTGGCCTCTTCCTCCAACATAATTCCTTCAGATGCAGCAGAAGGACTTCCAACCAAGGATCGCAGGGCGGAACTCTCCACCCGCAAGACCCACCAAGCGGCTGCATGGGCCATTAAATCAGCCACAGCAGTCTCATTCTTCGCAAGGACCTCTTTACTCTGGCTTAGGAAAATGCAAGCAAGAATTCCTCAAGAGGACTCCAGATTGCATCAGGACATAAATAAATTGGTCGCAGCTGCTGAATTTACTGCTAATGCCACCCTTAATTCAGCAAAATTTGCATCTCGAGCCCTTGCCTTCAGCATCACTTCCAGAAGATTGCTTTGGCTCAGACAATGGCAAGCCGACATGAAAACCAAGTGGCGGTTGGCAGCTGCCCCATTCAAGGGTGGTTCCCTCTTTGGGGAGGCCCTAGACCCAATTTTAGTCGAAGGGAAGGACAAGCGGAAGGTCCTCCCTTATATGTCCAGAAGATCTGACAGACGGGCTTCTCTCCCTTATCGCAGGCAGCCCTTTCGTTCCCAGGATCCCGAGTTTCAATCACCGGCTTACCAACGATCCTTCCAGTCGCCCCCCGATAGAGCACCTGACAGACAGTGTTTCCGAGACAGGTCCAGACAACCACAGGCCAGACGCCCCTTCCTGTTGTGTCTCGCTCGCTTTCCCTGCAGCCGGGTCCCTCTTATCTCCTGCCGAACGCTGAGGAATGTCCTGGCATGCCTCCAGGCCCCAGCCCTGGCACCATGCCCAGGCAAACGGAGCAACTAGACCCCTCCCCCTCCCCCACAGCATGTGAGCCTGAGGAATGTGAATTACCAACAGCTGGAGCCTGGAGAGATCCTCGCTTCCAGAGAATTGATAGGCGGTGTCAGCAAAAGGAAGGGAGGGGCAGGCGTGGATAAGTGCTGAGTCATGGAGCCACACCCCATGGCCTATATAAAGGATCTGCTTTCTGGCATTCTCTGAGTCAGGCAAAGTCTACCTTGGATTGCTGAAGTCACTTCCTGGTCTCCTGCCTGCCTTGAGAACTCTGATAGGACTTTGGCAGAGCTGCAGAGGCACGCTTGATATGGACTTCCCCGACCTGGCCGTCAGCGGAGGAGTGGGACACAACACTTCCGTGGATCCGGTTTCCGGTCTCATTGCAGAAATAAATAACTGTACCGATCAGGATCTCATCGCCAGTCACCTCACCAAATTCGCTTCCATTTGGCACAACACGACCACCAACGCTTGGGTGCTCCAGACCCTCACACTAGGCCTAACTCTCAAATTCAACTCCGAACCCCCAAGGAGATTCATCCAATGCTCCATTCCCAAGGAGTCCACTAAAAGGGCTCAAATGGAATCAGAGATTTAGCACCTGCTGTCCATCAGGGCCATAGAACCGGTACCCTTACCTCATCGGGACCGGCTTCTATTCCATTCTATTCTTAGTAGAGAAAAAATCAGGAGGAAGCAGAGCCATCCTGGAACTAAAACAACTAAACTTGCACATCAAGTATCGCAGATTCAAGATGCACTCCCTCAGTTCAATTTTGGGAAGCATCAGAAGGGGAGATTATCTAACATCCATCAACCTCAAAGAGGCCTATTTACATGTGGCCATCAGGCCAGCCCACAGACACTTTCTCAGGTTCAGCTATGCAGGGGCCCATTTTCAATACAGGGCTCTTCCCTTCGGTCTCTCTTCTGCTCCTCGCACCTTCACCAAGATTCTGGATGCAGTGGCGGCCCACCTATGGTCAATTTCCATCCTAATACAGTGTTACCTGGACAATATATTAATCCAGTCAATCTCCTTCCAACAGGCACTACTGGACTTACAGGTAATGATTCAAACCCTACAGGATCACGGCTTCTTTGTGAACAGAGAAAAGAGCCATCTGGTGCCATCACTCGACATAGTCCATCTGGGGGCGAGGATCAACACCAGATCTTGCCAGGTGTTGTGACTCAGGTTCCCGGACTCGGACTCCTGGAGGAGGATGATTCAGAGAGTGAGGAGGAGGAGCTGGCAAGGCCTGCTTCCCCTCGGCCCTCTCCCTCCCTGGCACCCACCCAGGAGGAGAAGGAGGGGCTGGCAAGGCCTGATTCCCCCGGGCCTTCTGATTTGGCAACGCCCCAAGAACAATCTTGGCTTGATGCGAGACTGCACAGACGTGACCGGTGCGTGCAGCAGAGGAGGCGTTGGGACAAGGTCAAAGAATGATGAGTCACGGAGTGACACCCACAGGCGGAGCTTCCTGGCTTTTTGTCTTGGACAAAAGCAGTGAATTTGTGCGGGCAAACTGTTTCAATGGAGGGAAGAATATATTCGTGAGTGACTCTTGCCTTATCTATAATTTACTAGTTATCTCCAGAGACTTGGCAGGCGCGTAGGTAGACGTGGCCAGAACATCTCTGTGCCAGAAGGAATCCAGCCAAATGTAAATAAACTTGAAAAGAAGGCCTTTGACTGACTTTTTGTTGGGAGTATTGGGAGAGGGAAACAGAACACCAGGTGTTTCTCTCTCGAGACCGTTTCAACAACATCAGAGACATGATAAAGAAGGTAAGGGCACTCAAGCGGGTCCCACTATTGTTGCTCTCCCAGCTACTGGGAAAGATGGTGTCTTGTCTGGCAATCGTTCCCTGGGCACGCCTGCACTCACAACCCTTACAATGGTTACTTATGCCAAACCAAAGGGCAGGAACCAGTCATACAGAAACCAGGATCCTCCTGCCTCCAAAGGTCAGGAAATCCCTGCAGTGGTGGATGTCCCCAGCCCTAGCAAAAGGCTGCTCATTTCTGGAACATCACCGCCTCATCCTTACCATGGACGCAAGTCTCTACGGCTGGGGTGCTCATCTCCTAGATCAGATGAACCAGGGTCACTGGACACCCAAAGACCTCAGAAACGACATAAATTGGTTGGAACTGAGAGCAGCCCATCTTTCTCTAAGACACTTCTGGACACAGCTAGCAGGCCATCATGTGTTGTTATTGACGGACAACATAACCGCAAAGGCCCATATAAACCGTCAGGGGGGAACGTGCTCTCGCCTCCTGATGAACGAGGCGGCAGCGATGGGCCTGTGGGCAGAAAAGCATCTTCTATCCCTACAGGCAGCACACATATCCGGAGTCACCAACACACAAGCAGATTGGCTGAGCAGGACCACCATCGACCAATCAGAGTGGCAACTAAATCCGGATCTGTTTCTTTCCATCACAAACAAATTCGGCCTGCCCATAACAGATCTTTTTGCCAGCCCGACCAACAAACAACTGCCAAGATTCTTCTCCAGGTTCCATACCCCAGGAGCAGAAGGAACAGATGCCGTACAATGTCAGTGGCCCAGGGGCCTTCTTTACGCCTTCCCCCCAACCCCCCTTCTGCCAAGGGTCATTCGGAAGATCTTGGAACAGAAGGCGGAAGTCCTCCTCATAGCCCCTTACTGGCCTCGATGGAGTTGGTTCGCGGATCTGATGAGCCTATCCATCACTCCACCTTGGCGAATTCCACCAGATCAGATTTCACTATGCCAAGGAGCCATTCTTCATCCAGAGCCTCACTGTTATCAACTAGCCGCCTGGCACTTGACCGGGAGATCCTAAGGAAGGAAAAACATTCCACGGAGGTCATCTCCACCCTCCTGGCTTCTAGATGCCCATCCACAATGCACATTTACGAGGCCACGTGGTCATCCTTCCACCACTGGTGTCCTAGACATCAAATAGACCCCACTTCTGCTTCTATTCAGCAGATCCTGCAATTCCTCCAGGACGGATTGGCCAAAGGCTTGGTCACCAACACTATCTGTCGGCAGGTCGCAACTCTTTCCACTGTCCTTTTCTGTGACGGGACCTCCACACTTTCTCAATATCCCCATATCCGCCGTTTCTTAACAGGAGCCTACAATCTGCGTCCCCCTCCAGTCCACAGGTATCCGACCTGGGATCTAACCCTGGTCCTTCAGATGCTTATGTCATCCCCTTTCGAACCCTTGAGCTCCTCCAGCCTCAAGCTCTTAACCTTTAAAGTCGCCTTTCTCTTAGACATAACCTCTGCCCGCAGGATCTCCGAAATGGCTGCTCTATCAGTCAGGAAGGACTTATGCATTTTTCACCCTAACAGAGTCATTCTCCGTTTAGACCCTACATTCCTTCCTAAAATAAAATAATTCTAAAATAATTTTGAACCACTGATTGGTTCAAAATTGAGAAAGGAGTTCGGCAAGGCAAACTCCTTTCTCAATTTTGAACCAATCATTGGTTCCATGTCCAGTTCTCACCGTTGCTTCTTGACCCGAATATAGGTTTCTTAAGAGACAAATAAGATAGTCTGGTACTCCCATCTCTTTGAAAACTTTGAGAATTTGTTGTGATCCACACAATCAAAGGCTTTAGTATAGTCAATGAAGCAGAAGTAGATGTTTTTTTGAACTCCCTAGCTTTCTCCATGATCCATTAGTTGCATAATAATTCTACACACTAATTGTAAGGATTGCCTTTCCCTGTAACTTAAGAAAGTAAAAACTCTTGAAATGGAATATTTCAAAAGGAATATTCCTTTTATTAAGCAGAAGTGACAGCAATGGATTCAAAGCAACGTCTGAATACCCTTAGGCAAGACAAGTAGGATTAAAGCAGTAGAGACCCCTCCCTTTAGCCAGAATGCAGATTTTAGCCAATACACAAGTGTGAAGATGTTTTCTTTACCAGCTGCCCAGAGAACCGGATAAGCATGCATTCCCATTGCTGTCCTTCATTATCCTTTAAAGTGAAACAGCCCACATGGCTGTTATAAACCTTCCCCAAAGGTAAGGAGATCTCAGGGCACTTTTGCGCCAGGATATAGATTTTAAAATATCTGTTGACACAGGCAATGCTAATAAATTGAATCCAAGCCCACCCCCCTTCTCCCAATTGAATGACAGTATCACTTTTAGGGATCTGACATGCCACCTTCCTTAGAAGAAGAAAGGGTCCACCTGTGAAAAGATATAAACAAAAAATCCATGATAGTATGTTAACAAGGTTTGTTAGGGTATTGGGAGTGAAATTTTCTCAGTAAGGTAGGAGCCTTACTGGTGTTTAGCGACTCATTCGTTTTGGGATGAGGATAAATGTTTCCAAGCAACTAAGTATTGGCTTTTCTCCCTCAAGGTGGAGACAGCATCCAGGAATGGGTTGACCTCGTGTGTTCAGCTGGAGGACTGAGTCTGCAAAGTTGTTAAGATCCACTTCTGTTGCTAGGGCTTCCCAGCTTTTGACACAGTCCATTCAGCCTGGACACACGTGTCAAAGTGGTCTCCCTAATTTTTATTCCTGAATGCTGTCTTTTAAGTGAGAATTAGAGTGGATTCATTGTGGATTGTGAGTGATAGCACTTTCCCTGCTTGAGAGAGAAAGTGCTGCTTTCCCCCCCCACCCAGCAGCGAGAGCTTCGGCTCGAGCCGTTGACAGGACCTCCTGTCTCGATCTTTGGCAGTTCGCTGTCAGATTGAAGAGGAGCCTTAGATTGAGCAGCAGGCTCTCCAGACAGGCTGAGAGTGGAGTCCAGGGGGTCGAGGAGTGGAGCTCCATGCTCCCAGTGACAGCAGGGGAAGCTGCGCCTTGCAATTTGCTGCACTGAGCCGGTGCGTGTCGGGCGGCCATTTTTGACAGCTAACGGCCGTCCGACAATTTTAAAAATTATATTGGTGGAGCTCTGCGCTCCCGGATAGCCTTGCCTGCCTTGAGGCTACACCGGAGCTTCCTGGGACCCGCAATGAGTGCAATAGAGGCTTTTAAGCTTCTCAAGCACTGATTTGAAAACTCGCTGTGGGCTAGAGCTGCTGATGGGCTTGGTGCTTCTGGCGGCAAGTTTGTGCCTTTTTTGACAGCCGCGCAATTGATACACTGACAGTAAAGGAGCTGTTTTTTTTTCAGTTTGCTTCCCTTCTATTGCCCAGCGATTGGTTGTATTTGAGTGCTTACATGCTTTCTTTTTGAAAGGAATTTCTCTGTTTGCAACCAGTTTGAGGTGAGCAGGATGCCTAAAGCCCTCTACAAATCTAAACATGGCGGGAAAGCCAGGGCTGCTGAATTGACAGAGGCTGGATCAGTCCCTTCCGATTTGCCTACTTCGGCAACCAATAAGTCCAGAGATCAGACATCATCCTCTAAAGACGACTGCAGGCCTGATAAACATTCTGTGGCATCCCAAAGGGATGAGAGGTGGAGAGACCAGGCTTTGCAAAAGATTTGTAATAGAGCAGCCAAGAAAACTGCCTCTTATGGAAGAAAAGTCTCTGAGCCTGCTGCTGACAAATGTCAACCCAGCAGGGATTTGACATTAGAGGGGACTCCTGATCAAGTTTCTCTGCAGAGTATTCCTATGCATATTTCTGATGTTAACCTATGGAGCGCTTCTGCTAATGACTTTCAAACTGACAATGGTGTGCCTATGGCATCCATTTCTGCCAAAGTTGCCTCATTGAATACAGATGGGCATCCAGATGAAGGCAGGGACAATCACCTGTCTACCAATATAAAGGATTTTATTATAGAGGCTATCAGAAGCAGCCTTGCAGAATCTGGCCAGCGGCCCGCACGGGCTTATTCGGAGATTTCAGCCTATCCCAACAGCTGTGGGAGTGCTGATGAGGAGGAATTCATGCCATGTTGGACCCCAGCTTCGCCTGACCCATCTAGGGGAAATTTGCCATCCCTATCGGGGAAGGAGGAACAGCGAGAAGTAGACCTCTCGGATGACAACGTTCTCACACCAGAGCAACCTGCATACACAGGACTGTTCCCTCCAAGTGTCTTTAAGTCACCCTTGTTTAAGGCAACCAATGCGGCCTGCCTGGGGGCGCATACAGGGAGTGACGTCATTAACAATGATCAAGACTCAGCTGACCCACTTTTCTCAGAACCAAGGCAGGGCAGTGGACATGGTCCCGGCCCCATGTCTGTTTATTGATGTAGTCAAACGACAGTGGTCTACTCTGGGCTCCGCTCCTCTGCCTTCTAGCTCTGGACAGACATTACTTTAATGTGGCCCAGGACATGGCAGCCGTGTTACTGACGCCTCAGGTGGATTCACCAGTTGCAGTTCTGGTTTCTGCATCTAATCTTCCTGGAGACCCGGAGGAAGGACTGCGGCCAGATGACAAACATGTGGAACACTCCTTGCAGAGAGCCCACCAAAGGAATGCCTGGGCTATTCAATTGGCTACCACAGCTTCCTTTTTTAACAGGACCACACTAGTTTGGCTGCCCCAATTGCAGGAGAGGTGCCAGCAGCAGATGTGCGAATGCAACAGGACATCAATAAGATCATGGCGGAGGTCCAATTTTCTGCTGACACCATGTTGAATTCGGCCCAGTTTGCCGCTAAGACCATGGCATCCTCGGTGGCGGCCAGGCGTCTCCTGTGGCTTAGACAATGGCAGGCAGATGCCCGCCATAAATGGCGGTTGGCTTCTGCACCCTTTACTGGGGGAAATTTGTTTGGGGAGGCGCTGGACCCATTATTAGTAGAGATGAGGGATAAGCACAAGATTTTGCCTTCTGCCCAACGCAGGGGTGATTATTGTTTCTACCCTTTCTACCGAAGACAGCCCTTTAGAGGGTTGGAGATAGGGGCCGGCCCGTCCCGTCCACAGGGATCTTTTCCCCAACACTAAAGGTTTCAGCAGGACAGGACAGCCAGAAGTAGATCCTTTTCAGCCAGACGGCCCTTTAGAGGGGGAGGAAGTCGCGCCTTCCAGCATTGCAAGTAATGGCACAGTCTGTTCTGTCCTCTTCGCCTCCGTCCGAACGATGGCTTAATTAGCCGGCTCTTATCAGCTCTAGCAGCAAAAGAGCCAGCGTCTGCCAAGGACCCTCGTTAGCTGCCAAGATGCTGGTGAGTCACAACCTTCAGCTCTAGTCAATCCGTGGATTTGTCTGATACAAAGAGACACACCAGCTCTTGCTGCCTTTTATATCCTGTGGGGTGTGGCTCCGTGACTCAGCACTTCCTAGGCCTGCCCCTCCCCTGCTTCTGTTGTTTTTTTCTTCTCTCCTGCTTACAAAACCTAGGATTCAGCCAAGCCTGATTGCTGTCAGCTGGGTCTGCAGGCGTGGCCTGGGGGGGGAAGAGTCAGGGGAAGGAGGCCTCGTTATCTCTTTCACCTGGCCTGCTTCTGGCTCCTGGAGCTGAGCCAGGGAAGCCGGTGCTTCCGAGGTAACTCCTGACAGCCCTTCCCCCTCACTGTCCAAGTCACTTTCTGGCAGCAGGCCCGGCTCCAAGGCACTTTCTGGCAGCAGGCCCAGCTCCAAGGCGTTTTCGGGCATGGGGCCAGGTTCGGGGGCGGGAGCCACAACACAGTCTTTCCTCCCATCGGTGGCTGTTTAAAAATTTTTGCCACCTGATGGGGCGAGATAACATTGGATGCTTGGGTTAGGGAGATGATAAGATCTGGTCTCCCTCTAGAATTCCTCTCTACCCCAACCACCCCCTGAGATTTTTCATCAGCTGCCCCGTATCATGGGGCCCTTTTAAAAGAGCTATTATGGAGGTGGCCATCACTCTTCTGCTCAAGATTAGAGCAATTTAGCTGGTACCGGCAGGACAACAAGGGCAAGGATTCTACTCTAACTTCTTTGTTGTGCCCAATGTAGCCTCGGGAGGGTGGAGACCTATTCTGGACCTCAAAAGACTGAACTGCTATATCATCTACAGATGGTTTAAGTTGCAGTCCCTTTTGTCTATTTTGGCCTCTGGTGATTTCCTCTCCTCAATTGATCTTACTGAGGCCTATTTACACATCCCTATTCTGCCCTTACATCGGCAATACCTTTGTTTTTATTACTCAGGTAATCATTTCCAATATAGGGCCTTGCCCTTCGGACTGTCATCAGCCCCTTGGGTATTCACTAAGGTTCTGGTGGCCCTTGCAGTCCATCTCAGGACTAAGGGGATCCAAATACAATGTTAACTGGATGACATTTTAATCCAGTCATCCTCAATTTGCAATGCCAGGGAGAATCTCCAGGTAACAATCAGGGTTCTCACACTGCATGGCTTCTCTATTAATCTACACAAGAGCCATTTGACACTGACTACCCGTATCTTACATCTGGGGGCAATTATAGATACCATTGAAGGCAGGGTATATCTGTCCCAGGAAAGGCAGGACAGAATACGAAACCTAAGAAGTAGAATTCAGAGAGAGCGCAGGGTGTCAGTGGCCTTACTATCACAGCTCCTGGGAAAGATGGTGTCCACCATCTCTATCACACCCTGGGCGTAATTGCATGCTAGGGACCTTCACTGGTTTCTTTTGCCTTTTCAGAGAGCTGGCAGAAGCAGTTCTACAACCAAGCTTTTGGTGCCCAAAGAGGTTCTTCAGTCCCTCAACTGGTGGCGGTCAGCAGCCCTGGCCAGAGGTTGCCTCTTCCAGGAGCTTCAGTGTCTAGTAGTTACAACCGACACAAGCCTCTCCAGTTAGGGAGTGCATTGTCAGTCCCACGTAGCGCAGGACACATGGTCCCATCGAGAACGCAGGGCGAATATCAGTTGGCTAGAACTACGAGCAGTGTCCCTGGCTCTCCTCCAGTTTCGTCGATCGGTAGCAGACCAGCACCTCCTGGTGCTTACAGACAATGTAGCCTTAAAGCTCATATAAACTGCCAGGAGAGCACCAGGTCACGGCTTTGATGTTAGAGGCCAAGCAGCTGTGCCTTTGGGCAGAGCATCACTTGCAGTCTTTGACAACGGAACACATCTCCGGGGTATCCAATGTGCAGACGGAGTACCTGAGTCGCACAGCCATCGACCACGCAGAGTGGTGCCTGCACCCTGCTACCTTTTGGGAGTTGATGAACCGATTCGGAACCCCAGAGATAGACTTGTTTGCCACCCCAGAAAATTTGCAGTTCCTGAGATTCTTTTCTCGGTTCCCAACACAAGGAGCAGAGAGGTTGGATGCTCTTCGCATCAGATGGCCGTCGGTCCTGTTGTATGCTTTCCCACCTCTTCCCCTTCTTCCCAGTGTCATCTGGAAGATTCTAGTGGAAAAGGTGGAGGTATTGCTGTTGGCTCCACATTGGCCCAGGAGGTCGTGGTTCTCAGACCTCATGACTCTATTGGTGGCCCCACCCTGGAGGATCCCTCTGGGTAAACTGTCACTCAGTCAGGGGGTGTTGGTCCACCCGGACCCGCAGTGGCTCCAACTGACCGCCTGGCACTTGAATGGCGTTCCCTGAGGGAGGACAATATTTCCTCTAGGGGATTAAGACCCTCTAGGGTGATTTACTCAGCGACCTGGAGGACCTTTTGCAACTGGTGTAATAGGATTGGAGTGTCTCCACTCCATGTCTCCATTGGCCAGATTTTAGATTTTCTACAAGACGGATTAGATGCTGGATTGGCACTAACACCATCCGGAGACAGGTGGCGGCCCTGTCCTCTGTTCTAACTTGCGGGTTGCGGGATTCCTTGGCCCAACATCCTACTATCCGTCGCTTTATCAGAGGGACAGCTAACTTATGCCCACCTGTCAGATATCCATCCTGGGACTTGACCAGGGTTTTGAACTCTCTTACTGGAGCTCCTTATGAGCCATTACAAACCGCCAGCCTCTGCCTCTTATCTTGTAAGGTGGCCCTTCTAGTTGCAATCACATCAGCTAGGCGAATTTCGGAGCTGGCGGCACTGTCAGTGAGGAGCGATCTCTTGTGTTTTTCACACTGATCAAGTGGTGTTAAGACTGGACCCCTCCTTCTTGCCCAAGATCAACTTGCCCTTTCACTAGGCACAGGAATTAATTTTACCAAATTTCTGCCCTCAGCTTGTCCACCCTTTGGAAAGACGTTGGCATAAGCTAGATGTGAGACGGGCACTCTGTATTTACTTGAAACGCACTGCTAACCTGAAATGGACAGAATCTTTGTTTATATCTTTTCAGCCTGCCTCCTTAGGTTCCAAGGTGTCTTCCGCCACCATAGGCTGCTGGTTACGTCTGACCACCTCCAAAGCATACGATCTGCAGTCGTTGCCGAGGCCTCCACGAGTGACGGCACATTTGATGTGTAGTGCGGCTATAACGGTGGCATGGGCCACACAGGCATCGTTGGCAGAGATCTGTAGAACTATCGTGTCCCGCTCCTCCGCTGACGGCCGGGTCAGGGAAATCCGAATCAGGCTTGCCTCTGCAGCTCTGCCCAAAGTCCTAGCAAAGTCCTCAGAGCAGGCAGGAGACCAGTAAGTGACTTCAGCAAGATAAGTTCGACTTTTGCCTGACTCAGAGACTGCCAGAAAGCAGATCCTTTATATAGGCCATGGGGTGTGGCTCCATGACTCAACACTCATTAAGGCCTGCCCCTCCCTTCCTTCTGTTGCCTCCGCCTATCCAATCTTCTGATGCGAGGGTCACTCCAATCAGCTGTTGGTAATAAACCCTCCTCAGGCTCACATGCTGTGGAGGAGGGAGGTCTAGCTGCTCCGTTTGCCTGGGCATGGAGTCAGGGCTGGGGCCGGGAGGTGCTCCTTCTTCTGCAGTTTGTCTGGGCATGGAGCCAGGACTGGGGCCGGGAGGCATACATTCCTCCGTGTTCGGGAGCAGATAAGAAGGCCCCGGCTGCTCTGAGGGCGGGCAAGACACAACAAGAACGGTTACCTGAACATCGCCTTCTCCATTCATCAGGCACTATAAACTTGACACGTATGCCTCAGCAGAGGCGGTGTTTGGCCGTCGGGTCCTGCAAAGGGTCCATTCAGAGGGAGTGACCACTGATCAGGCTGGGGCCCACCCGTAAGACTTGGGACAGTGGCTTTGGTATGTCCCATTCCTGGATGCTGTCTCCACCTTGAGGGAGAAGGGGCGTTGGTCTTATCTGACACGCACCTTCTCGTCAGATGGAGACAGCATCCAGCTCCACCCTTGAGGATCTTTGGTCTGGTCTTAATGTATATGATGATATTTTTTTCCTTTTATCGATATGTCGAGTCTGCCCTTTCGGCTTTGTCAAAAGCTGGGAAGACCTAGCAACAGAGGCAGAACTTAACAACTTTGCAGACTCAATACTCCAGCTGAACACACAAGGTCAACCCATTCCTGGATGCTGTCTCCACCTCCTTACCTGACACACACGAGAAGGTGTGTGTCAGGTAAGACCAACCCCCCCCCTTCCCTCTGTGGATCCTAGAGTCAAGGGTTTCCTTGATTTCAAAATGTTGTTCACCTTCAATCATGATGGACACAGATGATGTAGATGCAAGTGGTCTTACTTTCATTTGAGTAAGCTAATGTGAAATACTGGGTGGACTTGCCTGAGTGTCTTTGGAAGGAGTAGTTCAACTGTTACTGTTAAAGTATACTATATCTCCAACATGGAAAGGTTTGGGTTCCATCCTTTTCTTGTCAGCTTGAATTTTAAAAGCCTTTCTAGCTTCCTTTAAGGCTAAGCTAACAACTGGCCTTGTGTTTTGCAAAGTATCTATCCACTCCTTAAGTGAGGGGATGGTGAGTTCTTCTGTGGGTAGTTCAGACATGGGGCTGAAATCCTAGCCTGCTGCTACTCTAAAAGGGGTAAAACTCGAGTATACAGAGTTATTAAATGCAACTTCAGCAAAAAGTAAAAGTTCGGTCCAGTTATCCTGTTGAAAATAAATAAAACATCTTAAATATTGTTCTAGCACCGAGTTCACCCTCTCACAATTTCTGTTGGTACACGAATGATGAGATGAGCTCAACCCCTGGGCAGTGCCAAGTAAGCTCAAAAATGCCCTCCAAAATTTGGAGGTGAATTGAACCCCTCTGTCGGAGATGACCCTTTGTGGAGCTCCATGAAGCTGATAAATGTGTATTAGGAATAATTTTGCTAAACTTTTTAGCAGTTGGGATCTTTTGGCAAGGTATAAAATGTGCCTGTTTTGAAAACAGGTCTGTCACGACCCAAATGACAGTATTTCCCACACTGTCTGGCAGTACTACAATAAAATCCATAGCAATCTCTCTCCATGGCACTGAAGGTTCAGCTACTTTCTTTAAGAGTCCTGGGGTTTTCCCCTGACGTCTTTTTACTGCTGCACAAATGGGGCAGCTAGCTACATAGCTTTCTACGTTCTTTTTTAGTGATGGCCACCAAAATTCTCCTTTAATTAGGTATAAAGTTTTCACAAAACCAAAATGTCCAGCTAATTTGGAGTTGTGGCATCTTGTCATTAAGCATAGTCTTTGGCTGGATGGATGGAACATAACAACCTCCTTCTCACCAAAGCTAAATTCTCTTTCATCAGACAGCTGAATTTGTGATTCAAAAACCATTCATTGGTGGCCAATGCTTGTTTAAAAGTTTGGGTGATGTCACTGTCCGTCAGTGTTTCTTGTTTTGCCTGGGATCTGGTGATTACTTTAGGGCTAGTTGATTGTTTTGTATTATGGGTTTGATTACATCTCGCTTCCCACTATTGTATTGCGGTTTTCTGGATAGTGCATCTGCCAGAAAGTTTTTCCCCCCGTGGAGATATTTGAGAGTAAAATCAAACTGTTTAAAGTACTGAGCCCATCGTACTTGTTTCGGGGAAAGTTTCCTTGGGGTCTTTAGGGCTTCTAAATTTTTATGATCAGTCCAAACTTCAAACAGGATCTTAGTCCCCTCTAGGAAATGCCTCCAGATTAAAACTGCCCAACGAACTGCATAAGCCTCTTTCTCCCAAATGGCCCACCTTTTCTCAGTCTCATTCAGCTTTTTGGATGTGTAAGTGCATGGTTGTAGCTGGTCTTGCTCATTTTTCTGAAGCAGGATTTCTCCTATTGCCACATCACTGGCATCTGCTTGTTTGACGAATTGTGTCTCTGTGTCCAGGTATTTTAGAATTGGTTCTGCTGAGAACAGATTTTTAAGTTTTTCAAATGCTGCTTCGCATTCCATTGTCCAGTTCAAAGGCTGCTTCAGTTTAGAGTTGCCCTCCCCCTTTGTTTTTAAGAACTTGGTAATGGGGAGGGCAATCTGAGTGAAAGCGGGGATAAACTGGTGATAAAAGTTGGCAAATCCCAGGAAGCTTTGTAACTGTTTATGCGTGCAGGGTGATTCCCAATCAAGTACAGCCTGCATTTTTTGAGGGTCCATTTCTATGCCCTGTTGTAAAATGTGGCACCCCAAATAGTCAATTTTTTTGGGGTGGAATTCACATTTAGAAAGTTTAGCATAAAGTTTGGCAGAGCAGAGTTTGTTTAAAACAGCCCTGACTAGTATTACATGTTCTGCTTTGGTCTCGGTATATATTAAAATGTCGCCTATGTAGACCAGGACCCCCTTATACAAATGCTCATGTAGCACTTCATTTATTAATTGCATAAATACTGCAGGGGCCCTTTGTAACCCAAAGGGGAGCACTTTGAATTGGTAGCACCCAAGGGGGGTGTTAAATGCCATTTTCCACTCATCCCCCTCCTTAATTCTGATACGGTAGTAAGCCTCCCATAAGTCCAGCTTTGAAAAATGTTTCCCTTTAGCGAGGTGTGCTAGCATATAAGGGGGAGGGGGTACATGTTCTTCACACTGATTGCATTTACATTTCTAAAATCAACACAGAGACGTTTTGAGGCATCTTTTTTTTCTCTAAATAACACTGGAGCTGCGATTTTTGGTCGGGCTGGTTCAATGAAACCCCTTGCTAGGATTTTCTCAATAAATGCTCTCAGGTCTTCCAGCTTCCTTGGGGACATGCTGTACATCTAGGGTTTAGGGAGTTTAGCACCGGGTAAGATTTCTATTGCACAGTCAGTGGTGTGTTGGTGGGGAGAGTTCATCTGAGGCTTTTTTTCTAAAACCTTCAGCCAAATCCTTGTATTCTATGGGTATGCGTCGGTTGGCATGGCGTGACCAGGCATAGCTGTTTCTCGGTGCTCTGCCCTCTCAGTTTCTTTATATGGATTCTCAGCAAAAGTCACGTGCATCTGAAATTTTATGATGCCTATCCAGTTGGTGAGGTTTGGACAAAGAGAGGGATTGAAGAGCTAGCTCTGTTTTTCGCCCCTCTTTTCTGGTACTGGAGCAATCCTAAAAGAATACAAAAAGCCTGAAGGGAAGCGTGTTGGAGTGGGGATATTTGAGGAGCAGTTTGGTGATAAGCAATCACCAGCGCGACGGAGAGAAACCCCATTGATCCCAGCAATCGAAAGACTGGCATTTTTCAATGCTGGCCCTGAAATCCTGACAGGGGGACTTCCCCAGTGGGAAGCAAGATTGAATGACAGTTCATGGTGAGGAGTAAGGAGAGGTTAGTGCAAAAGAATTTGTGCAACAGAAGATTAACAAAAAGAAGGTTCGCACTTTATTGTGAAGATTGATTTATCATAACCCGAGAAGGCAGCTAAGAAGCAGAGATGAGAGGGAGCGGAAAGTGACTGGGGAACGATTGATAGCCTGAAAAGACAGAGCTTTTTAACTAACAAAATAAGAGAAGATAGCGATCCAGGATACCTTCTGATTATCAAATTTCAGACTTTGAACTTTGAAAAACTGAGAACTAAACATGTTACTAGGCAGCAAACACTGTTTTTTTACTAGAGATTGATAGATATTACGAAGCAGCTGAAGTAACGGAAGTGGAAAGCGTCCATAGCGAAGAGCATTACTCAGCAACTTATCTGCATAATAAAGAAGACTGAGTTGATGGGAACCTTTGAGAGACTGATACATTAAGTAACTGATGAATTGGTGACTCTTACTTTTTGTGTGCTTTTGTTTGTTGAATCTGCTAATTGATTATCTTTTTATCTTTTTCTACTGGATATAACGACTTGAACACTTTTTGGAAATCATTATCATTATCTAATCCACTTAACTCATTAATTTACTTGTTAGAAGGCTAATTAATCCAGCTAAGGAATTGATTATATTCATTGCTATATATTAATTAACTGAAAGTGTTAGGTAATTTATTTTATACATTGATACTTCTCTCTTCGTTGTTTTGGTTCTTTCTTTTTTGTACTTTTTCCACCTTATATATAATTGTATATATACCTATATATAACTCAGATTTGTTGATTACTATATTTTTTGATTACTATATTAATATTTATATATAATACTCATTAAGATTTATTTTTATAACTTAAACTGCAAGCTACTGTTATAATTAGTTATAGCTAGATTTGAAAAAAAAAAGAGTTTCATATAGATACTTATAGTTAGGCACCTCAGTCCTCTAATTAACTACTCATTCTATGATTTCTGAATACTGATGTGAATATTGAGATCTATACAAATAATATAATAACACAGAAATTTATAGCAAATGCTAAATTATACTAATAGCTAACTTTTAATATAAAGAATTTGAAGCTGTTTAATGCCAATTTGGGACAACGTGTACAATAGCCTAAAAAAAAAAAACAGAAAGAGATACTAGAAGAGATGACTTCCACAAACATCACAATAATTAAGACAGGAAAGAAAACCACACTACCTCTAACACCCTCAGCAACAACACCTTCTGCAATAACACAAAAAAACAACAGAGGGAATGCTGAAAGCCGAGGAACAAAATATTGCTTCCAATATTAATATCCAAACCTCGCTATTTACACTACAAGAATCAATGGTAAAGCTCCAGGAAATAATGGTAAAGAACCATTTAGAGACAAGAGCGGATATTAACAAACTGAAAGAGGAAATGGGGAAATTAAAACTATAAATGAGATCAGACATATCGAAACTCGATGAAAAAATAGGATCAATCCAACAAGCACTAGAGAAGAATGAACATACAATAAAGGAAGTAGAGAAAAGAATGGAACAAACAGAGAAGGAACTAGAAAAGATGGACCAACAAATAAAAATGGTGAGCAAAGAAATGGGAGACTCCTTGACCTTCATAGAGAAGGATAAGGCTGCGTCATATTTAAGATTTCAAAATGTAGTGCAGGAAAAAGATGAAGATTTGGAACTAGTGATGGCAGAAATCTTAGCCGAAGCGCTAGATAGAGACAAAGAGGAAATGTTAAAGGAGATGGACGACGTTTACAGGGTCAGCACGAGTTATGCGAGAAGAAACAAACTCCCAAAAGAGGTCCACATCTGATTTACAAGAAGGAAAGTGCAAGATATAATATATAAAATATCCAGAGAAGAAATAATAATATATAAAGGTAAAAGAAATTCAGATCCTCAAGCAAATCCCAAGAAGAGTGAGAAAGCAGAGAAGGGACTATAAATTTCTGGCCAAGCAGTTGAATAAATGAGACATTCTATTTCAATGGCTGATTCCAGAAGGGATGTTGGTTATTTGGGAAGAAAGGACAATTATAAGAAAGGACAATGTTGCTTGCAATTACTGCAGGTTCAAGTCCCACCAGGCCCAAGGTTGACTCAGCCTTCCATCCTTTATAAGGTAGGTAAAATGAGGACCTAGATTGTTGGGGGCAATAAGTTGACTTTGTATATAATATACAAATGGATGAAGACTATTGCTTGACATAGTGTAAGCCGCCCTGAGTCTTCGGAGAAGGGTGGGATATAAATGCAAAAAAAAATAAAAATTAAAATAGATATGCTTGAAAAAGCTCAGGATCTTTTTGAACAACTGGCAGGGTCAGAAGACCAAAGTAGCAGAGAAGAATTAGATCTAAACCTCCAAAGAGGACAAGACCAACTAAAAAATAAAGACAAAGAACAAGAAGTAATAGATACTAATCAACAACAAACAGAAAGGGAAGTTAGAGCAACCAGAAGACAAAAAGCGAAAGACAACTAGGGCTGTGAACAAGGAGGTGAAACTCTTATCTATCAGTATAAATGGACTAAATTCAATGACAAAAAGGAAAATGATTTTTGCAAATTTAATAAAACAAAATGTAGATATTATATGTTTACAGGAAACATATATTCTAAAAACTGATGAAAAATATTTAAATTGCCCCAAATTAGGGACGCTGTTTACGGTTTCTGCAGATCAGTAGAAAAAGAAAGGAATAGCAGTCTACATTAAGGAAGAGATAGAGGCAAACTTAGTATTTGAAGACCCCAAAGGAAGAAGTTTGGGAATAGAAATACAGATAAATTAAAAAAAAATGCTACTAGTGGTAATTTATGCCCCCAATGATGATCAAAATGAATTTTACAAAGCCCTATATGACAAAATTATTGAATTAGAAAAGAAAAATATTTGCATCATAGGAGATTACAATGCGATAACAGACTATCAAAAAGATTATAATGGGGGGAATAAGAAAGTGGGGGGGAGGGAAGAACTACCCAAAATATTTGTAGAAATGACTAAAGAATTAAATTTAATAGATATATGGAGAACACTAAACCCAGAAAAGAGACAATTCACCTTTTATTCAAACCCCCATAAGTCTTGGTCACGCATTGATATGGCCTGGATGAGTGGAGAGCTAGTAGAAGAAGTGACAGAAGTAGAAACCTTACTGAATTCGTGGGCAGACCACAACCCACTTAGAATTAGCTGGAAGGGTAAAAAAAAAAAAAAACCAAGGAGAAGATGGACATTAAATACTCAATTATTGAAAGATGAGGAATTTATTAAGAAAATCAAGGAAGAATTAAATTTTTATTTTAAAGAAAATAATCAATATACAATGACCTAAAACCTATGGGATACTATGAAAGCTGTGATACAGGGAGTTATACTATCCTTTGTTGCAAAAAAGAACAAGAAAAATATGCCCAACAAAATAATCTACTTCAAACAATCAAAAAATTAGAGACTAAACTACAGAACAACCCACAAAACTCCCAACTACAAGAACAACTGATTCTCTATAAACACAAACTCAATTTAGTTGAGCAGGAAGAACTGGTCAGAAACGTGAAAATAACCAAACAAATACACTTCGAACAAGCAAATAAACTAGGAAGATGGCTATCTTATAAACTCAAAAAAGAGAGAGAAAAAAGAATCATTTACCAATTACAAGATGAAAATGGAGAAAACCAAGATACAATAATAAAGAAAAAAGAGATTGCACATAAATATTTTGAAGATCTCTATAAGAAAGTAAAAATAGATGAGGATCAGATTAGGGACAATCTAAGGGAAAAAAGAACCCGAGACATAAAAGACGAACTGAAAGAAATGCTGACTAAAGATATAACTATGATTTTATAAATCAAGCAATTAGATCACAGAAAAGTAATAAAACACTGGGCCCCGATGGCTTTCCATCAGAATTCTATAAGGCAATAGAAGAACAAATAGGACCAATAATGGTTGATTTATTTAACGAGGTATTAACATCACCTAAAATGCTGGATACGTGGAGGGAAACACTAATTTTGCTAATCCCGAAGGAGGATACAGATCCTAGACTGATACAAAATTATAGACCAATAATTTACATTTGTTAAATGTAAATTACAAAATATTTGCTACTATTATTGCCAACAGACTAAAGAAAATTTTGAACGATCATATACATTCAGATCAAAATGGATTCCTCCCAGACAGACAAATTAGAAATAATCTAAGAATAATAATGGACAGTTTAGAATATTATGAAGCTCACCCGGAGAAACAAGTAGCCCTTGTTTTCTTGGACATCCAAAAAGCATTTGATAATCTCAATTGGCAATTTATGATTCAACAATGATTCAAATTTAAGATTCATTAATTTTGGCACTAAATTTGAGAATATTATAACGGCAATATATTCGATACAAAAAAAGCAAAAATAATCAATGGAGAAAATACCCAAACGTTAAATATAGAGAAAGGAGTTTGACAAGGCTGTCCCCTATCTCCTCTGCTCTTTATATTATCATTAGAAGTATTATTAGAACGAATTAGACAAAACCCAGAAATAAAAGGATTGAAAACTAGAAATGAAGAATATAAACTGCAAACATTTGCAGATGATTTGGCCTTTATCACTGAAGAATCTTTAGAGAGAAGACAAGCGTTAATTAAGGAATTAGAAAGATATGAAAAATTTAACAGAACAAATAATAGAATTAGAAAGAACACTTGGACTTCAAACAAGAAAAATCAAATACTTAGGGATGGTTGACAGCGCATTGAAAAGCGATAAAGGAGAATAACTGCAACAAATTACTACAACAAACAAACAAAAATTTAGAATTATGGATGAAGATGCAGCTGTCACTTTTAGGAAGAATAGCACCCGTAAAAATGTCTATACTACCAAAATTCCTATACTTGTTCCAGACTATCCCAGTTAAATTAGAAAAGACCTTTTTTAATGACCTTAATAAAACAATTGCAAAATTTTTCTGGCAGGAGAAAAAACCTAGAATAAAAATGAAATCTCTACAAGATATAAAGAGCAGAGGAGGATTTGGATTGCCAAATTGGGAACTATATTATAGTGCAGCAACACTAATCTGGTTAAAAGATTGGATCAATTTAAAGAATAAAAGAATATTAGCCATAGAAGGTCATGACCTACAGAAAAGATGGCATGGCTTTCTGTGGGAAACAGGAGACATGAAACAATAATATTTCCATAGACATCTGATTAAAGATTCGCTAATAAATAACTGGATTAAAGTTAAACAGAAACATTACATAAAAATCCCAATATGGCTATGCACAATGGAAGCGATGAATCATCCAAATAATTTAGACTTGAATAAAATGTTAAAATACAAAGATCTATTAGATATTCATGGAAAATTAAAAACATTACAGGACCTCCAAGAACAAGGACTGTAAGTGAACTGGTGAGCTTACCTTCAATTACAAAATCGATACAAACAAGATATAAAAGATTATGGAATATATCTTAAACTACAACAATTAGATAAAATTTTACTAAGGCCAGACAAAAAAAATATTACCCAAATTTATAAATATCTGCTGGAAGTAGAATTGGAGGAAGAAGTAGTGAATGAATGTATGATTGCATTGGGTCAAGATATTGGACATAACATAAATTTATCAGAATGGGAGACTATATGGAACAGAAATTATAACAAATTATAACAAAATCAGAAGCATATAAAGAAAATGCATATAAAATGTTCTACAGGTGGCACCTACACCCCTCGAGATTAGCGAAAATGTACCCCAAAATGAGCCCCAGATGCTGGAAATGTAAAAATAAAGAGGGAACATATTACCATATGTGGTATCCCGTAAATATTGGCTTAAAATTAAAGAGTGGCTACAGGAAATTACAAATGAACAGTTGGATTTAGAACCAGAACCTTTTCTATTGGGGATCCTCAAAAAAAAAATGAGAATAGTACAAAATATCTAGTACTACATATATTAACTGCCGTTAGGATGGCCTTCGCTCAATGTGGGAAATAGCCATGTATACCCACAAAGAAACTTGTTATACCAAAGGTCATGCAACTGCGCAGAAATGGACAAACTAACGCTGAGTTTAAAAGTTAAAGAGACATCGATATTTTACAAAGTATGGGAACAGTGGTATATATGGATGGAACGGAGATAGATAAGAATAATTAGTTACTATTATAAGCAATAAATAAAATAAGAATGTAAATACATACAATTTAATTTTTGTAAATAATGCACGGATTATTGTTATAAGAAAAACACCACATACCTGTCAAGTGATATAATTTTTTGTTTTTTGTTTTTGTTTTTCTTATGTTTTTAATGTAATAAAAGTTCAATAAAGTATATTTTTAGAAAAAAAAATTATGGTGCCTTGCTTCCAATTAATGTTGGGGTTCCATTTTTTCAGCCTGCCAGGCCCAAGACTAATAGCCATTCCATTCCAGGTGCCACTATAAATATAAATATTTCCTCGTGGCTCCTGATGCCTATTTGTAGAGGCTCGGTTGTTAAAAGCAGCTGGCTCCCCGCCCCCCACCCCCCTGCTATTAACCCATCTAGTTGGCAGAAAATGATGGGATTTTTCAGCTTTCTTAGGTTAATCCTCAACTTCCCTACTAGGATTGGGCTGATCAAGCAGCGGGTGCACCCTGAGTCCACTAAAGTGGAGATATTTATCTCCCTGTCCTGGTTTGGGATAAATAGTCTTAAGGGGAAGCTAAGCAGTTTAATTGGTTTGCTTACCAGTGGTTCATCTTCTGGATCGCTTCCGAATGATTGTGATTCTTCCTGCTGAGATGCTGGAGTTTCCTCCCCAAAGTGGGGAGATGGAAATTCTGCAACCTCCCTTCTTCTCAGGGCAGTCTCCTTCCCGCGCTGGCCAGGTTTCGCAAGTTTTCCACCCCCCAGCAGGTGTTCTGGTTTCCAGGCGGGTGTTTGCAAACGACACTCTGCAGCTCGGTGCCCCTCTTTTCCACATTTGAAACAGGCTGAGGATTTAGGAGAAAATGCAGTTTGTGATTTGAGAGGTTCTTGCTTTCATTAGGGTGGGGATTTGTTCCACACTCACACCTCTCGGTACTGATTTCTGGCCATATCGATCTCAGCTTCTTCAGTGGTGAGGTACCACTCATGTGGGTGATTCGGTGCACCTCGGGCCATGCAGGCATTGTATAGATCATCACTTAGCCCATCCTTGAAACAGCTCACCAAAATATCTTCTGGCCAGTTCACACAGTGCGAGGTCCCGGAATTCTACAGTATACTCTGCTACTGGCTGTCGCCCCTGCTTCACCACCTTAGTGCGGTCGCGTGCTTTGTGATCTACAAGGGGTCCTCAAACCGTCGTTGCAGTGTCATCATGAAATGGTCAAAATCCTGCAAACCCTGTTACGCAGGGTCACCATCCATCTGGCAGAGGCTCCCTCCAGGGCTAGGGTCACAACTCGCATTCAGGATCCTTAGGTTTGGAGATCATGCCCGTATTCTTGCATGTAGGTGAGCACGTGTGCCACAGAGAATCCTAATTGTTGTGGATCCCCATCAAACTTTACCCCAAGGGAGGGAGTTTCTTTTTCCAGTTGCGGGGCTCGGGGCTGGTTGGGAATGGGCACCAGTATGCATGCTGCCCAGAGGGGATGGTTTGCTGGATCTTCTGCTGCTGCTGCACCATCTGCTCGATTGGTGGGCTCCAGAAGGGAGGTGACCCCACTGGCATCATCCATGGCTGTTGCCCTTTCAGCACTCTTTGGCTGTCGTTCTGGCTCCCCTCGGATGTTGAGATTTTCCAAACTTTCCATCACCTATTGGGTTATATGCCTCTTCTGACGATCCTCCCTCAGCGGTGCTTCGATTAGTTCCCCCTGGGCAGCAAGGGCTTCTAGCTCTATTTTCCACACCAGTTTTTGGTTACCGCAGCTGAGGGTGACTCCTCTGGTTCTCTCATCCCAGCTATCTTTCTTCCCAATGCCAATTGACCTGCGGGGCTTTTCGGGATTCCCCAGGGTTACCTCATGCTCTCTGATGGGGTGTATGAAACAGGCATCCGGCTGGGTGATGGTTGATATCTCCCCCCAGCATTCAGCTTCTCCCTGTTCCCTGCTTCGTTCGGACATGGTTTGCAAGGTCTCCTCAGTAGAGCAAAGATTGCTTCTCTGGGTTGACCATTTTGCAGTCGTTGCATTCTGTAAGAATTGCTTCTCCCTCTGACTTAAGAAAGTAAAAACTCTTGAAATGGAATGTTTCAAAAGGAACCTTTTATTAAGCAGAAGTGACAGCAATGGATTCAAAGCAACATCTGAATACCCTTAGGCAAGACAAGTAGGATTAAAGCAGTAGAGACCCCTCCCTTTAGCCAGAATGCAGATTTTAACCAATACATAAGTGTGAAGATTTTTTCTTTACCAGCTGCCCTGAGAACCAGATAAGTATGCATTCCCATTGCTATCCTCTGTTATCCTTTAAAGTGAAACAACCCATATGGCCGTCATAAACCTTCCCCAAAGGTAAGGAGATCTCAGGGCACCAGCGCCAGGATATAGATTTTAAAATATCTGTTGACACAGGTAATGCTAATAAATCGAATCCAAGCCCCCCTCCCCTTCTCCCAGTTGAATGGCAGTATCACTTTTAGAGATCTGACACTAATAGTTGTCCATTAATTGTGCATATATAGATATTCTCCTAAGAAAGTCAAAACCTCACTTTTACTTTCTTAAATATTTAGGTTTGAGGCTCATTAACATTTTGGATTGACCGAGAACACTGTAGTTGTTCAATAATGGGTAGGTGGGAGGGGCAGGTATGGCGGACGCGGGGGCCCATATCAGGTTCGGGGAGTGCGCCCGCGCTATTTACGAGCGATCGCGCACTCCGGTCCCCCGACAGTTTCCCGTTCCCCGAGTGGCTTAAATCCTCAGAAGCTGGACCTTCGCCTGATGTTATGCAATGCCAGGTCCGTTATAAATAAAGCTCCCCTCATCTCCGATCTTATACAGGAGGGGGGTACGGACCTGATTGGCATTTCAGAGACCTGGTTGGGCACGGAAGGGGGGGTTCCCCTGATAGAGATGTGCCCACCGGGTTTTCGTGCATTCCATCAGGCCAGGGTCCAGGGTAGGGGTGGGGGAGTGGCGGTTATTATCAACGAGAGTCTTGAGCCGAGGGAGATCACTGTACCATAGATAACCGGATGTGAGTCCCTCCTTGTGAAGTGGGGCCGTGGGGTTCAGGTGGGTTTACTGATCACGTACCTAGCTCCTTGCTACGTGACAGAAACCCTGCCTGAGCTGTTGGAGGTGGTCGCCGGGACGGCAGTGGAGATCCCCAGGCTTATGGTCATGGGGGAATTCAATTTGCCGTCGGTGGGGATAGCATCCACATCAGCTCGGGAGTTCATGGCTTCCATGACGGCCTTGAACCTGACCCAGTTAGTGAATGACCCCACTCACATCGGGGGGAACACTCTGGATTTGATTTTTGTCTCTGGACAGTGGTTGAATGATCTGGAATTAGGGGAGTTAGTTATCAAACCCTTGTCATGGTCAGATCATTCACTCCTTCAGCTAGACTTTCGAACCACTGACCCCCACCGCAAGGAGACGGAACCGACTCGCTGGTTCCGTCCCAGGCGCCTGATGGACCCTGAAGGGTTCCAGACGGAGCTTGGGCTTTTCCCTGAGGATTTAGCCCACGACTCGGCTGAAGCTCTGGTCGCTGCCTGGGATCGGGCGGCGGCTGGCGCTCTAGATCGAGTCGTGCCTTTGCGGCCTCTGACCCGGTGCCGATCTCGTTTAGCCCCTTGGTACTCCGAGGGGCTGAGGGAAATGAAGCACCGGAAAAGACGCCTAGAGAGTATCTGGAGAGCCAGCCGCTCCGAATCTGACCGGACACTAGTTAGGTCTCAAATTCAGACCTATCTAGTGGCGATGAGGCTGGCAAAACGGGAGTATTTTTCCAACCTCATTGCATCAGCAGATAACCGCCCAGCCGCCCTGTTTAGGGTGACCCGCTCGCTCCTCCATCAGAGAGCGGTAGAGGATCCCTTAAAGGGTCGAGCTGAGGAATTTGGACAATATCTGTTTGATAAAATCGCTCAAATTCGGGAAGGGTTGGACACAGACTGGGTGGATCCAGACGGGGTGGAGGAGGCAAGTCTTGATGTTATTATCTGGGATGAGTTTGATCCTGTGGCTCCTGAAGACATGGACAGGTTAATGGGGAGATTGAATGCGACCACATGTTTATTGGACCCGTGTCCCTCCTGGTTGGTTTTGGCCACCGGAGGTGACACGAGGCTAACTCAGAAAATTGTGAATGCTTCTTTGATGGAGGGTGTTTTCCTGCCACCTTGAAAGAGGCGGTGGTGAGGCCCCTCCTCAAGAAGCCTTCCCTTGACCCAGCTAGTTTAGCAAATTATCGTCGGTCTCCAACCTTCGCCAGGCAAAGGTTGTCGAGAGTGTGGTTACACGACAGTTGCCCCAGTACCTGGATGAAACTGTCTATCTTGATCCATTCCAGTCCGGTTTCCGGCCTGGTCACAGCACGGAAACAGCCTTGGTCGCCCCAGTTGATGATCTCTTGAGGGCTCGGGACAGAGGTTGTTCCTCTGTCTTGGTCCTATTAGATCTCTCAGCGGCTTTTGATACCATCGATCATGGTATCCTGCTGCGCCGACTCGAGGGACTTGGAGTGAGGGGCACTGTTCATCGGTGGTTCTCCTCCTACCTCTCCGACCGGTCACAGACAGTGTTGACGGGGGGACAGAGATCGACCCCAAGGCGCCTCTTATGTGGGGTGCCGCAAGGGTCGTTCTCTCGCCTCTTCTGTTCAACATCTATATGAAGCCGCTGGGTGAGATCATCCGTGGTTTTGGGGTGAGTTGTTATCTATACGCTGATGATACCCAGCTCTATATTTCCACCCCTAACCACCCCAACGAGGCTGTTGAAGTGATGTCCCAGTGCCTGGGGGCCGTACGGGTTTGGATGGGGAGGAACAGACTCAGACTAAATCCCACCAAGACCGAGTGGCTGTGGGTGCCGGCGGCCCGGTACAGTCAGCTAATTCCATCACTGACCATTGGGGGCGAACTATTGGCCCCCACGGAAAGGGCTCGTAATCTGGGCGTCCTACTGGATGCACGGCTGTCTTTAGAAGATCATATGATAGCTGTCACCAGGGGAGCTTTTCATCAGGTTCGCCTGATACGCCAGTTACGCCCCTTTCTGGATCGGGCTTCCTTATGCACGGTCGCTCATTCCCTTGTTACATCCCGCCTGGACTACTGTAATGCTCTCTACATGGGGCTCCCCTTGAAGGGTACCCGGAGACTCCAACTGGTCCAGAAGGCGGCTGCGCGGGTGATAGAAGGAGCACCTTGTGGCTCCCGTGTAACACCCCTCCTCGTAGTCTGCACTGGCTCCCAGTGGTCTTCGGGTTCACTTCAAGGTACTTGTCATCACCTTTAAAGCGCTCCATGGCCTAGGGCCGGGATATTTCTGGGACCGCCTACTGCCACCATTAGCCTCTCACCGACCAGTGCGCTCTCACAGAGGGCCTCCTCCGGATACCGTCAGCTAAACAATGTCGGCTGGCGACCTCTAGGGGAGGGCCTTCTCTGTGGGGGCCCCTACCTCTGGAACGAGCTCCTCTGGGGCCGTCAACTCCCGATCTCAGGTCCTTCCGCCGCGAGCTGAAGACGTTGCTGTTTCGAAGAGCAGGACTAGCTTGAACGTAGTTTTTAAATTGGGATTTTTAAAAAAGGGGTTTAATTGAGGTTTTAAATTTGTATTTAAAAGTTTTAGGGCATCAATTGAATTTAACTGTCTATTCTTTTAGCTGTTTATATGTATTATATGTTTTCTGTTGTTTTTTGGCTGTGAACCGCCCTGAGTCTTTCGGGAGATGGGCGGTATACAAATATAATTAATTAATTAATTAATTAATTAATAAATCAATCAATCAATCAATCAATCAATCAATCAATCAATCAATCAATCAATCAATCAATCAATCAATCAATCAATCAATCAATCAATCCATCCATCCATCCATCCTGCAAAATACAACTTGCCTAATAATTGTACACAGTGTATGTCTCTTGCACATCTGGCTGCTGTGTAGTTTCTGTCATCATCACTACTTTGTTCTCTTAACAGTACTCCATATCTGAGAATGTCTCGGCAGTATTGGGAGTTCAGACAGCAACAAGACTCTGCCAGTCCCAATTAGGTTGCTCATAAAGATTGAATGTTCTAGTCTTGTTCCTTTTTTAGAAGCCATTACAGATCACTCTCACAGGAAATGAGATCAGCAGTATTAACACTCTCAAGAAAAAATAACCTTTAACAAAAAGCGAAAGACAGCTGAACCTGTGAAATGAAACAAACAAAATATTAAAAATTATGATATTTATGTAGTTATTTACTAAGCACATCTAAATTATATTGAAGCAACCAAAATATCTTTACAATCCCCAAGGCATGTCACAATTTTTGAGCACCTCTAATGTTTGGAAATTGAAAGTTGAAAAAATTGATCTACACTACCTCAGGGAGCTGGGAGGGGCCCTGAGAAGGCTTTGTGTAAGTGTTTCTGTGCTCAGGGTCTGAAAATTCTTTGGGGATTCTGGCAGGGAGGGTTTTCAGCTTGTGAACAGGGAGGCAGCATAAGAACCACAGGGTGCCTCAGGGGAGTTGGAAGGCCCGTAAAAGGCTGCAAATGAGTGTCTCTCCGCTGAGGGGAGATTTTGGCAGGAAGGATTTTTTAGCTCCTGTATGGAGATGGCCTGCACCAGACCTCCCAGGTACTTCCCCACCCTCCTGAGGCAACCTTCACTCTTTATCTTAGTTTTCACTTAATGATCTGTGAGATCAATCACAAGTGGGAGTGCAAAAATTGTGCTTGACTGAAGCAGTCACATGATATCTCAGTTAACAATGAACATGATTCCAATCCCAATTTTGGTTGTAAATTGAGAATTACCAGTACGATTATTCCCTACCCATGGGATATGCACAGATTAGACACTGCCCCCTTTTAAATCTTCAGTTTTAAAATCATTGGTTTAGATAATATGCTTATGTATTAATATTTTTTTCTTTTAAGAATAGTTGGTGGAAAAATTACAACTATTGATAGATAAATTAAAACTATAATTACAACAATATATATTGTTCAAGCCTTCCTATACATTACCTATGGTTTAGCCTTATGAATTGATTTGCCTCTGTTTAAATGTGGGTAGGTTATTTACATTTTTACCTGATTAAAATTTACCTGATTTGTTTCTGTAGGGTGTACCTCAGTTACCTTGTGCCAAAGCATTATATAACTATGAGGGAAAAGAGCCTGGAGATCTTAAATTCAACAAAGGTGACATCATTATATTACGTAGGCAAGTTGATGAAAATTGGTATCATGGAGAAGTTAATGGTATCCATGGATTTTTTCCTACCAATTTTGTCCAGATAATTAAACCATTACCTCAACCTCCACCTCAGTGCAAAGCACTTTATGACTTTGAAGTTAAGGACAAGGAAGCTGACAAGGATTGTTTACCCTTTTCAAAGGTAAAAAATTTATAGTTATGTTTTCATAGTCTCAGCAATGTTGAAATACTAGTTAGCCTACAAAATTACCATGTATCAAATGTTATTACATTTTTTCATCTTACTATTGTTTTTCTGAAGAAAATCAAAGATATATTTATTTTAGATTAAAAATATAACTTTAAATTATCTTGGAGAAATAGTATTTGAACCTCATTTTCCATTCCAAGATTAACACCCTGTTGTACATATTAATAATTTGAGATAAATTAGAATTTGTGATATGTTTTTTTTTGTGAAATATGTAAATAAATACTTACAATATGTCCTTTGCTGTGTACAGTATATTTTGTTTAGGTAAACTGTTAGTTTGCTTGATAGAATTTTTTCATTATCCAGGCATAGTTATACTAGGAGCCTTTTAGAATCAATATTGTGTTGGGCCAGGTAGGCCTCTGATTTATTTATTTTGTGATCCTCCAAATATAATTTAAATAAAATACTCTCAGCAGCCCCATACAGTAAAACCAATGACAAAATGATGCTGAGATATGAAAGCTAGCAATATCTTAAAAGCCAAAATATTTTATCCCTGTTCTGTGTTTGAAGTTTTCTTAGTGTTTTTATCATGGACATTTCCTAGTTCATTAATCGCTAAGAATATTGCATGTACATACATTGAACAGTTGATATCTAAGTGTTGTCGATATTCATAACAACAACTAAGAATATGTAACATAGAATTCAGGTATATTAAGATCTGTACTCTAATGCTGAAAAAAAAAGAAGTTGAGTTGCTGTTTCTCAGCAATTATTTCATCTGATGATTGGTTAGTTCTTGGAATGCTTTTCAAATTCTTAATAATAGGAATATACTAGTGAAATAAATTTTCATCTGAGAAAATGCAAATTGATTTTTTAAAAATCTCAATACTCTGAATGCCGGGGGGTGGGGGGAATGTTTAATTAGACCGTGGAAACTTTCCTACCTTTTATTTTCTTCTTTTATATCCAGGATAATATTCTTACTGTGATTCGCCGAGTAGATGAAAATTGGGCTGAAGGAATGTTGGCTGACAGGATTGGAATATTTCCTATTTCATATGTTGAGGTGAAAAAATCTTCTTTAATGTTGAATTAATGTGAATACACACACAAACATACTTTTATCCTAAAGTTCTTTTACTTTGGACTGCTGAATAGATGAATAGAAAAATTTTAGACGTTAATCAAACAACACATTTTTTAGCAAATTGAATCATTCATTATTATTTATTTAGCGTATGATGAGAATATGATAGAAGAGAAGTAAACATAGATATGTACTCCATATAATTATGTACAAAACTTCTACGGGAATATGGCAGTGGCCTCATAACTGGATATCTAATTCAACTATCCAGGTGATCGACTTTGGCATTGCTTTATGCAGTTCTTTTAGGGAAGCAGAGAATGCATGTTGTGGGCAATCTTTCACAATATATTTAATAGTTAAGGAGAATCCTTCCATCCTCTTTCCATCCATACAGGGCAGAGGCACTTCTTCCAGTATCACATCTAATTTTGTTCAGACAGAGCGAGGCAGGTCAAAACCAGATAGTATTCTTTCCAGAGCCTCATCCTTTTTTTTATTGTAGTGACCAAAACTTGTAGTATTCCAAGTGTCGACTTACCAAGGCCTTATATGCCTTCTCCTATGTTGGAGAAGGAGGGCAGGCCACTTGTATCTGAGCTTTATGGCTGTCTTTCAGAAGAGGCCACCATTTTCAGCATCGCACTGAAATGGCAGCTGCTTCCAGGAGGCTGTCATGCGACCTAGAGATGAACCACTCTATTTTGCTTCCCTAAAGTAGTCTGCACAGCACTGAGGAAAGCTCTGGAGACCTTCAAAAAGTAACTGCTCAATGGGTTAATGGTTGTGGAGGAAACACAAGTGCTATAGGTATCCCAAGGAGCAGGAAGTGTAGAATGGGTATGTCGGGATGGTGGAGGCCTTGGGAGTCCCAGGGCAGGAAAGCCTAGGTCTCCTAGGTCTTTTCTCATCTCTGAAGAACCCTGTGCTTTGTTTAATGACCCACATATTCATTGAACACTTTCAGGGAGAACAGGGTGGGAGACATAAAACAAGGCCATCTTGCTTAAAGGCCATCACAACTTGCAACCATAATGGGCAGGCTTCATTATGATTGTAGGTTAATTACTAAAGTTCATATGAGTTGATTTTGTATTAAAATTAAACAGCATCTCGCTGAAGAAACAGAGATCAAACCTAGGCTCCATCAATGAACTGCCCTAGGCATTATCACTGAATTGCTCTTAGCTTCTCATAAAGAAATCAAATCTCAGTCATTATATGACAGACATATATGCTCACCTCTTTATCAGGAAATCATAAAAAACTATAAAATTGATTATTAGTAACATTTGAATATTAACAAATTTGCACAGTAATTTTCAGTATTCAGACTATTTTAAACTTTTAAATACATGTTGTAATAAATACTAAATACTTATGAAGTTGGCTAAATTTCTTAGGAAACAAGTTGTTTAGAATTATATTCAGTTCTAACATATATAATTTGGCCAGTGTTATCCCTGCAATAATGAATGGTTCATAATAGTGCTCTTTAAATGAGACTTAATGTTTTAGCCTTAGTTTAAATTACAGTAATCACATCCTTAGCAAAATTTCCAACCAAATTATGGATAGGAAAGGTTACATTTATCTTTTTGTGCAGTAGCTTGTCCAGTCACAAATGAAAACAGAATGAGACATTGTTGCTCTGTTCTGGTTTTTCATAAGTTTGATTTTAATATTTATTGCTGAAATGAAAACTGCTATAGCAGATGCATTCTCAAGGAAGAAATTTGAGATATTGTAGGGGACTATGCAGTTTATTACTAAATCTTACACTGAGCACTGTATTATAATAGTTTCTACCCTGTTTTCCTGAAAATAAGACCTATCCCAAACATAAGACCTAGCATGTTTTTACGTTTGTGCATAATATAAGCTCTACTCCCAAAATAAGCCCTACTTAAGAGCCTGCGCAAGTGGCCGGCTGCCAGAGGTGAAATGCTCCTGGTTCGAACTGAATCGCCCGATCCGGTAGTGATGGTGGCGGTTGGTTCAGAGAACCAGTAGCAAAAATCCCTGCCCACCTCCTGCCCATGCCCAGCTGAACTGCGCCATCATCAGAGGGTTTTTAAAAAACTTTTAAACGCATTTTTCTTTGGCTGAAAAAATGCTTTTAAAAGTAAAAAAAAAAGCCTCTGATGATTGCATGGCTCTGCGAGGTGAGGCATGTGTCGGGGCGTGGATGGCCTGGCTGCGGGGGCCCTGAGGTAAGCCGGTGCATGGAGCAGCTCCACCCCCGCCTCGCCTTGTGGTCATGGCACCAGTGTGCTGCTTGGGCTCCTGCTCTATTGTGGCCGCAAGCAAGCAGAAGTGGGTCAGTAGCCATGCAGGGTCTTGCTCGATTGGGCTGCTTGAGCCGCCTCTGCAAGGCAAGGCAGGTATTGGAGCATGGGTAGCCTGGCTGCAGGGGTCCTGAGGTAAGCTGGTGCAGGATGCGTGAGGGTACAGCCCACTGCCTCATGGCAACAGCATTAGCTCACCATGCGGCCTCTTGCCACCCCCCCACCCCCGCAAGCAAGGACAAGAAGTGGGCCCTCTGTGCATGGGAAAAAAATAAGATATCCCTGAAAATAAGCCCTAGTGCTTATTTTGGGTCCCGAAAGAAAATAAAACCCTGTCTTATTGTTGTTGAAACGCAGGTAAATACAGTTTAGATCAGGGGTCACCAACCTTCGGACCTCAGGGACCACTAAATTCCTAATTTTAAATCCCGCGGACCATTAATATGAATTTTTAAAAAAGTTAAATAGTATTTAGTGCAATATAAAAAATGCAAATAATTTTTCTGCAGACCACCAAAATTTTCTCACGGACCACCAGTGGTCCATGGACCACTAGTTGGTGACCACTGATTTAGATTGTGATTAAATGTAATTATACAGTACTGGAAAGAAAGAAATTTTAATAAAAAAGAAAGCTTTTTAGGTAGTCATGGTGAATAGGCAAGTTTAATAAAATCAAGCTTGAAAAATAGAAAGAAAATATTATGCCCAATACAAACTTACATTTTAATTTATAAATGCTGCTTGTGCATTTTATTGGTTAAGAAATTTTCAGTACATAAGTTATTTAATATATTAAGTAAATTTATGCAAACTCATATTAGGAATTTGTCTTCAGTGCATAAGCTCTCAATGTTCATAAAAGGTATAAGTGGTAAATCATGATCATAGTCATCATAAATAAATTCATCATGAATCTTAAGATACAACACTTAGTGATAGTCATAGGATATTAAATAAGCAATCAAAATCATACTAGGAATATAAATCGTAAAGATACAAGCAACAAGGTTATGGTGGGTCAGTGGCTAAGACACTGAGCTTGTCAATCAAAAGGTTGGCAGTTCAGCGGTTCACATCCCTAGTGCCGCGTAATGGGGTGAGCTCCCATTACTTGTCCCAGCTTCTGCCAACCTAGCAGTTTGAAACCACGTAAAAAATGCAAGTAGGAAAATAGGGACCACCTTTGGAGGAAGGTAACAGCGTTCCGTGCGCCTTTGGCATTTAGACATGCCAGCCACATGACTACGGTGATATCTTCAGACGGCACTGGCTCTTCGGCTTTGAAATGGAGATGAGCACCACCCCCTAGATTCGGGAACAACTAGCGCATATGTGCGAAGGGAACCTTTACCTTTTAGAAAGGAGATAGGTAATAGAAAGGATGAGAAGAATAATAGTAATACAGTCCTAGTAAATAGTTTGACAATGTTGTGGGAATTAGTTGTTTAGTAGAGTGATGGCATGCAGAAAAAAACTGTCCTTGTGTCTAGTTGTTCAGGTGTTCAGTGCTCTATAATGTCGTTTTGAGGGCAGAATGAAACAATTTATGTCCAAAATGTGAGGGGTCTGTAGATATTTCACAGCCCTCTTTTTGACTCGTGCAGTATACAGGTCCTCAATGGAAGATGGGTTGGTAGTAATTGCTTTTTCTGCAGTTCTAATTATCAGTTGAAGTTTGTGTCTGTCTTGTTTGGTTGCAGAGCCAAACCAGACAGTTATAGAGGTGCAGATGACAGATTCGATGATTTCCCTGTAGAACTGTATCAACAGCTCCTTGGGCAGTTTGAGCTTCCTGAGTTGGCTCAGAAATAACATTCTTTGTTGTGCTTTTTTGATGACATTTTTGATGTTAGGTGTCCATTTTAAGTCTTGAGATATGATAGAACTTAGAAACTTGAAGGTCTCTACTGTTGATACTGTGTTGTCTAGTATTGTAAGAGGTGGTAATATAGGAGGGTTTCTCCTAAAATCTACCATCATTTCTCTGGTTTTGAGCAGAGTTGAAATGCTACCAGTTCGGTCCGTTAACCTAAACCGGTAGTAAAAAATGCTACTGGTTCACTGAACCGGTAGTAAAAAATGTTTTTAAAAAGTTCTGATGATCAGCTGAGTGACCTGTGATCATGGGAACTTTTTTAAAAAACTTTTTTAGCATTTTTTTACTACCAATTCTGGAGAAACAATGCTTTAAAAAGTAAAATAAAAAAAAATTCCAACATCACAGGTCACTCACCTGATTGTTGGAACTTTTTTTTTTACTTTTTAGGCATTTTTTTACTACTGGCGGGCGAATAGGTGGTAAAAAAAAGGCTTTTAAAAAGTAAAAAAAAGGCTCCGATGATCACAGCAGTGCCATGCGATCGTCGGAGCCTCTTTTTTTTACTTTTTTAAAGCATTTTTTTACTATTTGCCCAAGCAGGTAGTAAAAAAATGCTTTTAAAAGGCAAAAAAAGAGAGGTTCTGACAATCACAGCTTTGGCACATGATCATTGGAATTCTTTTTTTTAGGGAGGTGGGGGTGGGAGGGTCTGTTTTTGCTCCCAGCGGGCTTCCCTGCTAGGCCAAAAACGGGGGATGTAGGCAAAAAACCGGGGGGGGGAGTTCTGTTTTTGCTCCCAGCAGGCTTCCCTGAAGCCTGATAGGCCAAAAACGGGGGGTGTAAGCCAAAAACAGAGGGGTCTGTTTTTTTGAAAGAGAGATCACGAGAGAGAGAGAGAGAGAGAGAGAGAGGGAGGGAGGGAGGGAGGGAGAGAGGGGAAAAAAGGAGAGGAAGGACTACAAACCTGGCACCAGACGCAGCTTCAGAGAATAATCCAGGGCTGGAAGGGATCTGGAAGTCATCTAGTCCAACCCTGCTCCAGCAGGACATTGTTAGTGAGTTTCTGTCTTTTGATCCACCAGTCACCTGGTTACATAGCCACATCCACCCAGTCACATGACCCCCCACACACACACCACACACCAAGAGTATAAGCAGTGGTGGGATTCAAATAATTTAACAACCGGTTCTCTGCCTTAATGATTTCTTCCAACAACCATTTCACCACCTGCTCAGAAAGTTAACAACCGGTTCTCCTGAAGTGGTGCGAACTGGCTGAATCCCACCACTGGGTATAAATATGATTGCAGTAATTCACTTTTTTTTGTTTGTTTGTTTACATTTATATCCCGCCCTTCTCCGAAGACTCAGGGTGGCTTACAGTGTATAAGGCAATAGTCTCATTCTATTTGTATATTTACAAAGTCAACTTATTGCCCCCCCAACAATCTGGGTCCTCATTTTACCTACCTTATAAAGGATGGAAGGCTGAGTCAACCTTGGACCTGGTGGGACTAGAACCTGCAGTAATTGCAGGCAGCTGTGTTTTGTTTTTTTTAATAACAGGCTTCTTACAGCCTGAGCCACACCGCGGCCCTTCACATATTTTTTCCCCAATATTATTAAGCAATCAGTGAAGAAGAGAATAAAGATTTTATTTCTTCTCTTCTCACATTTACATACATAGAGCAACCAAATGTAATGAATTACAAAACATTCAGGATTGATACAAAAATAAAATTTAATGCACAATATGTAATTACAATGGAACTAACAATTTTTCTTTTAATCAGATTATAGGGTTAATATTTATGGTTATTGTCTTGCAGTTTAACTCAACAGCAAAACAACTTATTGAATTAGACAAACCATCAGTTTCTACAGTAGATTCTGGAGAAGGCACCTCTGGTACATCCCGTTGCAATTCAGTTCAAAAGCATACTGATGTGAAGAAGAATACCAAAAAACGCCATTCTTTTACTTCCCTTACTATGTCCAATAAGGCTTCACAGTCATCTCAGAATCGTCATTCAATGGAAATCAGCCCTCCTGTTCTCATCAGCTCCAGTAATCCAACTGCTGCAGCACGGATAACTGAGCTTTCAGGCCTTTCTTGTAGTGCACCTTCTCAGGTAATTGTAAGTAGAAATCAAGGTATATCATGTCTTTTTAAATGACAGTTTAAAATATTGTCAAAATAAATGGGGTATAATTATTGATCTAAATATTTTTATAATTGTTTTAAAAAAAGCAAATCTTATTTATTAAAGGATAATCTTTAATTATTAAGTATTGTTATCTGAACACAGCTGTTCTTGCCTATGGAGATTCTCAGTCATCCAGGTCATAGTTGTCCCAAAGGTGCTTTTTCAAGAGGCAACTGGACTTTCTTGTTTTTCTTTGAAAACATTTCTCTCCTCATCCAAGAAGCTTCTTTAGCTCTGACTGGATGGTGGGGAATGGAAGGATTTATACTCCTTGTATACTCATTTGCATTCTTTTAGAGAGTTGTTAAGGTGTATGTGTGTCGTCAGGGTCACCTGAGTAATGCAAATGGGTGTGGAACCTTCTTGGAACTGTTGAAAAGACTGTGTTGTAGACTAGAGATAGATGATGTCGTATCCTTCCCCCTTTGTGAATGCAGATGGACTGCTGAATCTTGTCCTGATGGGTTTGTTCTCCTATGTTGTGACATGCATTTATGAAGTGGTTGCTTTGTTTTCCCAATGTCCAACATAGGAGAACAAGTCTATCTGGACAAGATTCAGCAGTTCATCTGCATTTAAAAGACAAAAGCATAATCCACATTTTGGACAGAGAGGACCGCTGGTTGGAAAGAGGGATCAAAGAGGCTATCTATGTCAAAATTGAACAGCCCTCTCTCCAGTCTACAACACAGACCTTTCAACAGTTCCAAGAAGATTCAACACCCATTTGAACTACTCAGGTGACCCTGATGACACAGATAAACCTCCAGGTGGCCTCAGGGAGTCTAAAAGAATGCAAATGACCAACCGTCTGCAAGGAATATAAATCCTTCCATTTCCCATCATCCTGTCAGAGCTGAAGAAGCTTCTTGGATGAAAAGGGAAATGTCTTCAAAGAAAAACAAGAAAGTCCAGTTGCCTCTTGAAAAAGCACTTTGGCACAGCTGTTCTTGTTTTTTACATAAAATTTTTTCCTCAGTTTAAATAGGTTATCTTTTAAATGTTTTTTTAAAATGTTTTCTAGCTAAAGTTTCAAATAGTTTTATTCCTAAAGTAAATAAATTTATATCTTCCAGATATAAACAGATTGGAATGATTGTTCGCCCTTCCCAAATTGAGAATTGGAAGAAAATTTGGGTACAGATAGTCCTTAACATACGACTGTAATGAAGTCCATCAGAGTCATATAAAGTGGGCACCAACCCAGTTTTTCAACTTTGTTGAAGTTTGCTAAAAATGCTATCTGAAAGTGATACACAATTAACATTTCAGTCTAGTACACAGAGTTTGTTTATTCAGTATAGGAATGCATAAGAGAAAAAATCATTTTGATAAAGTTGATAAAAGTACACTTATTCATTTAATTTATATTCTGCCCATCTCACTATCAAGTGATTCTGGGCAGTTTACAATATTATAAGATACAATATAAAACAATTATAATGTTAAAAATTAAGGATTAAAAATGCAAACAAAATTAACAAAAATGGATAAAAGGACCATTGTTACTATATTAATAAATCTCATAAAGAAACTTCAAATATATTAATAACTTTTATTTGTATTACATATTTGTACTTAAAATGAAATGCATATAAATTTAAGACTAGAAATTTATATTAAATATAAAAGTAATATTTTGTTGTAAAAGTATTTCACTTCGTTCACTTACGGAATGAATGGATTTTCTGGATGGGACATTAATTATGTTTAATGTATCTGCTGTTAATAGGTTCACATTAGTACCACGGGACTAATTGTAACCCCACCACCCAGCAGTCCAGTAACAACGGAACATTCATTTACCTTTCCACCTGAAGTCACTTACCAAGCTGCTTTTGCTGTAAGTGTAAGTATCATTTCACAGGAGTTAGAATAGTAGTTGTGGAATTTTATCTCACTTGGCACTTTCTTTTTGAATTCTAGAAGCTATATCTTCTGTACTTACAGTGGTACTGCAGTACTTATAATTGGTTCCTGGAGGCACAATGAGTACCAAAAACTATGAGTACTAAACATTTTTTCCCATAAGGAAAATATAAAATAATAAAATATGCAGAAAATATTTTAGGAAAAGTCATTTGCTAAAATCTACATATTAAGAAATACATATACATTAAGTGAAATAAGCATAAAAAACTATGGAACTTAATGTAAAAGTTAAAAGAAATACTTATGCAGAAATGAAATGGAACAAACGTTTCTATTCATATATGTTAGATTAGTCATGTCAAGTCCAGAAGAATGTATTTATGTATAATAAGTGGTAACCTTGAAATTTCTTCAACTTCCTATTGACCTAACAAACTATCACATAATATACATGCAGTGAAGGAGAGCAAAAATCTATTGCCAATCTAGGCTGATAAAAATCAGGCTTGTCCACATGATAGCCATTCATTTAAAATAAATGTCAGCCCTGCCTCAGCTTGAGCGTTTAAGTAAAAACGATCCTTGATTCCATTTAGTGAGAAAGAAAGGTATAGTTTACTAAAGGTCAAGCAGAATGCAGTAAAGCAAAACCAGAACTGAACGTAGTGCACCAAAATCCCCAAGTTTATCTCCCCCCAAGTAAGTTCCCACCCACTGGTCTCCCATTGTCCAATCTTATTGAAATGACATGTTTTGGGAACAGTCTCTTCAACTGTGGGCTAGCTGGTATGCAGCTGCATGCTGTTCCCAGCTATCTGATCTTGAAGTTGTGTCTCTAGAAGGTATGGTGAGTAGTGAACTTTCCCCACTCCCATCCAGGTCCCTCCCCCCAAACTCAGGGCAGACTGGCATCAAGCAAATGCAAATTGCAAGTGTGAAGTGGCAGTTCTGACAATAAAATAGAGTGTTATTAAACTGCTCCAGGTACATATTTTTCTGAATTAGTATGTGACCCTATTAATAATGTCTTTTTCATAAGTACAGTAGATATTTCATTGCAGGTTGTAAATAAGATATAAATGTTGTTAAATACAACTGAAGAATGTTACCATATGATAACAGAAAACCTAAACTAGAAATAAATGCATTCCCATTCCCCCCCCTCTCTCTCTCGTATGGCATAACAGAATACAGCATTAATGAATAAAACTTACAAAAATAGCATATAAAATGTATCAAAATGCAAAATACCAAAACAGAAAATTATTTTTAAAAAAGCACAATACAAAGAATAAAATTATGAATAAAATTAAATTATTCATGAGCATTTACTAAAGTGGCTTAGCCTATGGCCTGATAGCTAGATCGTTTAGATGTTGGATAGAAGTGGCCTTGATATTATGTAGTTCTTACAGGGATCCAGGGAACCTTCTGAGGGGACATTCCGTCACAATATGATGTAAAGATAGCAGGACATTCCCACAGTCATAGTTAGTATTATCAACCAGCCCCATTGTATTTCCAATAGTGGAACCTGCTATGGTTGGTTCAGATCCAATTAAATACTTTCCAGTTTTTCCTTGAAAGGTCAAAGCCAGAGGGGCATTGTACTCAATCAGACACCAAATTAAACAGATCTGGGTTAGAAGCTGCCTGTTCTTGGCACCATGTCTCTAACTAATCGCTGTCCAAGTTTCCATGGCAGGTTCCAAAATTTGAGTCTGAGTATTTGATTGTGACAGTCCTCATGTGTAGATAAAAATCAGTTTGCCTCACATTTCTGCCACTCCTCATTATATCAGCTTGCCACATGTTCATCTAAAACTATAGTAAGATTGGTATCATGGGAGATACGTGCAACAGTGGTGGTTGAAATATATAGCGGATATGGATATTTTATATTTGTGTAGATTTATGTTTTGTTTCATTCTTGCGTAGACACCTTTGGGATCTTTGAGTGAGGATTTAGTAGAGTATGTGAAAAGCTTTACTATATCAGTAGAAAGATTCAAGATTCAAGCCAGCAGTTTCACAAGTATATTTTTCTCTGTTCAACAGAATATTCTGCATTACTTCCTTAGCTGTTCCTGTAGCTCTGTCTTGCACTGTTTTGTTTTTAGTTACAAATTAGAGGATAAGATGATGCCCCCAAGTCTATTGTATACAAGAGCCACTGTCAGCATAGTCCCAGATTAGAGAACTATTTCATAATTTCTGTTAAAAATAGATATCTATTCTCCCTTTCAATCAGCAGATGCTATTCAAGGAAGCATTTATTCTTCAGAACATTGTAGGATGGTCTATTTTATCTATGTAGGTATTTTCTGGTTAGATGTTTTTCCTTCTGACTAAGTACCATATTTTTTGCACTATAAGACGCACTCCCCCTCCCCCCAAAAATGGGTGGAAATATCTGTGCGTCTTATAGAGCAATATTGCAGCGGGGGAAGGGGGTTGGTTCCCTACCGGCAGGGAATGCTGGAGCCTTTGCTGCTAAGCAGCTGATTAGCGGTTGGATTGACCTCCCAGAATACCGCCAATCAGCTGTTCTAGGCGGAGCCAATCACCACCGCCGATCGCCGCCATTTGTTGCTGCCAATTGCCATTTGGCAGTAGCAATTGGCATCGGCAGTGAATGGTGGCGGCGCCGATCAGCATTGATGATCAGTGATGATAGGTGGCAGCAACCCCCATCGTTCCCTGATGGCGTTTCCCGACGGCAGCAGCAACTCAGCTCAGTTGACCAGTGGTGGGCACAACAGCGGAGCCCTGAAGAGCCACATGCTGGGGCTGCGATAACATGCTGAAGCTGACCAGCCTGTTTGCTGTTTGCTGCAAGGATGCCAGATGAATACCGGATAGATGCTGGGAGGCAGAGGCAGATTTTTTTTCTTCTTATTTTCCTCCTCTAAAGCTAATGTCTTATAGTCCGGAACATCTTATAGTGCGAAAAATATGGTAAATGCTTCATATTTCTGCCTTTAGAAGCACTAAAAATAACTCCTTTCAGAGTGATTTTTTTTAAATGGAGGAATTGCGAAGTACAACTGACCGCAGTAAGGACCTACTTTTTAAAAAAGTTTTCATGTTCTAGTGTACAACTTTGTGAAAATTACTACTTTTATTAATCCTGAATACAAACTACAGTAGTAAGCCTTTGTAATTTAAATGTAACAATGCAATGATGATAATTTTCCAATTTTCTTTTTAATTGTTATAATCAGGAAGGAATTTTTAGATTTATGTATGAATGTAAAAATTGAAATGCTGCCCATTCTAGTGATTCTAGGCAGTTTAAATACAGGTAGTCCTTGACTTACAATAAACAGTTCATCTAGTGACCATTTGAAGTTACAGTGGCACTGAAACAAGTGACTTATGATTGTTTTTCACACTTGCAACTGTTACGGCATTCCTATGGTCACATGATGAAAATTCTGACACTCGGCAACTGACTCAAATTTATGACAATTGCAGTGTCCTGGGATCATGTGATCACCTTTTCCTACTTTCTGGCAAGCAAAGGGGAAGCCATATTCTCTTAGCAACCCTGTTATTAACTTAACATCTTCAGCGAATCATTTAACAATTGTGGCAAGAAAGATCATAAAGTGGGACAAATTTCACTTAACAACTGTATTTGCTTAGCAACAGACATCGTGGCCTCAGTTAGGAGTCATAAGTTGAGGACTATCTCTAACTATATTCTATATACAATAAAACAGGAATATATTTCCTCCAATCACTTTTTAAAAATATTCCAAGAAAAGTATAATACATAAAGCATAATATAATAAAATAGACAATATTAGAAAGGCAGGCCATACCATCAATCTTAAATATAACATGAATGAATTGATGACCAGTAAAGCCAATAAAGCATCAGTGCTGTGCTGCTAAATATCCTCATCCCTATTAAGAAATGACCTGATGAATTTTATATCAACTGTACTTTTTAAGCCATTTTCAAAAACAGCTCCAGGTAGAATCCCAAAGGTGCTTTTTTCAGGAAACATCTGGACTTTCTTGTTTTTTCTTTTGAAGATGTTTCGCTTCTCATCCAAGAAGCTTCTTCAGCTCTGACAGGATAGTGGGGAATAGAAGGATTTATATTTATATTCCTTGTAGACAGCTGGTAATTTTAGAGAATTGTTGAAGCCACTGGGAGGTTTATCTGTGTCCTCAGAGTCACCTGAGTAGTGCTCCTGGTTCCTGTAGTCTGCAATTTTTCTGGAAATCAATTCCTATTCCTATCCTCATTCAAAGGGTGTTCATCCTAAATTGTATAGCTAAAAGTCGGTAGAGATTCTCAGTTGAGCTGAAGAAGCTTCTTGGATGAGAAGCAAAACATTCTTAAAAGAAAAAACAAGAAAGTCCAGTTGCCTCCTGAAAAAAGCATCTTTGGGACAACCATGACCTCGATGACTGAGAATCTCTACAGACTCCATGTAGAATGTCTTACAATAGTCTGGTTGTTTGTTTGTTTGTTTTATATGCCATCCCTCTCATTAATAAGGTGACTCTGGGCAGCATATGATAAGGATACAAATTTCTATGGTAACAACACTGACTTCACTTGCATCGGCCTTCACCTACTGCTTGAACAGGAGCTGGGAACCCAAGATAACGCCCAAGTAATAGACCTGCTCCTTCAGGGGACGGCGACTCTGTCCAGAATTAACCTTGGAATTGGAGTAAAGCCAAAGGTGACTCTCCTCCTATGAAAACATGCCCATCTTGCTGGAATTCATATTAAACCTTTTTTATGTCATCTAATTCACCTGTTTCTAAAATTAGTACATCCACAACATTTCCTGCTTTGAGTGGCAATATACATTGACTATCACTGGAACATTAATGATACTTCATCTCAAACTGAATAACTTCCTCCAGTAGTTTTATGAAGATTTACAATAAGATTCAATGTCCCGCCTCAGTAATCACTGAGAACTGGCTATTTCAGAACTACTGTAAACTGACACCAGATTGTCACAGCTGGCCCAGAAGGATGCCATCATAGTTACTAAACACTGCAGAGAGGTTTAATATGACCAGAAAGAATTTCCATCCAGATCCCACTGTAAGTCATTTTGTGCGATTTCACTCTGATGCCAAGATCTGGATCTCATCTAGAAGGGATTTGGATTATCTAATTCATTTGACATTCTCTGTTGCTGAAGCCTAACATTTCCAAACCTTCCCACAACCAAAAAAAAAAAGAAAGAAAATGAGTTGGAAGTTGTCCAGTGTAGCTGGATCTAGAGAAAGCCTTTTTAGAGCAGATAGACCATGCCTCTTTGGAGGCATGGTGTATCTGCCATTTATTAATTTATTTATTAATTTTAATTCCCAGATGCAATTCAAGTTACTGGTTATCATCTTGAAAACTCTACTTTACCTAAAGGACTATCTTTCTCCAATGGCATCTGCCTGTCCACCAGAGCAGATAGTATGGGCATGCTCCAGATCCCTTCCCATAACATTGCTATCTTGTGGTCATTGGAACTGTCACTTCTCCATTGTAATCCTGCTGCGTAAAACATCTTCCCCTCAGAGATCTGACAAGCCCCATTCTTTTAACCTTCAAAAGAAGTTTAAAGTCATGGTTCTTCCCCCAAGTATCATGTTAGGGTGAGATCCGAAAAGATAAGACTATAATGATATTCTCATCTTATAATGATAACGAATATAATAATATAATTGCATTTGGAAAATATAGTTATGCATCAGATTTTTCTGGTTTGGGTTATATTGTTTCTTTAGTTTCTTTATTGCTGTATATATTTTTTACTTTTCAATTGTAAGCTGCCCAACATTTGCTTTAAGATGGGCAACTACATGTAATCCCCGGGTTATGAGTGTTCCCTTAGCGAACGTTTGAAGTTACATGATCAGCATCCCCTAGTGTTTATGAACAAGTCCTGAAAGTACAAATCTTGCAGCACCACAGAAGTTGTTCGCCCTTACAAACAATTGCAGAGGCTCTGCAACATTCATCCACACTTTGCCAGGCAAAATGGAGGTGCGGAGGTGTGGGCCAACCCCTCCGACGCTCCATTTAGGCCTGCACAGGCCTCACCTTGCACATTGCAGACTAAAATGGGTTCGGGGGCAGGCACGCCCCTCTGACATTCCAGTTAGGCCTGCGCAGGCCTCACTTGCCACATTACTCATTTTACGGAAAACTACCAGGCGAGGCCTGCTAAAAAGAATGTCAGAGGGACGCGCATGGCTGAGAGGCTGGAAAAAAGACAGCTTGCTAGATTTTCACATGGTAAGTGACCCGGTGTAGCAGGTTGGGGGGGAGAAGCAATTGTGCAGAGCATGAGGTATTTCAGTGGGTCGGGGAGGCCTTGGGTGATCTTAAGTAGGTTTAAGTATTAAGTATTCCATCACTAGGCCCCCCCCTGGCCTTCCCCCCCAAAATACCTCATGTGCACTTAATGAGCCACGCATTTGATTAGCAAATGTGTGGACGAAAGGAGGGAGTCATCGCGTTCAAGTACGAGATTCACTCCTACGAATCCTCAGGTTATGAATGGAATGGGCAGGCTCCATTACATTCGTAACTCAAGGAATACCTGTACATACAAATGTTTTAAATAAATAAAATCGTGTTTTATTGTACAGTACCATATACTGTACTCTCAGATGTAGATATGCGGCTCTGTTCAATCACATTCACTCTTTGTTTTCTGCCACTATCACTCTTAAGTATCGAGTTCCTAAGTCATCTAAAGATCTTCCCAAATTCTGCATCAGATCAGGCCTGCACATTCATCTATCACCAAATCTAAGCATTATATATGACCTAGCATTAGCAACATTTGAAACCAAAGGACTCAGCAATCTAGCCACCTGAACTCAGGAAATAGCCAGATTGCCCAGAACCGGAAAACAGTACTGATTTGCCATTCTCCTTTTCCTGAAATGGCCTGCTCAATGCTTCCTACAGCAATTTCTTCAACTTGCAGTTGTGGCTATACGATCCTCCATATCCCAACTGCATTTCCCCAGGTACCCCATTTCCCCAATTGAACAGTTGTTGACCACTTCACACCATATACAGGTAGTCTGCAACTTACAACCACAATTGAGACCAAAATTTATGTTGCTAAGTGAAAATTTTCTTAAGTGAATTTTGCACCATTTTATAACTTTTCTTGTCAGTGAATCTCTGCAGTTTTTAAATTAGTAACATGGTTGTTAAGTGAATCTGGCTTCCCCATTGACTTTGTTTGTCAAAAGGTTGCAAAAGGGGATCACATGACTCCTGAACATTGCAACCACCATAAATGTGAGTCACTTGACAAGCATCTGAATGTAAATCATGTGAGCATGGGGATGCTGCATAAGTGTGAAAAATGGTCATGTCACTTTTCAGTGCCTTTGTAACTTCAAATGGTCACTAAATTAACTGTTGTAAGTTGAGGACTATCTTTACTCCAGTGGGACAGAAGTCTGGAATTGTATTCCTCCTGTCACCAATACATTCACCCATTCAGATCTCTCCCATCAGGGCCCTAACTGAATGGGGTCTTTTTCTGTACTCTCACTGTGATGGAGCAGTGTTTCTCAGTTCCTGCCTTTCATCATAGCTCTTCCCTTTCAGTCTTGCAAGGGTGTGTTTATCATATTTTTTTCTATTTGATTTCAACTGCCACTCATACTACCTTGAGACCACAGTGGGATTGACCTGGCTAGGAGTACTTCTCACATGCCACTGAGCTTCTGATTGGCCTTATGGGTTTTTAAGTGTTCTCTTCTTATAGAAATTAAGATATATGACCTTGAAAGAAATATGCAAGCACCTTTACCTAGATAAAGGAGTTTGAAGCAATCTTTAAGCCCTAGGAAACAAGACAACATTCACAAATGTCTATTGTAAGGCAGAGGAGAAGCAAGTGCAGCACAATGAAATGTTCAGGTTTCTATTATTATAGCCTATCTCAATAAGGTGTTGTTTTGGTCTTTCATGGAATTGATTTTCTGATCTGATCTGGGTCTGAAACCCTGAACTCCTCCAGTACTAGCTCCACAAGATTCTTCTTACTGCTGCCATTACTCAGGGCCCTTTCCTAGCATATCTTCTGGTCTTCTACTTTCTGGCAAAGCAGTGTCCACATATTTTCTATTACCCAACCGCACAATGTTTGATGGCAGCCCTCACATTGGTGGTTTGTTCCCAGCAGCTACAGCAACCCAGGAAGCAGCAGTTTCCACCACTACTTTTGCTCCACCGTTTCCACTACTACATGGCAACAACTATGCAACATCCCTTTGCATCTCCAGGTCAGTCTTTCACTCTTTCTCCATCTTTTCCTTTCATCCTCTTTACTTTTTCTTCTCATCACCACTCATTTAGCATCATTTACTAATTATTTGTCCTTAACTACTACTCATTCTGAAACCTTCACCTCCAAACCCTGTAATTCAAGAGTTTTACACAACACCTCCAAATATCTCAAAGTAAAAAAAGGGAAGGGAAGGGAAGGGAAGGGAAGGGAAGGGAAGGAAAGGAAAGGAAAGGAAAGGAAAGGAAAGGAAAGGAAAGGAAAGGAAAGGAAAGGAAAAAACACGTCCTCACTCCGCTGACACAGTGGTGAACCTCATAGGAAACCATCTTTAAAAAATTTAAATTAAAATAAAATTGGGGCAAATTAGACTGAAATTTCTTATATACCTGGTTTTGAAATGTTTCAAAACCAACCATGGCTTCTAGATATATTTTGAAAAAGGCAATCATATGTTGAATGTTTCTTGGATTTCTGCCAAAAGCTTGTTTTGAGTTTTTGTTCTGCTTCTGGTTTCAAATACTTATTTGCTTACATATAGTAGTTGCTATGGTAGTTCACAGTTTACTCAAGATAAGAGATAACAATCAAAGCATGCAAGCCAAAACAAAGACTTTGATATATGCTTGCCTGAATGGTTTGCTTTTAATAGACCACCTTAAAAGGTCAAAGTTGTCAGCCAGACGAGGGCAGAATTTATGGGGCAGGATTCACACAGATTTCATACAAATGTCATGCAAGAGCAAAAGAAGATGGGTCAGGGCTGACTGTTAAATTAAGATGCAGCCAGTTGCCACTGTTCAAGAGATTTACTCCTGTGCTTGGCTAGGAGCTTCATAAAATGTCTCTGCTCTGCTGTTTTCAGTACCTGATGGGTGCAGGGGCAAGGAGTCTTACATTATCCTCAACTGACTGCTCCAGCTGTTAAGATAGTGCCTATTTTTGATCAGCTTCATTTTAGCTTGGTATCTCCTGACACTGGCATTTGATAGGTTCAGCTGGATTCCTGGATCTGGGCAATGACAGTGTTGTGTCTGCGCCCCCCCAAGCCGGCCCTGCTGCCAGAAAGTGACTCGGAGCCGGGCCTGCTGCCAGAAAGTGACTTGGACAGTGAGGGGGAAGGGCCGTCAGGACTTACCTCGGGAGCACTGGCTTCCCTGGCTCAGCTCCAGGAGCCAGAAACAGGCCAGGTGAAAGAGATAAGAGATCCATCCCCTGACTCTTTCCCCCTCCAGGCCACGCCTGCAGACCCAGCTGACAGCAATCAGGCATGGTTGAATCCTAGGTTTCGTAGGCAGGAGAGGAGGGAACAACAGAAGCAAGAGTGGGGCAGGCCTAGGAAGTGCTGAGTCATGGAGCCATATCCCACAGGATATAAAAGGCAGCGAGAGCTGGTGTGTCTCTTTGTAACAGACAAATCCACTGATTGACTAGAGCTGAAGTTTTTTTGTTTTTTTGTTTTTTTTGTTTTATTTGCATTTATATCCCGCCCTTCTCCGAAGACTCAGGGCGGCTTACACTATGTTAAGCAATAGTCTTCATCTATTTGTATATTATATACAAAGTCAACTTATTGCCCCCAATCATCTGGGTCCTCATTTTACCTACCTTATAAAGGATGGAAGGCTGAGTCAACCTTGAGCCTGGTGGGACTTGAACCTGCAGTAATTGCAAGCACCTGCGTTAATAACAGACTCTTAGCAGTCTGAGCCACCAGAGGTCCTTTTGTGGCTCACCAGTGTCGTGGAAGATAACGAGGGCTGTTGGCAGACAATGGCTCTTTTGCCGCCAGAGCTGATAGTGCCGCCTAATTAAGCCATCATTCGGATGGAGGCAGAGGAGGGCAGAACAGACAGTTTTTATACTTTAGAGTCATACTAGCCTTTTGAATTTGTTCATTTGTCTCAAAATAACATATATGTTGTTGTCAGGGTAAAAAAATGCAACTCTTTGTCCTAGTATGATCTGTCAGGATCTGTCAGGATGCGGCAAAGTAAGGTTATTGTTTGGGTGCAAGTCAGTTCTGGAGTATACATGTTGTACCAGTGAATATTATATCTGAATATTGGTGCTAAAATTTAATTTCACTTTTAAAATATTTTATTTTTAGAGTATTAATCCACCTCTCCCACCACCGCCACCACCTGTCTTATCTGCTACAATAATTGCCCCTAATTCTACGTGCCTGTCTTCGGGGTCAGTTCAGAAGTCAACATCTGCATTGACTGAGCAAATATCACATTTGAGAGCTCAGACAAGACCAAGTGTGTAAGTGAAGCTAAAACTTATTGGCAATTAATGGAAAGGATAATTAAAAATTGCCAAAGTAATGAGTTGAAGTGTTTTTTAAAAACAATCTTGAAATTGTTTGACTTCTCATTTGGTGTCTTTAATTAGGAAAAAGCCACAAGACATGCTTGATTTTGATATATTGCAATTTTTTTTACCATCTCAGACTTATTACTGATAGTATTTAAGTAAAGTTTCCTTCACGTTAACATAATTTGGTGATTTCATGAATATCTCAGTATAATTTTCTTAATTAAAATATGGGAATGGTTTCCCATTAATTTTTTCCAAGATGATTTCTCACTTCCTAGAGATATTTTGTTGTGGCCTCTTTCTAAGCACTAATCAGCTCCAACTATGTTTAGCTGTCAGATCCCTAAAAGTGATACTGCCACTCAATTGGGAGAAGGGGGGGCCTTGGAGTCGATTTATTAGCATTGCCTGTGTCAACAGATATTTTAAAACCTATATCCTGGCCCAAAGTGCCCTGAGATCTCCTTACCTTTGGGGAATGTTTATGACGGCCCTGTGGGCTCTTTCGCTTAAAGGATAAGGGAGGATAGCAATGGGAATGCATGGTTATCCTGTTCTCAGGGCAGCTGGTAAAGAAAACATCTTCACACTTGCAGCTAAAATCTGCATTCTGGCTAAAGGGAGGGGTCTCTACTGCTTTAATCCTACTTGTCTTGCCTAAGGGTATTCAGATGTTGCTTTGAATCCATTGCTGTCACTTCTGCTCAATAAAAGATTCCTTTTGAAATACTCCATTTCAAGAGTTTTCACTTTCTTAAGTTAGAGGGAGAGGCAATCCTTACATTAGCTTTTTAAGATCAGACAAGGTCACTTAAGTGCTGCCATCTAATCAGGCAACAGTATCCCATAGTTTTGTAAATTGTATTCTATAAAAAAAGAAGAGTTAAAGAAATCTATGAGAACACTAAATTGTGAAGTGGTATAAGCAACAGCAAATTGCTGGTTAGTATTAGAAATGATGCATATTCTCAGTAAATTTATATAAAATTTCAATGAAGATCAGTTTTTTATTATTATACATTTTGGCTTGATTACCATACTCAAAATTTGCAGATTATTGTACATGCCTTCTTTCCCTTGCATTTATAGATGGTTTTATCTAAGACCATTTATAGATAAAAGCCTCTCTTAAAAAAACCCCAAAAAAGTACTTCGATAGTGCCTGAAATAAAGGCAGCACTTCTTTTTGCTTGTAACTTAGTTAACCAGCGGTGAGTAGCTGTTCAAACAAGTTTTTGAGATATGTAATTAGGAAAAGGTATAACAATTGTGATTAAAGTTACTAACTGTCACTATTTATTGGACATATGAAATAGTAAAATCTTAGGAAATTCCTTGGGAGGGATAAGCAGTTTTGGACAGAACATTTTAGATATCTCTTGTTGATTATAATTTATGTGATTGAAATATCTCTAACTATATAGAGGAGCAACTTTTCAACTTGAACTAAACCAACACATTTTATTTTCAAGCAGAAATGATTCTATAAAACATGCAAATTGTAACATTTGAAATTAAAATAAAGACATAAAACAAACATATTTTGACTTTCTATTCCTTAACCTGCGGTTCATTAAGAATTATTCCTTTTCCAGGTATATTGCTATTTATCCATACACTCCTAGAAAAGAAGATGAACTGGAATTGAGAAAAGGTGAAATGTTTTTAGTGTTTGAGCGTTGTCAGGATGGCTGGTTTAAAGGAACTTCCATGCATACCAGCAAAATTGGTGTATTCCCTGGAAATTATGTAGCACCAGTTACAAGGTATGATGTTCAATAAGTTGTACTTCAACAAATTTCAGAAATAAAATGTTTTTAAAATTGGTATATAATGGGATAGAATGATCTATTTAACAAGAGGTGCATAATGTTTACATTATTTTTAATAGGCCAATGACAAGTGCTTCCCAAGCAAAAATACCTGTATCTACTGCTGGCCAGACAGGGCGAATAGTGACCATGGTCAATGCTTCCACTGCTGGAGGAACAGTGCAAAAATTTCAGGGAAATGGTGTGACAGTGTCTTCTGATACAATACCGACAGCTGTGGTCTCTGCTGCACACATACAAAAGAGTCCACAATCCAAGATCATTATGCATATGTCCAGTCAAATGACAGTAAATCAAGCTCGCAATGCAGTTAGAACAGGTAAAGTAATTTGTTTCTTGACACAGGCAATATACATATGAAGAATGCCCTGCAGCTTGATAAATCTTAAAATTTATATAGGAAGGAGGGTGCAGCAAATATATTGTACAGGTGGCCCTTGATTTACCAGTTTGCTGCAATATCCCAAAGTCATATGATCTTTTTTGTGAACTTCTGACAAACAAAATCAATGGGGAAACCAGATTCACTTAACAACCATATTACTAATTTAACAACTGCAGTGATTCATTTAACAAATGTGGCAAGAAAAGCTGTAAAATGGGGCAAAACTCACTTAACAACATGAATTTTGGACTCAATTGTGGTCGTAAGTTGAGGGCTACCTGTATCTGGTAATTGTGGAGATAATGTACAGATTTACTTGATGAACTTGGCTCAGTTATATTTCAAGGGTAACATTGCTTTTTTCATATATATATATATATATATATATACATATATATATATATATATATATATATATATATATATTTGTTTTCTGAGGTTTTCACGGGTGTTTGTATGTAGGTCTTTGGTTGTTCAGGTTTTCTCCCATGTAAAATTGGAAGTGTCTTGGCGACGTTTCGACGAAGTCTCATTCGTCATCTTCAGGCTTCAGCTTCGTGCTTCTGGGAGCAATGTGTAATCGCAGCTGTTTCTTCCTTTTAACTGCTAGTGGGGGTTTGAACTGATTGGGCGGGAGCTTGGCTGTGCTCTGATTGGATGGGGTTGTTTTTTTTGTGCTCTGATTGGCTGGGGGTGTGTCCTGTTTGGGTGGGGCCTTGGTTGTGCTCAGTTTAGTCTGTGTTGCAGGGGGATTTGAGCTAGTGAGCTGCCTAGCTGTTGTTTGTCTTTGTGGTCGTGCTACATCTTCATAGTGGGTCTGCTGCATGTATGGATTGGAGGGGTTTGAAATGGCTAATGTTGCAGCTGCGGTCTGGCTTTTGGTCCTTGGTCATGCTTCCTGATCAGTGTGGGTTTGGGTCTGCTTTCTGGGTGGATGTGTGGTGGTGACATCCTGTGTGGACCTCATGAGTGTGGGTCTGGTGTCATTCCTCGTGTTAAGGACTCATTTGTCAATAAGGGCGGGTTTCCAAATGGCTGGTAGGCGGGAGGTATCATCTCGTTTGTTCATGTTGTGTGGGCGTTTTTCTATCTCGATGGCTTCTCTGATTATTCTGTTGTTAAAGTGTTCAGTTTTGGCGATAGTTCTGGTCTTTTTAAAAAGGAAGAAACAGCTGCAATCACACATTGCTCCCAGAAGCACGAAGCTGAAGCTTGAAGATGACGAATGAGACTTCGTCGAAACGTCACCAAGACACTTCCAATTTTACGCGGGAGAAAACCCGAATAACCAAAGACCTACATACAAACACCCGCGAAAACCTCAGAATATATATATATTGTTGGTCTTAGAAGAGTGGAATATAAATATATGGCTAATATGTCACAATCTTAAAATATATTCTTTTGCATTATCTGAACTATTTCCCCTTGTCATTACAGTTGCAATTCATAGCCAAGAAAGACCGACAGCCACTGTAACACCAATTCAGACTCAGAATTCAGCATGCCTTATTCCTGCTGCTGTAATTATTCCACACCATTCTGTTGCCTCCCAACAGCTACAACCTCAATTTTCAAATGCTGCTGCTTATATCACAGCTGTAAATATCAACCGAGCAAATGTCCCATTGGCTTGCACAACTTCTTCATTAAACTCTTCTAGCACTTCTGTATCAATAGAGGGAGATTCAAGTGGAAAAATTGTGACTGTTCATACGGGAGCTCCAGCTTCCCCAGAAAATACATTGACTGCTGGAGGTACTCCTACTATGAGTAAAACAGAGAGAGATGGAAAGGTAGGCATAATATTTTTGTTCTTTATGATCTCTTTGTTGACCTTGAAAACCCAAACAGGTCTAAATCTAGTTAATGTTTGAATGGGAAACCATGAGAAATTTTTCATTGTAATATTTCCATATTTTTTATCAAAAATGTCTTGGACATCTACGAAATCATTAGGAATCCAGTTCAGTGCAGGTACTTACATCCTCTGCAGAATCCTTCAATCTTCTCACAGGAGAATCCTCTGTTAATTACTTCTCTATTAATCTTAGACAAAATAATTGCCATTATTTTTAACTATTTTTGATTAGGTAAAATATTACCATTTGAAACCATGTCTTTGGTATTACATAATGGCACATTCAAAATTTATTAATAGTAAACCTATATAGTAATCAGATATATGTTCCCTAGTCAGTTGTAATTTCTAAATTTGCTAAAATATAATGTTAACTTTTCTAGAGAATCTTATAGATTATAGTGGCTTCTTTTAATAGTCACATTTTATTTTCAAAGTATTGCAGATGTAAGATGGCTGTTGATTGATCATTATTGGAATATATATTTCAGTGTTTTGTAATTAACCCAAGTTGTAAACAAAAAAGATATGCATGCTTTAATATTTTTTCCTATTTCTGTATGCAATATGTCTTAACAGATAGCACTTTTGTTCCCTGAAGCAATGATGCCACTAACTTTGTTATGCTGTTTTAAACATTTTAGGACAGGAATGTCAAACTCAAGGCCCGCAGGCCGCATTCGGCCCACACGGGCATCCTGGAAACTGTAATGGGCTGGCCCGCATCACTTTGGCCCAGACCACGTCTTCTTAGCATGTGTGTATGTGCACAGGAGGAGGCGAGCGCGCACGTACACACCAGCGAGTGCAGGGCAACATGTGCAGGGTACTTGTCCAGCTGTTCTGCAGCTTCTGGATCAGCTCATCCTTCTGATCCAGCTCCAGCTCATCGATGAGCACATCTTGCTGCAGGAGCTCTCTTGTCTTTTCGTGCAAGGCATATTGTAAATCCCGCAGCATCCCGATCCTCAACCTCCACCTCTTTCTCTTCCACCATCACCTCCTCCTCCTCCCTGGAAGTGGCAGCACTTCTCACTTTCCCTCTTTCTTTCCTCCTGCCCCACCCAATGGAGACTCCTGGATTCCCACCCCAACGCTGCCCAGTCCCCACAGGCACCACCCACTTGAGCAATGCCAAGCTAATCACAGCCCCAGTCCATGCCCAGTCAGCTGTGACTACCCTGGCCACGCCCCCTCCTTCCAGGCCCCCGGAGGACAACCACAATGCTGATATGGCCCTCAATGAAATCAATTTTGATACCCCTGTTTTAGGAGATCTTTTATATGTATGATAAGTGCACTAGCAATGCTTTTTCAATAATAAAGTGACACTCAAATACAACATCAGTTGAAGAGAAAACCAGAAAAGTTCAGGATAATGTTTTAATAATTTCATTGAAGTTTAAAAATAGAAAAAAAAACCTAATACAAATTAAGAAAAATACCAAAAAAGAAAAGGTAGAGAGAAAAATATGTAAAAGGAAAAATATATAAATAAATGACTTCCCTCTTCATCAAGAAATGTAAAAACAATTTTAGTAACTTGTTACCTTCTCCAACATTTCAATCTATTTATTTATTTATGTTTCATATTTTTATACTGCCCTATCTCCCTAGGGACTCAGGGCAGTTAACAACCAGATAAAAATATACATATAAATACAAATAAAAACATCCATTAAAAAACTTATTATAATTGGCCGAATAATTAAAATGATGATAATAAAAATAATAAAATCCCCATTAAAACCAATTCGAATTTAAAATCTAGTCCAGTCCTGCGCAAATAAATAGATGTGTCTTAAGCTCGCGGCGAAAAGTCCGGAGGTCAGGAAGTTGGCGAAGTCCTGGGGGAAGCTCGTTCCAGAGGGTGGGAGCCCCCACAGAGAAGGCCCTTCCCCTGGGTGTCGCCAGCCGGCACTGTTTGGCCGACGGCACCCTGAGGAGTCCCTCTCTGTGAGAGCGCACGGGTCGGTGAGAGGTATCCGGTAGCAGCAGGCGGTCCCGTAAATATCCCGGCCCTATGCCATGGAGCGCTTTGAAGATAGTCACCAAAACCTTGAAGCGCACCCGGAAGACCACAGGTAGCCAGTGCAGTCTGCGCAGGAGAGGTGTCACATGGGAGCCACGAGGGGCTCCCTCTATCACCCGCGCAGCCGCATTCTGAACTAACTGGAGCCTCCGGGTGCTCCTCAAGGGGAGCCCCATGTAGAGAGCATTGCAGTAGTCCAGACGAGACTTCACGAGAGCGTGAGTGACTGTGCATAGGGCATCCCGGTCTAGAAAGAAATCTAAGATTTCTTCATCGTATATCTCATCTTATATCTATTAGCAAATAATAAAGCCTCATCATTCAATCTTAATCAGAAAAAAGCAGTTAAAACCCACCAAAAATAACTATCTGTATTTTAATCTTAAATAAGTGAATCTATGTCATATTCTTTTCATTTACTTTACACAGTAATATCATTTTGTCTAAAAATACAAAAGGTTCTCATATCTTAAATCTTTAAAGTCTCATCATTCAATTAGAAAAGATTCCATGAAAAGCTATCAGAAACAATAACATTAGAATTTAATCCTATCAAATAAGGTATCACAATTAAATTAATTTAAGTAAATTAATATTCTAAATACCCTTATCTCCAGATAACAATGTTTTTCTTTAAATCTTAAACTTACAGGAAACTTCTTTCGTTGAAAATTTCCCCATGTAATAAAATTTGTTCTCTGAAGGTTCTTAATATCAAAAAAAGCCATTTACAAGCTATTTACAGTGAAATTGAAAGGCTCCAATAACTCTCCTGGAATTCCCAGAAAATGGGGCCTTTAACTCACTTGGAGGCTTGGACAAGTCTTCATGGCCTTGCAAAAGGCCAATAGAGTTGGGGTCATCCTGATAGCTGAAGGGAGAGGCAGGGGCTACAGCAGAGAAGGCATGTCTTCTGGCTCCTACCAACCAGCATTCTTGGCTGACAGGACCCACAGCACGCTTGACTGAATTGGATGGCTAAAAACAACTGGAAGAAAATAGTCACTTAGATAACTCTGCCCCAAGCCATGTAGGGCTTTAAAGGTGATAACCGACACCGTGGATTGTACCCAGAGACATACTGGCAACCATGCAGCTCATGAAGCAGTGACGTTATATGTGTCAAATATTCAACAATCTTTACTACCCATGCAGACATATTCTGCACCAGTTGAAGCTTATGAATTTTCTTCAAGGGCAGCCCTATGTAGAGCACATTGCAGTAGTCCAGATGAAAGGTCACAGGGCCATGTGTAAGCAAATTTAGGGCCTCTTAGAAACCAAGGTATAAATTCTTGATCCTGTCAGCCAAGAATTTGCTGTACCATGTGATACATTGTATATATGGGAACCATTCTTGCTTAAATTAGATTAAAATTATGATGTGAATATATACTGTTAATTTTTACATTGCCACGTATTCCCCAAATTTAAGCTTCCATATCTTGGTGGCTTTATTTTATTTTTAATCTGTATTACAGATTTTAATTTTTTTCATTAACATTTAGTATTAATTTATGTGTTTATACATACATTAATGTATGTATAAAATAAAACTTAAGCTCTGGGTTGCACAAATGCTTTTGTATTTAAGTAAAAATTATCCCCTTAGAAATAATAAAAAACAAAAGTCTTCAATAAATGTAAAATAATTTGTGAAAATTATAACCTCACTTCCCTTACAGGATAATCCTAAAGATTGCAGGTAATTTATATGGTTTATAGCTGTTAGTAGTACACTGAGATTAATTTTGTGGGGGAAAAAATCCCAAATGGTTCCACTGTATTACACTACCACTCCACATGCTTTGTTGTCCCGATGTATGTGAAGCATTATAAATTTATATTTTATTTACTTATTAAATGTATATGCTGCCAATCGTACTGTTGAAGATACCCTCAGTGGCTTTAAATACAATGCTAATTACTTGATTACCAAATGTAAGATTCCACATTCATATTTCCTTTTTTTAAAATCTCTTAAAGAAAGAAAAAAAGGGGTTACTGAAGTTACTTTCAGGAGCATCTACTAAGCGTAAACTTAGAGCATCACCACCATCATCCCCAACTCTCGAAGTTGAGCTGGCAACTACAGAACTCTCCCTTCAGGGTGCTGTAGGGCCAGAAATTCCATCAATTTCTGGTCAGGGAAGAGCAGACACTTGCCCCATGGACAGTGAATCATCTACAATTGTGCTGGAGAGTACTCACAGCAAAACAAGTTCTTTGGATTCTAATATACCTGTAGTTCCTCCTCCAAGGCAACCATGCTCATCATTGGCTCTAGTGTCAAATGAATCCAGATCTGTAATCTATGAACGGTAAGTCATTTTTCTGGATAAGATTGTGTTTTTTCTTACATTTCATCAAGAAATGCTAACTATAAAACAATTATGGAAGAAATTTTCTATTCTTCTTGAATTGTATTCTGTTTGAAATGTTCATTTATTTCTAATAAACACGCCGTTGTTTCTATTGCTTGTTGGACAGTGATCAGAAGGCCATACATGATTAGGGGACTAGAGGCTAAAGTATACAGTATGAAGAATGGTTGCAAGAATTGGGTACATTTAGTTTAATGAAAAGGACTAGGAGTGATATGATAGCAGTATTTCAATAAATAATGGGTTGCTACAAAGAAGAGGAGGTTAACTTATTCTCCAAAGTACCTGAAGCGAGAACAAAAAGCAGTGTGGAAATAATCAAAGAAAGAACCAACCTAGAAATAAGAAGTTTCTTGGTAGTTAGAACAATCAAGCAATGGGTTGTGGGTGCTCCATCACTGAAATTTTTAAGAAGAGATTGGACAATCATTTGTCTGAAATGGCATAAGGTTTCCTGCTTGAGCAGGGGGTTGGACTACAAGACTCCCAAGATTTCTTTCAACTCTATGGAAACTGAATATTGTGGGGGGTTTTATGGCTGGCATAAAAGGAATAATTCCCTTCATTAAAGAAAGAAAGATTTGGTTACATTGCATACTTTTAAGGACAAAATATCAGGCATAGCACAATATTATTTCTTTTGTCCCAAATTTCTGATGGAATTTGCAGCAGATTCCTATTGCAATGTAAACTGATATGGCAAAAAATTATTTACAGAATGAAAATTAATGAAATTTACAAAATATACAAAAAGAAAATGGTAATTGCCAGAAGAGATACAATATACATGTTGTCTGTTATTATTAGTTCTGAATTTATAGTTTATAATTTATTTATAAATAGTTCAAAGAAGCTTTCTGATTCTTTTGCCTTTTTTTCTAAACTGTGGAAGTCTAAATGCTTTTTAAAAATCTTATTCTGCAGATACAGAGTAGTGGTACCCTATCCTCCTCAGAGTGAAGCTGAACTTGAACTTAAAGAAGGAGATGTTGTTTTTGTTCATAAAAAACATGAAGATGGCTGGTTCAAAGGCACATTGCAGCGAAATGGAAAAACTGGCCTTTTCCCTGGAAGCTTTGTGGAGAGTATCTAACAAAACTAATTTGAAATATTTCAACTCTTGCAGCAGTATACAAAGAGAGAGATTGTAGCCATGGAAGGCTGTAGCATAAACAAATTTATATTTATGTTTTTCAGTATCCTACAGCACAATTCTGGCAACAAATATTAAAATAGTTGAATTTTTATCATTTTTAATTCTTGAGTGTAACATGTGCCTTGTAATGTCTGATTTATTCTTCAGAGGATTTTAAAAGGGTGTGTGTATGTGTGTGTATATACACATACATACATACCATAAAAGCTTATTGTTTACAAGGCTGTAACTAATTTATTCATTTTTCTAAACTTGAATTCTGTTTAATAACTAAAATTTGGTGATTATGATTAGCAAGTTATTTATAAGTTAAGGAGAAGCTGGATTCTTTTCTTACAAAAAGATATAATGTCAGATGGCTTTTTCCAACTGTATGTGACAATGAAGTTTTTTTTAATGGGTTAATGTTGGCTATAATGACGGTGATGTGGTATCAGATTGAACCATGCACACTGGGGTAAAATGACATTGTAGATTTGTTTTACTTAGGGAGAGAAACTATTTGTCAATAGCAAATCTTAATATCTCAGAAACATTTTTGATGAAACATTTCTAAAAGGCAATGAAACAGCTGTACAGCATTTTTCAAAATGGGAATAGAATATATAAAATATACCAGAAATGGGAAATATAAACTTCCACTAGCATCTATTTGTCGAGCATTTTTGGATATAAGTTGAGATTTCCCTTTGTAGATTTGAGTACTTCTTTGAGTACAGGTAGTCCTTGAGTTACAAATGGAATGGAGTCTGCCCATTCCATTCGTAACACGAGGATTTTGGGAGTGGATCTCATACCTTGAATGGGATCACTCCCTCCTTTTGCCCACACTTTCGCTAATCGAATGCGAGGCTTGTTAAGTGCACATAAGGTATTTCAGGGTGGGAAAGGCCATGGGGGACCGATTGATGGAACAGGCCACCTGCCTAAGACCACCACAGGCCTCCCCAACCCACTGAAATACCTACTGCTCCCCACAATTGCTGGCGCGCCGGGTCACTTACCTTCTGAAGATCTAGCAAGCAGTCTGCTCTCCAGCCTCACACACCCTTCTGCAGTTCTATTCGGGCCTCCGCAGATCTTGCCCACCAGGTTGCCTCTGTGGGCCTCCCACAGCCTGTTGCAGACCAAAATGGAGGCTCCAGGTGCTGGATCCGGACTTCTGATGCGCCGTTCAGCCCTCCAGGGCTGGATATGAGCCTCTGGGGGCCAGATCCGATCCTCTGAGGCTCTGTTTGGTCCTCCACGGGTCTCTCCCGGCCCATTGCAGGCCAAAATGGAGCTGCCGGCGAAGGCCCTCTGAGGCTTCTTCAGCCTTCTGTGGGCTTCCCCTGGCCCGTTGCAAATGGAAATGGAGCTTCTGAAGCTGAAGCTGGATTCGGCCCTCTGACGCTCTGTTTGGCCTCTGTGGGCCTCCCACAGCCAGTTGCAAACCAAAATGGAGCCTCCGGAGGCTGGATCCGAACCTCTGGGGCCAGATCTAGTCCTCCGATGCTCCATTCAGCCTTCTGCAGGCCTCCCCTGGCCTGTTGCAGGCCGAAATGGAGCCTCTAGGGGCCAGGACCAAGCTTCTGCCGGTGAATTTGGCCCTCCGAGCTCCATTCGGCCTTTCAGGGGCTTCCCCTGGCCCATTGCAGGCTGAAATGTAACCTCTGGAGGCCTGCAGAGGGCTCTGTTTAGCCCTCCGGGGGCCTCCCCTGGCCCATTGCAAGCTGAAATGGAGCCTCTGGGGGCCCCTCAGAAGCTCCATTTCGGCCGGCAAGGTGCTGGGTACGGCCTCTGGATGCCCAAACAGGGTTTCTGAGGCATGGATCTGCCCCTCAGAAGCTCCATTTTGGCCGGCAACATGCAGGACAAATGTTGCAGAGCCTCTGTGGTTGTTCATAATGGCAAACAACTGCTCTGCTGCTGCAAGATTCGTAGTTTTGGGCCTTGTTCAGAAATGCTAGGGGGTGTTGATTGCATAACTTCGAACGTTCGCTAAGGGAACACTCGTAACCCGGGGATTACCTGTACACAACATACAGAATATAAATTAGTTAAGATAGATTTAATGCAAAACAACTGGAAGCATGGAAAATGATAGTGACAATTGAAAGGATCAAAATTTAAATTCAAATTGCACTCACTGTCTAAATATGCCAAGAAATGTTTGCTTCTTTATATTTTCAAACTGATTTGCATGGCTGAGACAAATTACATTGTTTGAGCAAAAGTGATGGTAAGTGATATACTTGTGTTTTTAAAGTAAAGGCTGTAAGAACACTCTGACATTTTTGCTAATTTTAAAACTCTTGCTATTTTTATATGTCTTGAGTGGTCAGTTTCTTGCATGCATTATCACATTCATACAGGTATACAAAACAGCGCATGACTGACTATAGAGTTTATTATACTGTATTGAATGTTATAATGAACTGGATTTTAAATAACCAGTTACCTGCTAGTATGAAAGCCACAGACCACAAACTAATGAGTGATTGGATACTACTGTATATAGAATATTCTTACTATTCAGCATAATTCCAGCCATGGATATTTTAAAGCACAAGAGTGTTGTGGAGTATATCCTCTACTTAATTTCAGGCCTTGAAGAAGGTTCAAATATTCAGTTTCCCCTCTCACTATTTTTGCATTTTTAGTTTGGAAATAAATTTTCTAAGGAAAGCAAGCTGCCATTTAACTCCTTTTTTATCCTCTGCTGAATATCCTCTGCTCAGAAGCTATTTCCTCCTAAACAATGTACATTGATAATGTTTCAGGGCATTGGCTTTGGAATATTGTCTCACATATTCAAGACCTAAAGTATGGGGGTGTGATGATGATAAATCTGATTATTTAAGACTTGTAATTACATCTCTCTTTTCTGATAACATATTTAAAAATTATAACCTTTTTTTAATTTAGAATCTGTTGAAGTGGATTAATAGAAATCTCTTATTCTCCAGATGCTAACATCTGGAAATTACTCTGCCTTTCCCTCTTTAAGCTAATTAGTCCTAAAAGAGAGGAGCATTTAGCAAGAAGAAATTCTATAGGCAGTTACCTTGAACTAGATACCCTGCCAATGGGAAAGATTGACCTGTACATTTCTGCCTATTATGCAGCTGCTCAAGATTAAGAGTTTAGTTACCAAAATAGTGGATAACCTTAAACTCAATACCTTTTCTTTAATAACCAGGTAGTGCGAGTTTAAAAGTCTTTGTTTCCCGACAAGGATAAAACTTTTAAGTTTAATATTAAAGGAAATTCATGCTGTATTAACGTGAAGAATGGTTTTCATGTAAAACACAAATGATTTTTTAAATGTATAAATGGGAGAAAATAATTGGTAGCTGAACTGGTTTCTTCCAATATCAAGTAGTTTCATTATTATTTTAATATATTGAAAACATTCCTTAAATGATACACTGAACAATTCAATTCTGTGGAATTTAAAAAGCTTGGTTTACTTGAATGTTTATATGATGTATAGACTATTTGAAATGAACTTTAATAAGAAAATGCTGGCATCAACTTTCATCAGCACCTATTGACATGTGTCGATCTTATTTTCATGTATTAGTAGATTTATATGTGAGAGACTACTACAAAGAATCTTCTCCATATGGTAGCATACTTGTGTGACACTGGTACCTCTGTTTCAAGATTTTATTATATAATGTCTATCAAAAATATAAATTAATATGATAGTGTTCTTACAGTATAATACATTTTCTAATAACTTTTTAAGAAAATGAATCATCATATTATTTTAAGGGCTTGTTATACACCGTACAACAATTTTTAAAAATATAGTTATCATGTCACCTTTATAAAGTTTGTGGGACTTGGATTGGTTTTTAGGGTTACGTGTAATTAAGTTTATGAACAAAAAAGCCTTTACACTCATTTTGGAGTACTTTCTTAAAGAAATTCTGTGGAAAATTTTAATGTCTATATTTGAGGTCCAGTGAATGTTACATGTTTTTATCTGTTAAATTTCATTCCTAATAAATATTTTCTTAGCAAAGCACTTAAATGAACTCTGTTGTATTTTGGGAATTGTAGTTATTAGGGGGATGAACAGTAGAGGAATATAAAGAAAACACAAATCACCTCTGAGGTACAGATCCAGGGTTCTGGAAAGTGGCTTAGTTCCAATTTGTATATGTGTAGCTCACTCTGATCAGATCCTCAGATCTATAGAAACTCCATTCTCCTGTACTCTACCTAGCACAGGTAAAATTCAGACAGCTGTAACTTATTTTTCCGTAGATGAAATGAGCAGTTGATCGATCCTAGAAACAAGAAAAAAATGATAGCAGAAAAAGACCCAATAGTCTACTGAGTCTGTTTTTTATTTTTTGCTTGCTTTTGTTTTCTTTTTAATTTACTATTTTATTAACTTTTAATTTTTATTTATTTTATTGATATTTTATTTTATTTATTTATTTTTAAATTCTTGTCAGGTGATAGACATGAATTTATCCCAAGCATGTTTAAATTCAATTGCTTATGGCTGATTCACTCCCTCTACTGGATATTGGTTTCAAGCTTCCACCATTCTTTCTGTGAAATAATGCAGGTAGTCTTTAAGTTACGACTGTAATGGAGCCTGCCCATTATGATCGCAATGTTAAGTGAATCACGTTAAATGAATGAGTCTCCTTCCTGATCCCCCCAATGCAATCATTAATTAAATCCATGTGTCATTAGGTATACATGGGGTATAGTATCTAGGGATGGGAAAGACCATAGGGGTCCTGGTGCAGGAACAAGACCACCTACCTCCGGCCACTCAAGGCATCCTCCCACCCACTAAGATATCTCATGCTTTGTTTCCCACTCCTTGGGGTCTCTACAGCTGCATGGGCTTCCTTTGCACCAATTCCCTGTCATTGCTCACTTACTTCTCAAAGATCTGCAGAGCTCCAGAAAAACCTGGGCCATGTGGCAGAAAAGCGGTCATCTTTTTCTCAGACACTGGTGAAGCTGTTTTCCTTAGATCTCATGTTTTACAGACACTCATTTTTATGCAGAGGATGAAATTGTCTGAAGAATGTGAGATCTGGAACCTGGGGTGCACTCCCTGTTGGTGGGCAGTTACCCCAAATCCTCTCCCTCGGGGTGACCCTCATGGCCCACACATACAACCCTGCCTACCCAAATTCCTGTGGGGTGGCCAGTGTCCCAAGCTCTCTATCTGTCTCTGCAGCGGCACAATTAGCAAAGTCCAGGCAGGTTCCACTTAGTGATCCTGCCACTACCCACAAGAGCACCAAACCTGCCCAGACTTTGCCAATTTTTGAGCCTCTAGTGGCTCAACAGGCTAATGCAGCCTGTTATTAACAGCAACTGCCTGCAATATTGCAGGTTCAAGTCTCACCAGGCCCAAGGTTGACTCAGCCTTCCATCCTTTATAAGGTAGGTAAAATAAGGACCCAGATTGTTGGGGGGCAATAAGTTGACTTTGTATATAGTATACAAATGGATGAAGACTATTGCCTGACATAGTGTAAGCCGCCCTGAGTCTTCAGAGAAGGACGGCATATAAATGCAAATAAAAAAAAAAAAAAAAATTACACTGCTGCAGAGACAGATAAGAGAGATGAAGAGTTTGGTGCACCAACCACTCTGCCTCTTGCTTGGATGCACCTTGAGGGAGATTGGGCTTGCAGGGAGGTGCCAATGGGCTGCCAGGGTCACTGAGGGAGGTGATTCCCAGAGATGTGGGCAGCTGTGCCCACCTGTTGCTGCCAGAGAGCATACCCCAGGCTTCGGCACTCAAGGCACCATAGGAGGTGAGTGACCGTGAGTGGCATGGAGCTCCCAGGTCTGGTGGTTGCACTGCTCTAGCTCAGCACTCAACTGCTGCCTTGACTGGCCACCCAACCGCCCTGTGGTCCCACCTCCAACCAAAACCAGCAGAAAAAATGACCCACATTGATTGCCAGTCACTACCGCCTTCACGCCACAATCCCCAAAATGGTTCATTTGAACCAGCCTCCCAGCAGCGCACTGAACACCCATGGCACTGCTCAGGCTGGGACCTAGAACTGTGTTGGCTTTTTGGGCAGCTGCAGCACACTGCTGGCTCATATTTAAATGATTGTCCACTAAGACTTCAAAATCCCTCTCATAGTACTATTAAGTGAGGTACCACCTATACTGTACCTGTGCATTTTGTTTTTCTTACCTAAATGTTGAACCTTACTTTTTTACCATTGAATTTTATATTGTTAGATAGCGCCCAAGAGTCTGTCAAGATCCTTCTGTATCTTAAGCAGTGGTGGGATTCAGCCAGTTCACACCACTTCGGGAGAACCAGTTGTTAACTTTCTGAGCAGTTTGGTGAACTGGTTGTTGGAAGAAATCATTAGGGCAGAGAACCGGTTGTTAAATTATTTGAATCCCACTATTGATCTTAAGCAGAAATTCTGGAGTGTTGACTAATCCTGTCAGCTTAGTGTCATCTGTAAATTCAATGAGTTCCCCATCTATCCGCTCGTCCAAATCATTGATGAAGACGTTGAAGAGTACTGGGTCTAAAACAGAGTGTTGGGATACCCCACTGCATACATCCCTCCATGTAGATACAGTTCCATTGAGATTCCATTGAAATCTGGGATTTGAACTTGTCTAGGGTGGACAAGTGCTCACTTATTATTTTCTTCCTTATTTTAAGTTGTGTTCCTAATCTGTTTTTTAGATAGGTCTGTTTTTTTCTCTCTGTGTAAAGACAGATGCAAAAAACAAATTAAGCAGTTCTGCTTTCTCTCTGATGCTTGTCACCTTCTTGTCACTTTCTCCCACTAATGGACCAACCATTTCCTTGACTTTTTTTGTTGTTTTTAACATATTGAAATAAGCTTTTTTGTTATTTTTTACTTTTGTTGCAAGCCTTAGTTCATTTTCAGCCTTAGCTTTCTTCACTTCATCTTTGCAGCTTCAGGCTATTTGCTGATATTCTGCCTTAGTTATGTGCCCTTCTTTCCACTTTTTATATTTACCCTTTTTGTCTTTCTATTTATCAGTTCTTTATGCAGCTATGCTAGTTTCTTTTGAGAGCTGTTATTTTTCTTCTTCATTGGTATTGTGCTTGAGTGGGCTTTTATAATCTCACTTTTCAAAATTTCCCAAGCTACCTGAGTTCTTTTCCCCTTGAGGATTCTCTTCCATGGAATCCTTTCCAAGCTGTCTCTAACTTTATTGAAATTAGCTCTCTTAAAGTCCAAGATTCTAGTTTGACTTTGTTCTATTGCTTGTGCTTATATAATGTTGAATTCCATTATTGCATGATCATCCCACCCCCACAAGATTTCTGTAACTTCAACACCTATCTCATCTCAGTGAGAATTAAGATCAGTATGGCTAATCCCCTTGTTCTCTTCTCTACTTTTGGGGAGACAAAGTTATCTGCTAGGTTTCTCAGGAACCTGTTTGATCTCCCACTTGGTGCAGAGTTTGTCTCCCAGTTGATGTCAGGGTAGTTAAAGCCCCCCATTACTATTGTGATGTGCTTCCTACATATTTTATTTAACTGACTAGCAAAAAGTCCATCTATTTCCTCTGTTTAGTTGGGTGGCCTATAGAACATATCTATTGCAATGTCATTTCCCCCCTTTTTATATTGACACAAATGCATTCAATACAGTTTTCATCATTGTGTTCTATTTCTGTAGAGATATATTTATTTCTCATGTATAGTGCAACAATATGTTTTGTTCTTCTGACCTTGCACCATTTTTGTTGCCCATCTCTGGACTTGCTCAGTCTTAGAATAGAATATAGTTAGAATAGAATAGAGCTGGAAGGAACCTTGGAGGTCTTCTAGTCCAGCCCCCTGCACAAGCAGGAGAACCTATACTATTTCAGATAAGTGTGTAAGGTCCTGTATCTACTCCCCAATCAAGAAAGTATGGACACTTGAGACGGCACCATTTCAAAAGGAACCTTTTATTGAAAGGGAATGATTGCAAGACAAAAGCAAAGCAGAGTCCGAGTTCCCCCCAGGCAATTCCGTTAGGACAAAGTGGTCAGAAACCCCTCCTCTCAGTTTGATGTTGTATGAGCCAATTCACAGGTGCAAAGATGTTGTGAAAAATGGTCATCCTGAGAAACAGATAAGGATTAGTTCCCATGTGCTTCTTCTGTGAGACTTCCAAACTGAGAGAAAACAGATGGCCCTCCCCCCTTGTACATCCCCCAAGGTAAATCAAAGTACAGGGCAGAATAGGTGACAGGGTAAAAGTTATAAACTAGGGAATTACAGGATACATAGGAAAACAGGATGAGAGCAATAAGTGAGTAAAAGGATCGGGGTCCCCTCCCCACTTAAATGGCAGTATCACGATAAGGATCTGACAGACTGCCTAGTCTCTTCTTAAAAACCTCCAATTTTCTTTATTTATTTATAATTTTTTCTTTAACATCCATAAGCGCTTAGTGAATAGTGTATTATCTGAGTCAATATATTTTGCATAAAATTCCAATATTACCATTTAAATATACATAATCATACTTTTTCAACTTTTAACATTTGTGTATACATAGTAATCATAATATAACAACAACAACAACAACAGAGTTGGAAGGGACCTTGGAGGTCTTTAGTCCAACCCCCTGCCCAGGCAGGAAACCCTACACCATTTCAGACAAATGGTTATCCAACATTTTCTTTAAAATTTCCAGTGTTGGAGCATTCACAATTTCTGCAGGCAAGTTGTTCCACTGATTAATTGTTCTAACTGTCAGGAAATTTCTCCTTAGTTCTAAGTTGCTTCTCTCCTTGATTAGTTTCCACCCGTTGCTCCTTGTTCTACCCTCAGGTGCTTTGGAGAATAGTTTGACTCTCTCTTCTTTGTTGCTCTTCTCTGCACTCTTTCTAGAGTCTCAACATCTTTTTTACATCGTGGCGACAAAAACTGAATGCAATATTCCAAGTGTGGCCTTACCAAGGCATTATAAAGTGTTATTAACATTTCACATGTTCTTGATTCTATCCCTCTATGCAGCCCAGAACTGTGGTGGCTTTTTGGCAGCTTCTGCACACTGCTGGCTCATATCTAAATGGTTGTCCACTAGGATTCCAAGATCCCTCTCACAGTTACTACTATTGAGCAAGGTACCACATATACGGTAGCTGTGCATTTTGTGTTTTTTGCCTAAATGTAGAACATTACAATTTTCACTGTTGAACTTCGTTTTGTTAGATAGCACCCAATGTTCAAGTCTGTCAAGATCCTTCTGTATCTTGAGCCTATCTTCTGGACTGTTGGCTATTCCTGCGAGCTTGGTGTCATCTGCAAATTTGACAAGTTCCCCATCTATCCCCTTATCCAAGACATTGATGAAGATGTTGAAGAGTACTGGGCCTAAAACAGAGCCTTGGGGTACTCCACTGCATACTTACCTCCATGTGGCTGTAGTTCCATTGAGGACTACACGTTGAGTGTGGTTGGTCAGCTAGTTACGAATCCATCTGGTGGTGGTGCTGTCTAACCCACATTTTTCTACTTTATCTAGTAGTAGGTTATGGTCTACTTTATCAAATGCTTTACTGAAGTCCAAGTAAATTATATCGACAGCATTCCTCTCGTCCACTAATTTTGTCACTTTGTCAAAGAATGCAATAAGATTAGTCTGGCATGATCTGTTTTTGACAAACTCATTTATTTATTTATTTTATTTTATTTGAATTTATATCCCGCCCTTCTCCGAAGACTCAGGGCGGCTTACATTGTGTAAGGCAATAGTCTCATCCTATTTGTATATTTATATACAAAGTCAACTTATTGCCCCCCCAACAATCTGGGTCCTCATGTTGGCTTTTGGTTATTAATTTATTTGTTTCTAGGTGTTCGGTGATTCATTGCTTGATTATCTTTTCCAGAATCTTCCCTGGTATTGAGGTCAGGCTGATAGGTCTGTAGTTTCCTGGATCTGTTTTTTTTTCTACTTTTTTGAAGATGGGAACTACGTCAGTTCTTTTCCAGTCCTCTGGCAGTTCCCCTGTGCTCCAGGATCTTTGAAAGCTATAGTTCAGTGGTTCTGAGATCTCGTCTGCCAGTTCCTTCAGAACCTTGGGGTGTAGTCCATCCAGTCCTGGTGATCTGAACTCGTCTAGGGTAGACAGGTGTTCACTTACCATTTTTTCCCCTATTTTAACTTGTGTTCCTAATCTGTTTTTTGTGGTGCTGTTTTTGATAGGTTGGATTGTTTTTTCCTTTTGTGTAAAGACAGATGCAAAAAACAAATTAAGCAGTTCTGATTTCTCTCTGATGCTTGTCACCTTCTTGCCACTTTCTCCCACTAATGGACCAACCATTTTCTTGACTTTTTTTGTTGTTTTTAACATGTTGGAAGAAGCTTTTTTTTATTTTTTACTTTTGTCGCTAGCCTTTGTTCATTGTGAGCCTTAGCTTTCCTCACTTCATCTTTACAGGCTCGAGCTATTTGCTGATATTCTGCCTTAGTTATTTGCCCCTCTTTCCACTTTTTATACTGTTCCTTTTTGTTGTTCAATTTGTCAGATAGTTCTTGCGGTGCAACCAAAACAATCTGGAACTGAACACACTCAAAGCCATAGAAATGGTCGTAGACTTTAGTAGAAACCCTTCCATACTTCCACCTCTCACAATACTAGACAACACAGTATCAACAGTAGAAACCTTCAAATTTCTAGGTTCTATCATATCGCAAGATCTAAAATGGACAGCTAACATCAAAACATCATTAAAAAAGGAGAACAAAGAATGTTCTTTCTGTGCCAACTCAGTAAGCTCAAACTGCCCAAGGAGCTGCTGATTCAGTTCTACAGAGGAATTATTGAGTCTGTCATCTGCACCTCTATAACTGTCTGGTTCAGTTCTGCAACCCAACAAAAAAAAAACAGACTTCAGAGGATAATTAGAACTGCAGAAAAAATAATTGCTACCAACCTGCCTTCCACTGAGGACCTGTATACTGCATGAATCAAGAAGAGGGCCGTGAAAATATTTACAGACCCCTCGCATCCTGGACATAAACTGTTTCAACTCCTACCCTCAAAATGACGCTATAGAGCACTGCACAACAGAACAACTAGACACAAGAACAGTTTTTTCCCGAAGGCCATCACTCTGCTAAACAAATAATTCCATTAACAATGTCAAACTATTTACTGAATCTGCACTACTATTAATCTTCTCATAGTTCCCATCACCAATCTCTTTCCACTTATGACTGTATGACTATAACTTGTTGCTGGCAATCCTTATGATTTATATTGATATACTGATCATCAATTGTGTTGTAAATGTTGTACCTTGATGAACGTATCTTTTCTTTTATGTACACTGAAAGCATATGCACCAAGACAAATTCCTTGTGTGTCCAATCACACTTGGCCAATAAAAAAATTCTATTCTATTCTATTCTATTCTATTTATGCATCCATGCTGGTTTCTTTTGAAATCTATTATTTTTCTTCTTCATTGGTATTGTGCTAGACTGCGCTTTTATAATCTCACTTTTCAAAATTTCCCAAGCTTCTTGAGTTGATTTCCCCTTGAGGATTCTCATCCACGGACTCCTTCTCAAGCTCTCTCTAAGTTTATTGAAATTAGCTCTCTTAAAGTCCAAGACTCTAGTTTGACTTTGTTCTACTACTTGTGTTTGCATAATGTTGAATTCCAATATTGCGTGATCACTTGCCCCCAAAGTTCCTGTAGCTTCAGCACCTTCTATCATTTAATCTCTGTTAGTGAGAATTAAGTCCAATATGGCTGATCCCCTTGTTCCCTTCTCTACTTTTTGGGAAACAAAGTTGTCTGCTAGGTTTGTTAGGAACCTGTTGGATGTTCCACTTGGTGCAGAGTTTATCTCCCAGTTGATGTCAGGGTAGTTAAAATCCCCCATTACTACTGTGATGTGGTTCCTACATACTTTAGTTAGCTGACTAGCAAAAAGTTCATCTACTTCCTCTGTTTGGTTGGGTGGCCTATAGTATAGACCTATGGCAATATCATTTCCCCCCCCCTTTAATATTTACCCAAATGCATTCACGATAATTTTCATCATTGTTGTGCTCTATTTCTGTAGAGATATAGTTATTTCTTATATATAGTGCAACTCTACCTTCTCTTTTATTTGGTGTATTTCTATATACAGAAAAGGTAATAAAATGCTCTATAATCAGGCCAGAAATGTATTAACAAGGGAGATCAGAGCAGCAGAAAGAAGCTACTCTGAAAAGCTAAAGAATCAGTTTTCAGCAAATGAACCAGCAAACATGTGGAAAACTCTTAAAAATATCACCGGCTATGGCAAACCTCCCTCCCAGGCTGAAGGAAATCAACAATTGGCAGATGATCTGAACGTGTTTTACTGCAGGTTTGAAAGAAAACTACAGCCACCTATCTCCACAACCCCCATCTCAGACACACCAACAATAGCCAAGCCTCCTACAACTGACCCCACCCCATTGGGTTCACAACCCCTAGTGATCACAGAAAAGGGAGTGCAGGACCTATTTCACAGACAAAAGCCAGGAAAAGCTCCAGGCCTAGACAAGATAACTCCTTCTTGCTTAAAAGTCTGTGCTGACCAATTGGCCCCCATCTTCACCCATATCTTCAATAAATCACTAGAGATGTGCTATGTTCCTTCTTGCTTCAAACGCTCTACCATTATCCCAGTGCCGAAGAAGCCCACTATCAAGGAATTGAATGACTACAGACCAGTTGCTTTAACATCTGTAGTCATGAAAGCCTTTGAAAGGCTAGTGCTTTCTGACTTGAAAACTATCACGGATCCGCTGTTAGACCCCTTGCAATTTGCATACGAGCAAATAGATCAACAGATGATGCTGTTAATATGGCTCTGCACTACATCTTACAACATCTTGAATCTCCAAAGACTTATGTAAGGGTCCTCTTTGTAGACTTTAGTTCAGCATTCAATACCATCATTCCAGACACTCTTCTAACTAAACTAAACCAACTACAGGTACCTGAAGAGACTTGTAAGTGGATCACAAGCTTCCTAACAAACAGGAAGCATCAGGTGAATCTAAGCAGGATTATATCAGATACCTGTACAATTAGCACAGGGTCCCCCCCCCCAAGGCTGTGTGCTCTCCCCACTTCTCTTCTCTCTGTATACCAATGACTGCATCTCCAATGATCCATCTGTTAAACTACTGAAGTTCGCAGATGACACAACAGTGATTGGTCTCATTCGAGACAATGACGAATCCGCATATAGACGTGAGGTCGAATGACTAGCCTTGTGGTGCGACCGAAACAATCTGGAACTGAACACACTCAAAACCGTAGAAATGGTGGTAGACTTTAGGAGAAACCCTTCCATACTTCCACCTCTCACAATACAGTATCAACAGTAGAAACCTTTAAATTTCTAGGTTCTATCATATCGCAAGATCTAAAATGGACACCTAACATCAAAAACATCATCAAAAAAGGACAACAAAGAATGTTCTTTCTGCGCCAACTCAGAAAGCTCAGAAAGCTCAAACTGCCCAAGGAGCTACTGATCCAGTTCTACAGAGGAATTATTGAATCTGTCATTTGCACCTCTATAACTGTCTGGTTTGGTTCTGCAACCCAACAAGAAAGACACAGACTTCAGAGGATAATTAGAACTGCAGAAAAAACAATTGCTACCAACCTGCCTTCCATTGAGGACCTGAATACTGCATGAGTCAAAAAGAGGGCTGTAAAAATATTTACAGAACCCTCACATCCTGGACATAAACTGTTTCAACTCCTTCCATCAAAATGACGCTATAGAGCACTGCACACCAGAACAACTAGACACAAGAACATTTTTTTCCCAAAGGCCATCACTCTGCTAAACAAATAATTCCTTCAACACTGTCAAACTATTTACTAAATCTACACAACTATTAATCTTCTCACCAATCTCTTTCCACTTATGACTGTATGACTGTAACTTTTTTTTTATTAAAAAGTTTTACCACAGTTTTAACAATTAATCCACCAAATTTTAATCCAAAATGCTTTGATTTTTTTACAATATATGATAGTAAGTAGCATCATCACAATCACATCTCCAACATTTAGCTTGCAAATTCGGATACATAAAAGCCAATTTTTTGGATCTAGATGCCATCTATAAAACGTTTTATAAAAAATTTCTCTCAAGTTTTGGGCCTGGGTAAATTTAACATTTCTGACCCATATTGTTTCCCATGTTTCCATCATTATAGGTCGTTGAATATTTTGTGCCCATTTTATCATACAGTCCTTAACTAATTCCGCTTCTGAATCTATTTCTATCAACACATTATGTAACCTTTTAATATGCGATTGGCTTTGATCTCTAATTTGCTTTACCAGATTTTCCTCGTATTGCATAATACCAATTTTTGGGTCTTCTCTCCATCTAGCTTGCAGCTGCCCATATTGAAACCAAATATAATTTATCCTTTCTTCTCTCATTATATTTAAAGGTTTCGATTGTAATTTACCCTCCTTCATAAAGAGGAGCTCTTTATAGGTAACCACTTCCTGTTTTTGTTCTATATTTATATTCTCTATTGCATGCCTAGGGATTGCCCATATGGGAATTTTATAATTTAATTTATATTGGTACCTTTTCCAAACCCGCAACAAAGCATTTCTAAGTATATGACTTTTAAAAATCATATTCACTTTTTTATCATATAGTAAGTAAGCATGCCAACCATATAAAAAATCATGACCTTCCAGATTCAATATTCTTTCTTCTGTTAGGTTAAACCAATCACTGATTAATGACAGAACAGCTGCTTCATAATATAGTCTTAAGTTAGACATTTTGAGATCCCCTCTTTCACGTATATCCCGTATTTTTAGTTTCAATCTCGGTTTCTTACCCATCCAAATAAGTTTATTAATCCCTTTTTGCCATTCCTGCAAATTTGCATCTTTTTTAAGTATTGGTATCATTTGAAACAGAAATAAGAACCTAGGCAAGACATTCATTTTTATTACTGCTATTCTTCCCAGCAATGATAATTGTAGCTTTTTCCAATTCTCCAATTCCTTCTGCGCGTTTTGCCACAACACCTCATAATTATTTTTATATAATTTCACGTTTGAGGCTGTGATATATGCTCCTAAGTATATCCTTAACCTTTTTCACTACTTCAAATCCCATTGCTCTTTCCAATTCTTCCTTTTGGTCTATAGTCATATTTTTAGTTATTATCTTTGTCTTATGTTGATTCACCTTAAATCCAGATAACTTCCCATATTGATTAATTATATCCATCATATATGTAACCGATTGTGTTGGTTGAGATAAGGTAACAACCAGGTCATCTGCAAATGCTCTTAACCTATAATCTTGATGTCTAATTTTAATTCCCTTTATTTTACTTGACCTACGTATTTTATTTAGTAGAACTTCTAAAGTTAAAATAAATAATAATGGGGACAAAGAACATCCCTGCCTTGCCCCATTTTCAATTCTGAAAGCTTCTGTTAAGCTACCATTAACTATTGTTTGTGCCATTAGTCTCTGGTATATTGCTCTGATTGCTTGTGTAAAATAGAATAGAATAGAATAGAATTTTTTTATTGGCCAAGTGTGATTGGACACACAAAGAATTTGTCTTGGTGCATATGCTCTCAGTGTACATAAAAGAAAAGATACGTTCATCAAGGTACAACATTTACAACACAATTGATGATCAATATATCAATATAAATCATAAGGATTGCCAGCAACAAGTTATAGTCATACAGTCATAAGTGGAAAGACATTGGTGATGGGAACTATGAAACGATTAATAGTAGTGCAGATTCAGTAAATAGTCTGACAGTGTTGAGGGAATTATTTGTTTAGCAGAGTGATGGCCTTCGGGAAAAAACTGTTCTTGTGTCTAGTTGTTCTGGTGTGCAGTGCTCTATAGCGTCATTTTGAGGGTAGGAGTTGAAACAGTTTATGTCCAGGATGCGAGGGATCTGCAAATATTTTCACGGCTCTCTTCTTGATTCGTGCAGTATACAGGTCCTCAATGGAAGGCAAGTTGGTAGCAATTATTTTTTCTGCAGTTCTAATTATCCTCTGAAGTCTGTGTTTTTCTTGTTGGGTTGCAGAACCGAACCAGACAGTTATAGAGGTGCAAATGACAGACTCAATAATTCCTCTGTAGAACTGGATCAGCAGCTCCTTGGGCAGTTTGAGCTTACTGAGTTGGCGCAGAAAGAATAAAGAAAATGTTCCCCAAATTGCATTTTTTCTAATATTTTAAATAAAAATTGCCAATTCAATCGATCAAATGCCTTCTCAGCATCCAAAAAAAGAGCGCTGCTGGGACCTGGTTGTTCCTATCCAAATATTCCAATACATTTACAATCTGTCTCACATTATATCTCATTTGTCTACCTTCTATAAATCCTGATTGATCATTATGAATCATTTGTCTCATAACTACCATTAGTCTATTTGCTAATATTTTAGCAAAAATCTTATAATCAGTATTCAAAAGCGATATTGGTCTATAGTTTTCTAGTTTGCTACAATCTTGATCTTCCTTTGGTATCAATGAGATAAACGCAGATCTCCAAGATGGAGGCACATCTCCTCCAAATTGGATTTTGTTAAATAAATCCTTGAGTGGTTCTACCATTTCAGATTGTAAGTTTTTATAATAAACAGCTGTTAATCCATCTGTTCCTGGGGCTTTACCCGTTTTTAACTGTTTAATTGCTAATGTAATTTCTTCAGAAGTTATAGGTTGATTCAATCCTTGCCTTTGCTCCTTTGTGAGTTCACAAATATTTTCTTCCTGTAAATATCTATCTATATCTATACCTTGAATTGATTCGCTAGCATATAACTTTGTATAAAATTCTAAAAAAGCCTTTTTAATCATATTCTGTTGAAATACCTCTTTACCTTTATATTTTATCTTTACAATAGTTCGTGATTTCTGTTTTTTCCTTATTACATATGCTAGCCACCTACCTGGTTTGTTAGCATTACAAAATGTATTATGCTTAGCATATTGTGAATTAGTTGCCACCTGATCAGCCATCAACATATTAAACTGCCCTCGTAACATATTTATAACTTCTTTTATTTTCTTATCTCCTGGATTGAAAACAAGTAATTGCTCTTTTTTTTAATTTCCTCTTCTAATTCCATTCGTTTCTTCTGCTGTCTAATTCTATATCTATTATTCATATTTATTAAAATATATATGCTTAAATATATATATATACCCTCATATATGCTTTGCTTGCATCCCAGACCATTTCCATAGGTGTGCCCCTATGCATATTCATAATAAAAAATTCCTTCATTTGTCTTTTACATTCTTTAACATTATCTTCATATCTAAACAAATTTTCATTTAACCTCCAAGATCTCCTAACACCCTTTTCCTGATCAAATTCCATCCATACCGGGCTATGGTCAGACAAAATTCTTGAGCATATCTTCGTTTTCTTCACCCTGAAAAGAAAATCATTAGTAATTAATATAAAATCAATCCTAGAGAAAAATTGATGTCTATCGGAGAAAAAAGTAAAATCCTTTTCTTCAGGATTCCATTCTTGCCTAATATCTCTCAACTCCAAATCTTCCATCATATCAAAAAAAAGCTTTGGGCAATTTTACTCGACTTAAAATTTTTTGTGATAAACCTTTTTTGTCTTTACGGGTATCCAATACTCCATTCCAATCTCCCATTAATATAGATGACTTATAATCCCACTGTATTATTTTATTGTGCAATAATTTGAAAAAATTTTCTTGTTGTTGATTAGGCACATATAATCCAATTAGAAGTATTTTCTTCCCTTCCATTAAAAGCTCAATTGCAATATATCTTCCTTGAGGATCTGCCTCTATTAATTTAGCTATTAATTCCTTCTTTAAATATATAACTATACCATTCTTCTTTTCTGGTGCCGATGCAACAAAATGAGTACCAAGTCTAGAGTTTATCAAATATTCTGATCAGATATTCTAATATGTGTTTCCTGCAGGCAAATTACATCATTTTTAAATTGTCTTAAATAATGAAATATCTTCCTTCTTTTCTGTGGTGAATTTAAACCATTAACATTCCACTGTTGACTGTAACTTTTTGTTGCTATCATTAAGGGTTAAAATGTATCCTATGACCATCATTTGTGTTGTATATGTTGTGCCTTGATGAAGGTATTTTTTCTTTTATGTACACTGAGAGCATATGCTCCAAGACAAATTCCTTGTGTGTCCAATCACACTTGGCCAATAAATTCTATTCTATTCTATTCTATTCTATTCTATTCTATTCTATTCTATTCTATTCTATTCTATTCTATTCTATTCTATTCTTTTAAATAATTTATATCCCTCTAGCTGTATGTTCCATTTGTGGGTTTCATCCTACCAAGTTTCCGTAATGGCAACAATATTATATTTGCCCTAATAGACTCAGAGACTGAACTGGTTAAGGATTGTATGATTAAGTGGGCACAAAATTTTCAGCAACCGATAATGTTGGAAACTTGGGAAAGAATTTGGGTGAGGAATGTGAAATTTACACAAGCGCAAAATATGAGAGAAAATTTTTATAAGATGTTTTATAGATGGCATTTAGACCCCAAAAAGTTGTCATGTATGTATTCTAATGTACAGGCTAAATGTTGGAGATGCGACTGTGAAGATGCCACTTATTACCATATATGGTGGACTTGTAAAAAAGTTAAAGCATTTTGGATTAAAGTATGGTGGATCATGCAGAATATTTTGAAAAAGAAGATTAAGTTTACTCCGCAGTTCTTTCTATTAGGAATAATTATGGATTGTACAGCTATAGAGACTAAATTGATCTTGAACTTAATAACAGCCGCAAGACTTTTGATTGCTCAATATTGGAAGAAAGAAGAATTACCTACAATTGAAGAATGGACACTTAAAGTATCAAATCTGGCAGAAATGGCTAAAATCTCTGCTTATTTGAAAGACTATACACAAGAAAAATATATTTTAGAATGGAAAATGTGGATTGATTATATTCAAAATAAGTATCAGATAAAAAAATATCAAATAGCATATGAGTAAATTTAGGAAATATTTTGTATTAGATATATTTCTGAAGGAGAGGAATTGAGAGTGTGATTAAGTGTGGAGTGACTAGAGATTATAATGTAGGAATTATTTTAGATTATGATTGTTAGTTTTGATACCCTGCATTTTGTTCTGGGAAGTCGGGGTGGGGGGTGGGGGGTAAGGGGGAGGGGAATTGGGGGGTTGAGGCTAGAGATGGAGTGATGGTTAATGTACAGGGATTATTGAAGAATTAATGTAGGGTCGGGTCTGCCCAGTTACCATTTAGAACGGTGGGGAGGGAGAAAAGAGAGAGTAGGAGGTAGGAAAGAGGAGAAGAGGAAGGAAGAGGGGTAGAAGAGGGAGAAGGAGTGTAGGGTGGAGGGAGGAGAGGATGTAGATAAGAGAAGGAGAGGAAGGTTTGGAAAGAAGGCAGAAGAAGGTAGAAGAGGGAAGAGAGTTAAAAAGGGGGGGTGTGACTGGGCAAGCCCGACTAATTGTATATAATTGTACATTGGATGAATTATTTGATATGATTGTAAAAATAAAACTTTTTTATAAAAAAGAAAAAAGAAAAAAAAGAGAAAAAAAATATTATATCTGCCCTCATTTACTTGAATTTCTAATTCTCCCTGTTTATTCCTCATACTCTGTGCATTGGTGTATAGACATTTGAGTCCATTTTGTGTTTACTGTCTACATAACCTGTGTTGTGCCTGACTGCCCCTACTTTCTTGCCACCTGTTTGATTGGTGCACATGGTATGGCACTCACTATTAAATACTTGGTTGTGCTTGATAGCAGGGCTGATAATCTTACCCACACAGACATCTATGTTACATGCATTGATAACCCTATTAATGTTGGATTGCTGGGACAGAAATGTTCTGTATCAATTAATTCTTTGTCTTCACTGTTCAGTTTAAATGTTTATCCAGAAAATCTGTGAATTTATTGCTAAGTAACTCAGTCCCTTTCTTTGATGGATGCAATCCATCTCTTTTGTACAGTTTTTCATTGGCCCAGTTGCAGTCAGCATGACTAATAAAACCAAAGCCTTCTATTATATTGTTCTATTATATTTCAGTATACCTAATATTGTTTTCCCAATTTCTACTTTCTACTTATTTTCTAATGCTTATTAGAATAACCGCCATGTTGAAAAGTATTCTATGTCTATCCATCATCTCTTGCCCTTTTTAGGATTTCAACTCATTAGCTTTTTGGTGAATCTGCCCTGCTTCTCCTCTGGTATCTTGTAACTCCTTTTGTCATTTTTATTTAATCTAAATATTTCCACTGCCACAGCATCTGTCTCTTGCTATTGAATCTCATCCTCATTCCCCCATCATTTTTAAAGGATCTTTCTCTTTATTCTCTTTTCTATTTTGAATTCTTAAAAAATATTCTATTTGTTCCATGTTTGAAATTATTGCTATCTCTTCCATCTTTTTGTCTAGTTGTATCATTTTTGAAATTATCTCCTCTGCTTTTTCATCAACACTTTCTGGTTTCTCCTCTATTTTCTGAATTTTTTGTTCATTTTTTATTGTCATTTGCTGGGTTTTTCCTAATCTCTCCATATCTTGCATCAATTCCATCATCTCCTTATGATTCTTCCTTAATACACTGAAACATCAACATTTTGTCTTTATAGACAGCATTTGTTTTCTCCTGCTGAGCCATTTTGTGCTGATATATTACACTAATCCTTGCTCAATATTCCACCAGAGTTTCAATATTCCAATTGTCCAAAATCACCAACACAACAGTATTAATAAAATTTACACGGTCCTAGAACTGTGCCTTAAACTGCCCTAAATTTATAGTCCTTAAAATTTCCCAATTTGTACCTTCTGAATTTTCAAAATTTTAAGTCTTATTCAGATTTTCTTCTTTCTTCTTAGTATTCCAAATTGGCCCATCAAATTTCCCTAAATGCCTTTAATCCACAAAGTCAGATAAGCAGTTTCAAAAATGTTTCTTGTTCATTGTAATCCACCTTGCCTTAAAAATCTTCCAACGGCTCCCTAATACTTCCAGGCAGCCAAAACCCCAGTTGATATGGAACCAAAATAAAAAGGCCTTCCAGGTGTTGTTTGTCTTTCACTACTCTTTGCTGTTCTTCTAGGGTATCAAGCAATTCTTAGTTCAAGATTATTCCCACAAAGCACTAATATAATATCTTCTTTGACCAGTAGATGGCACCCCCGCTCTAAAATCCAGCTTTATACAGCATAAACTGGGCAAGTGGGGGAATAGGAGAGATGAAAAGTTAAATTCCTTTTTGGATGAATTCTTCCAATAATCAAGCAATGTTATCCACGAATTAAATCCCCTTTCACACAGCTAACAGTTCCACTCCAGTCCTTCTTTATTTTAAAGCTTCACAATCTTCCCTTGATAGTTTGTTTCACCTTTAGGTTTGTGATCTTTCTCCATGTAATAAATCACTGCTTTCTTAACATTTGGGAGAATCTTTTTTTGAGAGTTCTTTTATTTGGATTTAAGTCTCTAATATAGAAGCTGAAAGTTATTTCACCAAGTTTCAATCCATTGCCCACAACTCTTTCCAGCACATATTCTTCTTGTCCCAGTTGTTACAGCTTTGGTCTTGCAAAACATGGCCATTGTCTCTGCTGCCAAAGTTTGTTTGAGTGTGTGTGGGTGGGGCGTGCGGGTGGGCGGGAGGCAGAGGGAGCTGTCTCACTTCTTGCAGCCCTACGACTTCAACTTCTGTTGATAGTAGCTTCAAACTAACGGAAGCTTTTTTTTGCAATGCTTCTTTCTTTTTCTCAACCCCCAGCTCTGTGGAAGGCTGCAAGAAGCTCTCATCCCAGCTTATCTCTCCCGATCTTTTCCTCTTCAATGTCACAGCACTGGGCTGCAAGGGGCATACACACACACAAACATACATGTGCATGAGTCTGGAAGAAGTGAGCTGAAAACCACGCTGAGACAACAATGGGGGAGGGGTCAAAATGGGAAGCTTCTGCCAGGAGCCTCTGGCAGCTTAAAAAATAAGAAAGGAAAGAAAGGGGAAGGGGAAGGAAGGAAGGAAGGAAGGAAGGAAGGAAGGAAGGAAGGAAGGAAGGAAGGAAGGAAGGAAGGAAGGATAGTCAACTTGGTTGGAGATGCCCCAGTTCAAAGAAGAAAGCAATTTTGTGTTCTGTTTTGTCATAGATGGAATTTTGTTGGCAACCCAAGTTAACATTGGTATTCTTGAATTGTGAGCTCTTAGGAAAGTATCCCCTCTTTGCGTGTTGCAAACAGCCATTTCCTGGGGGGGAAACAGGATAAAGCAGAGGGGGAAAATGTTTTCCTTTGCTATATTTCCAGTCTGAATTAGACAATGGCAGGCTCCCTACAGGAGAGCCCTTTTAAGGATTATGTATTACTAGAAAAGCAACTAACTTACCTCTGTTCCTAAATGCTAAAGCTATTGCACATAAAAAACAGAGGAGCTCTGATCAACTATCATAGCCAGCATTTTGACAGTTTTGCTGTTGTCTGTGGACTCTCTCCCTAAATGCAAGCACGGGATAAATTGAGCCAGGTTTGTTCTCAGTCTTCAGCCACAAACTACTAGCAAAAGTGGCATTTGATCACAAGGCAAGGAGGCATCGAGAAATGTTCCCCCTTTTGCATTTGAGCATCCAAGAAGGGACAGGAAAGACAAAAAGAAGGAAAGAGGGGAAGAGAGCTGTTAAATTGGGTGATGGAGGATGCACAAGACCAGAACAGTGACAACAGCTCTTTTATTTAGAGTGAGACTTCAGCTGAACATACAGGCAGAAGGTCCCCCTTTTATACACACCTGGACCAGGTGTCAGCCAATAGAATTTGAATGTTTTCCCGCCAGGAATACCCACCAATAGGAGCATACACAACACTCTCCCCCCCACAGAATGCACTTTGCCTTGCTCTTGCATGAATTAGCATATGTAATCACTTAAATAGCCAGGCGTTCCCTGTGTCTACTTGACTTGCGCAGCTCAGTTTTGGCTGGGGAAGCATGCTGGCTGGAGGTGCTTTCGGCTCCTCCCAGCTCTTCCATTGGGGCCCTTTGTTGTGGATTATTGGTGGTTATTTCTTCAAACCCTTGTGGATTACTAGGTGTTGGGATGTCGGCGGGAATTGAAGATGGACCCGAGCAGCGATGGACACCAAAGTCATCAGATAAGTCATCCAGTTCCCTCGGGATTGAGTTAGCTGTTGAAGTAATTGGATTGTAGTTAGGGCCTGGTTTTTGTGTTATTTGGATTGTTCGCCTGCGTATTTGATCTATGTGTTTTCGTTCGATTCTGCCGTTTCCCATGTCTACTGTGTATGATTCGGGTCTGGTTCTTTCAGTTATTTTGCCGGCTACCTATGTGGGGCCTTCAGCATGGTTTTTTGCAAAAATTGGGTCACCCATTTGGAACTCCCTCATGCCCTCCCCTCCGTCTGGTACCCATCAGGGGAGTAGTTTGGGTTGAGGCGGTTGAGGGTGCATTTCAGCTTGCACCCCATCAGGAGTTTGGCAGGGCTCTGGCCCGTGGCCGAACAGGGTGTGCCATGTTGGGCTGTGAGAAAAATGTCAATTCTTTCCTGCCAGTCTCCCAGACCCAAGCATGCCAATGCCTCCTTGGTGGATCGGACAAATCTTTCAGCCAATCCATTGGTGGTCAGTTTGTAGGGCGCTGAGAGGGCATGGCGGATTCCTAATTTTGCCAGGTAGCCCTCGAATTGTAAGGAAGTGAATTGTGGGCCATTGTCAGAGATGAGGTTGTCTGGGAGCCCATGGCTAATGATCTCCGGAGCACCCTGACCACAGATTTTGTTGTGGTAGATCTCATGAGGAACACTTCCAATCATTTTGAAAAAGTGTCCACAACTATAAAGAAGGTTTGCCCATGGAATTGTCCAGCAAAGTCAATGTGAATGCAGGACTAGGGGCTTCAGGGTTGTTATCAGAGCAGCGGGGGGCTTTGGTCTAGATTCCTGGCATGGGGAACATTGGGCAACCAATGCCTCAATATCTGAATCCATTTTGGGCCACCAAACGTAGCTCCTAGCAAGACCCTTCATGTGAATAATACCTGGGTGTCCTTCATGCAACATTTCTAAAACCCTTGTCTGCAATCCCGTTGGCACAACAACTCTGTCCCCCCACAACAAACAAACCCCTTGTGTGGCTAATTCAGTTTGTCTGGTGGCAAATTGCTTGAACTCATCTGCCAGCCTCTCTTTGGGACACCCTCTCTGTACCCAGCCCGTGACAGTTTTGATAGTCATATCGTGGCTCTAGCCAATTTGGCCAAAGTCAGTGGCCCCAAGTCGCAGAGTCTATTAGCAGGGCTGGCCTTCTCGGGTTTAGATCATCCACCAGCGTTGGGAGGGGGCATCTGCTTAGAGCATCGGCATGAGTTAAGTCCTTGCCAGGGCAGTGGACCAAGGTGTAGTCGTATGCTACCAGGAAAAGTGCCCATCTCGTTAGTCTAGGTGACATCACGATGGGGGTGGGACGGTCTCCCACCAACAGTCCTAGTAGGTGCCGGTGGTCGGTGATGAGTTCGAATTTTCTTTTGGATAGGTATTCGTGGAATTTCTTCACCCTGGCCACAGCGGCCAGGGCTTCCCTGTCCAGCTGGCTGTAGTTCTGCTCAGGGCTGGACAGGGTTCGAGAAAAGTAAGCGATTTGTGCTTTGGAGCTGTTGGGCAGCTGATGGCTAAGGATGGCACCCACTCTGAAGGGGGAGGTGTCACAGACAAGAACCAGAGGAAGTGTCTGGTTATATTGTATCAATAGGCTGTCTCCAGTTAGAAGTCCCTTGGCTCCTGTGAAAGCCACAGCTTCCTTCTTGCCCCAGACCCAGGGGGTGTTTTTTGCTAATAGTCTATGGAGGGGTTCTGCTACCGTAGCTTTATGTTTTAGGAAGATGGCATAGAAGTTGGCATGCATAAGGGGCATGCATAAGAGCATAATTTGTGCATAAGAGCACAAATGTGCCTACCGTTCCTGTCTTATTGTTCCCTTCATTATATCCAATTAATATAGTTGATGCATAATTTTAATTATATATATATATATATATATATATATATATATATATATATATATATATATATATATATATATATATATATATATATATATATATTCTTCAAGATATGCTGTTTTATCTATGACATTTGTTTGTGTATACTGTTGTGACAAAAAAAAAAGTTTAAGAGGCCCAGGAAGGCTTGTAGTTCTGTTTTGCCCCGAGGGGTGGGTGCCTCCCTGATTGCCTTGATTTTGGATTCGGTGGGGTGAATGCCATCCTGGTCAATTCTGTAGCCCAGAAATTCAATAGATGGCACTCCAAATTGGCATTTCTCTAGTTTAAGGTAAAATCCTACAGTTCTAAATATGGTCAGGACTTCCCGTAGTCTGGTTTTTAGTTGTTGATGGTGGTCTGCCAACACTAAGACATCATCAAAGTAGGGCACCACTCCAGGGATTCCCTGCAAGAGTCTCTCCATTAGGTTTTGGAATATCAGGACAACGCTGACCCCAAATTGTAGCTGGGTGCATTTGAAGACACTTCGGTGGGTTACAATTGTTTGTGCTTCTGCTGTGGCATCATTGACGGGCAATTGTTGGTAAGCCTGGACCAGGTCAAGTTTTGCGAAAAATTTTCCTGGTCCCAGGGAGTGCAGTAGATGCTGCACAATTGTCACTGGATAGGCGCTCTTTTGTAGTGCCTTATTTAGGGTCACTTTATAGTCCGCGCAGATGCGGATGGACCCATCAGATATGATGGGGGTTACTATGGGGGTCTCCCATCGAGCATGGTCGATGGGAACGAGAATCCCCTGCTGGACTAGTTTGTCCAGCTCTTTGTCTACCTTTGGCTTAAGGGCAAAAGGCACCCGCCTAGCTTTTAGTCTAATAGAGGCTATCCCAGGGTCTAGGTTGAAAGTGATAGGGGTCCCCACGTACTTGCCCAGGGTTCCAGCGAAGATGTTCTGGAATTCACGTAGCAGGTCGTCCTTCATGGTCTCGCAGCTAGTCTGGATTTCTCGGACCCTGTAGAGACCCATCCTCAGAGCCCGGATCCAATCCCAGCCCAGGAGGCTTGGTAGGTGTCCTGGACAATGGTGACCGGTAATTTCTTTCAGTAGGGGCCATATGTAACATTGACGGTGGCGATGCCTTCTACGGGAACCCTGTTCCCTTGGAAATCGCATACTTGGAGTCATTGAGGTTGCTCTACATACACGGGCTAGGTGGCCTTCTTCTCGCACCGGCAGCACACGGCATCACAGAATCGGCAGCTGTTCCAGTGGTGGTCTCCCCCACAGCTGGAACATACTTTTCGCTGTCACGGTTGGATTGATCTGTACGGAAAACTGCCTCTTCTCCGATCTCCTCGTCCCCATCTTCGGCTTGGTTGAATTCTTGGGGTTCAACTTGGGCAAACACTTGGTGAATTGGCATTGTGGGGGCTAGCGTGTGGTTTGCTCCGGGCCGCTGCATGGTTTTGGAGGCTTTGCTGGACAGTTTGTGTCCCTTGGCTTCATCGATCGCAACTTGCCAGGTTAAGTCGTGCTTTGAGAGTAGTTGCTGCCGCAGTCGGGGATCTCTTACCCAGCAAATGAATTGTTCTAGTAGGGCTTCTTCATGCTTGCTTTGGCCCTGATTCGCCAATCGATGGCCAGGCTGGTTCACTCGTTGTTGGTCTGTTCAACTGGCTCGTGTTGTCCTCAATCCCACCTTCGTCGCCAATGTTAAATTGGGTGATGGAGGATGCACGAGACCAGACTGAGAATAGGATAAGAGGCAAAATCCCCCCTCCCCATTTTCAAGCCGTTCGCAAAAACGCCTCATTCCAAGCCTTCAGAGTGAATATGCAGGTACGACACGACCTCCCGTAAAGGAAGGCATGGAAATCCATACACCTGGGACGTTGGAAGAAGCCCTGCAAAGAGACACCATTGCCGATGTGCAGGAAATCTTCACCCCACCTGCAGATCATCCTTTCAAAGAGGAGTTTCACCAGGACGAAGAGGTGGCTGGAGGCAGCATTTGTGTCAGGTTGGGCTTTCTTCATGAGGGGGACGATCTGGGGAGTGAGAGATTTAGGAAGCCTGGTCTGGCATGGGACAGTTTTTCCAGCAAAGCATCTGATTTATCCCCAGGGGTGAGTGTCTTGTGGGTTGGCCGGAGATGGAGCATCTCTAATGAACTTTGCTCTGTTTGTCTGTGTCTCTGCAGGCGGCAGCATTGGCAGCGTCTCCTCACAGAGCTGCTTCCTCTTCCTCTCTGATTGGACTCAGAAACTGTAATGTCAGGCCTAACAATGTTTTTTTTAAGAATACCTCCCATGTCCCCCTAAAACCAGAAAATCTTAATCTTACCTCCATTATATCTCTACTCAGCTGATCCCACTCTGGCCATTGAAAGGTGTCCACTTCTGAATACTGTATTTTTTTTTTTTGTTTACATTTATACCCCACCCTTCTCCGAAGACTCAGGGCGGCTTACAATGTATAAGGCAATATATGACACACATACAATGTATGACACCAATCATCTAGTAAATGAATGAGTTTGATTCCATCATGATGCCTCAGTATAACATAGCACACAAGATAGTTGTGAGAAACAGTTTAAAGGAAGAGGTACAATCCGTGGGGAGGTACCCTCTTTTTAAGGGTGTAGTGAAATTCTCCCTTATTTTTTGCATTCTGAATAATAATAATATATGCAGTGTTAGCTTCTTTTTAGATATCAAAAGGGTTTTGTGGCTCCCAGTATTTTCTTTTCTGTGAGAAATGGGTCCAAATGGCTCTTTGCTGACCCCTGCATTAGGACAAAGAAGTCAGTGACGTTGACTTGGCCCCACCTGTGCACCAAGCCACACCCACCAAACAAGCCACGCCCACAGGACCGATAGTAAAAAAATTTGAAACCCACCACTGAAATGCATCCCTTGGAGGAAGCAGGGAGGAAAAGAAAGGCGGGAAGCCCAAGTGCATGGTTTCTTCTCCTGCAGCAGCTGTACCTCGCAGCCCTGCATCACAAGCTCTGAGGCTGGAGCTGAGGGATGAGGAGCACAGCTCTGCTCCTCAGAGGGCACATTCGCTTTCCCTCCTAAACTGGGAGTCTGATCATGCAGACTCCCAGGCACAGTAGGGGGGGTGGACAATGGGGTGGGGGGGAAACACTGCCATTGATGGAGGAGGTGGCATCGTCACCTGCCTGACTGCTTGTATTCTTCCCTAAAACCACGCCACCGCCACTGCCACTACCACCAACACCCCTCCTCCTCTTCCTGATGTCACAACTTGCCAAGAATTCAATTTGGAGTCACTCAATTGAATCTTCACCTCGGAGCTGACAAGGAGGCTTATAATACTGGGAGGACAGAGCGAGAAAGGAGGGGGAGGCAATCATGTCCCAGGGAAGGTGGAGGTTTAGCTTGGGGAGGACTGTCCAAGCCTGTTCTGTTTCCCTCCCCCCAATACTCCCAGCAAAGAGTCAGTCAGAGGCCTTCTTTTCTTCTTTTATTTACATAGATATATGTCCTGGCCACGTCTACCCACGGGCCTGCCAAGTTTCTGGAGATAATGAGGAAATTATAGATAAGGCCAGAATTACTCACGAATATATTCTTCCCTCCACTGATACAGTTTGCCCGCGCCAATTCATTGCTTTGTCCAAGACAAAAAACCAGGAAGTCCCGCCTCCTATTTATAGTCTCTGCAGATGTCACTGCATGACAATTATGACTTGGCTTTATCCCAACACTGCTTCTGCTGCGCACGCCAATCACGCCTGCGCAGCCTTGCATCACTCCAAAACTGTTCTTGGGGCGTTGCCAAATCAGAAGAAGGCTCCAGGGAATCAGGTCTTGCCGGCCCCTCCTCCTCCCTTTGAGTGGGTGCCAGGGAGGGAAAGGGCTCAAGAGAAGCAGGGCTTGCCAGGTCTTCTCCCTCACTTTCTGAATCATCCAAGTCCAGGAGTCCAGGAGTCCGGGTCCAGGAACCTGGGTCACAACACTATCCCTCACCGCAGGGCCCTTCCCCCGGGGCTGACGATCGGGATGCGGTCGGGCTGGGTTCTGCTCATGGAAGGCCTGCACCAGGACAGGGGCATGAACGTCGGAGGCATCTACCCAGGAGAAATCAGTCCCGTATCCCTTCCACGCGATCAAATATTGGAAACGACCCTTCAGCCAGCGGGAGTCTCGTACGCTGTGGACTTCGTATTCCTCCAACCCGTCCTCGGCGACAGTGACGGGTGCTGTTGGGCACCGAAGGGGACTCGGTGTGGCCTCAGGAACCAGAAGGGACCGGTGAAAGACGGGGTGGATCCGCATGGATCGTGGCAGGGTCAGTCGGTAGGCTACCGGGTTGATTTTATTTATTTATTTATTTATTTATTTAATCGTATTTATATACCGCCCTATCTCCCAAGGGACTCAGGGCGGTTTACAGGCACTAAAAACAGATAAATAGAATATAAATACAATATAAAACATTTAAAAAACTTATTCTAAAGCCCGTCCAATTAAAAATAGAAATAAAACCCAATTTAAAACCCAAAATTTAAAATCTAGCTCAGTCCTGCACAATTAAATAAGTATGTTTTAAGCCCAGCGGAAGGTCCGAAGGTCCAGCTGACGAAGTCCGGGGTAGATCGTTCCAGAGGTGGGAGCCCCACAGAGAAGGCCCTTCCCTGGGCGTGCCGCCAGACGACATTGCCTCGCTGACGGCACCTGAGGAGACCCTCTCTGTGAGAGCGCACGGGATGGTGAGAAGTATTCGTCGCAGTAGGCGGTCCCGTAAATAACCCGCCCAATGCCATGGAGCGCTTTAAAGGTGGTCACCAAAACCTTGAAGCGCACCGGAAGGCCACAGGAAGCCAGTGCAGTCTGCGCAGGATAGGTGTCATATGGGAGCCACGAGGGGCTCCATCTATCACCTGCGCAGCTGCATTCTGGACTAACTGTAGCCTCCGGATGCCCCTCAAGGGGAGCCCCATGTAGAGAGCATTGCAGTAATCCAGGCGAGACGTCACGAGTGCGTGAGTAACCGTGGATAGGGCATCCCGGTCCAGAAAGGGGCGCAACTGGCGTACCAGGCGAACCTGGTAGAACGCTCTCCTGGAGACGGCCGTCAAATGCTCTTCTAGAGACAGCCGTTCATCCAGGAGGGCGCCTAAGTTGCGGACCCTCTCCATCGGGGCCAATGACTCGCCACCGATGTTCAGCCGCGGATTTAGCTGACTGTACCGGGATGCCGGCATCCACAGCCACTCTGTCTTGGCGGGATTGAGCTTGAGCCTGTTTCTCCCCATCCAGATCCGTACAGCCTCCAGACACCGGGACAGCACTTCGATAGCTTCGTTGGGGTGGTTCGGTGTAGAAAAGTACAGCTGAGTATCATCCGCATACAGCTGATACTTCACACCGAAACCACTGATGATCTCACCCAGCGGTTTCATGTAGATGTTAAACAGAAGGGGCGAGAGAATCGACCCCTGAGGCACCCCACAAGTGAGGCGCCTCGGGGACGACCTCTGCCCCCCTGTCAACACCGACTGCGACCGGTCGGAGAGATAGGAGGAGAACCACCGGTAAACGGTGCCTCCCACTCCCAATCCCCCCAACCGGCGCAGCAGGATACCATGGTGACTGCCTCGACAGGGAACGGGCCGATGAATCGGTGGTCCAACTTCTTTACCGGGCGGTCGGACGGGAGGTGTTTGGTGGAGAGCCACACCCGGTCTCCAACTGCCAGCGGGGGCGTTGCCCGTCGGGAACGGTCGGCGGATCGTTTGTAGTCCTCCTTTGCCCGATCCAGCTGCTGACGTACCAACTGTTGGACCGCATGCAATTCCGTCAGGAAGGTCTGCGTTTCGGGAACAGGAGAATCCGGTGGTGCCAGAGGGAAGAGCCGCGGATGGTACCCCACATTGGCAAAGAACGGGGTCATCTGAGTAGAGGTGTGCTGAGAGTTGTTAAAAGCAAACTCCGCCAGGGACAGGTAATCGGCCCAGTTGTCCTGTTGCTGGTTGATGAAGCAACGGAGATACTGTTCCAGGATACCGATGACCTTCTCTGTACCCCCGTCGGTCTCCGGATGGTGCGATGACGACAGACACACCTGCACCTCCAACGCGGCCATCTGGCTCTTCCAGAAGCGAGCTGTGAACTGAACTCCACGGTCCGAAACCACCCTGTCCGGTAGACCATGGAGGCGGAAGATGTGCTGCAGAAAGAGACGGGCCGTTTTTGCGACTGTGGGCAGTCCGCGGCATGGGATGAAGTGTGCCATCTTGGTGAGCATGTCCACCACCACCAGCACCGTGGTGAACCCAGAGGACGGTGGCAGGTCCGTCAGGAAGTCCATGGAGATCGCCCCCCAGGGTCTGTCGGGTGTCGGCAAGGGCTGGAGGAGCCCGGGAGGGGCCCCCATGGCGGTCTTGGCTTGCCGGCACGGTACGCAGGATGTCACGTAGGCATGTACATCATGCCGCACTCGGGGCCACCGAAAGGTCCGTGTCACCAGGTGGAGGGTCTTGAAGAACCCAAAATGTCCTGCTGCAGGGTTGTCGTGGCACTGGGTCATGACGAGGGCTCGGAGTGGTCCTGTGGGCACACATAATCGCCCCCGAAACTTGAGTAAGTCCTCCTCCAAGGTCCAAGGAGACGTGGGGCCCACCTCCGCTCTCCTTTGCTGTGACCAGGCGTCCTGGTGCTGCGCCTCTCGCACCTGGGCCCGCAAGTCCACTGGTTCCCGTGCTGCAGCCAAGGCTTCTGCCGGCAGCACTGTCCGTGGAGGAAGGGGGTCTTTGGCGCAGAGGTACTCTGGCTTGCGGGACAGGGCATCCACCCTCCGGTTGTGACCGCTGGGAATGTAGGTCACGCAGAAGTTGAACCGGGCAAAAAACAACGACCACCGGATCTGCCGCTGGTTCAACTTCCGAGCTGTGGTGAGGTGCTCGAGATTCCGATGGTCCGTTCGGACCTCCACTTGATGTTGGGCCTCCTCCGGATGGTGTCGCCAAGCCTCGAATGCAGCCTTGATAGCCAGCAACTCTTTTTCCCAGATGGTGTAGTTGCGCTCGGAAGGATTGAGTTTCTTTTTTTATTTATTTTTTTTATTTTTGCAACAAACAAACAAAAAGAAAATACATTATTACACCCTTGTGCTATACATAAAAGGAAGATTTGGGTCTTCGGATATATCCTCATGATTGCCAAAATCCACGTTCTCGAGGTACAGGTACTGAAGCGTCCAATGTTCCAAGCGCAAAGTCCACAAATGGTTTCCAAGTCTTCCAAAAAATATCTTCTTTATACACACCACTTCTAATTTTAATATCACATGTCATTTTATCATTTAAAGCTAATTTCCACATTTCAGAATTCCACTCTTCTATTCTAAAAATCACATCTAGTTTCCAATATCTAGCTATTATAATTCTACCTATTATAATCATAATTCTAATCAATTCTTTTTCATATTTTGTTAATTCTATTTCCTTAATTACCAACAATAATATAGTTTCCACTCTCAATGTTATTACTTTCCCCATCATTTCAAATATCATTTTCTCCAATTGTTGCCAAAACTTTTAACCTTATCACAATTATACCACATATGTTCATAAGTCCCCAATTCCATCTCACATCTCCAACATTTTTACTAATTTTTTATCCATTTGTGACAATCTTACTGGAGTCAAATACCATTTCAAACAACTTTATAATTGTGCTCTTTAATCCTTATAGATAAAGTTCTCATAATTCTACTCTTCCAATTCACATTCCAATCTGACTCTGGTATTTCAATATTAAGATCTTTTCCCAATTTGTCCTCATCACTCTTTGTAATTTTCATCAGAATTTATAATCTTATAAACCCTACTAACGAGTCCCTTTAGCCCAATTTCATCTTTCATAATCCGAGATACTAAATATTCAAATTCAGTTTCACATCTATTTATCGAATAATTTTCCTTTGTTTTTGTCCATTTTCTATCTGTATTTTTCAAACCAACTTAACCCTAATTTTTCAATAATTTCTTTATTCCTCCTTTCATTTCCATAACTTTTATCCAATCTCTAATAATTTCTATATTTTCCTCTTTAATCACTTCATTACGTTTATATTATTTTTAATTGGCCAAATTCAATTGTCTCCCCCAAAAAGATTATATCCGGAATTAAAATTTTAACAAATTTATTCCACATTTTACTTAATCCCTTTAACCAATAACTTCTACTTACACATTTTAAATTTGCTTTATCTAAAAACCACCTTGATCCAAATTTCTCTATATCCTTAACTCTAAGTCTCTCCAATAGTTATCTTCACCTTTAATATTTTTACCACTATCCGGATACCATACGCACAATAATAATTAAATAATTTGGGGATTCCTAATCCACCTTCCTTTTGATTTTGATACCACATTTTCTTCACTAATCTAGGTCTTTTGCCACCGTTACAAAATTTATCCAGTTTTTTCTGATATCCTTCAATATCTTTCTCTGTCAAATTTAGTGGTAGCATCTCGAATAAAAGTTGAACTTGGGCAACAACATCATCTTACACATTGCAATTCTACCAAACCAAGACAACTTTAAAATTTTATATTTATCTATCTTCTTCTCAATTTCGTTAATCACCACATCATAATTAAGTTTTTTCAATTCTTTAACCTTAAGTGAAAGCACTATACCCAAATATTTCAATGTGTTTTTAATCCTTATCCCAAATTGCTCTTGCATATTCTCAGACTCATTACCATTACTATCCATCAATAATTCTGACTTTGACCAATTTACTTTCAATCCTGTCATTTCCTCAAATTCTATCAAATGCTTATATATCTTTTTCAGATCTTTCTCTACATTTTTCAAAATAATTAAAGTATCATCCACATACAAATTTATCTTATACCCCTTATATCCTTCTAATTCTTCATCTTTTTCTATCATTTTTGTCAATATTTCCATAGCCAATAAAAATAATGTTGGGGACAGGGGACATCCTTGTCTCGTACCAGCTTCTAATTTTATCTCTTCAGTTAATATTCCATTCACCTTCACTCTTGCACTGCTCTTTTGGTACAATTTTGAAATAACATGTATAAACTTATTACCAAAGCCTAAAGCCTCCACAATTACTTTAATAGTTTCCCATTGTACAGAATCAAAAGCTTTAAAATATCCAATGATACTATATTTTATCACCATTATATTCAGCTACATCTATAATATTTAATACTCTTCTAACAATATCACTCATGTATCTACCCTTCACAAAACCTACTTGATTATAACTTATATATCTATCTATAAATCTATTTAATCTATTCTTATAATAGCAGTAAATATCTTTGCATCCTGATTAATTAAAGAAATGATAGGACTCAATCCTTTCTAAATCTTTATCTGGTTTAGGAATTAGGGATATCACCGTTCTATTCCATGACGGGACCATGTAATATTCCATTGAATAATTTTGCAGTCTTGGTATTATTAATTCTTTAAAATTTTATAAAACTCAACAGGTAATCCATCCTCACCTGGAGCTTTCCTAATTTTAATTTTGTATTATTCCATTAATCTCATCTATATCTTCTTCCATCAATTCCTTATATGTTTGATCAATTTTCACCACATACTTTTCTAAAAGCTTTGCAATTTTCCCGATTAATTGGTTTCTTTGAATATAGATTCTGAAAAAGTTTCTAACCACTTCACATTTCTCTAGGAAGCAGGGAGGAAAAGAAAGGCGGGAAGCCCAAGTGCATGGTTTCTTCTCCTGCAGCAGCTGTACCGCAGCCCTGCATCACAAGCTCTGAGGCTGGAGCTGAGGATGAGGAGCACAGCTCTGCTCCTCAGAGGGCACATTCGCTTTCCTCCTAAACTGGGAGTCTGATCATGCAGACTCCCAGGCACAGTAGGGGGGGTGGACAATGGGGTGGGGGGGAAACACTGCCATTGATGGAGGAGGTGGCATCGTCACCTGCCTGACTGCTTGTATTCTTCCCTAAAACCACGCCACCGCCACTGCCACTACCACCAACACCCCTCCTCCTCTTCCTGATGTCACAACTTGCCAAGAATTCAATTTGGAGTCACTCAATTGAATCTTCACCTCGGAGCTGACAAGGAGGCTTATAATACTGGGAGGACAGAGCGAGAAAGGAGGGGGAGGCAATCATGTCCCAGGGAAGGTGGAGGTTTAGCTTGGGGAGGACTGTCCAAGCCTGTTCTGTTTCCCTCCCCCCAATACTCCCAGCAAAGAGTCAGTCAGAGGCCTTCTTTTCTTCTTTTATTTACATAGATATATGTCCTGGCCACGTCTACCCACGGGCCTGCCAAGTTTCTGGAGATAATGAGGAAATTATAGATAAGGCCAGAATTACTCACGAATATATTCTTCCCTCCACTGATACAGTTTGCCCGCGCCAATTCATTGCTTTGTCCAAGACAAAAAACCAGGAAGTCCGCCTCCTATTTATAGTCTCTGCAGATGTCACTGCATGACAATTATGACTTGGCTTTATCCCAACACTGCTTCTGCGACGCCAATCACGCCTCTGCAGCCTTGCATCACTCCAAAACTGTTCTTGGGGCGTTGCCAAATCAGAAGAAGGCTCCAGGGAATCAGGTCTTGCCGGCCCCTCCTCCTCCCTTTGAGTGGGTGCCAGGGAGGGAAAGGGCTCAAGAGAAGCAGGGCTTGCCAGGTCTTCTCCCTCACTTTCTGAATCATCTGAGTCCAGGAGTCCGGGTCCAGGAACCTGGGTCACAACAAAGCCATGAATTAGCCACTCTTGTTCACACGAGGTGAGGAGTGGCTGGGAGGGGAGGGACAGGGCCAGGTGTGGCGAGTTCCAGCTGGCTCGCCAAACTGCACAAAATATTAGTTACCAGTTCTCCCAAACTGGTGCGAGCTGGCTGAATCACACTATTGCCTCCACCGTCCAGAGCTCTGGAATGAAAGTACAAAGCGGCAGCAATGAACATAATGAACATATTATTGCTAGGGTTTAAAAACATTACTGAAACTGAATTTGGAAAGTGAACATGTAAAACATTGTATGATTCAGTGGACAAGGAACTTTGGATATAATGTGATGCTTGAACATTAGGAAAATATGTGGAACAAAGGTTTAAAATTCACAAGAAACTATAATTTAAAAGAAAAATTTTATAAGATGATGCATCCTGGTATTTAACACCGGATAAGTTATTTAGAATGTATGAAGTCATTTCAAAGGAATGTTGGAAATGTAAAAGTTATCATTTATGGTGGATATGTGATAAAGCAGAGAAATTTTGGAGTAAGATTCACATTTCAATACACAAAAAATTTAAAATAAGGATAAAAATGAAACCAGAAACTTTTCTTTGGGGTTTAATGGAAAAGACTTTTAAAAACTTATTCTAAAGCCCGTCCAATTAAAAATAGAAATAAAACCCAATTTAAAACCCAAAATTTAAAATCTAGCTCAGTCCTGCACAATTAAATAAGTATGTTTTAAGCCCGCGGCGGAAGGTCCGAAGGTCCAGCTGACGAAGTCCGGGGTAGATCGTTCAGAGGTGGGAGCCCCCACAGAGAAGGCCCTTCCCCTGGGCGTCCCCAGACGACATTGCCTCGCTGACGGCACCCTGAGGAGACCCTCTCTGTGAGAGCGCACGGGATGGTGAGAAGTATTCGGTCGCAGTAGGCGGTCCCGTAAATAACCCGGCCCAATGCCATGGAGCGCTTTAAAGGTGGTCACCAAAACCTTGAAGCGCACCCGGAAGGCCACAGGAAGCCAGTGCAGTCTGCAGGATAGGTGTCATATGGGAGCCACGAGGGCTCCATCTATCACCAGCGCAGCTGCATTCTGGACTAACTGTAGCCTCCGGATGCCCCTCAAGGGAGCCCCATGTAGAGAGCATTGCAGTAATCCAGGCGAGACGTCACGAGTGCGTGAGTAACCGTGGATAGGGCATCCCGGTCCAGAAAGGCGCAACTGGCGTACCAAGCGAACCTGGTAGAACGCTCTCCTGGAGACGGCCGTCAAATGCTCTTCTAGAGACAGCCGTTCATCCAGGAGGACGCCTGTTGCGGACCCTCTCCATCGGGGCCAATGACTCGCCACCGATGTTCAGCCGCGGATTTAGCTGACTGTACCGGGATGCCGCATCCACAGCCACTCTGTCTTGGCGGGATTGAGCTTGAGCCTGTTTCTCCCCATCCAGATCCGTACAGCCTCCAGACACCGGGACAGCACTTGATAGCTTCGCTGGGGTGGTTCGGTGTAGAAAAGTACAGCTGAGTATCATCCGATACAGCTGATACTTCACACCGAAACCACTGATGATCTCACCCAGCGGTTTCATGTAGATGTTAAACAGAAGGGCGAGAATCGACCCTGAGGCACCCCACAAGTGAGGCGCCTCGGGACGACCTCTGCCCCTGTCAACACCGACTGCGACCGGTCGAGAGATAGGAGGAGAACCACCGTAAACGGTGCCTCCACTCCCAATCCCCCCAACCGGCGCAGCAGGATACCATGGTGACTGCCTCGACAGGGAACGGGCCGATGAATCGGTGGTCCAACTTCTTTACCGGGCGGTCGGACGGGAGGTGTTTGGTGGAGAGCCACACCCGGTCTCCAACTGCCAGCGGGGGCGTTGCCCGTCGGGAACGGTCGGCGGATCGTTTGTAGTCCTCCTTTGCCCGATCCAGCTGCTGACGTACCAACTGTTGGACCGCATGCAATTCCGTCAGGAAGGTCTGCGTTTCGGGAACAGGAGAATCCGGTGGTGCCAGAGGGAAGAGCCGCGGATGGTACCCCACATTGGCAAAGAACGGGGTCATCTGAGTAGAGGTGTGCTGAGAGTTGTTAAAAGCAAACTCCGCCAGGGACAGGTAATCAGCCCAGTTGTCCTGTTGCTGGTTGATGAAGCAACGGAGATACTGTTCCAGGATACCGATGACCTTCTCTGTACCCCCGTCGGTCTCCGGATGGTGCGATGACGACAGACACACCTGCACCTCCAACGCGGCCATCAGGCTCTTCCAGAAGCGAGCTGTGAACTGAACTCCACGGTCCGAAACCACCCTGTCCGGTAGACCATGGAGGCGGAAGATGTGCTGCAGAAAGAGACGGGCCGTTTTTGCGGCTGTGGGCAGTCCGCGGCATGGGATGAAGTGTGCCATCTTGGTGAGCATGTCCACCACCACCAGCACCGTGGTGAACCCAGAGGACGGTGGCAGGTCCGTCAGGAAGTCCATGGAGATCGCCCCCCAGGGTCTGTCGGGTGTCGGCAAGGGCTGGAGGAGCCCGGGAGGGGCCCCCGTGGCGGCCTTGGCTTGCCGGCACGGTACGCAGGATGTCACATAGGCATATATATCATGCCGCACTGGGCCACCGAAGGTCCGTGTCACCAGGTGGAGGGTCTTGAAGAACCCAAAATGTCCTGCTGCAGGGTTGTCGTGGCACTGGGTCATGACGAGGGCTCGGAGTGGTCCTGTGGGCACACATAATCGCCCCCGAAACTTGAGTAAGTCCTCCTCCAAGGTCCAAGGAGACGTGGGGCCCACCTCCGCTCTCCTTTGCTGTGACCAGGCGTCCTGGTGCTGCGCCTCTCGCACCTGGGCCCGCAAGTCCACTGGTTCCCGTGCTGCAGCCAAGGCTTCTGCCGGCAGCACTGTCCGTGGAGGAAGGGGGTCTTTGGCGCAGAGGTATTCTGGCTTGCGGGACAGGGCATCCGCCCTCCGGTTGTGACCGCTGGGAATGTAGGTCACGCAGAAGTTGAACCGGGCAAAAAACAACGACCACCGGATCTGCCGCTGGTTCAACTTCCGAGCTGTGGTGAGGTGCTCGAGATTCCGATGGTCCGTTCGGACCTCCACTTGATGTTGGGCCTCCTCCGGATGGTGTCGCCAAGCCTCGAATGCAGCCTTGATAGCCAGCAACTCTTTTTCCCAGATGGTGTAGTTGCGCTCAGAAGGATTGAGTTTCCGGGAGTAGTAAGCACAGGGAAAAAGTGTGCCGCCATTCGTCGGAGCCTGTAGCAGCACCGCTCCCAGAGCCACATTGGACACGTCCGTTTCCACCACAAAAGGCCGGAGCGGGTCGGGATGCCTCAGGACGGGTTCCGTGACGAAGGCTTTCTTGAGGGCGGTGAATGCTTCTTGCTGCGGGGGACCCCACCGGAACGCAACTGTTCTGTTTCCCTTCCCCCAATATTCCCAGCAAAGAGTCAGTCAGAGGCCTCCTTTTCTGATTTATTTACATATATATAAATGTCCTGGCTATGTCTACCCACGGGCCTGCCATGTTTCTGGAGATAACAAGGAAATTACAGATAAGGCCAGAATTACTCACGAATATATTCTTCCCTCCGTTGATACAGATTGCCCGCCCAAATTCATTACTTTGTCCAAGACAAAAAACCAGGAAGTCCCACCTCCTATTTATAGTCTCTGCAGATGTCACTGCATGACAATTATGACTTGGCTTTGTCCCAAATCTTCCGCTGCTGCGCACGCCGATCACACCTACGTAACCTTGCATCACTCCAAAACTGTTCTTGGGGCGTTGCCAAATCAGAAGGAGGCTCCATGGAATCAGGCTTTGCCGGCCCCTCCTCCTCCCTTTGAGTGGGTGCCAGGGAGGGAAAGGGCTCAAGAGAAGCAGGGCTGGCCAGGTCTTCTCCCTCACTTTCTGAATCATCCGAGTCCAGGAGTCTGGGTCCAGGAACCTGGGTCACAACAGCAACCTTCTTCCTGAGGAGCTGGGTAAGTGGAGCCGTCAGTGTGGCAAAGCCCGGGATGAAGGTCCGGTAGTAGTTGGCGAAGCCCAGCAGGTGCTGAACATCCTTCACCCGACGAGGGGCTTCCCAGCTACACAAAGCTTCTACTTTGCATGGGTCCATGGCTATGCCCTTGGGCGAGATGATATGCCCGAGGAATTCTATGGAAGTCCAGAAGAAGACTTTCTCAGCCGCATTGAGTTGTTGCTCCAAGCGTTGCAGAACCAGACCGACGTGTCGGTGGCTTTCCTGGACCGAGTAAATCAGGATGTCGCCCAGGTAGATAACCACGAACCGATCCAACATGTCTCGAACACGTCGTTCATGAAGTGCTGGAAAACGGCGGGAGCGTTGGTCAACCCAAATGGCATGACAGTGTATTCGTAGTGTCCGATCGGTGCGAATGCCGTCGCCTTCCATCTGCCTTCTCACATCCGCACCAGGTTGTAGGCCCCCAGAGATCGAGCTTGGTGAAAATCGTGGCCTCCGCAACCTCTCCAGCAGCTCCGGGATGACGGCGGGGGTAGCGATTCCACACTGTAATGGCGCTAGCGGCGGTAATCACAGCACAGGCGCAAGTCCCTGTCTTCTTCTTCACGAAGAGGACCGGGGCCGAGAGGGACTTTGAAGGCGGATGAACCTCGGCCAGATTTTTGTCCAGGAAGTCCCTGAGGCGCCAACCTCGGCTCCGACATGGAATACAGGCGTCCCACAGGCAGTGGTGCGTTGGGCAGAAGGTCCACGGGGCAATCATAGGGCCGATGCGGGGGTAGTCGGTCTGCCTCCTTCTCGCTGAACACGTTGGCGAAGTCCGTCAGCTCAGGAGGCAAGGTGATGGCAGCGGTGGGGACGTTCTGGCCGGCACAGGTGTGGCGGATGTGATCGACGCACTGCAGACTCGGGAAAGAGATGGCGTTCTGTGACCAGGCCACCTGAGGATCGTGGGTCCGAAGCCAGGCCAACCCAAGGACCAAGGGAAAATGAAGGTCCGCCGTGACATAAAACTGGATCGCCTCTTCATGGTCCCCAATAGCCAGGCGCAAAGGCTGGGTGGCAAATTTAATGGGGCCGGACACCAGTTCTCGTCCATCAATTGTCTCTACCCGCATTGGAGGGTCCACCGGAACCACGGGGACCGCAAACTGGGTCACAAAGGCCTGGTCCATAAAGTTTGTTGTGGCCCCTGAGTCCACCAGCGCATGCACCTGGAGCCCGTCCGACTGGTTCCCCAACCATATCCGTGTGTCCAGAATCAGATGCCGAGGGGGCCCAGAGTCTACTTCCGCAACGTCCAGTGGGGTTAGTATGCCCGACCTAGGGTTTCCCAGTCGGGCCTGCTCTGTTTCCCGATTGGTCACGCTGTGATTCGGGGACCGGCGTGCGTGCCCCACTTCGCTTTCTGGGGCAAGAAGCGGCGAAGTGGCCGGGCTCCCCACAGTACAGGCACAATCCCCCTTGGCGCCTCTGGTTCTGCTCCTGGGCTGTCAGGCGAGGTCTGGCCGCTCCCAACTCCATGGGCTCTTCCGCAGCGGTTACAAAACGTGGGGCGACCCGGGGTGCTGGTGGCGCAGGAAGTGGGGGTGCAGATGTCGATGGCGGGTCCCGGGGGGTGCGACGGGACGGTCGCGTTGCAGACGGGCATTGAGGCGGAGACAAAGGGGCACCAAGTTGTCGAGGGTCCGCAGCGCCTCCACCCGGGCCAGCTCGTCTTGCAATTCCTCTGAGAGTCCCTCCTGGAACGCGTCCACCAGCGCTGCATCATTCCAGGCAGAGTCCTGGCACAAAAGACAAAATTTGGCGATGTACTCCTGCAGGGGGCGTTTCCCTTGATGGAGTTCCTTAAGGCGCCTGGTTGCCATCAGCATTCGAATGGGGTCCTCGTACATGGTGCGCAGGTGCTGCCAAAAACGCTGTTGGTCCGCCAGCAGGGGGCTGTCCTGGAGCAAGAGGGGCGTGGCCCATCAAGCAGCCGAGCCGGAAAGAAGGTTAATCACGAAGGCCACCTTAGCCCGGTCGTCTGGGAAATCCTCTGGCCTCATAGCCATGTACAGCTGGCACTGTCCCAAGAAGGTCGGGAACATCTCAGGCTGCCCAGAAAACTTATCCGGCACGGTTATCGGGCACTTGCGACGAGGAGGAGGAGTGGGAGGATGGGGGGGGCTGCAGGCACATTCCTGGCAGCAAGTTGGCCTGCCAAGTGAGCCACTTGCTGCTGGAGCTGTTGATTAGCCGCTTGTAGCTGCTCTAACTGCTGCTGTACCTGCTGCTGGTCCATCTTTGGTGGAAGATGTTTTAGTCAGGTCTTGGACAAAATGTTCTGTTTCCCTCCCCCCAATACTCCCAGCAAAGAGTCAGTCAGAGGCCTTCTTTTCTCCTTTTATTTACATAGATAGATGTCCTGGCCACGTCTACCCACAGGCCTGCCAAGTTTCTGGAGATAACGAGGAAATTATAGATAAGGCCAGAATTACTCACGAATATATTCTTCCCTCCATTGATACAGTTTGCCCGCGCCAATTCATTGCTTTGTCCAAGACAAAAAACCAGGAAGTCCCGCCTCCTATTTATAGTCTCTGCAGATGTCACTGCATGACAATTATGACTTGGTTTTAACCCAACACTGCTTCTGCGCACGCACGTCACGCCTGCGCAGCCTTGCATCACTCCAAAACTGTTCTTGGGCGTTGCAAATCAGAAGAAGGCTCCAGGGAATCAGGTCTTGCCGGCCCCTCCTCCTCCCTTTGAGTGGGTGCCAGGGAGGGAAAGGGCTCAAGAGAAGCAGGGCTTGCCAGGTCTTCTCCCTCACTTTCTGAATCATCTGAGTCCAGGAGTCCGGGTCCAGGAACCTGGGTCACAACAAAGCCATGAATTAGCCACTCTTGTTCACACGAGGTGAGGAGTGGCTGGGAGGGGAGGGACAGGGCCAGGTGTGGCGAGTTCCAGCTGGCTCGCCAAACTGCACAAAATATTAGTTACCAGTTCTCCCAAACTGGTGCGAGCTGGCTGAATCACACTATTGCCTCCACCGTCCAGAGCTCTGGAATGAAAGTACAAAGCGGCAGCAATGAACATAATGAACATATTATTGCTAAGGTTTATAAAACATTACTGAAATTTAATTTGGAAAGTGAATATGTAAAACATTGTATGACTCACTGGGCAAGGAATTTTGGATATAATGTGATGCTTGAACAATCAGAAAATATGCGGATGAAATTTTTAAAATTCACATTAAACTATAATTTTTTAAAAATTGTATAAGATGATGTATCACTGGCATTTAACACTGGATAAGTTATCTAGAATGTATAAAGGTATTTCAAATGAATGTTGGAAATGTAAAAGTAAAGAAGAGAACTTTTAACATTTATGGTGGATATGTGATAAAGCAAAGACATTTTGGAGTAAGATTCATTTTTTAATAAAGAAAATTATTAAAATGAAGATAAAGATGAAACCAGAAACTTTTCTTCTGGTTTAATGGAAAAAGACTTTTTTAAAAACTTGGAACCTTGATCTTATATATCTTGACGGCAGCAAGACTACTCTATGCAATGGAAGGACATTTTGATTCCCACCATGGATGAATGGCTACAGAAGCTGTTGGAGTTGGCTAAACTGACTGTTTTGATTAAAGAAAAGAATATAAGTACTTTTGCAGCTATATGGAGACTGCTTCTGGACTTTGTGCTCCAGGTGGATAAAAATGAAACTTTGATTCTGGGTTTTACTGATTAGATTGATTTGTTGTTATAGAAATGACTAGTTTAAATTATTTTGGAAAAGTAAAATGTTGAGGTTCAATGTTAATGCTTTATTCTACAGCAACAGATTTGGTAAGTTAATGCTTTTCTTTTCTTTTTCCCCTCCTCACTTTTTCCCCCTTTTCTTCCCCACTTCCCCTATTATTTGCTTTCATATTTTTGTATTTTATTCTATAATCTAATTAAAAATGTTTTTTTTTAAAAAAAGAAAGCTTGCAGGGAGAAAATCAATGTGACAGAGAAGGGAACAAGTTAGTGGGGAAAGTCTCCCCAATTATATAACTACCTCAGTCTCTTTGTGCTCATGCTATTTTCTTTCATTTTAAAACCAAAAGAAAGGAGGGAGAGAAGTTGGGAGGGAATGTTTTCCTTCCTTCCCCCCTTCTCAATGATATTTAATCAGCAACCTTCCACAGATGTGACTTATTGGCTTTCAGCAATAGCAGCATTGTCTGGGGAAAAAAATTGTATTCCTTATAATCAAACGTTATGAGGGTACTTTCTTCTCTAAACAAGAATGGTCCAAGGAAATTAGCAGTTTTGAAATGATAGTTATCTTTTTTTACCTCTTCTATGCAACATTCTTTTTATTGGTTTCCTAAACTGATGATATTGGGCATCTGACAATATGTCTGTCCTTTAGTGAGACAAGTTGCTTTGTTAAGATAGCAATCTATTTCCAATCTATGCTAATAGAAAATTGTATTCTGACTATGAATAGGAAGTACCTATTTTCTTCACCATATAGTGTGGAAAAAAGTGGGCCTTACTTCCATCTTCTAGGTGATAATTCAGTAACAGTTATGCTTAGTAAGATCACGCCTAGAGTACTGCAACCAGTTTTGGTCACCACACTATAAAAAAAAAAGATGTTGAGACTCTAGAAAAAGTGCAGAGAAGAGCAACCTGGATGATTAGGGGACTGGAGACTAAAATAAATGAAGAACGGTTACAGGAACTGGGCATGGCTAGTCTAGTGAAGAGAAGGACCAGGGAAGACATGATATCAGTGTTCCAATATTTGAGGGGCTGCCACAGAGAGGAAGGGATCAAGCTATTTTCCAAGGCACCTGAAGGCCAGACAAGGAATAATGGATGGAAACTGATCAAGAAGAAATTTAACCTGGAAATAAGGATAAATTTTCTGACAGTGAGAACACTCAACCAATGGAACAGTTTGCATTTGGAAGTTGTGGGAGCTTCATCACTTGAGACTTTCAAGAAGGGATTGGACTGCCATTTGTCAGAAATGGTGTAAGGTCTCCTGCTTGGGTAGGGGGTTGGACCAGATGACCTACAATGTCCCCTCCAACTCTGTTAATCTATGTCTCTGACATGGAAGTAGTTGCTATTATCTCTTCCTTCCTTCCTCCCTCCCTCCCTCCCTCCCTCCCTCCCTCCCTCCCTCCCTCTTCTTTCTTTCTTTCTTTCTTTCTTTCTTTCTTTCTTTCTTTCTTTCTTTCTTTCCCTCTCCTCCCTCCCTTTCCCCCTCCCTCCATCTCTCTCTCTCTCTCTCTCTCTCTCTCTCTCGTTTTCTTTGTCTGCATGGAAAGAAGTCAACTGAAGCACTCGGGTCAAAGTATTGTGATTCTTCTACACTCTTTTGTGTGTATGTCTGCTCATATACATGGCCATACACACACAAAAAGACATATACAAGCATATACAAATCAACATAAATCGAACATAACATATGAACATCTCTGACTGGTTTCTACTCTCCCAGTATAAATCAAAGATCAACTTATCTAAATTGTCTTATTTAATAAAGTCTTATCAATATGCAGTATGTAAACATTGTCCTGATCCTTAATTAAGGAAATAAAATTAAATTTAAGCAATAAAATTGTTAACAGGCATTCACTATTTTTTGATAGATTTTATAATACTTTTTTCAGCTTTGAGAGAAATTGGAGATCATGAATCATAAGTGGTTAAACCATAAGAATCTCAAAGTATTGTTCTTAAAAGATATGCTATTGGTAGCAAATTCATTGAATTTAATTTAATAGGAAAAAAATCTCCAGATTCAGTCTAATCCATCCTAAAAATATGAATAATAGATTAGAATAATGGATCAGAGCTGGGGAGAAAGTATGATAACATTCATATTTTTAACTCTTAAAAAAAGCATGCTTGTCCTGAAATAACTCATGAGAAATGGTCATGGTTATTTTAGATAAAACCATGTATTTGTCTGGTTCAAAATTGCAGGCTGCAATTTTACTTTTGAGAGCAGCTTTCTTGTGGTTAACTGCATCGTTTTCTCAGGTCCTATCTGGGCACATATGTAAGAGAAGACATGTCAGCAACTAAATCACTTTAAAGTGGTGATCATCTACTGTATACAGTGAGGCATGTGGTCTGGGTCACCCTGCTTATTTCATTTGGCTAGTTTGAAACAGCTGATAGACTTTTAACAAAGAGCTGGATTAATTAAAAAGTTGGGGTTCTAAGGATGTAATTTTAGACCTTTTTCTAAGAAAGAAGAAAATTACAAATTGACATTTCATTTGCCTAGTTTCAAAATGCTTAACCTACTATCAGAATTTATTTCACTATCTAATATAGGCCAATCTATTTTAATGGACTAACTTATCCAATGATTCAGCTACCCCAGCCTCCCTAGTATTTAACAAGTATCTCCCACAACAAAAGGCCCTGTCTTCTCAGAAGGGGATCTTATTAAATTCATTAAGATTTCCATAGGAAAAAAGCATAGGACTGCTAACATTGGTGGGGATAAGTTGCATTTTTTTCAACTTTACAACAGTGTCAGCATTCCAAGTAATGCACCCATTGAAATCAGAACTCTGAGGCAGGTAGATTCCTCAAAGGACATGTTTATCGGATACATCATATTGGCACAGTTGGTGAAAACCAACTCTGAAAGTTCCTGCAGTTTTCACCTAATTAAAAGAATAAAACTCCCCCCTCCCCAATGTTATCAGTCACATTGTCCAATCAATATAGCTGACAGGCTCCTCCCCTCCTTCAGCAGCCACCTGTTACAATGACTTTGGCTCCCAAGGAAAAACTTTTTATTTCGACTGTAAGATGGGCACTTCCATCTTACAGTCTTCCCTCTCCCTTTCTTTCTCAGGCTTCCTGGCAACTGTGAGGCAGCCAGGTTTGCTTCAGAGTTGATAAACAGTTCAGCACAGTGTCAGCTCTGTCTGGTTTGGCTTGGAACTTCACAGGCATCCTGCCATCAAAAGTTAGAAGTGGGGAGAGGATGTAAGGGCAATAAAACTGTTGTGTACATGGTGGGAAATAGGGAGGGGGAATGACAGGTGATAAACATCAGAGCAGCCTGGATCCAGTTTGTACAAATGTTCCAAGGCCAGGTAACTTGAAAAAATATGCAGATTAGCTCCAAACATCTCGGCATTCTCAAAACATTTTGGTGAGCTCTGATTTGCTGGAAACCGACTGGCCACGGGAGGACAAATGGGCTGCAAGTGAATCTTTCTATATCTTTTGAGCACAGGAAAATTCAGAACTAACCTGACTTTACTGCAGCCAACACCTTTAATAAAAAGAAAACCTTTGCTTTAACCAAATGGAGTCAAGGGTCTTTCTTTCCTAAGGGATCAGATTGGAGCAGGTCTGAACATAGGTTGTATAGTAGGAGTTTATCTAAACAAATTCACCTTCTAATAGATGTATTAGAAGTATTTTTGTCTCTATATTTGCTAGTTTCCTTAAAATTATCATCTGTGTGAAATACACTTAATTGTTTAGTGTCATGATTTCCACCTCAAAGCTCACCTAGTAAATATGTAGGTTTATTTTAGAAAATGTAAGAACATATTTGCAATTCTTTTCATAGAAACCACAAAATATGGATTCCCTGAGACTGTTTGGAAATGTAGTCTGTGTGGCTGCTATTCTCCAAAACCATGCACCAGCGTGCCTACCGTTCCTGTCCTAATGTTCCCTTTGGTTGTATTCATTTTGTGTGGTTATTTCATGCTTATAGTTATATATATTGTTGTGTTTGTCAAAATAAATGAATAAATAAAAATAAATAAAATAAAATAAAAATAAAACATCGAATAATTTGAAAGCTTAAGTGAAAGTACTATAAGCACTACTTTGCAAAACACCTGGAACCTAGCAAAATATTGGAAATGGATGTGTGTATGTATGTATGGGCAGCACATACCTACTTTTGAATCTGAAAGCACCACTCAGAGTGTGATTTTTCCAAAGGAAGATTTAAAGGATTATGCACAATATGTAATCACAATATGTGATTAAATGCTGCCATGCAATACCATGAAATAATTTCTTTTTGCTTTACAACAAAGTTAGCAAGACATATCATATTTCAAGATGTGGCGGCTTAATTGATCTGATTCAATCAAATTTTAATGGGCAGAACTGAAGTTATACATTAATTATCCAGTCTAGCATCTTCCATGTAGCTTTTCCTGTATTCTTTTCTCAAATTCTTATCTTACAAATCCATTGCAAGCAGAATTTAGTTCAATCTGTTGTTAAAGAACAGAAAGAGAACTCGAAGAACCAATTACAAAATTCCGTTTTCTTTCCTGCCCTTCAAGCTTGGTAGAAATTATAAAACCACTGATATCAACTGTTGGATCAGGGCAGGGGTGAAATCTACAAATTTTCCCTACCGGTTCTGTGGGCATGGCTTATTGGTGGGCGTGGTTTGGTGGTCAGGTGACCGGGTGGGCGTGGCCAATAACAATAAATAATAAAAATAATAAACAAAGTACACAAAACAATAAGAGGTACCGAAAACCAACTTTCACACTTTACACACACACAACACAACACAACTGACTCACACACAATGTAAAAGCAGCTGCACTTCACTCAAAATGGCCTCTGCAACAAGCAGGAACCTCACACAGGCACAAAAAGCTCAAAAACCAACTTTCACACTTTACACACACACAACACACCACAACTGACTCACACACAATGTAAAAGCAGCTGCACTTCACTCAAAATGGCCTCTGCAACAAGCAGGAACCTCACACAGCCACAAAAAGCTCAAAAACCAACTTTCACACTTTACATACACACAACACAGCACAACTGACTCTCTCTCACACATACACACACAAATGCCACATACAGCTTTGTGAGATTTTGTGCTGGTGTAGTTAGAGTGAAACACTACAGAAACATACCGAATCTCAGAAAGCTGCACAAATATTTTTTTTTTTTTATACTAGATAAAAGCAGCTAAATTTAAAACTTCCTTAACTTTAAATTGCTGTCTAAAAAAAACTCCTTAAAAAAACCCAATTAACTATTTTTTAAAGCTCCCCCCCACCCCAGTTACTTACCCAATTGGAGGCAGGCAGATTGAGTTGCTCACCAATGAGATGGATTGCAGGCAGGCAGATTCAGCTGCCAGCTGATGCAATTGATTGCAGCAGCCGAAGCAAGGTTTAGCGAGCCCGAAAGAAGCAGCAAGTAAGCAAGTGGGGAAGTCGGCTGAAGAGGTTGTTAAAAAAAAGTTTTTAAAGGGTTCTGACGATCCCAGCTGAGCCACTCGATCATCAAAGGCTTTTTTTTTTACTTTTAAAAGTATTTTTTCGACCAAAGAATTCAATCAATTTTGAATTCTCAGCTAATATCTTTTTTCAAGGAGAATTTTTTTCTGCTCTTAATTGTTCTAAATACTAAAACACTGGCAAGATTTAAGATGAATCTTTCTTTATCTTCAATTCTTATCTCCCATTATAATCTTTCTCCTTTTATTTTCCTTTTATGGTAAAGGAGGTTTGTGCACACATAAAGAGAGGAACATTGAGTTAAAAACAGAAGGACCCAGATTCTAGTATCTAGCCTTTCCGTAGGCACTGTATGACTATGGACTAGTTATTTTCTCTCAGCTCTAGATTAGAAGTTGAAAAACATGCACACAAACATGCAATGAACTATGGTGGTAGATTATGGTTCGTAACCTGTTACGAAAGTGAAATATATTCTTCCGCATTTATTCAGGATACTAATGCAAATATTAATATATACAATATGCTTATATGTATACCTTACTTTCTCTGTATCTACAAAAATAAGGTTTGGAATCTCTATCTCTCATCATCTATATACATGCATGTGCGCACACACATACACAAAACTGTGTGTAAGAGTGAACAAAGCATTGCTACAAAAGAAATGCTCTGCAATCAACACATGCAATCGAAAATCAAAGGTGTACAAAACAATAGTATGCACAGCAGTTTTATAGATCACTGAGTGATAGCCAACCACCAAATACATTGAGCACTTTTTACATGCTATGGGGATGCACATGCTTCATTGGTCATTAGATATTTCGCTTCTTGATCATGTCAGCAGTGAGACATTACAGCAGCAAATGGGCATTGCATCAATACCTGAGAAAATGCCTACAGGGGTATGGCCATGTCCTAAAAAGCAGCACCCTATTTCCTTCAACTTAGACCCCAGGTAGCCCCATTAGGCTTAAGGCGAGAGAGTCCTTTGCCCTAAAACCAAAATTGATAAGGAGCTGGACAAGCTCATTAATCAGGGGTTTTGGTGCCAGTCGATCACGCAAGTGGGAGGCGCCAATCGTCACCCCATAAAACGGACGGGTCAATTAGAATTTGCGCTGACTACAAGGCGACGCTTAACAAAGCCTTACAGAAAAGCGCTGCCGGTTCCCGTGGTGCAACACTTATTGCACTCCTTGGGGCAAGGGCAAGTCTTTGCAAAGTTAGACTTGGCCCAAGCCTACCAACAACTGCCAGTGAGCGCCCGCTGGCGAAGCCCAAAGCGATTGTGGCACAGGGGGCATTCAAGTGCACCGATTGCAATTTGGGGTCAGTGTGGCACCAGGGCTGTTCCAAAACCTGATGGAGCGACTACTGCAGGGGCTCCCAGGGTAGTTCCTACTTGATGATGTCCTAATTTCAGGGAAAACATGGAGGAATTGGGGAGCGGTTAAGAAAGGTCTTGAGCATTTTCCGGACAGCGGATTAAAAGTCAAGACAAACAAATGCCAGATCGGGTCGAATCGGTCGATTTCTTGGGCTACGGATAGACAAGAAAGGAATTCACCCTACTGAGAGCAAGGTTAAGGCAATTAGAAGGCTCCAGCGCCCAAAACAAAGCAGAGCTGCAGGCATTCCTAATTGGTTAATTTTCGGTCTTTTAAAGAACAAAGCAACCGTTCTATGGAACCGCTGCATAGGCTCTTAGGAAAAAATACTGTTTGGTCTTGGGGAAAGTCAGAAAATAGGGCTTTTGAAGCAGTAAAGAACCTGCTCTCAAGTGATAGCCTGCTCATCCAATATCACGACTCATTACCCCTAGTGTTGGTTTGCGGCGCCTCCCCTTATGGGGTGGGGGCTGTACTCAGCCATAGACTTCCAAACGGCACAGAAGCCCCCATAGCGTTCTATTCGAGAACGATGTCCTCCCCAGAGAGGAACTACAGCCAGTTAGACAAAGAAGCACTAGCCATTGTGTCAGGGGTCAAGAAATTCCACGAGTATGTATTTGGGCGGAATTTCGAAATCGTGACTGACCACAGACCGCTACTAGGAATACTGGCTGGCGACCGCCCAACGCCTGTGGCACTTTCGCCGCGATTGACCCGATGGACTATATTCTTAGCCGCTTATTCGCATAAGCTGCAGCATCGACCAGGAAAAGAAGTGGGGCATGCAGACGATTAAGCCGATGCCCACTACCTGGGGCAACCAAGACCCCACCCAGGGACACCCATCCTACTTATTGACTCTTTGGACTCTGGCCCAGTCACATCTAAGGAAGTGGCTCGGGCATCATACCGACATTGTGTTAAGGACTGTACTCGGTTGGGTACAGAGAGGGTGGCCCGCGCCCGGGCGAAGGTTCAAAGAATTTGTTCAAAACGAGATGAGCTCTCAGCTCAAGGGGTGCCTGTTATGGGGTGATCGTGTAATAATTCCTGAAAAGTTAAGGGAAAGGTATTGGACCTCCTCCACGAGGGTCACCCAGGATCGTAAGGATGAAGGGTTAGCCAGAAGCTATGTATGGTGGCCACTCATGGACGCAGAGATTGCTGAGAGGGTAGGGAAATGTCAGGCTTGCCAAGAATCCAGACCTCTACCCCCAACGGCCCCAGTCAGAGAATGGGAAAAGCCCCAAGGGCCCTGGTCAAGAATCCACATTGATTTTGCTGGCCCCTTTCACGGCCAAACATTCCTAATAGTTGTGGATGCATTTTCTAAATGGTTGGAGGTCATACTTATGAAATCCACTACGGCCGAAGCGGTAATCGCAACCCTGCGCCACCTGTTCGCAACTCACGGATTGCCGGACATTCTGGTGTCCGACAATGGGCCTCAATTCACGGCAGCCCAGTTTGAAGAATACCTGGCAGAGGAAGGCATCCGACATGCCCTCTCTGCGCCTTTTCACCCTGCGTCGAATGGCCTTGCAGAGCGTTCCGTCCGGAGCGCTAAGGAGGCATTGTCCAGGCTAAAGCCAGGTGACTGGCAAACAAAAATAGACTTTTTCCTAGCCATCCAGCACAGAACCCCAAGCACGGCCACCGGGAAAAGCCCAGCCGAATTGCTAATGGGACGGAAACTCCGGTGCCCACTGGACCGTTTGAATCCCCATTACACACCAGAGGGTTACAAGGGAAAACTAGAAAAGACCAGGGAAATGAGCATAGGCGACCCGGTGTGGGCTCGAAACTATGGGGACGGCCCTAGTTGGCTCACAGGACAAATAATTAAAGTAACTGGCCCAAAATCATACGTGGTAGAGCTACCCGACAACAGAGTGTGGAGGCGCCACGTAGATCAGTTAAGGAAACGAATAACCGACCAAACTGAACCAAACGAAACATATCATGAGCAATACCAATTTGATTCCACAGCCAACAATGACCCGGGGGAGGCGCAAGACTTAGCTGAGATCCCAGAGTTCCAGCGACGCCATCAGGTTCCCGAGGGAAGCGGCAGGGAAATTGAAAAAAGTAATCCAAGGCCCGATGGCCAAGAAAAAGAGTCGGCCAATAATCCGGAGCCCGTTGGCCCAGAGAAGGTGCTAGGAGGAGAAAACAGCCCCTCCGACCAGCTCAAAACACCACCCAGAACTGAACCGCGCAGGTCAGAAAGGACTAGGAGACGCCCAGGTTATTTGCGTGACTACGTCGAAAAATAACATGTAAATATTTATGTAAATAGAGGCAAAGTGTTTTCTGGGAGGGGAGGAGTGTTATGTATTAGTGTTGTACCTTTAAATATTTGAGCGGGAAATCAGCACGTTGCTGATTGGTCAAAACCTCCAACAGAACTGTATAAAAGGAGAGGGTTTTCACCCAGCCTGTTGCTGGGTTCACCCTATATTAAAGAGCTGTTGTCACTACCCTGGTCTCCAGCCTCGTTACTTCCCGAACTTAACAGAAGATTTAAAGGATTATGCACAATATGTAATCACAATATGTGATTAAATGCTGCCATGCAATACCATGAAATAATTTCTTTTTGCTTTACAACAAAGTTAGCAAGACATATCATATTTCAAGATGTGGCGGCTTAATTGATCTGATTCAATCAAATTTTAATGGGCAGAACTGAAGTTATACATTAATTATCCAGTCTAGCATCTTCCATGTAGCTTTTCCTGTATTCTTTTCTCAAATTCTTATCTTACAAATCCATTGCAAGCAGAATTTAGTTCAATCTGTTGTTAAAGAACAGAAAGAGAACTCGAAGAACCAATTACAAAATTCCGTTTTCTTTCCTGCCCTTCAAGCTTGGTAGAAATTATAAAACCACTGATATCAACTGTTGGATCAGGGCAGGTGAAATCTACAAATTTTCCCTACCGGTTCTGTGGGCATGGCTTATTGGTGGGCTGGTTTGGTGGTCAGGTGACCGGTGTGGCCAATAACAATAAATAATAAAATAATAAACAAAGTACACAAAACAATAAGAGGTACCAAAACCAACTTTCACACTTTACACACACACAACACAACACAACTGACTCACACACAATGTAAAAGCAGCTGCACTTCACTCAAAATGGCCTCTGCAACAAGCAGGAACCTCACACAGGCACAAAAAGCTCAAAAACCAACTTTCACACTTTACACACACACAACACACCACAACTGACTCACACACAATGTAAAAGCAGCTGCACTTCACTCAAAATGGCCTCTGCAACAAGCAGGAACCTCACACAGCCACAAAAGCTCAAAACCAACTTTCACACTTTACATACACACAACACAGCACAACTGACTCTCTCTCACACATACACACACAAATGCCACATACAGCTTTGTGAGATTTTGTGCTGGTGTAGTTAGAGTGAAACACTACAGAAACATACCGAATCTCAGAAAGCTGCACAAATATTTTATTTTATTTTTTTATACTAGATAAAAGCAGCTAAATTTAAAACTTCCTTAACTTTAAATTGCTGTCTAAAAAAAACTCCTTAAAAAAACCCAATTAACTATTTTTTAAAGCTCCCCCCCACCCCAGTTACTTACCCAATTGGAGGCAGGCAGATTGAGTTGCTCACCAATGAGATGGATTGCAGGCAGGCAGATTCAGCTGCCAGCTGATGCAATTGATTGCAGCAGCCGAAGCAAGGTTTAGCGAGCCCGAAAGAAGCAGCAAGTAAGCAAGTGGGGAAGTCGGCTGAAGAGGTTGTTAAAAAAAAGTTTTTAAAGGGTTCTGACGATCCCAGCTGAGCCACTCGATCATCAAAGGCTTTTTTTTTTACTTTTAAAAGTATTTTTTCGACCAAAGAATTCAATCAATTTTGAATTCTCAGCTAATATCTTTTTTCAAGGAGAATTTTTTTCTGCTCTTAATTGTTCTAAATACTAAAACACTGGCAAGATTTAAGATGAATCTTTCTTTACCTTCAATTCTTATCTCCCATTATAATCTTTCTCCTTTTATTTTCCTTTTATGGTAAAGGAGGTTTGTGCACACATAAAGAGAGGAACATTGAGTTAAAAACAGAAGGACCCAGATTCTAGTATCTAGCCTTTCCGTAGGCACTGTATGACTATGGACTAGTTATTTTCTCTCAGCTCTAGATTAGAAGTTGAAAAACATGCACACAAACATGCAATGAACTATGGTGGTAGATTATGGTTCGTAACCTGTTACGAAAGTGAAATATATTCTTCCGCATTTATTCAGGATACTAATGCAAATATTAATATATACAATATGCTTATATGTATACTTCTTACTTTCTCTGTATCTACAAAAATAAGGTTTAGAATCTCTATCTCTCATCATCTATATACATGCATGTGCGCACACACATACACAAAACTGTGTGTAAGAGTGAACAAAGCATTGCTACAAAAGAAATGCTCTGCAATCAACACATGCAATCGAAAATCAAAGGTGTACAAAACAATAGTATGCACAGCAGTTTTATAGATCACTGAGTGATAGCCAACCACCAAATACATTGAGCACTTTTTACATGCTATGGGGATGCACATGCTTCATTGGTCATTAGATATTTCGCTTCTTGATCATGTCAGCAGTGAGACATTACAGCAGCAAATGGGCATTGCATCAATACCTGAGAAAATGCCTACAGGGGTATGGCCATGTCCTAAAAAGCAGCACCCCATACCATTGTCTGCATTATCTTCCGCCTTAACACAGATGGTAAGTGCCCACATGGAAGGCTGAAGCAAAGATGGCAAGACGCAATAAATGCAGACATGAAAATTGCCCAATTGAACCCAGACACTGCACTTGATTATGCAAGATGGTGTTGGTAGATCCAAAAAACAGACCTTCACCTGCAGGAATAATGCTAGGAAAATGATAATACTATAGGCTTACAATAAAAATCAAAAGTTAGCAGGGCCTATCCTTTTTTCATTTTCTGTTTTTGAAAATTCTCCGTCCTTTTTTTCTTTTTTCCTCCTCACCTAATACTGTAGCTTACAAAATAAGGCATTTTGAAGTGACATAGTAAATGCAGATATTCTGTTCGTCACCAATCCTTAGTCATTTTTTAGGAACACATTTCAGGCTGAGACAACCAGCACAATAGATTCTAATAATTCTAATGACTTGATCAAAAGTTCAGCTTCTAAAAACTTAATGCTACATTGCCCCAGTTTCAAGAGAAAAAAAAATTCTATCAAGGATCTAGCAGAAATCAATATACCCAGACTTACAAATTTATATGCTCCCTATAAAGTATTTTAAATTAATTAAAACACATCCTTGAAGTATTTGTTCATGCAAGGTTTAAACAATATTGATTAGAAACCTTAGTGTGATTTTGTTAGGTTTAAGTCAAGACTGCTATGTAATGGACAGCTGTTTCCAAACCCAGTTTCTTGATAAAAAAGTCCATCTGGTATGCTGGTTACAACCCCATTGCAACTAGAGAAATCAAAGAAAGAGAAATGCCTTGAAAATTAGTTAATAAGAACAGTGTGTTATTGTAAGGTTTCTTTTCTAGCATAGCAATCTGAATGCTGAAATAGACCAAAAGAAGCCTTGACAATGTTAGATAATGCATTTGATCAGCTTGTGAATGAATGCCTGAGGTTAATGATATATAATACCCAGTGGTGGGTTTCAACCAGTGTAACAACCAGTTCGCTTCGCACATGCACTTTGCGTGTGCTTCACGTTTGCAATGTGGGGGGGAGGTGTTTGGGGAAGGCAGTGGGGGAAAGGGTGGTGGTGGCAGAGGAGCTGCTTTCGAGCCATTGGTTTTTTCAGGGTGGAGAGTCTCTCCCTAGTTACACAGGGAGAGGTGCGTTTCCCATTTCAGTAGCTCCCTATAGGGAAAATTAAAAATAAAAATAAAATATGGCTTAGGCTGGGCTGCCAGGCTAGCAGCAGAACTTCTGCACCCAGGATGGACTTGTCATGTCACCCATACATGCATATCCACTGGTCCCGCAAGATGGCGCCAACGAAGGCTGCCTCGGTGAAATGCTCTCGAATGATTTTATTTATTTCTTTATTTCTAATTGTTCTCTGCGACTCACAACGGATTTCCTACTCACAAGATCATCTACTAAGAATTAAGCAACATTTCTTTAAGGAGCAGCTTTCTGAGATCTCACACACACCCCTCCGTTTTTACAAATGCAGATGAGACTGGAAGAACAAAGGAAGAGGCAATTCCCCCGGAGCCATGGATTATCAAAAAAATCAAACAGAGACGCAGACGGAAAAGAGGTAATCAGGCTGGGATCTTAAACAAATTAAAAAAGAAAGGATATAAAACCACTCTGCCTTCAATTTTCCTAACAAATGTACATTCACTTGCAAATAAGATGGATGAAATACTCCTCTTAAATAAATACTATTCTGATCTTTGCAACTAGCAATCCTATGCTTCTCTGAAACCTGGTTAAATGAATCAATTGAAGATAGTAGCCTGAATATTCCAGGTTTTCAGATTATACGATCAGACAGAAATTCAGAAGCATCTGGTAAAATGAAGGGTGGAGGTTTATGCCTATATATTAATATCAGCTGGTGTCAAGATTTTTCTGTAATTTACAAATTCTGCGACAAATTTAGAGACTTTAATTATCATCTGCAAACCATACTATTCGCCTTGTGAATTTTCCTCATTTCTTCTAATTGCTGTTTATGTACCACCTCAAGCCTGTGTAAACAAGGCATTATGAATTCTAGCTGACCAAATCATGGAGGCTGAAGTCAAATTCCCTGATTCACTGGCCATTATTTTGGGAGATCTTAACAAAGCAAACTTAAGGAAAGAGCTACCAAAATACTTGCAGCATGTCAATTGTCCCACTAGAGGAAATAATACGTTAGAACATTGCTACACAACACTAAAAGATGCTTATCGGTCTTTACCATGTGCAGCTATAGGGCACTCTGATCATTGCATGATTCACCTTGTACCTGCTTACAGGCAAAGACTTAAAACCACAAAACCAACAATTAAATCAGTGAAGACCTGGATGGAAGAGTCAAAATTAAAGCTGCAGGCCTGCTTTGACTGCACTGATTGGAACATTTTTGAAGATACCTCTGCAGACCTGGATGAACTCACAGATACTGTAACATCATATGTCAGCTTCTGTGAAGACCTATGTGTACTGACAAACAACTGTTTGGAGATAGGTGGCTGTAGTTTCCTTTCAAACCTGCAGTAAAACAACAAACCTTGGTTCACACCTAAACTTAAGCAGCTACGTCATTCCAAAGAGGAAGCCTACAGAAAAGATGGTAAAATGCTGTACAATCAGGCCAGAAATGTACTAACAAGGGAGATCAGAGGAGCAAAAAGAAGCTACTCTGAAAAGCTAAAGAATCAGTTTTCAGCAAATGAACCAGCAAACATGTGGAAAACTCTTAAAAATATCACCAGCTATGGCAAACCTCCCTCCCAGGCTGAAGGAAATCAACAACTGGCAGATGACCTGAACGTGTTTTACTGCAGGTTTGAAAGGAAACTACAGCCACCTATCTCCACAACCCCCATCTCAGACACACCAACAACAGCCAAGCCTCCTACAACTGACCCCATCCCATTGGGTTCACAACCTCTAGTGATCATAGAAAAGGCAGTGCAGGACCTATTTCACAGACAAAAGCCAGGAAAAGCTCAAGGCCCAGACAAGATAACTCCTTCTTGCTTAAAAGTCTGTGCTAACCAATTGGCCCCCATCTTCACCCATATCTTCAATAAATCACTAGAGATGTGCTATGTTCCTTCTTGCTTCAAACGCTCTACCATCATCCCAGTGCCGAAGAAGCCCACTATCAAGGAACTGAATGACTACAGACCAGTTGCTTTAACATCTGTAGTCATTAAAGCCTTTGAAAGGCTAGTGCTTTCCGACTTGAAAACCATCACGGATCTGCTGTTAGACCCCTTGCAATTTGCATACCGAGCAAATAGATCAACAGATGATGCTGTTAATATGGCTCTGCACTACATCTTATAACATCTTGAATCTCCAAAGACCTAAGTAAGGGTCCTTTTTGTAGACTTTAGTTCAGCATTCAATACCATCATTCCAGACACTCTTCTAACTAAACTAAACCAGCTACAGGTACCTGAACAGACTTGTAAGTGGATCACAAGCTTCCTAACAAACAGGAAGCAGCAGGTAAAGCTAAGCGGGATCACTTCAGATACCTGTACAATTAGCACAGGGCCCCCCCAAGGCTGTGTGCTCTCCCCACTTCTCTTCTCTCTGTATACCAATGATTACATCTCCAACGATCCATCTGTTAAACTACTGAAGTTTGCAGATAACACAACAGTGATTGGTCTCATTCGAGACAATGACGAATCTGCATATAGACGTGAGGTCGAACGACTAGCCTTGTGGTGCAATCGTAACAATCTGGAACTGAACACACTCAAAACTGTAGAAATGGTGGTAGACTTTAGGAGAAACCCTTCCATACTTCCACCTCTCACAATACTTGACAACACAGTATCAACAGTAGAAACCTTCAAATTTCTAGGTTCTATCATATCACGAGATCTAAAATGGACAGTTAACATCAAAAACATCATCAAAAAAGGACAACAGAGAATGTTCTTTCTGCGTCAACTCAGAAAGCTCAATGTTGTGCCTCATCCTCCCTCCTCTCCTCAGCTGGGCCCCTCCTGTCTCATCCCAGCTCTGCTATTAGACTCTGAGTCTGATAATGAAGATGAACGGTCTGTCCTGCCTCCAGCCCTTGGCCCCATGCCCGGACAGGATGTCAGGAATGAACAAACAAACCTCACTGATGCGGCGTGTGTTCCTTTGGCTCAGCCATCGGGGGAGGTTGGCCACGGATTGGAATTGCTCAGGCCTACTCCTTCTGACCCCTCCCTTTCTCAAACAGCAGAAAACAATTCAAAGTGGGAAGATCCTCGCTTCTGGAGATCTGAGAGGTGACATAAGCAGAAGGAAGGGAGGGGCAGGCCTGGATAAATGCTGAATCATGGAGCCACACCCCACAGCCTATATAAAGGACCTGCTTTTGGCATTCCTTGAGTCAAGCAAAGTCTCATCTAGTTTGCTGAAGTCACAATTTGGATTCCTGCCTGCCCTGAAAAATCTGAAAGGAATTTGGCAAAGCTGCAGAGGCTTCGTGGCCACGCTTGATACGGATTTCCTAGACCCGGTCGTCGAAGGGGGAGTGGGATATGACACTCAAACTGCCCAAGGAGCTACTGATCCAGTTCTACAGAGGAATTATTGAGTCTGTCATTTGCACCTCTATAACTGTCTGGTTTGGTTCTGCAACCCAACAAGACAGACACAGACTTCAGAGGATAATTAGAACTGCAGAAAAAATAATTGCTACCAACCTGCCTTCCATTGAGGATCTGTATACTGCACGAATCAAGAAGAGGGCTGTGAAAATATTTACAGATCCCTCACATCCTGGACATAAACTGTTTCAACTCCTACCATCAAAACGACGCTATAGAGCATTGAACACCAGAACAACTAGACACAAGAACAGTTTTTTCCCGAAGGCCATCACTCTGCTAAACAAATAATTCCCTCAACAATGTCAAACTATTTACTAAATCTGCATTACTATTAATCTTCTCATCGTTTCCATCACCAATCTCTTTCCACTTATGACTGTATGACTGTAACTTTTTGCTGCTATCATTAAGGGTTAAATTGCAACCTATGACCATCATTTGTGTTGTAAATGTTATACCTTTGATGAAGGTATTTTTTTTCCCTTTTATGTACACTGAGAGCATATGCACCAAAACAAATTCCTTGTGTGTCCAATCACACTTGGCCAATAAAATTCTATTCTATTCTAGTTGATGGTGTGTACAAAATGCCTCCCCTGGGCAGAAGAGCCGCATCTCTCATTAGTGCTGGAGAGGCTGAGGAGAAGGCATTGCTTGCCTGCCAAAAAGTCTTTCTGACAGCTTCACCTGTAGCAGAGGTTTACTTTCCTGCCATCCTGACTGGCTTTTGGACTAGTTCTCTTACCTTTTCTGTTGTCATTACTGCAATCCTGGCTATGCCTACCCAGCACCCTTGCCTGGCATGTGTTACCCACCCCATGAACCCTCCTGGAAGAAACTCTTTTGCTCAACTCTCTCCAAGCATGCCAGCAGCCGGGCTTCCTGTGGGTTTGACCTCCAGCAAGCCTGGTTGCTTGGAACAGACTTGGAAGCAGCCTACACAGGCTAAGCTCTGTGACGTGCACCAGTTTTGAACTGAAAAAGTTTCTCTTGCTTGTTCTGATTGGTGAGTCCTGAGCGAAGGAGGCAGATCTCACTCACCCCAAGTCCCGGTTGCCTGAGAGATCAAGTTGCCAGCCAGGAGAGGGCCCCACGCAAGTCCAACTATTCTGCTACCAAAAGGAGATGGAGCTGAGCTGCCTGCAAGACCTGGATGGGCAAATAACTTATAGATGGAGCAGTGGACTTTCTTGATGGAAGGTAGAATGTGGGGCTATATGAAGCAGGTGGAGAAAGCACCGCTTGCTTGGAATTGCCAGCTCCATCTGGCTGTCTGGATTTTTCTTCTGATTGATGGCCAGGGGAGAAAACATGTTGGCGAGCAATGATCAAAAATTGGAGTCCTTCACTGGAAATTCTTCTTTTGACATGAACCTCTTAAAGCAGGATCGAAGGATGTGTTGCAGTGCTGAATCCAACCATTTCCTGGCTTTGCAGTTTCTTTAAGCGGAATGCGCAAGCTGCAGGACCTGAGCCAAATAGGAGGTTGGGGTTGTGGACCCCACCCCACTCCACCTCTTGCACAAGGGGAGTGGCCTCATGCAGGATGATCCACTTGCTAGAATAGCTGTCATATGGTGATCCCTTGCTTGACTTCCAAATGGTGAGCCTGTGGTGGCATCAGAAGAAGTGCTCAGTCACAGAAGGAGAAACTTTCATAGGGTGCCCCCTTCATCTCTGCCCCTGCTCCTATCATGCCCTAAAAGAGAGAGGGGGGCTTATTCCAGCCACCAAAGGCAGCCACAATGTAGCCTAGTTCAGGGCCCTGAACCAAACCGTCCTTTTACTCCCTCCCAGAGAACTTGGCTCCACTGTTCCCTTCCCACAGCCATATCCACATACAAGTGTTGGCTCCCTCCTGACTGCCACTTTCTTCACAACATTCTGACAAGGTAGGTCCCAGTCCCTCCCCATGGTTGTCAGATTGGTTTTGGGAAGACCAGTAGAAATCTGGCAGGAAAGAGCACTTGTGGCTTCTGCCATCCAGCCTATTGCCTCCCTCCCTCCCTCCCTCAGTGAGCAGATTGGCTGATGGGACAGGCACCTTTGGCATTTGGTGAGTTATCCCACACAACTAATTGTCTCATGTGGTGACTCAGCTGGGCCAATTTGTCCCAGGGCAAGTTGCCTGGGGTGGGATGGAGGGGGTGGGGTGGCAGCAGTGAGTTGGATGGAGCAGGGAGGGATCAGGGTGAGGCAGCTGGGACCAATTGTCCCATTCCCTGCTGAAAGGCTTGAAAGAACAGTTTTAGGATAGATCCTCACAGAGAACTGGAGAACCCATATACAGTAGTCCTCTTACCAGGTCTCAAAAAATGAAAATTACAGAACTGAAAGGACTGAGGAAAAATAAATTTCTCTTTCATAATCCTAAAGCAAATCATCAAGTGAAACTGAATCATGGGATGTACCAAAAATGTACTTCACACAGTGCAATCTTTTCCAATTTAGGAATCCTTAGGATGAATGGACCTCAATTCCCAAAATTATTCAGCAAGCGTAGTCAGTATTGAGAATTTGGGCAGTTAATCCATATGCACATAGGTTAGAATAGTTTGGTTAGTGATTATTCAAAGTTACAATGCCACTGAAAATGTGACTTGTGACTGTTTGCCACAGTTGTGACTGTTGCAGCATCCCCAGGTCACGTGATCAAAATTTAGACACTTGGCAACTGACTCATATTTATAACATTTGCAGTGTCCTGGGATCATGTGATCACCTTTTGTAACATTCTGGTAAGCAAGGTCAATGAGGAAGCCAGATTCACTTAACAACCATGTTACTAACTTAACAACTGCAGTGATTCATTTAACAACCATAGTAAAAAAGATTGTAAAATGGGGCAAAATTCACTTAACAATTATCTCAGTGAGCAACAGAAATGTTGAGATCAATTGTGGTCGGAATGGAGAGCTACCAGGATGTGGCTTATCTGAATTATGAAATTTGCCATCAGAAGACATGGTTATGATTTTGGAAAGGATTGGTAAAGTTGAAGATCAGGTTTTAAGTGGCTCCCATAAATAATGATAACTATATTCAGGATGAAGACAGTACCTTTTTCTTTATAGTTGTGGGATATGAGAGGGGGAATGTGTACAATATTGTTGAAGGGTATACTGTAACTATTATGATTGATTACTTTTTTAAACCAATGGCTTATTGTCTTCACCGCAACTCAATTGCAAATGGAACTATTGTTTCATCTGAACTGAACTGTTTTGACCAAAGTATGTTAAATGTTTCTTTTATTAATTTTATAATCCTTTTTTATCCATAAGCGAATTAAATCCAATCTCCTTGAATTCTATTATCTAACCATAAATAGGTGTTAACCATTAGTTGAGAAGATTCTTGTGCATAGACATGATTAGCAATGAATCAGTTTAATTGGACCTTCATGTGCAGGTTATTTGTGAATAAACAAATAAAATTTGCATTCCACATACGTACATCATAGAAATACTAAGTGAGTTTATGAAGAAATTTGATTCTAGAAATTTAAAAATGGTTCAGACATGATATACATATGATGCAGGCCAGGGGTGAAATTCTAATTTCATTTTATTTTTGAAATTCAAACATTTTCCCTCCCAGTTCTGGGCTGGGGAGTCATGTGACTGGGTGGACATGGCCAACTGGACATCATTCATGTCAAGGGGCACCTCACCTGGCTCCTCCTCTCCCAGCCACTCCTTGTTGCAAATGGCAGGAAAATGGGGAGAGGAATTTTCCTGTCTACCATCCTTCCCTCAGTCTGTGCTGAGGAATGGATGACAGGCAGGAAAATCCCCTTCCCCATTTTCCTGCCTTTCACGAAAACAGCTCCATTCCAAGCCTTCAGCGTTGCAATCCTGGGATATGCTGAAGGTTCGGAATAGAGCTTTTTTTGTGAATGGCAGGAAAATGGGAAAGGGGATTTTCCTGCCTGTCATCCTTTGCTCAAGCTCAGCACAGACTGAGGGAAGAATGGTACGCAGGAAAATCCCTCTCCCCATTTTCCTGCCATTGGCAAAAAAAGCTCAATTCCAAACCTTCAGTGTTGCAATCCTGGAATATGCTGAAGGCTTGGAATGCCCCTGCTTCAGTGACAAATGATTTTCACCCATCTCTTTCTGGGTGTGGTGCTTCTGCCTGTTGGGCCACTTTCCAAAACTGGCAGCTCCACAGCCAGCTGCTTTGCTTTTTCCCTCTTCTTCCCCATGGGAGGCTTGTGTAGTGGTACCAGCAGAAGGTGGAGGCAGAGGCATGGAGGAGGCAGAGGCGATTCCAATGCACTAGCCCCTTTGTCCCACTGTCTCTTAGCTTGCCTGCAGTTGCATCGAACAAACACCAGCACAGGGTGTCTGGATTGCCTGCCTCCCCCATGCCAGTGCTGGTGCCAGTGCCGGTGCAGAAGCCTCCCACGAGCCTCCCAAAAAGGGGGGAAAAGAAAAGCAGCTGGCTGCAGAGCTGCCGGCTTCAGGGAAGTGGCCCAACAAGCAGAACTGCTGCTCCCAGAAAGAGAAGGGCAAAAGCGGTATTTGCACTGCCCCAAGGGGCCAGCAGGCTGCAGAGGCAAAGGTGAGCTCCGGGGTGGCAGCAGCACTCCAGGAGGGAGGGAGGATGTTGTGTCCCACTCCTCCGCTGACGGCTGGGTCAGGGAAATCCGAATCAGGCTTGCCTCTGCAGCTCTGCCCAAAGTCCTAGCAAAGTCCTCAGAGCAGGCAGGAGACCAGAAAGTGACTTCAGCAAGATAAGTTCGACTTTGCCTGACTCAGAGACTGCCAGAAAGCAGATCCTTTATATAGGCCATGGGGTGTGGCTCCATGACTCAGCACTCATTAAGGCCTGCCCCTCCCTTCCTTCTGTTGCCTCCGCCTATCCAGTCTTCTGATGCGAGGGTCACTCAATCAGCAGCTGTTGGAAATAAACTTTCCTCAGGCTCACATGCTGTGAAGGAGGGGGAGGGGTCTAGCTGCTCCGTTTGCCTGGGCATGGAGCCAGGGCTGGGGCCGGGGGGTGCTCCCTCCTCTGCAGCCTGCTTGGGCATGGAGCCAGGGCTGGGACCGGGAGGTGCCCCCTCCTCTTCAGCTTGTCTGGGCATGGAGCCAGGACTGGGGCCGGGAGGCATACATTCCTCCAGGAGCAGATAAGAAGGCCCCGGCTGCTGTGAGAGCGGGCAAGACACAACAGAGGATGTCCCGGGGCTACACATGTGGTGCCGCCACTGCCTCTCTTAGCCACAGCACAGTGGCTTCATCTCCCCCAAGAGCTGGCCACCCACCCACTGGCTGGGCTAGCCTGGAAGCAGCGCATCTCCTGTCAGGGACTGGATGTGGGACCAGATCTCGGAAGGCAAGTGGGCATGGGGGACCACTGGGAAGGCCATGTGGAAGGCAGACAAGCATGACAGGGCCACAGGGAAGGGAATAGGCTGCTAGCTCCCTTCTCTGCAGCCGGGCGGCCCCAACATGCTTGCTTGCCTGCCTTCCACGCGGCCTTCCTGGGGGTCCCCGTGGCCAGCTTGCAAAGGCAGGCAAGTGCCCAGGCAAGCAGGTGGGGGTGGGGCCAACCAGGGGTGGTTTTTACCGGTTTGGCGAACCATTTAAAATTGCCAGTACCGGTATGTGCGATCCGGTCTGAACCAGTCTATTTTCATCCCTAATATGATGCAACAATATGAATCCATTGGAAAAAGCTGTTTTAGTACAGTAGAAACAACTCACAGAAAAACAAGGAAGTTGTAAAATTAGACCCATTTACAGAAGGAAGAAAAAAAAGGAATGTTGTATTCCAAAGTCTTCTGAGATGGGGGGAGAGATAGGCAGATGGCGGCAGTTGCAACACCCACGCAGCCATATGGGTGGATGGTCAAGCACCCTGTTCTGACCCAGCCTTCGCAAGTAGTGATGTTTACTCATGAGTAAAACAACCCCTTTTTATAATAGGGCAATAATAGTCTTTTAGTCACATGGATAAACAAAAAATCAAACGTAGTTAGTCCCAACTTACTTGGATTTAGCTAAGAAATCCAAATTGCTTGCTCTATACTAGAACTGAATGGTTGTCTGTGACAACCAGCCACTCCCAAAACCCTCTTATTTATTTCCAAGCCAGGGAGGAGCTGGCTATTGTCTGCGTCTGCCTCTCCCTGAGAGCCACCTTACTGTTTTCCTTTGCTTTCCTACCTTTTCCTCTCTGTGCATACGTGCATATAGGATGGGCCACATCCATTCCTCCCCCTCAGTAAGCTCGTTTTTGGGCAACGAGCAGGAGTTGGCTCTGGCCCAAAAACTGAATGGGCAGTTTGGCTGGTTGGCTGAGAGTGAAGTGGAAGGCAATGGTGTGGAGGCAATGGCAGGCTGTGTGTGTGTCAAAATGGGAAGCCCACGCTTCTGCTCTGCAAGTGTTTTTGTTGTTTTTTTAGCCACATTGCTTAATGTTTGAGGGTGTCTTGCTCTGAAAATAAGGGCAGCTTTGGGAAGCAATGGGGTGGGATGTCAGCTTTTTTTAAAATTAAAAAAAATTGTTTTGTGTTGCATTCAAATCCTTGCCCATCAAGCAGATTGCAGTTTGCAGCTTCATTTAGCTGTGAGTCTGATACACCACGGAAATGACAGGCTCTGTGGACAGGAAACCCTCGTCTCAACATTACTCTTTGCACAGCATTTGTATCAGCTTTGGGGGGAATATTGCTGCGACTCTCCATCCAAATGCACCCTGCACATGGCCAGAAACACCATGAAATCTTCCACCCCACCCATTACCACCCACCTGTGACAGCTCACTTACTCACACTCCCCGCTGCCAGCTTTCCATCCAGCACCCACAGCGAGTTATCCCCGCAGTGAATTTCCGGTGTTGAGATATCCTGCAAAGAGATGGTGGCAGCAACTTGGCAGTGGTGACTCGGTGGTGGTGAAAAGGCTATCCCCAGCTGGCTGAGTCAGGCTAGTGGCATCAAGTCATCTATGACCTGTTACTTGTTTGTACACTGTGAGCTTATTCACCAGAGACAAATTCTTTGTGACAAACACTTGGCCAATAAAGAAATCTAATCTAATCTAATCTAAAAAATTCTAAATAACACTTATTTCAAAGTAGGATCAATTGATAAATGCACAAAATTCCTCTGCACTACACTCACAGTAAACATTTCGAACACAGTAACATGGATCAATTGTAAAGGAATGTATAAATTGCAACAGCTGCTGCAAATCTGTGGCAAAATGTGTTTGAATATTCCTAAAAATACATTTATTATACAAATTGGCATTATATTCTTGCTATATTATGAATGCAGTTTAAAATATTTTCCTTGCTGCCTTGTTTTTAATAGGGAATTCTTAAAATCAGATGAAATGTTCCTTTTGATTTTGTTGTTGTTTCATTTGAATGACAACATACCGTACATTATTTTACAAATGTTCTAAAATGTTAATTTTGTATGCAAGGTTTTCACAAAGCATGGTGGAGTATAATTCAAGTGTAATTACTGGTAAGTAATTTTGTTTAGTTTTTGCCTGTTGCATAGGAAAAATCCTGGGTTCTATTATTATTCCCGAAGCATTAACAAATTAACATGTCCCTTTACAGCACAAATGAATCCATGTCTGAATTTATCTTGGTTCTGTTTGTTTTCTTTGATGAAAATTTCTTTTTACATCCATATTAATAAATTAATGGCAAAGACCCACTATGAAGTTGACAGAATTGCTTATACAGTAATTTTACTTATTATAAGTATAAGCAATTATTATACAGTAATTAAATCACAGCACCACATAGTTAACAGAATACATTTTTGACATATTCTGATAACTAGTGACAATTTTTTAACTTTGTGACCCCAATTTCTATGGTTTGTGTTTGGAAAAGGTCAGCAAGTTGTTCAAGCTTTCTGAAATCTGAAGAGATATTTTTCATGAAATATGAGCGGTCATATCATTTAATAGCTATGCAATTATCAGTAATTAGAAATGTACATATTACATACACACATATGTATGCATGTATTTTTAAATAGTTTTAGGACCTTTAGCAATTACTGTATTGCTATCTTGCTAAGGTCACAATGAATACTAAGTCAGGTGTTTATTTTAAACCCACTCTTTAGGGATTAGTGTTTGCATCTAACAACTCTAAAAACTTAGGCTATTATTACTAATTTGATAAACAATGATTTAAAAATCTTGCACAAATCAAATGAAAATGCTTTTTCATATATTTTTAACAGAATTGTTAGAACAAAATCTTACAAGAGAATTAATTTAACTGGTATTATATTAATTTGCCCTAATAATGAGAAAACTGCATATACGTTTTAAAAAGAAACCTTTCCCTTTATTTTAATCAATTGATAGCTTGATGCACTATGATGCAAATACACATTTAAATAAGGCTTGATTTACAGATGTTGCCAAATGGAACTTTTGTCTGCTTGAAGACGGTAGCAGGCTTGCAAGGCAGGCCAAAACCATCTTCTAAAAGTGGATGGGATTAGGATTATAGATCAGATATTTTTAAGGTCCTACACCCTCCCCCCCCCAAAAAAAGGTTGGGATGTAATGGTCAGGCCATTGGATTGCATGAAGGAGATTGAAGTTCTACTCCGTCCTTGGACCTAAAAACTCAGTAGATGCCTTGGGTTTTTGTAGTGTAGAAAATCAGATGGAGAAATATTATGTGTGCTGACCTGAGCTCCAGATGGTAAAGTGCAATATAAATCTAATCATTAAAATCGTCTATCATACATTAATCTTGTTGTGTTCGGCTGGAGAACACATGACCAGTAACCAGCAGTTGATTGGCTAACCGCCGATGCTATAGCCGGCGGGAGAATTAAGGAGCTGCTATTGGCTGAGCTGTTTACAGCTCCAATATAAAAGGGCTGTCAGTTTAGAGCTTGCTCGCTTGCTCACCTCAGTTAATTGTTTGTAGTTAATAAAAGAACTGTTAATGGTTCTCCTGCATTGCCTCACTTCTTGCTGTTGTTTTGCGAATACAACACTGGCGACGAGGATTTTGTTAGCGGAGATCGCAGGGGAACAAAGCCATTCATGAGAGCTAGCCAGAGAGCAGAGCCAAGGCAACAAGACATTGAGGACTAAATTACCTCAGGCAAGTCTCCTTGATCAATGGCCACTCTTTCCACATTCGCTCCATTCGATCAGGCGAAGGAATCCTGGGACTGCTTTGTAGACAGGGTCAATTGTTTCCTGGCCGCAAATGACTACAAGAGACTTCCCGATGACAGGAAATTAGCAGTATTCCTTAGTATATGTGGGCATGACATGTTTGAAACAGCCCGAGCGCTGTTGGCGCCTCAAAATGTTCAGGATGTACCATGGGGGGTGTTATTAGATAAGCTGAAGGGACATTATGCTCCCTTGCCCTCAAGAGTAGCCAGGCGCCATGCCTTCAGGCACAGGTACCAGAATGAGGGAGAGTCTATAAGTCAATACACAGCAGTGTTAAGGAAGGCTGCCCTTTATTGTGAGTTTAGTGACCTGGAGGATATCCTTCTGGATCAATTTATTTGTGGTATCAGGGATATCGAATTGCAGCGCCGCCTACTGGCCAGAACAGATATCACTTTTCAAACTGCAATAGATGAGGCTCAAGCCTCAGAACTGTCTGCTAAGTCGGCTTCTGAAATAAGGAAGCCTTTCAGCACTGCTGCAGCTGCTAAACCAGCCACAGTGCATCAGCAGGAGATGGTTTCTGATCAGTTCTCAGAGGAGGAGGAAGAGATAAGCCGTCTTAATTCGAGTTCTAGGAAGGGTTGGGTGACAGAGGAAAAAAAGCCACAGAATCCATGCTTAGGTTGTGGAGGAAACCACCACCGTTCTTTGTGTAAATTTAAGAACGTGGAATGTCGGCGTTGTGGCAAGAAGGGCCACCTCGCTAGAGTCTGTAGGGCCACGCTGCCCTCAATTTCCAACCCTGCAAAACAGCATACTAATTTCAACCCTGTGAGACCCAATCGTGATGCACGGCAGCGAGATAGGGCTGAACGGATTGAGGAAGATTGTTTCTCTATTCACCGGGGCACAGAACAGGGGGAAACCAGAGTAAGTCATGCCAGGTCAGGACTTAGGAAAAAAATTTTCCTCACAGTCCATATTGAGAATAAACCGTGTAGAATGGAGATTGACACGGGATCTTCTGTGTCTATCATAGCGTGGCACACCATTTCCCGCTTAGTGCCCTCCCTTAAAAAACACCAATTAGATCGGGCTCGACTAAAGCTTCGTGATTACCAAGGTACTTGGTATTCTGGGTATTTTCAAGTTCAATATAAGAACTTTAATGATCGCCTTAGAATCATAGTTGTTGATGGCATTCTCCCCTCTCTGCTAGGTCTGGAGTGGTTCGATGCATTGGGTTTGGCCATAACAGGCATACATGCTCTTGCATCAGACCACTTCTCCGATCTCTTCCAGGAATTCTCTGATGTCTTCAGTAAGGAATTAGGCAAATACAAGGGGTCTCCCATCTCATTAAATTTAGATCCCTCAATAGCTCCTATTCGCCTTAAGCCTCGCAAGGTTCCTTTCGCCCTTCGCACTAAAGTTGATCAGGAAATTGACAAATTATTGGCACAAGGTATACTACAACCAGTGGACCATGCTCGCTGGGAGACGCCTATAGTGATCCCCATTAAGGCCGATGGATCGATAAGGATCTGCACGGGCTACAAGGCCACGCTCAACAAGGCTCTACAGGCAAACCCGTATCCTGTTCCGGTGGTCCAACATCTTCTGCATTCATTGGGCCGCGGCAGCATATTCGCCAAGCTCGACATGGCACAGGCCTATCAGCAGCTTGAGGTAGATGATGAGTCCGCGGAGGCGCAGACGATCGTGACTCACCGCGGTGCCTTCAAATGTCGCTGGCTGCAATTTGGGGTCTGTGTGGCCCCCGGCATTTTCCAATGCCTGATGGAGAGACTCTTACATGGGTTGCCGGGGGTCGTCCCCTATTTCGACGACATCTTTGTGTCAGCCACCGATGAGGCTGAGTTGCTACACCGCCTCCGTGCCGTTTTGATCCGTTTCCGGAAGGCTGGCCTTAAACTAAAGCGTGAAAAGTGCATACTGGGCGTTCGCCAGGTCGAATTTCTTGGTTTTCTTGTCGATAAGCAAGGTCTGCACCCTACCCCCGCAAAGGTACGTGCAGTACAACAGGCTCCTACACCCAAGACTAAGACTGAACTGCAGGCTTTCCTTGGCCTCCTTAACTTTTATAACTTATTCTTGCCACATAAAGCTACAGTCGCAGAACCTCTCCATCGCCTCCTCAACAGCAAGACACCTTGGAATTGGGGACGGAAAGAGGACGCAGCTTTCCGGGCCGTGAAGGCACTGCTCACCTCTGACAGTGTCCTCATGCAATACCATGCGGACTTACCTTTGCTCCTGGTATGTGATGCTTCACCCTACGGGATAGGAGCTGTCTTGAGCCACGTTCTACCAAATTTATTTATTTATTTATTTATTTATTTATTTATCAAACTTCTATACCGCCCTTCTCCCGAAGGACTCAGGGCGGTGTACATCCTTCATTTAAAACAATTAATATACATATTAAAATAACAATTAAAAAACTTATTCAATAAAAGGCCAAATTAAAACCGTCGATTGACCATAAAAATACCCAATAAAATTACCATTAAAAGTTTAAAATTTAAATTTAAAATTTAAAAAATCAGGCCAGTCCCGCTTGTATAAATAAATAAGTTTTCAGTTCCCGGCGGAAGGTCCGAAGGTCAGGCAATTGGCGTAAACCGGGGGGAAGTTCGTTCCAGAGAGTAGGTGCTCCCACAGAGAAGGACCTTCCCCTGGGGGCCGCCAGCCGACATTGCTTGGCGGACGGCACCCTGAGAAGACCCTCTCTGTGAGAGCGTACGGGTCGGTGGGAGGCATGTGGAAACAGCAGGCGGTCCCGTAAGTACCCGGGCCCTAAGCCATGGAGCGCTTTGAAGGTGGTAACCAAAACCTTGAAGCGCACCCGGAAGACCACAGGTAGCCAGTGCAGACTGCGCAGGAGTGGTGTTACCCGGGAGCAACGCGGTGCTCCCTCAATCACCCGCGCAGCTGCATTCTGGACTAACTGCAGTCTCCGGGTACACTTCAGGGGTAGCCCCATGTAGAGAGCATTGCAATAATCCAATTGAGAAGTGACGAGAGCATGAGTGACCGTGCATAAGGCATCCCAGTCAAGAAAGGGGCGCAACTGGCGGACCAGGCGGACCTGGTAAAAAGCTCTCCTGGAGACGGCCGTCAAGTGATCTTCAAACGACAGCCGTTCATCCAGGAGAACGCCCAAGTTGCGCACCCTTTCCGTTGGGGCCAGTGACTCACCCCCAACAGTCAGCCGCGGTTGCAGCTGACTGTACCGGGATGCCGGCATCCACAGCCACTCCGTCTTGGATGGATTGAATCTGAGTCTGTTTCTCCCCATCCAAACCCGTACGGCCTCCAAACAACGGGACAGCACTTCAACAGCTTCGTTGGGTTGGCCTGGGGTGGAAAAGTACAGCTGGGTATCATCAGCGTACAGATGATAACTCACCCCAAAGCCACTGATGACCTCGCCCAACGGCTTCATGTAGATGTTGAACAGGAGAGGCGAGAGAATCGACCCCTGCGGCACCCCACAAGTGAGGCGCCTTGCGGCCGATCTCTGCCCCCCTGTCAACACCGTCTGCGACCGGTCGGAGAGGTAGGAGGAGAACCACCGATAAACGGTGCCTCCCACTCCCAACCCCTCCAACCGGCGCAGCAGGATACCATGGTCGATGGTATCAAAAGCCGATGAGAGATCCAACAGGACCAGGGCAGAGGAACAACCCCTATCCCTGGCCCTCCAGAGGTCATCCACCAACGTGACCAAAGCTGTCTCCGTGCTATACCCGGGCCGGAAGCCGGACTGGAACGGGTCTAGATAGACAGCTTCCTCCAGGTACTGAGGGAACTGCCGTGCCACCACACTCTCTACAACCTTCGCCACAAAGCGAAGGTTGGAGACTGGACGATAATTACCCAAAATAGCTGGGTCCAGGGAAGGCTTCTTGAGGAGGGGTCTCACCACCGCCTCTTTCAAGGCGGCGGGGAAGACCCCTTCCATCAAAGAAGCATTTATAATACCCCGGAGCCAGCCTCGTGTCACATCCTGAGTGGCCAGCACCAGCCAGGAGGGGCACGGGTCCAGTAAACATGTAGTGGCATGCAGCCTCCCCAGCAACCTGTCCATGTCCTCGGGAGCCACAGAATCAAACTCATCCCAAACCACATCAACAAGACGAGCCTCAGTCATCTCATCTGGATCATCGCAATCTTGGTCCAAGCTATCCCGAAGCTGAGCGATTTTATCGTATAGATAACCGCTAAACTCCTCGGCACGTCCTGTAAGGGTCATCCCGTCCCCTGATGAAGAAGGAACGGGTCACCCAAACAGGGCGGCCGGGCGGTTATCTGCCGACGCAATGAGGAGGAGGCGTGAACGCCTCGCCACCCTCAGTGCCACTAGGTAGGTCTTTGAAAAGACCTAACTAGTGTCCAATCAACCGGGCGGCTGGACCTCCAGGCACTCTCTAGGCGTCTTCTCCGGCGTTTCATCTCTCAGCTCCTCAGAGAACCAAGGAGTTAATCGAGATCTGCGCCGGGTCAGAGGCCGCAAAGGCACGACACGGTCCAAAGCCCCAGCCGCGGCCTGTTCCCAGGCGCGACTAGTTCTTCGGTCGTGCCGTGGGTAAGATCCTCAGGGAACGGCCCAAGCTCCGTCTGGAACCTCTCAGGGTCCATCAGGCACCTGGGACGGAACCAACGCATTGGTTCCGTCTCCCTGCAGTGGTGAGTAGCGGTCTGAAAGTCTAGGCGGAGGAGAAAATGATCTGACCATGACACCGGTATTGTCACTAAATCTCTTACTACCAGATCATTAAACCACTGATCAGAGATATAAATCAGGTCCAGTGCGGATCCCCCCGTGTGGGTAGGACCATCAGTTACTTGAATCAGGTCCAAGGCCATCATGGAAGCCTGGAACTCCTGAACCACTGTTGATGACAAGCCAGCCGATGGCAGATTGAAATCACCCATGACCAAAAGTCTGGGGATCTCAACAGCCACCCCGGCAAGCACCTCCAGTAGCTCAGGCAGGGCTGTAGTCACGTAGCAAGGAGCCAGGTACGCGATCAACAAACCCATCTGATTCTTATGGCCCCACTTCAGAAGAAGGGATTCACAGCCGGCTATCTGAGGAACAGTGGTCTCTCTCGGCTCCAGACCCTCTTTCATTACAACCGCCACCCCTCCACCCCTACCCTGGGCCCTCGGTTGATGGAATGCTCGGAAACCTGGCGGGCACAGTTCAACTAGGGGCACCCCCCCTTTTGCACCCAAATGGATCAGAAGCTCCTGTTGCTTATTTTTCTAGGACTTTGTCTCCAGCAGAACGTAACTATGGACAGGTAGATAAGGAGGCTTTGGCAGCCGTGGCCGGGATCAAGCGTTTTCATGATTACTTGTACGGCCGTGCATTCACTCTTGTCACTGACCACAAGCCACTCTTGGGCATCCTGGCTGGGGATCGTCAAACCCCCCCTCATCCTGTCACCAAGGATGACACGATGGGTTGGGTTCTTAGCGGCATACCAATACACCTTGGTCTACAGGCCAGGCAAGGCTATTGGGCACGCGGACGCATTGAGCCGTTGCCCCCTTCCAATTCCTGCAGAGGACCCTGCCCCTGCCTCATCAGTCCTGTTTATCGACGACCAGGCTATTCCAGTGTCAGCATCAGATGTGGCGAAGTTCTCTTCCAAGGACTGTACCCTCCGCCAAGTGGCTGACTGGGTGAGGAGGGGGTGGCCCCTTGGGCAGTTGGCTTCCGAGTTTCAACCTTACAAGGTCAGGCAGCATGAAATTTCTATCATCAGAGGTTGCCTACTTTGGGGCTCCCAAGTGATAATTCCAGATGAGCTCCGTGGCCGGATCCTCAATGTCTTGCATGAAGGCCACTCAGGCATCGCCCGCATGAAGGCATTAGCCCGCAGTTACCTGTGGTGGCCAAGGCTAGATGGGGAAATCGCTGAGTGGGTGGCCGGGTGCCCAAGGTGCCAGATCCATAGAGCAGCTCCTCCAGCGGCAGTGGCCACTGAATGGGAGATGCCAAAAAGCCCCTGGGCCCGCGTCCACATAGATTTTGCCGGCCCCATCCAAGGTCACATGTTGTTGATTATCGTTGACGCTTACTCTAAGTGGGTCGAGGTTGTCTCAATGACCTCTACCACCTCAGAGGCACTGATCCATGCACTTAAGAGAGTTTTTGCCACTCATGGTTTGCCTGATGTTTTAGTGTCAGATAATGGGCCGCAGCTAACCTCAGCGGCCTTCCAAGCATGCCTGGCAAAGCAGGGCATTCGCCACGCCACTATTGCTCCATTTCGTCCTGCCTCGAATGGCCTGGCTGAAAGGACAGTCCGCTCAGCTAAAGAAGTCCTAGCTAAATTAGTTTCCGGAGATTGGCGAGACAAAATAGCGACCTACCTATTGGCACAACACACAACTCCATGCCCCATGACTAACCGCTGCCCGGCAGAACTGTTGATGGGCCGACGATTGAGGACTGTGTTAGATCGTTTGCACCCTGAGTACTTGCCAGAGAAACCCCCTGATTCTACCAGTGGAGCCCGCGCATTCCAAGTGGGGGATTGGGTGTATGCCCAGCATTTTGGGGGGGACCCGCGGTGGCTACCAGGTCAAATAGAAGAAGTGACCGGCCCCCGTTCATACCGGGTTCAGTTGGAAGATGGCCGCATGTGGCGGCGCCATGTGGATCAACTGCGCCGCCGCCACATGCCCCCATCCAATGTACCGAGCAACACAGATCTGGCCGCATCGAATCAGCCACCACCTGTACAAAGCAAAGAGTCCCGTCCAGAAAACATGCCCAATCCTGATAGTCCACCCACAACTTCACCAGCTGTCGATTTACCTCAAAGGCCACATCAGGACCGGTCCAACGAGTTTCCATCCAGCGCGGCTAAACAAGCCCTAGAAGTTCGGGTCTGGATGGAGAGAAACAGGCTCAAGCTTAATCCCTCCAAGACGGAGTGGCTGTGGATGCCGGCACCCCGATTCAGTCAGCTGCAGCCGCGGCTGGCTGTTGGAGGCGAGTTACTGGCCCCAAAGGATAGGGTGCGCAACTTGGGTGTCCTCCTGGATGATCGGCTGTCGTTTGAAGACCATTTGACGGCCGTCTCCAGGAGGGCCTTCCACCAGGTTCGCCTGGTTCGGCAGTTGCGCCCCTTCCTTGATCGGGATGCCTTATGCACAGTCACTCATGCGCTCGTTACCTCTCGCTTGGATTACTGTAATGCTCTCTACATGGGGCTCCCCTTGAAGTGCGCTCGGAGGCTTCAGTTAGTCCAGAATGCAGCTGCGCGGGTTATAGAGGGAGCTACGCGTAGCTCCCATGTAACACCGCTCCTGCGCAGACTGCACTGGCTGCCTGTGGCCTTCCGGGTGCACTTTAAGGTGTTGGTTATGACCTTTAAATCGCTCCATGGCTTAGGACCTGGGTACTTACGGGACCGCCTGCTGTTACCACACGCCTCCCACCGACCCGTACGCTCCCATAGAGAGGGACTTCTCAGGGTGCCGTCCGCCAAACAATGTCGGCTGGCGGCCCCCAGGGGAAGGGCCTTCTCTGTGGGGGCTCCCACACTCTGGAACGAACTTCCCCCAGGTTTACGCCAAATACCCGACCTTCGGACATTTCGTCGCAAACTCAAGACTCATCTTTTTATCCGCGCAGGGCTGGCTTAAATTGGGATTTTAATGTTTAAATTTATTAATTTTAAACGGGGTTTTCTTAGTATGGTAAATTTTAATCATTGGGCTAATTTAAAATAAGTTTTTTAAATCGTATTTTAAACTTGTATATTGTATTGTCGGTTTTATTATGCCTGTACACCGCCCTGAGTCCTTCGGGAGAAGGGCGGTATAAAAATCAAATAAAATAAAAAAAAATATAAAAAAAAATAAGTTCGTGAAGTTCCTGTGCGGGTCCCATCAACAGCACCTGGTACGGTTGTACTGCACAGGTCGGAGCGAGCCAGGAGACGTCCAGCCTTCTTGGCCGATTATGCTTGTGCAATCCGGGAAGGGAGGGGTGTTGTCTTCGGCTGGAGAACACATGACCAGTAACCAGCAGTTGATTGGTTAACCGCCGATGCTATAGCCGGCGGGAAAATTAAGGAGCTGCTATTGGCTGAGCTGTTTACAGCTCCAATATAAAAGGGCTGTCAGTTTAGAGCTTGCTCGCTTGCTCACGTCAGTTAATTGTTTGTAGTTAATAAAAGAACTGTTAATGGTTCTCCTGCATTGCCTCACTTCTTGCTGTTGTTTTGTGAATACAACAAATCTTATAACCATAAATAACAGCATTTAACAACGTGAGAAGCGCTTGAACACTGTCATTAAGCAAAATAATTGCTAATTCCACAAAAAAACATTTTTTAAAAAATAATCTAGTATCAGTTCAACACAAGGAGAACAAAACAATTGCAACTGCCAAATAGTGGGCGTCTCTGAACGCAGCTAAAAAGAAGACGGTGCTGAAGAGATGTCAGTCAGGGAAGTCTGTCAAATGATGGTCACGCCTCTTGCAGACTAAGGACCGCCCACTCTTGGCGAAAGAACTCACGGCCTAGGGACTTTTTTCAAAGAGGGACTTCAAGAAGGCTTCCAATCGACTCTCTTCGCTTTCCAGGAAGCAGATTAGAAACACAGTCGCTAGTTAAGCGTAGCCAGCATTGGCCACGTCTCGGTCACGTGATCGCCCCGCCCACTCGCCGAGCCCACTTCCTCACGGCCTTCTCTCCCGTCCTCTATTCCGCCCTGCGCGCTTTAGGCGGTAGGTACAATTGTCGCGGTCGGTGGTCACGTCCATTCGTGTTGGGACGCGTGGGCCAGAGTTGTGGCTTACATCCCTGGAGCGTCCGAAGCTGCGGCGTCATGTCATTGCAGCTTGAGTGGAACGCTGCGTTTGGAGAACGCGATTCTCGGGCTGCGAGAATAACGACTTTGCGTGTTACATTGTAGGCTAGCAAGATGTAAAAGCACGGTTGCCCATCACATGGTCGAAAAGCACATCTGGGCTCGAAAAGCTCGCCTTAAATTTCGTTCCATGACTGACAACAAAGAAGGTGGTACATTTACGGGAAATAGTTGTGCGGAGCTGCAGGAACCGCTTAACTATACTTTGCTATTTAAGTCCTAACTCCCGTGTTCAGAGTGTCTCCAAACTAGCTGCTTCCAAACTGGGGTCCTCTGAATGAGGTGGATCTCTGTTCTATCGCTGCAACCAGCACCGGGGCGGCTAGTTCTTCAAGGCAGCAGGAGGGTGCCAGATTGGGGAAGATGGTCATAGATTAAATAATGTTGAATCCTGACGAATTTAGGACCACTACTCTGATTTCGAAATATGAAAGAATTCAGCTAAATAGGTAAAAATAACTAGTGCATAAAATTAACACCAAACTGCTTACTTTTAGCAGAAAGAAAAGTAGCTTCCTTGATCTAAATATCCTCAGCCAGAAATCAACTATTTAAAGTTGTTGTGCTGTGTATTTCTTACTAAACACTTCCAAGAAATATATGGGTAATATTTTGAAATACAAATCCTATAATTTCTGAACATTGCCACTGTAATATTTGTCTGGGGTCTGCTATTTATGACCGAACCTCAAATTATTGCTGCAGGACACACATTCATTTGCCAATACAACTGACCACAGAAATACTGCCGTGTCTCCCTATCCCTCTTCCTCCCCCTCCCTGCCCTGCAAGCATTTTCCTCTGAGCAATGGCTCCCCACCAGCTGTAGGCCTGATTCCCATCTTATCACATCCCGCACACTCATCTTCACTTATCTTTTGAAAAATTCTGAAGCCTTCCATAGTACTGAAACAAGTCACTTTGTTGCTTGGCTGCATGATTTGATTGTGCAATCTTCTGCAGTGTTGTGAAACCTCATTAAGAAAACGAAGCAGTTTGTCTCATAGCTGCCATTTGTACCCATCCACAACCAGGCAGTGGCAGCCATTTTTGGGTCACCACCACCCCACCCAGCATTCCATTTTGCTGATTTAATAAAGTTGCACTATACTGCAGCAAGATTCTGGAATTGCAACCCTGGTTGAGCAAGCAGGTGACATGTTCTAGTGCTATGCAAAGCTTCAGAGCTCTTCAAAGGGTAAATGAAGAGGAGAGTATTTAGCCAGGTGGAGTGGAATAAGGCCAAAGGCTTGGGAGGATATGGTGGGAGTGGGAAAAGGCCTGTGGGAACCCAAAGGGCATGACAAGGACATCTTAACAGCATTATGGGCCCTGGGCAAAGCAGTGTACTGGGGCCCCTACGACAACTACTCACAGAAATAAAAATGTAAATGGTCGATAAAATTAAACATATATTTGCATGTTAGTATTAATTTAAAAATGCAGTAAAATGTAATAAATATGTTGCTGTATTTAAATGATACAAGTGCATTGAACGTTTAACACACAGATTAGTATGGGGCCCCTATGCTCGGGCCCCCAGGCACTTGCCCATCAGGCCCATGCGTTAAGACAGCCCTGGAAAAGGAATATGGGGTATCTTGGGGAGTGGGGAAGGCCTTGGAAAGGCAGGGGCAGGTGGGTCTGGGTCTGTGCTAGGCCGCCAAGGCCCTCCCCCACCTCCAAGGCAACCTGTGCTTCACTTAATAACCTGCATGTTAATTTAATAATTCAATGGGGAGAGCAGGGATGGGAGGGTTGTTAAGTGAGTCACTTCACTTAATGGTTGTTATGAGATGCAACCATAATAGGCAGGCTCCATTATGATCTTATCTCAAAGATTATCTGTATATATTGCTGGGCTTTGTGGAAAACAAGTTTAGTTAGCTGTATCTTTGGCTGGACCCATCAGGGACCTTTTGTGATCTTGTTCCAAATCAACAATAAAAAACTGGTTTATTTCAACCAGTTCAGGATATTGTTGTTTATTCTGCTTTCTGATGTTTGAAGAAAAGAATGCCTCTGGTAGAGAATAAGCACAATTGAATATTAAATTCACTAATTATCCAGTTGTCTACAGTTCAGTAAAAATGGCAGATATTGACAATGGCATGATAATGAATGGCTTTGTCATCCATGCTCTTTGCAGCATTTATAATTTCAAGTTTTATTCCAAACAGATGTAATTCATAACCATTGCAAAGAGAATGTGGGTTGTGGTTACCCAATGTTTACATTTAGGAGGACTGTATAAATATTCAACCTTTAGTCTGTTTTGATGATTCAGTCTTCAAGGGTTGAAAGATATGAATTATAAGACACTTAACCACACAGATACAGAATAATAGAGTCGGAAGGGACTTTGGAAGTCTTCTGGTCCAATCCAAGGAAGAGACCCTATACCTGTTGTGGTCCGTCAGCAGCCTACGGAGCTGGCAACGGAGTCGGACAGCGATGAGGCGGAGGTGAGGCCAGGGCCATCGGGAAGTGAGGTGCGGACTCCAGAGCCTCCAGAGACTGATAGTAGTGAGGCAGAGGAACAGGAGGAGCCTGTTCCTAATGCACGCATGAGAAGAGCTGCCAAAAGGCAAGAGCAGCTCAAGCAGAGAGGACGACTCAGGAGTAGGGCCAAGAGATGATTGGCCCTTCCCATAAGGCTTAAAACAGACCAGCACTGGTGTTTCAGCTTGCGGAAAACAATGTTGTAGCTCCGTTCTCTGCTTCACGTATGTCTTTGTTTTTGTGGCTTCTGGACATTTGCCAGGAAGGGCCTTTGGTAGTTTGCCTAGTTTGTGAGATAACTGAGGAATTTGTGTTGGGAGGCATTTGTTTTACTTTGAGTTGAATGATGCTGGGAATGAAGTAATTCCCAGCTGTTCGAATAAAGTTTATTTTTCCACGGACTAAGTTTATTACTACCTACTTGGGCCTGGGTCACAACAATACCAGGGCTATCAAATTCCCGGCCCATGAACCGGATGCATCATGCATTGGCCACACCCACATCAGGTTTAGCAAAGGGGGAAAAAGTCTGGATACGTCACGTGATACCTCCATGACTACGTGAGTTTGACACCCGTGCCCTATACCATTTTAGACAAATAGCTGTCTAGTTTTTTCTTAAAAACCTCCAGTGTTGGAACATCCACAACTTCTGAAAGCAAGGTGTTCCACTGATTGATTGTTCTTACTGTCAGGAAATTTCTCCTAGGTTGCTTCTCTCTTTCATTTTCCATCCATTGCTTCTTGTCTTGCGTTCTGGTGCTTTGGAAAATAGGTTGACCCCTTCTTTGTGGCAGCCTCTCAAATAATGGAACATTGCTATCATGTCACTCCTAGTTCTTTTTTTTCACTAGACATACCCAATTCCTGCAACCATTCTTTATATGTTTTAGCTTCCAGCCCCCCAATCATCTTTATCGCTCTTTTCTGCACACTTTCCAGTGTGTGACCAAAACTGGATGCAGTATTTCAAGTGTAGTTTACCAGGGGATTATAAAGTGGTAGTATCACTTCTCGTGATCTTGATTCTATTCCTCTGTTAATGCATTGGCTTTTTTGGTGGCTGAAGCACACTGCTGACTCATTTTTAAGCGACTGTTCACTAGGATTCCAAGATCTCTCTCACAGTTACTGCTATTGAGCCAGGTTTCACTTAATCTGTAATAAACATTTGGTTTTTCTTGCCTAAGGGTAAAATCTTATTTTTCTCTACATTGAATTTCATTTTGTTAGATAAGCCAGTGTTCAAGTCTACCAAAAACTATCTGGATCTTGAGCCTATCTTCTGGCATGTTGGCTATTCTTGCAAGTTTGATGTCATTTGCAAATTTGATGAGTTTTCCTTCTGTTCCCTCATCTAAATCATTTATGAAGATGAAACACATCTAGCATTACTTTTGTAAATATTGTAAACCACAGTATTGCAGAATGATACTGAGAGAAATGATATGGGGAGAAAACAGAATAGATCATAAGTTCACAAAAACAGATATTCTATTTTTCCCCCCATATCATTTTTAGAGGTTTTAATTTCTTCATTTAACATCTGTGTGTGTATTAATAAAGATGTTTTAGCTTGCTTAAACATAACAAATACATTGGAGAAGTTACTTTCTGCATATACAGAAAACTGTAATGCAAATAAATTACTCCTTTGCTGCCTGAACATAGGATACATCATTTGTGCATTTTCATATGGGACATGAAATAAGACACAACAGTGGCTAGCATTTCCAAAGAAATGTAAGGCAATGCACAGAAAGTAGAATGGTGGAAAATCCTGAGGTTGGCACTGATGGGTCAAGCTGACTTTGTACATTCTTCCTTATTCATATACTTCAGAGACTGAAATAACATGGAATATTTCCATTGACTACTATTACAGTACAGTATGTGTTAGGCATGTAAGAGAGCTAGTTTGATCTAGTGGTTAAGGCACCAGTCTAGAAACTAGGAGTTCTAGTTTCTAGTGAGTTCTAGTCCTGTTTCAGCCATGAAAGCTGGCTTGGTGACTTCGGGCCAGTCATTCTTCTCAGCCTATGATGTCAAGCTTGGGTTTGACAAGCCAGCCGGTCTGTCCCTGTTACAACTAAATAGAGCAACATTTGGTTGATCTGAAAAAAAGTGAATCCTGCACTTGTGGGAAAATGCTAGGAAGAAAAAAAAATCTGTATTACGAATGTAATACTATAGTTAAGAGGCTCAGCTAAATTAAAAATCCGAGACTTGTATCTGATCTCTGCCATGAATTTAATGGATAGACTTTGATATCCTCTTGCAGTTTTAACTCTTTAAAAGACTAAATACAGGTAATCCTCAATTTACAATAGTTTGTTTAGTGAACATTCAAAGTTATAATGGCACTGAAAAAAATGACTTATGACTGTTTTCACACTTATGACTGTTGCAACATCTCCATGGTCACATGATCAGTATTCAGATGCTTGGCAACTGACTCCTATTTATGATGGTTGCAGTGTCCTAGGGTCATGTGATCACCTTTTCCAATCTTCTGGCAAGCAAAGTCAATTGAGAAGTCAGATTAATAATTTATTTATTTATTTATTTATTATTTACATTTCTATACCGCCCTTCTCCGAAGACTCAGGGCAGTTTACAGCCAAGTTAAAAAGACATATACAAAAATTAAAACACAGTATTTGAAATTTAAAAATCTGAAACCATAAGGCCAAATATTAAAATAACAAGAAATAAAACCACTCAATTAAAAATTACTCTTAGGCCAACCCTGCTTGTTGAAACAAAAAAGTCTTGAGCTCGCGCTTAAAGGCCCGGAGGTCGGGAAGAAGGCGTAGCCCCAGAGGCAGTTCGTTCCATAGGGTAGGTGCCCCAACAGAGAAGGCTTTTCCCCTGGGGGCCGCCAGCCGACATTGTTTAGCTGACGGCACCCCGAGGAGACCCTCCCTGTGGGAGCGCACAGGTCGATGGGAGGCTATTGGCGGCAGTAGGCGGTCCCGTAAGTAACCTGGTCCTATGCCATGGAGCGCTTTAAAGGTGATCACCAACACCTTGAATTGCACGCGGAAGACCACCGGCAACCAGTGCAGCTTGTGTAGGAGAGGTGTTATATGGAAGCTCCGAGACGCTCCCTCTATCCCCCGCGCAGCCGCATTCTGTACCAGTTGAACTCTCTCGGTGCTCTTCAAGGGGAGCCCCATGTAGAGAGCATTGCAGTAATCCAGGCGGGAGGTAACGAGGGCATGAGTGACCGAGCATAACGAATCCCGGTCCAGGAAGGGACGCAGTTGGCGGATCAGGTGAACCTGATAAAAAGCTCCCCTGGCAACGGCCGTCAAGTGTTCTTCCAATGACAGCCGTGCATCTAGGAGAACGCCTAAGCTGTGAACCAATTCCCTGGGGGCAGTGACTTGCCCCCCACAGTCAGCGACGGAACTAGCTGACTGTACCGGGATGCCGGCATCCACAGCCACTCCGTCTTGGATGGGTTGAGTCGAAGTCTGTTCGTCCCCATCCAGACCCGAACGGCTTCAAGGCACCGGGACATCACATCGATGGCTTCGTTGGGGTGATCCGGGGTGGAAATGGACACTCGTCATCAGCATACAGCTGGCAACTCACCCCAAAACCACGGATGATCTCCCCCAACGGTTTCATATAGATGTTGAACAGGAGGGGCAAGAGAACCGACCCCTGTGTCACCCCACACGTGAGGTGCCTCGCAGTCAATCTCTGCCCCCCCGCCAACACTGTCTGCAAGCGGTCGGAGAGATAAGAGGAGAACCACCGAAAAACAGTGCCCCCCACTCCCAGGCTCCCCAACCGCTGCAGCAAGATACCATGGTCGATGGTATCAAAAGCCGCTACAGATCAAGTAGGACCAGGATAGAGGAACAACCCCTATCTCGGGCCCTCCAGAGATCATCAACCAACGCGACCAAAGCCGTCTCCGTGCTGTACCCAGGCCGGAAGCCGGACTGGTACCGAGGGAGCTGATGTGCCACAACACTCTCAACAACCTTCGCCACAAAACGAAGGTTAGAGACCGGACGGTAGTTCGATAAAATAGCTGGATCCAGGGAAGACTTCTTGAGGAGGGGTCTCACCACCACCTCTTTCAAGGCTGTGGGGAAGATACCCTCCTTCAAAGAAGCGTTAACAATTCTCTGAAGCCAGCCTCATGTAACCTCCTGTGTGGCCAGTACCAACCAGGAGGGACATGGGTCCAATAAACATGTGGTAGCATTCAGTCCTCTCAGTATCCTGTCCATGTCCTCAGGAGTCACAGAATCGAATTCTCCCCAAATAATATTCTCAAGAGCTGCCTCCACCGTCCCACCCGAATCCACCCAATACCAATAATGGTATTACTAATTTAACAACTGCAGTGATAAATGGCAAGAAAGGTCGTAAAATGGGGCAAAACTCACTTAACAAGTGTCTCACTTAGCAACAGAAATTTTGGCCTCAATTGTGGTCGTAAGTTGAGGACTACCTATATTAAAATGGATAATATTTAATTGTGGCTATTATCTTCACAGTGCAGATGAAAACTAACTTTTCAAGTCAGCTTTTGGCAGTGTTAGGAAGAATTTATGCAGAGTATAAAAAGGTTTGGACATAATCTCAAAGTATGGGTTAACAGGAATATTTCACTTAAATATTATCTCAAAAATTCAGACCTTTGGTACATTGGAAATTAAATGTGGCAATATTTCCAAATCTGAATGGAATCAGAATCCATTAGACTCAATAGTCAGAGAAATACAAGGTCCCTTCCAACTCTGTTAATCTGTAAATTGTCAGCTACCTACATGTTGATGATAGTTCCTTTTACTCCATTTTTGGAACAGATTTTATAATACCATGTTTCCCCAAAAATAAGACCCTGTCTTATATTTGTTTGAACCCTGAAATAAGCGCTTGGCCTTATTGCTATGCGCTCAAAAGCCCTATTGAGCTTATTATCAGGGGATGTCTTATTTTGGGGGAAACTGTATATATTCTAAATAATTGCAGAAGTAGAAACCGAAAGATGTTATTTCATATGCAGGAGCAATATATGTCTATTAACTATCAATAATAGTAATTATTTGTCAATTATATTTTGGAGATGTCAAAGGTTTGTGCCATTTTTGGAGGTTCTGGGGGAATTGGTCAGGCTGTTGCACAGCTCCTGGCACAGAAAGGATATTGCCTGGCTGTTATAGCAAGAAATCTGGACAGGGCTCAAGCTACTGTGGATAGATTAGGAGGTAAGTAAGTGTTGATATTTGTTTTTCACAGTACTTTAGCATATGGAACTACTAAAACAGACAATTATTTAATGGAAATTTGCTAAATTGTTTTAAATTGTAGACACTTGGAAAGTAACTTTATTTTTTTATGGGAAAAATGTGTTATGTTGGATTAATATCCTGCAGTTTGATCAGGAGCTGAAGACCTGGATATATTTTAACAAAATAATATTTTTCACTGATGAATAGTGTTCAGAAAAAAATTGCATCCTTACTGTTTGATGTTTTCAGTTATCTAAATATTACTACTACTTTTTACAATAGTTCCACTTTAAGAATTGCAAATCTGATTTTGAGTAATTTACATGTCATCATGAATTTCATTTTAACACAGCAGGTCATCTTGCACTGAGTTGTGATATCACCAAAGAAGAAGCCATCCAAAAAACTTTTAAAGAAATAGAGAACAAATTAGGTCATATACGCTATCTGGTTAATGCTGCAGGTATCAACAGGTTAGTTTCACATATTGTAACATATGAAAATACCTTGTATAAAAAGCAGCATGCAGTTTAGAGAATAAAATACAAAAATTATAGAAAAAATATAGATAGATATTTTGTTGGAATATATTGTATAGATGCTCCATTTTCTTTTTCTGCTGTTCGCTGTTACTGCAGTGCATTTGAGCTCATCTAAATAAAGTCCTTATACAGCTTCTCTTGTGGGAGGTTGGGTTGTTGCTTTGGTAGTGGAGCATCTGGTTAGTATGGATGGTTTTTCTATATACGTGTGTTTCTAGTTTGCCATTGTGACCTTGACTGATCAGGATGCCCAGGAAGGGTAGTGAGGAATTGTTTTCTTCTTCTCTAGTAAATTGGATTCCTTTAAAAAAATTATTGATAGTTCTGTGGGTATTCTCTAATTGGTCCTTTTTTATTATGGTGAACGTGTCGTCTACATATCTGATCCATATTTTTGATTGTATTTGTGGAAGTGTTATAGCTTCTAGACATTGCATAACAACCTCCACTATAAGTCCTGCAAGTGGTAATCCCATAGATGTACTTTTAATTTGTTGGTAAATTTATCCATCAAATTGGAAATATGTAGTTAAGCAGAGGTTTATGAGATCCATAATCCTCAGTGTTTCAATCTTCATGTATTCAATTAAGTCAGGTGTGCGGTGGAACGGATGAAAAGCAGCGGACCCATCCTTCCACGCTTCTATGAACACCCCAAATTGCAGCAACCTGACATACCCCTCCATCCAATCATATCACTACCAGGGACCCCTACATACAACATTGCAAAAGAAATAGCAAAAAGGCTTGGGCACTTCACAAGAGGAAGCAAACACTCCATTAACACTCCATTACAGTGCCTTCAAACAATCAGGGATGTGACTATAGATGGAGGACAAAATCATGGCCTCATTTGATGTCACAGCTCTGTTCACATCCATAGATCCAGAATTAGCCACATGACCACATTGTTTCACAGAACACCTGACTTAACTGAATACAGGAAGATCGAAACATAATCTTGACATATCCTTTTAATTTCCTTGAATCTATAAACTGATAAAATGCTAAACAGAATTATATAGTGTTTTCTGTATATCAGTTTCATATTAAAAGATATCTAAACTTCTGTAAGACCAGAACTTCAAATATATTGCAGTTACAGTATGATAGTTTAAGTGAAGATATGTAGGTAAAATATGGAAACATACAAAGTGATAGTTAATTCTTAGTCATCAACATTCTTTTAATAAATATAGTAAGTTAAATTATTAGAATAAATTCAGAATTGACCAACTAAAATCAATTAAATACAACTGAGGTTTTTTCTTGATTCCAGGGATGGACTACTATTGCGAACCAAGTCTGAAGATATGCTATCCCAGCTTCAGACCAATCTTTTGGGAACCATGTTGACATGTAAAGCTGCTGTAAAAAGTATGATTCAACAGCAGAGTGGTGCTATTGTTAATGTTGGTATGTCTACCTAAGCAAACTTGGATTCATTATTTTAGTATTTAATACATATTTAATACATTTAGTATTTAATACATATTTAATACATTTTTTTCTGGAAATAATATAACCAGTGTTTAAAAATACCCTTGCATAAGTTAATATATCTGAAAGTTATTATAAAAGTTATCCCTAATATTTTGGGTCTGAAATTCTCCTTTGTATGTGGTATCTTTTACCTACAGAAAGTACTTTACATTTCAGGATAAACATTTCAGGATAAACTGATACTTTAAAGGAGTCTGTAGAGATTCTCAGTCATTCTCAGGAGAGCTTTTTACCAGGTTCGCCTGGTCCGCCAGTTGCGCCCCTTTCTAGACCGGGATGCCTTATGCACGGTCACTCATGCCCTCGTCACTTCTCGCCTGGACTACTGCAATGCTCTCTACATGGGGCTCCCCTTGAGGTGCACCCGGAGACTTCAGTTGGTTCAGAATCGTGGCTCCCATATAACACCGATCCTGTGCAGGCTGCACTGGCTACCTGTGGTTTTCCGAGTGCACTTCAAGGTGCTGGTTACCACCTTTAAAGCGCTCCATGGCATAGGACCGGGATATCTTCGGGACCGCCTTCTGCCACCACATGCCTCCCACCGGCCGGTATGCTCCCATAGAGAGGGTCTTCTCAGGGTGCCGTCAGCCAAACAGTGTAGGCTGGCGACCCCCAGGGGGAGAGCCTTCTCTGTGGGGGCACCTACCCTCTGGAATGAGCTTCCCCCAGGACTTCGACAACTTCCTGACCTCTGGACCTTTCGCCGCGAGCTGAAGACGTATCTATTCTTTCGAGCAGGACTGGCTTAAACGGGGTTTTTTAAATATGGATTTTAGTGGGCTTTATTTTATATTTTGTATTGTATTTTAAATTTTAGGCCATTGAATAAGTTTTTTAAAGAGTGTTTTTATTGTAATATATTGCATTATTTTATCTGCCTGTTCACCGCCCTGAGTCCTTCGGGAGAAGGGCGGTATAAAAATTAAATTATTATTATTATTATTATTATTATTATTATTATTATTATTATTATTATTATTATTATTATTATTATTATTATTATTATTATTATTATTATCCAGGTCATGGTTGTCCCAAAGGTGCTTTTTCACGCTCACCGCCCTTTCCCTTAGCTGGCACACTCTGCGGCTCTGGAGCCTGCTGCCACCACCGGGCTAGCCGTCCAAGCAGCAGGCGCAGCAGTGGCATCAGCAGCAGGTGGGGAGGCACATGATGCTGGATGTGCTTATTCTGTCCCACTGTCTGTTTTTGCTTGCGGTTGGAGAACAGGCCACTGCTGGTCATCTCCTCGTACCCCTTGCGGGTCTTAACCTTGGCCTGCATATGGAATATATTCTCCTCGTGCACCCGATGCACCTTTGCCCCACTGTGGACTGTCGCCGCCATCACTCAGCAGATCCATCCAGTCAGAAGGAGGTGAAGCAGCCAGCTAGAAAGGCCGAATAGAGGTGTTAGAGCTTGCCCAGGCCCAGCAGGCAAAAGACACCACTGCAAGAAGAGAAAGCCAGATCCCTATCAGCGCCCAGGCCCAGATGGGGAGAGGCATGAGATCCTGGCTGGCCCTGGGTGGACATGGCACTGATAGGGATCCAGCTTTTCCTGCTCACGGTGGCTGCCTCTTACCTGCTGGGCCTGGATGTGCTTTTCCACCTGTACTTGGGCTTTCTAGCTGACTGCTTCACTTCCTTTGTGCTGGTACTCCAGGTGGAGATTGCAATGGCCTAATGGACCTGTGCAAACTACTGGTGGCCTCAGTGGTGATAGCGACCCACAGCGGTGCCAAGATGCATCAGGTGCATGAGGGGAACACACTCCATGCGCAGGTCAAAGGCAAGACTGGTGAGGTGGCTGAGGAGATGACCAGCGGCAACCTGCTCTCCAACCGCAAGCAAAAAAAGATGGGGCAGAGTAGATGGACCGATTGTGTCCAGCAGCAGCCACCCCCACCCCCTGTCTCACCTTGTCTTGGCCTGGGCAGCAGTAGCCGGAGGCAGAGGCACATGGGTGAGGTCTGGCCTGCTGGATGTGTCAGGATGTGTCAGGCAGCCACCTGCCCCGTCCCAGCCACGTGGGATGGAGCAGATGCATCCGGTGGTCTGCATCATGTGCTTGCCCCTGACTCTGCCTGTTGCCGGTGCCATCGCCGTCCCCATGCTGCTTCTTGGAGGGTCAGTACGGTGATCACAGTGGGCCGCCGAGTACCTGCTGCTGGACACCTCCCCCTGATGCACGTATACACACACACAAAGAAACACACGTGTGGGTCTGGGAGAAGTGAGCAGAGGCAACAATGGAGGAGGGATCAAAATGGGAAGCTTCTGTCCAGAGCCTCTGGTAAGTTAAAAAAACAACCTGCAGAGCAGTGGCTTTCCTTTTTGTCCACTCTCCCCTCTGTTGCCCACATGCCTGGACTGACTCAATGCCTGATGCCAAGAGGGCAGTTCTGCTTCCCCCCTCGCAATGCCAGAAGCCACACGCCACCGCTACTCACCTGTCACATCCCCCCCCCACAGCCCTTGCAATCACCTATTGCCCATCGCACACTGGCAGGCAGAAGCCCCATGGCCTAAAGGTCCCATTCTGTCTCCTTTCTATCTCCTTCCTTCCTCCATGCTCAGGAAGGGTTGAAGGGAGGGGAGACATTGTGGCTTTACCATGTGGAGGTAGGGCAGTCCCAGGATGTGGCGCTGAGCTGCAACCTAGTAGCAGCAATATGGGCCAGACAGTGGACAGTCTTTGATCAATGACATTGTCTTGGCATCACTCCCTGGACATGCATATAGGAGGCGGCAAGCACATAAGGGCTGGCATCCTGGGTGAAAGGGAAGTGCTCAGAACGCAGTCCCCAGGGATGCCAGGCCCCGTGTGTTCGCCGCTTCCTGTGTGCACGCCCAGGGGGTGCGGCTGAGGTAGCACCACAGATCTCTGGCTGGCCATACCCCAGATGGCCACCACCAGGTTGCAGGTCACCAGGATGGCCTTTGCTGTTTCCAGTGGGACCCCATGGACCAGATCTAACCGCCTCGCGGGGCCAGATCTAGCCCACGGGCCTTGAGTTTGACATCCCTACTTTAGAAGTTACAGCTCTGTATGAACTCTTCTCCTAATAATGCCTATTGCAGCTAAGCATCAATAGAGGAAAGATAATTTGTAGTGTGCAGGAAGCATGTAGTTATATGCAAACCATTAAAGGCATTTTTATTTTAAGAGGTGCCACCAAGTGAAATACACCTGGTTATGCATTTTCCAAATTACATTTTTCATTGCAATTGCAGATCCCTACCTCGGCACATATATGGGGAAAAAAGAAAAACACTTGGGATTCACAAGCCTTCAGATCCAGACCAATATTTCAGTTACAATTTATTTTACATTATTGTATCAACTCTATGGAGAGATTCTCATATAAGTTTCCTTTTATTATTTATTTTTGTACTATGTATATTACTAAGAAAAGATTTTTGTTTTAGCTGGAGGGTCATATCAGCTCTAATAAACAATTACATTAATAAGCCTTTTAAATTTTCTGGTTTTAGAAAATGAGGGAAGGAAGCTTCTGTAGCATCTGGAATTAGGCTCATAATTGTAGTTTGTCGGCATTGGGTATACTGGTGTTTTTCAAATGATTCCAAAATGCTTACAACCATAATTATATAAGAAACTCAAATTCCAACAATTTTTTTAAATTACACATAGGTTACATTTAAATGTTAGCTTTATGATATAAATCAGGAACTAAAAATAGAAAAGCAGGGCACAAATACTGATGGATGGAAAGAAGGAATAAAATTTTTGCTTTTGTCACACTTACATACCTATACCCGTGAAAACCTACGAAACAAATATATATATATATATATATATATATATATATATATATATATATATATATATATATATATATATATATATATATATATATATATATATATATATATATAAAATTCACTACAATTACTGTTGGTATATTAATTTAAATCTTCAAGTATACATTGGTTATATGTAAGTTATTTTATACAAATGACAGTTTGAATCTTCATTGTAAGTCCTTCAAACAAATTGAATAAAATGGGCAATTTTTTAAAATTAAAAGTTATCAATATTCAATACTGTTATTGTAAGTTGAATGTGTACAATTACAAATTTTGAACTTTTGAAAAGCTTTATTACTTTTGTGTTTATTTTAGGAAGTATTGTTGGATTAAAAGGCAATGCAGGTCAAAGTGCATATAGTGCTAGCAAAGCAGGATTAGTTGGATTCTCACGCTCTTTTGCTAAAGAAGTAGCACAAAAGAACATTCAAGTCAACATGGTTGCTCCAGGTGAGTTTTGGGTTCAGTTACCTGTTTGTCACATAAGATTCATATTTTTTGAACATGAGAGTTTCAAAACCTGGGCACATAGCTATATAAAAGATGGGGTGGGTATTTTTCCAAAATTTCTATTGTACAATTGTATCAGCTTCATATTTAGTACTTAAAGAAAATTAAAATGGTTGCTAGGGGTACTAGTATACAATTTTTTTCCAGGTAATTGCCAATTTACGTTAATGACAGTCCTGACACATGCACATATGTGAGGCACTTGAAGTGGCCACAAAAGGTTTTTTTTTGAGATCCTCCAAATGGTATTAGATAGCAGGAATAAAAAAATACTGGCTACCTGAAAATATGTCCATATATAATATAAATGCATATGGACATTTTAAAGAAAAAGTGAAGATATTGTGGTACTGTGCTTGAGCAACACATATTGGTACATATAAATAGATTCCTCTTCTCATGATGTACTGTTTTCATACTAATACCATTTTCAAACTACATTGTGTGCACAATTATTAGGCAAGTTGTATTTTTGTAGATTAATTTTATTATTGAACAACTACAGTGCTCTTTGTCAATCCAAAATGTTAATAAACATCAAACTTGAATATTGAAGAAAGTAAAAGTGAGATTTTGGCTTTCTTAGGAGAATATCTATTTGTGCACAATTATTGGGCAACTATTAGTGTGCATAATTATTATGCAAGTAAATGAAAAATGAACATTTGCCCAACTCACTCGTTTATTTTAACAGATATTTAACAGATTAACAGAGTTGGAAGAAACCTTGTAGGTCATCTAATCCAACCCCCTGCCCAAGCAGGAGACCCTACATTATTTCTGACAAATGGCAGTCCAGTCTCTTCTTGAAAGCCTCCAGTGATGAAGCTCCCACAACTTCCGAAGGCAAGCTGTTCCAGTGGTTGATTGTTCTCACTGTCAGAAAATTTATTCTTATTTCCAGGTTAAATTTCTCCTTGATCAGTTTCCATCCATTATTCCTTGTCTGGCCTACAGGTGCCTTGGAAAATAGCTTGATCCCTTCCTCTCTGTGGCAGCCCCTCAAATATTGGAACACTGATATCATGTCTTCCCTGGTCCTTCTCTTCACTAGACTAGCCATGCCCAGCTGATGCCTCTCACAGTTACTGCTACTAAACCTGGTTTCACCCAGTATACTGTGTTTCCCCGAAAATAAGACTCTGTCTTATATTTTGTTGAACCCCAAAATAAACACTTGGCCTTATTTTCGGGAAGGTCTTATTATTTTGGGGTGCGTGGAGCATGGTGGGGCTCCTCTTGCCATCTTACCTGATTTCCAGTTCTGCGTTAAAATATTTTCAGGGAGGGCTTATTTTCAGGGGGAGGCTTATTTTAGCGCATGCACTCAAAAGCCCGATTGGGCTTATTATTAGGGGATGTCTTATTTTCAGGGAAACAGGGTATATGTGTACTTTTGGTTTTTCCTGCCTAAGTGTAAGACTTTACTTTTCTCTACATTGAATTTCATTTTGTTAGATAGGGCCCAGTGTTCAAGTCTGTCAAGATCCATCTGCATCTTGAGCCTATCTTCTAGGGTGTTAGCTATTCCTGCTAGCTTAGTATCATCTGCAAATTTGTTAAGTTCCCCTTCTATTCCCTCATCTAAGTCATTTATGAAGATACTGAAGAGTACTGGGCCTAAGACAGAACCTTGTGGTACCGCACTGCTTACTTCCCTCCATATAGATGTAGACCCATGAAGGACTACTCGTTGAGTACGGTTTGTCATTCAGTTATGAATCCATCTGGTGGTGATGCTATCTATCCCACTTTTTTCTATTTTACCAAGAAATGGTTGTGGTCTACTTTGTTGAATGCCTTGCTGAAGTCTAAGTATATTATGTTCACAGTATTTCGCTGGTCTACTAATTTAATCACTATGTTGAAGAATGAAATAAGATTGGTTTAGCACGATCTGTTTTTAATAAACCTGTGCTGACTGCTAGTTATTACTTAACTCGTTTCTAGAAGTTGGCAGATCTGTTTTTTTAATATCTTCCTGGGTTAGGCTGATCGGTCTGTAGTTTCCTGGGTCTGTTTTTCCCCCCTTTTTTGAAGATGGGAATCACATCAGCTCTTTTCCAGTCCTCTGGTAGTTTCCCGGTGCTGCAGGATTATTGAAAGATATGGTACAGTGGTTCTGAGATGACATCTGCCAGTTCCTTTAGAACTCTGTGATATAGTCTGTCAGGTCCCGGTGATTTGTATTTGTCAAAATCAGACAGGTGTTCTCTTACTATTTTTTTGCTTATTTTAACTTTTATTTCCAATCTGTTTTTTACAGTTACGTTTTTGGTAGGTTGGGCTGTAGTTTCTTTTTGCACAAAGACAATGTAAAGAATGAGTTGAGCAGTTCTGCTCTCTCTATTGCCTGTTACTACCTTGCAGTCTTCCCTCTTTAGTGGACTGTTTCCTTGATTTTTTTTTCTTGTTATTTATATGTTGGAAGAAACTTTTTTTTGTTATCTTTGACTTTTGTTGCAAGTCTCTGTTCATTCTGAGCCTTTGTTTTCCTGACTTAGTCTTTGTAGATTCTGGCTATCTGCTGATATTCTGCCTTAGTTGTGTGTCCCTCTTTATATTTTTTGTACTTGTCCTTTTTGTCTTTGTCAGAGAGATCTTTGTGCAGCCATGCTGGTTTCTTCTTGGATTTCTTGTTTTTCTTTCTCATTGGTATTTTGCTGGTCTGAGCTTTTATGATCATATTTTCCAGAGTTTCCCAAGCTTCTTGAGTTATTTTCCCCTTTAGGATTTTCATCCAAGGAATCTTTCCCAAGTTCTCTATATATTTATTAAAATCTGCCTTTTTAAAATCTAAGACTCTGGTATCATTATGTTCTATTGCTTGTGTTTGTGTTATGCTGAATTCTATTATGACATGGTCACTCTCACCCAAGGTTCCTGCAGTTTCAACTCCCTCTATCACTTCTTCTCTGTTTGTAAGAATTAAGTCCAGTATGGCTGTCCCTCTAGTTGCCTCCTCTACCTTTTGGACAACAAAGTTGTCAGCTAGGTTGATTAGGAACCTATTTGATTTCTCACCTGATGCAGAATTAGTCTTCCAATTGATGTCAGGGTGATTAAAGTCCCCCATTACTATTGTAGTGTGTTTCCTACATATATTTGTTAGTTGGTTAGCAAAAAGGACATTATTTTTTCTGCTTGATTGGATGGCCTATAGTATACACCTATGGCCATGTTATTCTTTTTTTCTTTTATATTGACCCATATGCATTCTAGGAGGTTTTCATCTTTGGTTTCATACATTTCTATAGCAATATAGCAGTCCTTTACATACAGTGCAACTCCTTTTATGGGGTCTGGGTTTTTTTGAACAGTTTGTAGCCTTCTATCAGTATGTTCCTGTTGTGGTCCATCAGAAGCCAATGGAGCTGGCAACTGAGTCGGACAGCGATGAGGCTGAGGTGAGGCCAGGGCCATCGGGAAGTGAGGTGCGGACTCCAGAGCCTCCAGAGAATGATAGTAGTGAAGCAGAGGAACAGGAGGAGCCTGTTCCTAATGCACGCAGGAGAAGAGCTGTCAGAAGGCAAGAGCAACTCATGCAAAAAGGACAACTTGGGAGTAGAGCCAAGAGATGATTGGCCCCTCCCATAACGCTTAAAACAGACCAGCACCAGCATTTGAACTTTGCCGGAAAATAACGTTGGTAGCTGCGTCTTCTGCTTCGTCTTCTGCTTCATCTACGTCTTTATTTTTGTGACTTCTGAACATTTGCCAAGAAAGGACTTTGGCAGTTTGCCAATTGGACCAAGGTTTACAAGAGAACTGAGGAATTTGTGCTGGGAGGCATTTGTTTTAATTTGAGTTGAACAACGCTGGGAATGAAGTAATTCTCAGCTGTTTGAATAAAGTTTGTTTTTTCACGGACTGAGTTTCTTACTACCCACTTGGGCCTGGGTCACAGCAGTTCCAGTCACAGGTTTCATCCCACCAAATTTCTGTTATTCCAACTATATCATATCTACCTTCATGTATTAATAGTTCAGGTTCACCCTATTTGTTCCCCAGACTTGAGATATTTATATTTGACTCTGGGCATGCTTTCTATGTCTCCTATTTGGTGTCTTGAGTTTGTCCCATCCCTCCTTACTTCAAGTTGAGTCAGTCGTTTTCCAAAAACATTCTTCCCAGTCTTTGTGAGGAGCAGTCCATCCTTTGCCAAAAGCCCATCATGGAGATAGTACAGACCATGGTCCAGGAATCCAAAGTTTTTTTTGGCAACACCAACCCTTTAACCAGTGGTTCACTTCTAGAATTCTTTGTTCTCTTACCAGATGTTGTCCTTTCATTGGCAGTACAGATGAAAAAACTACTTGTGCACCTAAATCCTTGACTTTCTGCCTAGCTGCTTGTAATCACTCAATATTGTTTTCAAGTTCTTTTTTGTGTCATTCGTCCCTACATGTAGTAGTAGAAAAGGGTAGTAATCTGTGGGTTGTATTATTTTGGTTAGGTTCTTTTTTTTAAAAAAAAATGTTTTATTTGTAATTTTCCTTTAACAACCGTACAGATTTTGTGAACAGTGTATTGACTGGGTCAATACAATTAAATATACATAATCTTTGTCTTCCAACTAATCTTAATATACACATTGTAGTTATAATAGATTCTGTTGTGTCTTGCCCGCCCTCAGAGCAGCCGGGGCCTTCTTACCTGCTCCCGAACACTGAGGAATGTATGCCTCCCGGCCCAAGTCCTGGCTCCATGCCCACACAAACTGCAGAAGAAGGAGCATCTCCCTGCCCCAGCCCTGACTCCATGCCCAGGCAAACGGAGCAGCTAGACCCCTCCCCCTCCTCCACAGCAGGTGAGCCTGAGGAGGGTTTACTCCCAACAACAGCTGATTGGAGTAATCCTCGCATCAGAAGATTGGAGAGGCGGAGGCAACAGAAGGAAGGGAGGGGCAGGCCTTAATGAGTGCTGAGTCATGGAGCCACACCCCATGGCCTATATAAAGGATCTACTTTCTGGCAGTCTCTGAGTCAGGCAAAAGTCGAACTTATCTTGCTGAAGTCACTTACTGGTCTCCTGCCTGCTCTGAGGACTTTGCTAGGACTTTGGGCAGAGCTGCAGAGGCAAGCCTGATTCGGATTTCCCTGACCCAGCCGTCAGCGGAGGAGTGGGACACGACAGATTCTTTTATATCTCAGTGTATATAATACTATTTCCCAATTTGTACTCATCCCCCCCCCCATTTGTTGGGTTCTTCTACATTCACATCTTTTTCTTTAAACGGTACCATTCTCTCTTTATGATTCCTTGTCACTTTCTCCATAAATATATTTAAACATCAATAACATTTCTTCATACAATTTATTTGTTGTCCCCTGCTGAATCACTAATATTTTAATATGTTAAGTATTACTCAATGTTCCACCATAATTCCATTACCTCAATTTTCTAGAAACACCAATAAAACCAATTATTAATAAGATTTAATCAATCCCGAGATTATATTTCTAAATACCCTGAATTTATAATCCTTCAAAGCTATAAATTTCAATATATTTTGTACATACTGTTAATAATAATACATTTAAATATACCTAATCATAGTCTTCCACCTCCTAACCTTAATATATTTGTGGTTATAATGAATTCTTTTATATGTCAATATGCATGCTACTATTTTCCCAATATACTTTCTATTTTTATACTTTCTACTTTTTTCTATTAGTTTTTAATACAAGCACCAATTGTATTGCAATATATTTTATCTCTATCCATCGTCTCCTAGCCTTTTTAGAATTTCATTTATTGACTTTTAGTAACTCTTATATATTTCTCTCTTGGAATCTTATATTTCTTTCTAACATTTTTGCACAGACTGAATTTCCCCTCTTACCCCTTGTCTCCAACTGTTGCATCATTTGCTTATCCATTCATAACCCTTTTCTTATTTTGGGGAGAGCTTCCTTTTTTCTCTCTGTTTTATTGTAAACTCTTAAAGAATTATCTATTTGATTCTTAGTACTTATTGTTACTGTCTCTTCAGTAACTTACTTTGATTTGTCTCCACCACCACTCCTTCTAATTTCTCATCTGTCTTCTGAATATTATGTTCATCTTTTTCCACCTTTTGTTGTGGGTCTTCTACACTCATATCTTTATCTTTGAACAATCCCATCATCTCCTTATGATTGTCACATTTTCATAAATACTTTTAAGCATCACTAACATTTCTTCATACATCTTTATTGTCTCGATTCATTTTGTAATAATTTAATATAAAAATTTCTCAATATACCACTAAGATTCCTGTGTACCAATATCTAAAAAACTCCAAAGCCAGTTATTAATAAAATTTAGTCAATCCCAGAATTATACCTCCAAATTCCCTAAATTTATAGCCTTTAAAAGCTATAAATTGATAATTTACAATCTTTATAATTTTCCAGTTTACACCTTCCCAATTGTCCAAATTTTAAAATTTTATTTATCCTTTCTTTTTTTTTCTTCTTGTTTGATTATTATTATGTTCAATTTGGGCATATTCTTGTAAGGTTTGGGGTTTCTCATTTTGTAGTTTGAGTTTCAGAGCGGTTAGAGTTTCCTCTAGACCCTTTACTTTTTCTTCTAGTAACTTGAATAATTTACATTTGGTACATATACAGTTTGGGTATATGGGCATAAGCATATACATGGAACATGTTCTGCAGATCACAATAGTATTAATTTCTTCTTCCATGAGTAGATTTTTAAAAAAATTGAAAATGAAAGTGTACAAGGTTTTACCACAAATTTTTAGAAGAGAAAAAAGTCTAATTTAGAATGTTATTTATTTTATTTATTTATTAATTCAATTTATATACCGCCCTTTTCCCGAAGGACTCAGGGCGGTTTACAGCCAAATAAAAGACAAATCTCACAAAAATTTAATTTTTTTTTAAAAAGCTAATTCAATTAGGCCGAAACAGACAAAAACTATAATAAAACCCACATTAAACAACATTAAGCCAGCCCCGCATGATGAAACAAAAAGGTCTTTAGCTCACGTCGAAAGGTCCGGAGGTCAAGGAGTTGACGTATCCCTGGAGGCAGCTCATTCCAGAGGGCAGGAGCCCCCACAGAGAAGGTCCTCCCCCTGGGGGTCGCCAGTCGACATTGTTTGACTGACGGCACCCTGAGGAGACCCTCCCTATGGGAGCGCACGGGTCAGTGGGAGGCTATTGGTAGCAGCAGGCGGTCCCGTAAATAACCCGGTCCTATGCCATGGAGTGCTTTAAAGATGGTAACCAACACCTTGAATTGTACCCGGAAGACCACCGGAAGCCAGTCCAGCTTGCGCAGGAGAGGTGTTACATGGGAGCCTCGAGTTACTCCCTCTATCACCCGCGCAGCCGCATTCTGGACCAGTTGGAGCCTCCGGGTGCTCTTCAAGGGGAGCCCCATGTAGAGAGCGTTACAGTTGTCCAGGCGAGAAGTGACGAGGGCGTGAGTGACCGTGCATAGGGAAACCTGGTCTAGGAAGGGACGCAACTGGCGTATCAGGCGAACCTGATGAAAAGCTCCCCTGGCGACGGCCGTCATATGCTCTTCTAAGGACAGCCGTACATCCAGGAGGACGCCTAAGTTGCGAACCCTCTCCATGTGGGCCAATGACTCGCCCACAACAGTCAGCGATTGAGTCAGCTGGCTGTACCGGGATGCCGGCATCCACAGCCATTCAGTCTTGGAAGGGTTGAGTCGAAGCCTGTTCTTCCCCATCCAGACCCGCACGGCCTCCAGACACCGGGACATCACTTCAACGGCCTCGTTGGGGTGGTTAGGGGTGGAAATGTACATCTGAATATCATCAGCGTACAGATGACATCGCACCTGAAAACCACGGATCATCTCATCTAGCGGCTTCATATAGATGTTGAACAGAAGAGGCGAGAGAACCGACCCCTGTGGCACCCCACATGAGGCGCCTCGCAGCTGATCTCTGCCCTCCTGCCAACACCGTCTGCGACCAGTCAGAAAGATAGGAGGAGAACCACCGGAAAACGGTGCCTCCCACTCCTAAACCCTCAAGCCGTCGCAGCAAGATACCATGGTCGATGGTATCAAAAGCCGCTGAGAGAACTAATAGGACCAGGGCAGAGGAACAACCCATGTCCTGAGCCCACCAGAGATCATCTACCAATGCGACCAATGCCATCTCTGTGCTGTACCCAGGCCGGAAGCCGGACTGGGATGGGTCAAGATAGACAGTTTCATCCAGGTACTGGGGGAGCTGTCGCGCCACCACACTCTCCACAACCTTCACCACAAAATGAAGGTTGGAGACAGGACGATAGTTCGCTAAGACGGCTGGATGCAGGGAGGGCTTCTTGAGGAGGGGCCTCACCACCGCCTCTTTCAAGGCGGCAGGGAAGACACCCTCCATCAAAGAAGCGTTGACAATTCCTGAAGCCAGCCTCGTGTAACCTGGGTGGCCAGTACCAGCCAGGAGGGACAGGGGTCCAATAAACATGTGGTCGCATTCAGCCTCCCCAGTATCCTGTCCATGTCCCCAGGAGCCACAGTATCGAACTCTTCCCAGATAACGTCCTCAAGATCTACCTCCGTCATCTCACCCGAATCTACCCAATCCGAGTCCAGACCATCCCGGATCTGAGCGATTTTATCGTGCAGATATTGTCCAAAATCCTCAGCACACCCTTGCAAGGGGTCCTCCCGTGCTCCCTGATGGAAGAGGGAGCAGGTTACCCTAAACAGGGCGGCTGGGCGGTTATCTGCCAATGCAATAAGAGCGGAAAAATACTCACGTTTTACCGTTCTTATCACCACTAGATAGGTCTGAATATGAGACCTTACTAGTGTTTGATATTCTAACAGATCATTTAAGATTTAAAAATTGGAGGGAAAAGTCTAGCTAAAAAATTAAAGTTCTAACAGGTAAAAAGACCTCTTTTTCATCTGTTAAAGTGAGAATAATAAACAAACAACTCAAAATTTACAAGTAAACATTTGGCAGTTCAAAAAAAAAAATCAGTGACTAATATAGCCATCCTTCTTTTCAATAACAGTCATAAGCCTTCCATTCCTGGAGTCTGTCAGTTTCTTGATTTGTTGACGATCAACTTTTTGTGCAGCAGCAACCACAGCCTCCCAGACACGGTTCAGAGAACTGTACTGTTTTCCTTTACTGTAAACATCCCATTTCAGAAGGACCCACAAGTTCTCGATAGGGTTTAGGTCAGGTGAGGAAGGAGGGGGCATGTCTTTATTCTTTAACCTTTAAGGCCTTTACTGGCTAGCCACGCAGTGGAATACTTTGCATGCGATGAAGCATTGTCTTGCATAAACATCATGGTCTTCTTAAAAGATGCAGACTTCTTCCTGTATCACAATGTCTTCTAAAAACTGGCAGTAGGTTGATTTTGAGTCCATCTTTAACCCAAAAAGGTCCAGCTAGCTCATCTTTCATAATACCAGCTCATACCAGTACCCTACCTTGCAGGCATCAGAGTCAAAGTAGATCTCTGTGCCCGTTACTGATCTAGCCACAGGCCCAGTCATCTCATCTGTCAGGAGTCACTCTCATCTCATCAGTCCATAAAACATTTGAAAAATCTGTCTTCAGGTTGGCCATTCTTCTATTTCAACTTATGTGTCTTGTTCAGTGGTGGTCGGGTTTCAGCCTTCCCTACCTGGGCCATGTCTCTGAGCACTGAACACCTTGTATTTCTGGGCACTCCAGATAGTTTGCAGTTCTGGAATATGACAGCACTGGAAGACAATGGGTTCCTGGTAGCTTTATGCTTGATCTTTGACAGTTAATTTGCGTCTTTTTTTCTCAACACGTTTCTTGTGACCTTGTTGACTATTTGCAACAAAATGTTTGATGGTTCTGTAATCACGCCCCAATATCTTAGCAGTTTGAGAGTGATGCATCCCTCTGAAAGACTTTTTATAATTTTTGACTTTTCAGAGTCCGTTAAATCTCTTTTTAAGCCCATTTTGCCTGAGGAAAAGAAACTGCCTAATAATTATGCACACCTTGATATAGAGCAGGGGTGTCCAAAGTTTTTTGAGTGAGGGCCAAATACAGAAAAATAAGCAAAGGCCCGGGCCACGGGGGGGGGGGGTGAAAATTTTTTGTACCAGTTCTTTGGGCGTGGCTTATTTTGGGGTGTGGCTTGGTGGTCATGTGACTGGTGGGCGTGGCTAACTGCTCATGTGACTGAGTGGATGTGGCTATGGGCATAGAAACTACTCAGAGGGCTAAAAAAAGTAATTTTTGACCAGTCCTCACACTTATGACCATCCTCACATTTATGCCCATTGCAGCATTTTTAACAACCATATCACTCATTTCACAACTGCTTCTCTTCACCACGGTTACAAGATAGGGTGCAAAATGTAAAGATAGTTGTAGGTGTGAGAACCTGTCAGAAATCACTTTTTTCAGCCGTCTGGGTAGTCCCTATGCACAGTTTAGGCTTAAGTATACTATATGTGTGTGAGTTATATATATGTGCATGTGTATCTCTATGTTTGTGTACGTGTGTGTTTGTGTTATGTTGATTTTTAATGTAATATTTTTAAATATAATTATTCAGAAAGGCATGCGGCTGGACAACAAACAGTATATAAGCCTAGTAAATTCATGTGTGGCCCGGGCCACACACAAGAGGTGACATATTGACACATGATTACTGTGTGTATTTCTAAGTCGCCTATAATGTGAAGAACATTGCTCTCAGTGGGAGCAGTGATGCTGTCCTTTGGATTGAAGGATGGCTGGGATGTCAGGAGAAAGTTTGGTGGTTGAGACACGAAGGACTTCACAGAGATGGCTATCAGTCATTCTGGATCTCAGTCTGCTTTTGTTCTGATTTAACAGAGAAAATGTTTGTTCACATATGTATGTTGAGCCGAACAGGCTCATCATTCTTTTTGCGTGGCGTCTCATCAGAGGAAACTTGGCATGATCCAAACTCTGATAGAAGTCAGGGAGGGAGAGAAGCTGATGTTGACACTTCAGAGAATCATCACATTGCATTTCAATCAGTTCTAACTGCAGACTCTCCTCCACTTCTTCTGCATCCACCAGGAAGGGGGTCGAGAACAGCTTGATTTGTTTTTCAATGACAGAAAAATCTTGAAAACGCTGGTTGAATTCTGTCATGAGAGATGTAATTACAGAAACATATTTCTCCTTTTTAGCAGAAAGGTCTGCCTTTGGAAAAGCAGACTTGATTTCAGACAGCGCAGGGAAGTGTGCAGTTTACAATATGTGGATATCATCTTCATTTAAGGGAGGAAAATGTTTCATATTCATTCATCTTGGCCAGGGGTGTCCAAACTTGGTCTCTTTAAGACTTGTGGACTTCAACTCCCAGAGTCCCTCAGCCAGCAAAGCTGGCTGAGGAACTCTGGGAATTGAAGTCCACAAGTCTTAAAGAGACCAGGTTTGGACACCCCTGATCTTGGCTTTTGTTTTGTATTTGGTATGAACTTGAAACTCCCTTCGTTATTCCATGCCCAAGGGGTGGAGGCGCAAGGAGCCTCACCAGGCGGCCCGAGGAAGGCGAGGCTAGAACTGCTGGGGTCGGGCACGGCCAGCAGCCACTTTCCCGCTTGCCGCCGCCTCCTCCGCCCCCTCCCTTCGTTATTCCATGCCCAAGGGGTGGAGGCGCGAGGAGCCTCACCAAGCGGCCCGAGGAAGGCGAGGCTAGAACTGCTGGGGTCGGGCATGGCCAGCAGCCACTTTCCCGCTTGCCGCCGCCTCCTCCGCCCCCTCCCTCCGTTATTCCATGCCCAAGGGGTGGAGGCGCGAGGAGCCTCACCAGGCGGCCCGAGGAAGGCGAGGCTAGAACTGCTGGGGTCGGGCACGGCCAGCAGCCACTTTCCCGCTTGCCGCCGCCTCCTCCGCCCTCTCCCTTCGTTATTCCATGCCCAAGGGGTGGAGGCACGAGGAGCCTCACCAGGCAGCCCGAGGAAGGCGAGGCTAGAACTGCTAGGGTCGGGCACGGCCAGCAGCCTCTTTCCCGCTTGCTGCCGCCTCCTCCACCCCCTCCCTTCGTTATTCCATGCCCAAGAGGTGGAGGCGCGAGGAGCCTCACCAGGCGGCCCGAGGAAGGCGAGGCTAGAACTGCTGGGGTCGGGCACGGCCAGCAGCCTCTTTCCCGCTTGCCGCCGCCTCCGCCCCTCCTTCGTTATTCCATGCCCAAGGGGTGGAGGCGCGAGCCTCACCAGGCGGCCCGAGGAAGGCGAGGATAGAACTGCTGGGTTCGGCCACGGCCAGCAGCCTCTTTCCTGCTTGCCGCCGCCTCCTCCGCCCCCTCCCTTCGTTATTCCATGCCCAAGGGGTGGAGGCGCGAGGAGCCTCACCAGGCGGCCCGAGGAAGGCGAGGCTAGAACTGCTGGGGTCGGGCACGGCCAGCAGCCACTTTCCCGCTTGCCGCCTCCTCACCTGTTTCTCGATGGCTGTCACTGCCGCCACGCGTGTCCGACATGGGGAGGCGCGAGGAGCCTCGCCAGGCGGCCCGAGGAAGGCGAGGGTAGAACTGCTGGGGTCAGGCATGGCCAGCAGCCTCTTTCCCGCTCACCGCCTCCTCCGCCCCCTCCCTTCATTATTCCCCGCCCATGGGGAGGAACCGCGAGCCTCGCAGCGCGAAAAGGGCCATATTAAATTATACTTTCAGAATTTGCTGCAGGCCAATAAAAACTGACCCGCGGGCCGCAGTTGGCCCGCGGGCCATAGTTTGGACACCCCTGATATAGAGTGTTGATCTCCTTAGACCAAATGACACAAATACATGTCACCTGATCTGCTTTTAGCCAATTAGCATTCAAGTTTATACAGCATGGAGTGGAAAATATGCATACAAATTATGCATAGTGAGTCAAAATATTCAGTTGCCTAATAATTGTGCACATAGTGTACAACTTCTGAGTATAACTTCCAGCTTTACATCCCAAGAGAAAAATATATTTCTCAACCATGGTCTCTGCTGATTTTATTAAATGTTCATGTCTCTTCATTATACTTCGTTAAAATTACAATTCTACATATACTTTATTTGGAGCAAGCCCTACTAAGAACTGTCAGACTGCTGAATGGTGATGCAAATAAATATTAAGACTATTAATATGAATTACTCTTCTATATTTATGTATGTGTGTATGTTTTTGTGTCTATGCCATGTATAAAATATTTCAATTAGTTTTAAGAGTATGTTTGCAGTATGTAGTAAAGTAGGAAGTATGCAAACTTCCGTCAGGTCTGTGTATGACTGCCTTTTTCACTTCAATGCAGTTACTTTTCTTGAAATGACTCCTAGTTGTCCAGCTGTGATATATAAATTTTGAAGTCATATGAAACTAATGCCAGGAGAATTTTATTTCATAAACTCCCTCTTGTTTTTTTAGGCTTCATTCATACAGATATGACAGCCCATTTGAAAGAAGAAGAGCTGAAAAAAACAATTCCTCTTGGAAGATTTGGGCAGCCACAGGAAGTTGCCCAAAGTATTGCATTCCTTTTAGAAACTCCTTATGTAACAGGCCTCATTTTGGTTGTAGATGGAGGCTTGCAGCTTCTCATTTAAACACTATGAAGTCTGCATGAAAAATTAGTCAGCAACTCTAAAAATCCCCAAAGAGATCTAAGCAGTATCCTTCTTATTACATCTTAACTCAGGTTAAAATAAAGAAAACATAACAAGGTTCCATTTTAGTTGTTTGAAAATATAAGAGAGGATTAAAATAAATATATTCTAAAATCTATTAATAGAGTATTGTATTTTTCCTGCAAGATTGGCTAATGGAACATTGGATATGTTGACATTTTTTTGAGATAGCCCAGTGAGGTTCTGTCTATGTGGAGGGCAATCTTCAAAGCCAGTTGAAGAGCTGCTGAATTCTAAGAAGGAAGGACCACAAACCCTGGCACTAGATGTGGCTTCAGAAGACGCTTTGAAACAGGACAGCAATCTAGGGCTGGAAGGGACCTTAGAGGCCATCTAATCCAACCCCCTGCTCCAGCAGGAAACCTTACAACTCTCTAACGAAGAGGAAAATTGCCAGAAAGGAGAAGGAATTTACTAGGACAAGGCTGCCATGCAGAGGAAGGCAGAGATAGTCCTTATCTTACGACCAGAATTGAGCCCAAAATTTTGGTTGCTAAGCAAGAGTGTTGTTAAGTGAGTTTCACCACATTTTACTCAATCCATGATCTCTCCTGGCTCTAACAGTCATGTACAAGTTAGGGAAGAACATCTGTGGGTGTGTGTAATGTTCTAAATGTACAGAAGTTATAGAATAGAATAGAATAGAATAGAATAGAATAGAATAGAATAGAATAGAATAGAATAGAATAGAATAGAATAGAATTTTATTGGCCAAGTGTGATTGGACACACAAGGAATTTGTCTTGGTGCATATGCTCTCAGTGTACATAAAAGAAAAGATACGTTCATCAAGGTACAACATTTACAACACAATTGATGATCAATAGGATAAGGATCATAAGGATTGCCAGCAACAAGTTATAATCATACAGTCATAAGTGGAAAGAGATTGGTGATGGGAACTATGAAACGATTAATAGTAGTGCAGATTCAGTAAATAGTCTGACAGTGTTGAGGGAATTATTTGTTTAGCAGAGTGATGGCCTTGAGGAAAAACTGTTCTTGTGTCTAGTTGTTCTGGTGTGCAGTGCTCTATAGCGTCGTTTTGAGGGTAGGAGTTGAAACAGTTTATGTCCAGGATGCGAGGGATCTGCAAATATTTTCACGGCCCTCTTCTTGATTCGTGCAGTATACAGGTCCTCAATGGAAGGCAAGTTGGTAGCAATTATTTTTTCTGCAGTTCTAATTATCCTCTGAAGTCTGTGTTTTTCTTGTTGGGTTGCAGAACCGAACCAGACAGTTATAGAGGTGCAAATGACAGACTCAATAATTCCTCTGTAGAATTGGATCAGCAGCTCCTTGGGCAGTTTGAGCTTACTGAGTTGGCGCAGAAAGAACATTCTTTGTTGTCCTTTTTAATGATGTTTTGATGTTAGCTGTCCATTTGAGATCTTGCGATATGATAGAACCCAGAAATTTGAAGGTTTCTACTGTTGATACTGTGTGGTCAAGTATTGTGAGAGGTGGAAGTATGGAAGGGTTTTTCCTAAAGTCTACCACCATTTCTACGGTTTTGAGTGTGTTCAGTTCCAGATTGTTTTGGTTGCACCACAAGGCTAGTCGTTCGACCTCTCGTCTATATGCGGATTCGTCATTGTCTCGACTGAGACCAATCACTGTTGTGTCATCTGCAAACTTCAGTAGCTTAACAAATGGATCATTGGAGATGCAGTCATTGGTATACAGAGAGAAGAGAAGTGGGAGAGCACACAGCCTTGGGGGGCCCCTGTGCTAATTGTACAGGTATTTGATGTGATCTTGCTTAGCTTCACCTGCTGCTTCCTGTTTGTTAGGAAGCTTGTGATCCACTTACAAGTCTGTTCCGGTACCTGTAGCTGGTTTAGCTTAGTTAGAAGAATGTCTGGAATGATGGTATTGAATGCTGAACTAAAGTCTACAAAAAGGACCCTTGCATAGGTCCTTGGAGACTCAAGATGTTGTAGGATGTAGTGCAGAGCCATATTAACAGCATCATCTGTTGATCTATTTGCTCGGTATGCAAATTGCAAGGGGTCTAAGAGCGGATTCGTGATGGTTTTCAGGTAGGAAAGCACTAGCCTTTCAAAGGTTTTCATGACTACAGATGTTAGAGCAACTGGTCTGTAGTCATTCAGTTCCTTGATGGTGGGCTTCTTCCGCACTGGGATGATGGTAGAGCGTTTGAAGCAAGAAGGAACATAGCACATCTCTAGTGATTTATTGAAAATATGGGTGAAGATGGGGGCCAATTGGTCAGCACAGACTTTTAAGCAAGAAGGAGTTATCTTGTCTGGGCCTGGAGCTTTTCCTGGCTTTTGTCTGTGAAATAGGTCCTGCACTTCCTTTTCTGTGATCACTAGGGATTGTGAACCCAATGAAATGAGGTCAGTTGTAGGAGGCTTGGCTGTTGTTGGTGTGTCTGAGATGGGGGTTGTGGAGATAGGTGGCTGTAGTTTCCTTTCAAACCTGCAGTAAAACTCATTTAACTATAGTTAAATGTGTGGCAGAAAGTGGACTCTAGGTGTGTTTTCCAAATGTAGTAAGTGAGGTTGAATGTGTATAGTTTTAGAAGAGGGGTGTGTGTGTGTGTGTGTACATACAGTGTGTATATATATATATATATAGGTCTTTGGTTATTCGGGTTTTCTCCCGCGTAAAATTGGAAGTGTCTTGGCAACGTTTTGACGAAGTCTCATTCGTCATCTTCAGGCTTCAGCTTCGTGCTTCTGGGAGCAATGTGTGATTGCATCTGTTTTTTCCTTTTTAACTGCTAGTGGGGGTTTGAACTGATTGGGTGGGAGCTTGGCTGTGCTCTGATTGGATGTGGGGGGTGTTTTGTGCTCTGATTGGCTGGGGGTGTGTCCTGTTTGGGTGGGGGCTTGGTTGTGCTCAGATTAGTCTGAGTTGCAGGGGGATTTGAGCTGGTGAGCTGCACTGCTGCTGTTTGGCTTCGTGGTCGTGGTCGTGCTACATCTTCATAGTGGGTGTCAGTCTGCTGCATGTATGGATTGGAGGGGTTTGAAATGGCTAATGTTGCAGCTGCGGTCTGGCTTCTGGTCCTTGGTCGTGCTTCCTGATCAGTGTGGGTTTGGGTCTGCTTTCTGGGTGGATGTGTGGTGGTGACATCCTGTGTGGACCTCGTGAGTGTGGGTCTGGTGTCATTCCTCGTGTTAAGGACTCGTTTGTCAATAAGGGTGGGTTTCCAAATGGCTGGTAGGCGGGAGGTATCATCTCGTTTGTTCATGCTGTGTGGGCGTTTTTCTATCTCGATGGCTTCTCTGATTATTCTGTTGTTAAAGTGTTCAGTTTTGGCGATAGTTCTGGTCTTTTTAAAGTCAATATCGTGTCCTGTGGCTTTAAGGTGTTGGACCAGGGAAGAAGTTGGTTCCTCTTTTTTGACTGAGTTCTTGTGTTCTTCAATGCGTACACTTATTCTTCTGTTGGTTTGTCCGATGTATGTGGTGGGGCAGGCGGTGCATGGGATTTCATATACTCCTTGATTTTCTAACTCAATTTTGTCTTTGGGGTTTCTTAGGATGGTGGATATTTTTTGGTTTGTGCAGAATGCTGTCTTGATGTTATGTTTGTGGAGGATCTTGCTGATTCTGTCTGTGGTGCCTTTTATATATGGGAGGAGGGCTGTGCCGTTTTCTTGTTCTCTGTCTTGGGTTTTAGTGGGGGGTTCTTTTTGGATTAGTTTGGTAATCTTATTTCTCTGGAATCCATTCAAACCCCCACTAGCAGTTAAAAAGGAAGAAACAGCTGCAATCACACATTGCTCCCAGAAGCATGAAGCTGAAGCCTGAAGATGACGAATGAGACTTCGTCGAAACGTCGCCAAGACACTTCCAATTTTACGCGGGAGAAAACCCGAATAACCAAAGACCTACATACAAACACCCGCGAAAACCTCAGAAAACATATATATATATAGTAGATAATGTATCTTTTTGTGTGCTTATACACGCTATACTGTGTAATAAGTATGTACACATATGGCATATATAATAGGATTTAATAGTATATTTTGGATGTTCAGTAGTAGTAAATAAATAGACAGGGAAATTGTATCTCGTTGAGACCTTTGAGGCGAGGAGAGACCATACCCACCCAGTCACATGATTACCCAGCCATGCCCACCCAGCCACACCCACCCAGCCACAGGACCATCAAGCCACGTCCTATAAGCCTCATCTGGGTGAGAACCACATTGCTGTTTTCCCCTGGCCACCGGGTTGCCGAGGTTGTTTCCCATCACCGTAGCTCGGCTGACTCTAAGAAGCTGACTCTTACTGTTAAGCTGGAGGGGGTGGCATGTCCGATGGAAATCAACACGGGGTCTACTAGATCCATTATTTCCTAGGTCACTGTAAAATGCATAACTCCCTCCCTCCAGGCAAGACAGCTGCGGCCATGCCCTGTCCACCTCCGGGACTATCGGGCAAGGCCATTCCAGTCATAGGCCAGGACCGTTTTCATGTAAAGGCGGACCAATTTTCCGGGTCCCTCCCTTTGATTGTGGTCAAAGGCTCCCTCTCAACATTATTGAGGTTGGACTGGTTCGGCCTCCTGGGCCTTGCCATCTCTGGCATCCATACCGTGTCCGGGGACAGTTATGACATTCTTTTATCTGAATTTAGCTCCGTGTTTGATGGGTCCTTGGGACGGTATACTGGAACCCCAATTTCATTGAATTTAGATCCTCAGGTTGCCCCTATTCGATTAAAGCCCCGGTGGGTTCCTTTGGCGCTCTGTCCTAAGGTGGAGGCAGAGCTTGATAAATTAATTCAGCAAGGGGTGTTGGAGCCCACTGATCATTCAAGTTGGGAGACACCCATTGTTGTCCCAATTTAGCCGGATGGTTCTATTCAGATCTGCACTGATTTCAAATGCACACTGAATAAAGCCTTACAGGCGAATCCATATCCAGTCCCGGTAGTCCAACATTTACTGCATTTATTAGGTCCAGACTCTCTTTTTTTGCTAAACTTGATTTAGCTCAGGCGTATCAGCAGCTCCCGGTGGATGATGCCTCAGCTGAGGCGCAGAGAATTGTCACCCACCGGGGAGCTTTTAAATGCCGGCGCCTGCAATTTGGGATCAGTATTGCCCCTGGGCTCTTCCAAAATTTAATGGAGCGGCTGCTTCAGGGGTTGCCGGGAGTCATGCCTTATTTCGACGACGTTCTTGTCTCCGCTAGTTGTCGGGCTGAACTCGTCGATAGGGTTCGGGCAGTGTTGTTTTGTTTTCAGCAGGCTGGCCTCAAGTTGAAGCGCTCCAAGTGCGTCATAGGGGTCCATAAGGTAGAGTTCTTGGGGTAACCTGTGGGTGCCACCCTGCCCCTGTTAAGGTTGCTGCCATTAAATCGGCCCCCGTCCCGACTTCAAAGGCAGAATTGCAGGCATTTCTGGGTCTTCTAAATTTTTACAATTTTTTTTGCCACATAAGGTTTCGGTGGCCGAGCCTCTTCACCGCCTTTTGGACAAGAACGCTCCATGGTCCTGGGGCCCTAGGGAATCCTCCGCATTTCACGCTGTCAAGGGGTTGCTTACTTCTTCGGCTGTCTTGGTTCAGTACAACCAGACCAGATTGAGTCAAGCAATTTGAGTCAAGCAAAGTCTCATCTGGGTTGCTGAAGTCACACCTTGGATTCCTGCCTGCCCTGAGAACTCTGACAGGAATTTGGCAAAGCTGCAGAGGCTTTGTGGCCACGCTTGATACAGACTTCCCAGACCCGGCTATCGGAGGGGGAGGGGGACACGACAGAGGCGTTGATTCAGGCCCTCTCCCAGCTGTTTGCCACCCATGGCCTTCTGGATGTTCTGGTGTCGGGCAATGGACCGCAGCTGTCTTCCGCCACGTTCCTATCCTTCCTCGTGGCCCGAGGCATCTGACATTCCATCCAGCGACCAATGGACTGGCTGAACGAGCCGTAAGGTTGGCCAAGGAAGCCCTGGCCCGGTTAGAACCTGGCCGCTGGCATGAGAGGGTGGCGACCTAACTATTGGCCCAGCATACAACCCCTTGCCCCAGCACAAACCAAAGCCCTGCTGAGCTTCTGATGGGTTGCTGCCTTTGGACTACTCTGGACAGGCTCCACCCTGGTTACCTGCCCAGCGCCCATCCCAACTCACTCCAGACACCCCCGACCTTTGCTGAGGGGGACCATGTCTTCGCCCGTAATTATGGGGGCGATCCCCATTGGCTGCCAGGCATCATCTCGAGCGTAACCAGTCCCTGCTTTTTTAGGGTCCTCCTCAAAGACGGCCGCACATGGAGGTGCCATGTGGACCAACTGCGAGGACGACCAATAGCTCCTCGTGTAGCCAACAGGACAAAACAACCAATCACAAAACAGTAGCTTCCACGCAAATCGTTGCCGTGCGCCACAGCCAATCAGACACCACTTCTTAAACCCAATGCAGCTCGTTGAGACCTTTGAGGCGAGGCACCCTAAACTTTGACATGAGTGACATAGGGTTGGCCATACCCACCCAGTCACATGATTACCCAGCCACGCCCACCCAGTCACATGCCCACCCAGCCACATGCCCATCAAGCCACGCCCACAAAATAAGCCAGACCCATAGAACCAGTAGTAAAAAAATTAGAACCCACCTGATATATCCTTTTTACACCCATCCAATGCAATTACGTTGGTGTAGCAGTAAAGTGACTTAAGATGCTTACTGCACAAGGTATGCCTGGTCTGGACCACTGTGACAGATATAACAAGCTCCCTATTGCTGACTGATATATCTCTTGATCACAGGCTTCACCAACCATTGTTGAAAACTTGCTGACATGAATTCTGAACCTCTGTCAGCTTGCAGCTGACATACCTGTTGCGTTGGTGTATCTCCGTTCTATGAAGCTTACCCATTGCTTAAATTTCTATAGCACATCTATTTTACTCCTTAGTAAATAGCAGAAACAAAATCTGCTGTAGTCATTAACAATGACCAGCACATACTTTGCTCCTCCCAAACTGGCTTGCATTGGCCCCACCAAATCTGCATGTACCAACTCTAGAGCTCTTGTCTGCCTTGTGCTACTCTTGCTTACTGGAAATGCCTTGGACTTTGATGACTTACATACTGCACAGTCCAAGTATGCCTTACACCCTTTTAAGTTTAATGCTTCTCCAAACTGTTGCATCTTTTGCAAAACTCTGCAGCTGGCATGGCCAAGCTTTCTATGCAAGAGATGAACTCATGAATCATGTTGTGCCACATTTCCAAATGTTTGGGCATAATGAACCTTTTGTCTCTGCAACACATAAAAATTATTCTGCTTTATGCCCTGTGCACATACACTTCCATTTCTCTTTATGACACTTTCCATTTACAAATGTGGTCTCAAATCCTTGATAGTCTAGAGTATTCCAGTTTTCTCAGTAAATTATGCTCCATTTTGGGCACACACAATATGTTACTAAAGTTTTCCTCCAGATATGGAATCACCACACTGCTTTTTCCAATGACTTTAGCCTTCTGGCCATTTGCTACTGCATCTCCTCCAGCTGGATCCATTCTGAAAAACAATTTAAACTGATTAACAATTGTTTGACTAGTCCCACTGTCTATTAACCATTTGTCTCTGCTATTACAATAGTTAACTTTTGCAACAGTAGCCTGTCCATCTGTTGTATCTTTTCTTTGTAAAATAGTCTTTCTTCAAATGAGACTTATTACCACAGATGAGACACTGCCATTCTGTTGCTTTTTTTGTAGAAAATCTTTGCTGGGCTATAATCTGGCCTCTTCTGTTACTCTGGTCTCTGCAGATATCATCTCTGCAGACATACTGTCTGTTGCTGTTCTCTCTTTGCTCCTTGGGCCCCCACCTCAGGAATTTCTTCTTGTGGCTTTTTCTAAAATGGCATTTGTTTTCTTCAGAAAGCAAACAGGTTTTAAGGGCTTCCATTCTTAAGTCCTGTTCTAGTTTGCACTGAAAAATGGCTGAAACAATGTTCCATGTTTCAAGACTATTTAACACCAACAGTACCTTCTGAGATTCAGGGATCTGCATACCATGCTGTTCCAACTCAATGAGTAAAGTTTGCATATGCAGCAAATGCCTTTTCACATTCTCTTGTGGTTGCAAATTGTATAATTGTCTCAATAATTGCACAATATTGCATGCTGACGCACTCACATGCACACTTCTTAATTTCAGCCAAATCTCTTTTGCAATTTTAAAATTAACTACATTCAGGAATTGTTCATCTTCTAAACTTAAGAAGTTGTAGGCTTCTGCCTTATTATGCTGCCTTTGATCCAGGGGTGAAATCTAAAAATTTTCCCTACCTGTTCTGTGGGTGTGGCTTAATTGGTGGGCGTGGGTTGGTGGTCAGATGACTGGGTGGATGTGGCCAATAACAATAAATAATAAAAATATTAAACAAAGTATACAAAACAATAAGAGGTACCAAAAACCAACTTTCACACTTTACACACACACAACACAACACAACTGACTCACACACAATGTAAAAGCAGCTGCACTTCACCCAAAATGGCCCCTGCAACGAGCAGGAACCTCACACTTTCACACTTTACACACACACAACATAACTGACTCACACATACACACACAAAATGCCACATACAGCTTTGTGAGATTTTGTGTGTTTGTGGAGTTAGAGTGAAACACTACAGAAACACACCAAATCTCAGAAAGCTGCACAAATATTTTATTTTATTATTTTATTTATTTTTTTAGATCAGGGGTCTGCAACCTTAGTAACTTTAAGGTTTGTGGACTTCAACTCCCAGAGTTCCTCAGCCAGCAAAGCAAGCAGATTGAGTTGCTCACGAGGAGATGGATTTTAGGCAGGCAGAGTCATTTGATTACAGTAGCTGAAGTAAAACATGAAAGGAACAGTAATTATAGGTAAGTGAGGAGGGGGCATTGGGTGGGCATGGGTGGGGGCTCTTGTAAGTGGGGGCTGTTAAAAATGATTTTAAAAGCTTGTGAGGATCAGGAAACTCATCTGGGATCACCAGAGGAAAAAAAGATTTTAAAAGCTCCTCTGACGATCTCAGCTGAAGTTCCCTCATAGCAGCCCAGAACCTCTTAAAATAATTGTTTTAACAAGCTCTTCTGCTGAAGAGCTTGTAGAAAACATGTTTTTAAAGGTTCTGGTGATGAGGAACTCATCTGGAATCGCCAGAGGAGCCTTTTAAAGCCTTTTTTGTTTCCAACCTCTTCGGCCGAAGAGGTTGTTAAAAAAAAAGTTTAAAGGCTCTGATAATCTCAGCTGAGCCGCGGGACCCTCAAAGGCTTTTTTTTTTCTTTTAAAGGCATGTTTTCGGCTGAAGAAAAACTGCTTTTAAAAGTAAAAAAAAAACTCTGCTGATGGTGCAGCTCAGTAGGGGCAGAGGGCGGGGCCGGGGATTTTTGCCATCGGTTCTCCGAACCACCAGCCGCCATCGCTACCGGCTTGGGTGAGCTGGTCCGAACCGGGAGCATTTCACCCCTGCTTTGATCTGCTGCTGCTAATGGTGCCAGGGATGGATTAGTAACAAAATCCCAGAGCTCCTCAGCCTTCAGGAAGCATTCCATTTCTGCAGCCCAAATAATATAATTCTTCTGTCCAATCGAGGCAGAGAGAATAGAATAGAATAGAATAGAATAGAATAGAATAGAATAGAATAGAATAGAATAGAATAGAATAGAATAGTTTTATTGGCCAAGTTTGATCGGACACACAAGGAATTTGTCTTGGTGCATATGCTTTCAATGTATATAAAAGAAAATATACCTTCATCAAGGTACAACATTTATAACACAAATGATGGTTATAGGGTACAATTTAACACTTAATGATACAACACTTAATTATAAGCATAGGGTACAAATAAGCAATCAGGAACACTCCTTGAATTCAACAGCCATCCTGAAAGCTTTCTTTGCCTTGTTCCTTATACTTTTTTAACACAGGCAGTCCCTCAGCTTGATTATGGTTCAATCTTACTGTGTCTGGTATGCTCTGGGCCCATAACCTGGGTCACCAAACAGTCCCCATTGGCTGACCTGTTACCATGTCTATTCCAATTCATGAACCCTTATATACGTTTTTACTATTGTAATCAAAAATATTAATAAAAGTTATACTTAAAACTTATTTTAAAGTATAATTTTAATATATTGTTTCAGTCCAAGAATTTGAGGGAATAATACATTATTAATTAAAAATGACATTTCATGATTTCCTCTAACTGAAGTATATTTATCTTTGGGAATGTTTCATAATTTGCCTCAAAATGACTTTTATAAAAGAAATTTTTTGGTTTGTGCATAATAGAATAGCATAAATTATGTGATTGGGGAAAATGAAAAGGAAGATGCTTTCCAGATTGGAAACTATTCTCACCTGTGATAGAATGTGCATCTGTGGCAGCAGAGGGGGACAGTTTGGCCAACTTAGAGCTTTCCCAAAAAAAGATCTACATCAAAATTACTGCAGTCCTGGGCTGGAAAGTGGAGACGGGAAGAGGTTCAAGGTCGCCACACCTGAGAATCTCTCAGGCTATATCTAGTAGCTTAGAATGTTATAGCTTTGGTTGACTCAGCCTTCCATCCTTCCGAAGGTGGTAAAATGAGGGACCCAGATTGTTGGGAGCAATATGTTGACCCTGTAAGCCACTTAGAGAGAGCTGTAAAGCACTGTGAAGCAGTATATATGTCTAAGTGCTATTGCTATTGGCAAGATTCTGTCTATGTAAACAAATAAAGTATTGGACTTGATTGGATATTGCTGTCTTGGCTTGGGCCTGACACCCACCTGCTGTTATTTTGCTCCTACACACCTACTTTTATTGAAAATAAATATTTCTTGTCTATCCCAGTATCTTGGATAACAGAAGATACTCGGAATTAGATTGTATATGTGTGAAATGTACAGATACTGATATTCTAAATTCTCTAGCTGTTTACTCCCTTAATGGTTTAGTGACTAAGTATCCAATTTTAAATTGAACCATGAACTGTATCAGAGACATTGCTATCAGTTTAGTATTGTAAAAGAATGGTAGATAGAAATAGAATGGTTCTCCTCAAAGGAGTAAGTTGGAAACAAATCTGTTTTTATATCTGAAATGTACATGTATGGTATACATGTAATTATATTTGGAATTATAAAATTTCCACTTCTAACAAGAGTATATGAACATGTCTTTTTTACGTCTTGAGGCCACTACAATTTAATAGCAATAGCACTTAGACTTATATACTATACCATAGTGTTTTACAGTACTCTGGTACTCTGGGTGGTTTACAATTTTCAGCATATTGCCCCCAACAATCTGGGTCCCCGTTTTACCTTGCAAAAATGGAAGGCAGAATCAACCTTGAGTCTCATCAGGATTGAATTCCTGGCTGAGAGCAGAGTTCACCTGCAATACTGCACTTTAACCATTGTGTCACCAGGGTTCCTCAAGGAATAAGGAATATTTATTCATTAAGCTAGGCTTAACAATGTGCATGTTTATTTGCTCCCGCATCAGATTTTCTGTTTGCATTCAGTATAACCTGGACAGAAATTTCCAATCTAATAAATGTTATTATCTTGCATTTCAGTAGTTAGAAGTTGCATATATTTGATAAAGATTTAATTTTATTGGCATACCATTTTGTATTATATATTTATCATGACATATTGCTTCTCTTGCAGGAACTTGACAGTACTTGCTAAGTGGCTTGTATTTCAGAACAATAACTTGGAGAAGTAGGTTGGATCAAAAGTCATCCAATGAGTTTTTGGTTCAGTGACGATTTGAGTATGAATCTTCTTGGTCCCATTTAATGATTTTCATTATCTTACATATATAGCTACCTAGGATATTAACTAATTCATATTCTATACCTCATAATTTTCCTATTGCTGTAGTAAGTGTTTTATAAGTGTATTGAAGTATGACCAATTTTTCTAGAATTTACAGAGGCTATAATATGATCTTTGGGGAAATTTAAACTAAAATTAAGCAAATTTAAACCCATTTTTTGTTTTAATTAATTGTATCATGTCCAATTCTACCTGTATAAGTATAAGTCCCTATATTTTTCTTAGAAAGATTTTTCTGAAGGGTCCTCTTATCTCCTGTAAAGATTGAATTGCTTTACTTCTTCTGAGCTTCTATCACTCTTCAATTTGCCATTCAAATGGGAGGAGGGAGGGGAGAAATAGAATGCTAAGATTTCATCTACGGACTATGAGGCCCTGAACCTTGCCAAGGTCACTACTCTGGTGAGTGAGAACAATCAACCAATGAAACAGCTTGCCTTCTGAAGTTGTGGGATCTCATCAATGGAAGCTTTCAAGAAGAAACTGGACTGCCATTTGTCAGAAATGGTGTAGGGTCTCCTGCTTGAGTGGGGGGTTGGATTAGATGACCTACAAGATCCCTTCCAATTCGGTTAATCAGTATCTGTTTGTGCTGTTGGACAGAGACATTGACTGTTCCCATAACAAAAGGAAGATTTATAAATGGACCATATGAACCCAGGGGTAGAGAGAAAGGGAAACTATTGCTTAACTAAGTAAGCATTTGCACGGGAAAACCAGAACTGATTTTGCTTCTGCAGTTCCGAGATGGAATAAAGTTATACTTTTGGGAATTCAAAGATCTTGAGTATGTCTACTTCTTTTGGGTTTGCTAGTTGGACCGTTGACATTAAACCAACTCTCACAAACTTAACACAGCCTACTCGGATGCCTCCAAGAGAGCTGTAGCATAATGATGTCCGGGACCGAGAAGAAATCTGATGCCACGATGAAGCCTATGTGGGAAGCATTGGTAATGGCCCACGTGGACTCCAGGGCACAAGCAGTGGTGACGCAATCCAAAGTGAGGTTGGAGAAGGCAGACCAGCCACCAGTGTGGGATGAAGGAGTTGTGGCAGGATCCCTCTGTCCCAACCCAAAGACCCAATGGCCACTGGGTGGGGAAGCAGCAGAGGCAGAATTCCCCTTGATCCCTCTGGGGGTTGCCATAACTCATGGTGTAAATGGAAGGCCAGGAGGGCCGCAGAATGGGAAGAGTTAGTGAAGGTTCTGACTGTGTGCCGCAGCTCTTCAGTAGAGCAACTGCAAGAGTGGTTTGTCAGAATGGAGGTACATGGAGTGGCATTGATGAAGCCATCAGCCCTGGGAGTAGGAGTCAGGAGAAACACCTGCTGGCGTGCAGGGGAAGGGCTGCTCCTCCCACAAACCCAAAGGAGAGCCCGTGGCACCCTGATGGAGCCTGATTCCAATGTGGGGAGGAGCGGAGGACCATTGGGCTGCCAACTCCCTAGCCCCACAGCCTGTGCCAGTGCAGAGAACACTGAGCCAATCAAAGGCCAAGAAAACACTGAGGAAAGCAAAGGAGAAGATATGAATAGCACAGCAGGTCATAGAAGTCCCTCCCCCCGTCCAGCGAGAGGAAGGGAACTCTGATACACACACCCCCGCAAACCTAACTTGGTCTTCTAGAAGAACAACAGTGAGAAGGAGGATGACCTGATGATAAGTGGAGCCACTGCCGCTTTAACCAACCAGGTGGAGATTTTAGTGACTTAAAAATTGAGGCAGCCCATGAAGTTCAAGCAAGTGGATGGGTCTCTCATGGAGGAGGTGCCTGTGACTTATCTAACGGAGCCAGTGAGCCTGACAGCAGGGACACTGCTGGGCATGAGGGACACAAAGAGACTATTTAGTTCATAGTGGCCCCAAAAAAGGGAGAGACTGGTATTGGAGTTGTTGTGGCTGAAAAAGCAGAATTCATCAGTTGACTGGGAGAGCAACAAGTGGTGCCTGAAAAATAAAGTAGCAAAGTTTCAGGGGGTGGAGAAGGTGCACAAAGTTGGGTGAGTGCCATTGGCAGGGGAAATGAAAGCATAGTCAGGCATCTCAAAAGAAAGTGATTTAGCAGAAGTATTTAGCAAGCGGGAGTCAGATGTACTCCCCGCACCGCCCCACGGACTGCACAATTGAAATACTGCCTGGGGCCAAACTGCCCAAACCAAAGATTTACAGACCATCAAGACCAAAGATAAATTAAAATGTATGGGCAGAACAAATATTTGTTTACTGGAAACATGGAGAATATTTATTCAAAACAAATTGGAATAGTACAGGTAGTCCACAACTTACGACTATGATTGAACCAAAATTTATGTTAAGTGAGAAATTTGTTGAGTTTTAACCCATTTTACAACTTTTCTTGCAACATTTGTTAAGTGAATCACTGCAGTTCTTAAATTAATAACACAATTGTTAAATGAATCTGGTTTCCCCATTGACTTTGCTTGTCAGATCACAAAACGGGATCCCAGGACCCTGCAACTGTTATAAATGTGAGTTGGTTGTCAAGCATGTAAAATCACATAACCATGGGGCTGCTGCAACATATATCTCAAACAATGAGGAGGTTGGGGAAGAACTTGGGCCAGTTCTGGAGCCTGGGGAAGGCTCTGATGGATGCTCAGCATTGGACACAGAGATAGAGCCAGGGCCGTCTGGCATTTCCTAGCCAGAGAGGCAACTGCCTTTGGAGTCAGAGATGAGTGAGGAGGAACAGCTGGGGCCTGTTCCAGATGCATATATGCACAGAGCAGATAGGAAGGGTGAACAACGGAGGACAATGAACTGGCTTGGGAAGCAAAACAAACATGGGTGCTGACTGGCCCCTTCCTGGCTGGGGAATAAATAGGAGGAAAGGGGAGTGGTTTGGTTGTCGCAGATAATGTTCGTATTTCTGGAAAGTTTGCTCCTTGTATGTTTCGTGCGACAAAGGCTGCCTTGTTAGAAGTGAGGTTTGTCTATTTCTCTGTTTGAACTGACTTAATTTGCAGCCTCCCAGCTGGGACCTCACATCTTTGCATTTATCATAACAAGTTGATAAGGACTATTGTTTCAGTTAACTTCTTGCAGAACTCTGGACTTTCTGTTGGTGAATGCAGTTAATTCCCAATGTGTAAATAAAGAGGGGTTTTTCTTTGCAGGGAGTCTGTTTCCTGCTTCTGTGAAGGCCGGGTCAGAACACAACGATCATAAACATGAAAAATGATAAATCACTTTTTTCAGTGCCATTATAACTTTAAATGGTCACTAAATGAATTATTGTCAGTCAAGGACCACCTGTATTCCTTAATTTATCTAAATAACATGTGAATAAATGTTAACAATATTTGGGATTTATCAACTTCAGGAAAGAGCTTCCCCATAGTTAGGTTTGGATATCAAATTACCATTTAATTTGGTCGTCTCAACCTTTTGACAGTTGAAAACAAATACTTGATAAATACTTTAGTGAACATTTTCTTAACTGCCATAAGGATTTTATTTCCAGGAAAAGGTGGTAATTACCGTACTTTTCAGAATATAAGATGCACTTTTTCCCCCTATAAAAGAGGGTGGAAATATTGGTGCGTCTTATACACCATATCTTACAATATAGCCATTTTTGGCATCCCGAAACCCTGCCCCGCACATCCCATTTCTCCCCAAAATGGGCCCATTTTCTCCAAAAACGGGGCCTGCTGAGGGCTTGGGAGGCCTGCAGAGTGCTCCTGGGGGCTGGGGAGGGCAAAAATGTGACACATGGGGGGTTTGGGAGGCCAAAAACTGGCCCATTTTTTGTAAAAATGGGGGTGTTTTTGCCCTCCCTAGCCCCCAGGAGCATGCCTGCAGGCCTCCCACTCTGTGCGCCCCATTTTTGGCCTACCAAACTCCCCACGCAACACGTTTTTGCCCTCCCCAGCCTTCAGGAGCACTCTGCAGGCCTCCCAAACATTGTGTGCCCTGTTTTTGCAAAAAATGAGCCCGTGTTCACAAAAAAATGGGTGCTTTTTTGGCGTCCCAAACCCCCCATGCATCATGTTTTTATTTATATTTATTTATTTATTATTCGAATTTATATATTTTGCCCTCCCCAGCCCCCAGGAGCACTCTGTAAGCCTTCCAAACCCTCTGCAGGCCCAATTTTTATAAAAAATGGGATGCACAGAGGGCTTGGGAGGCCTGCAGAGTACTCCTGGGGGCCGAGGACAAAAACTTTTTTTCTTGTTTACTTTTTTGAAATCTTGGTGCGTCTCATACTCCGATGTGTCTTATAGTCTGAAAAATACAGTATTTTAAATAGTATTTTGCAAACCTGAAATATTACATTTAGTACTCTAGTGCTATAATGGTAAATCTCTGTCTTTTTAAACTGTACCATTGAGTCACTGCAGTTGCAACTGAAGTTATGGCTTTGCTAAAAATTGTAACTATTGATAGATCTCTGAATAAATTGTGATACGTATTTATTGAATTTATTCTATTATTTAGCAAAAGAGAGATTAATAAGCAGTGTAACTATCAATTCTTTTTCTAGTTTTTTACATCTTTACTATTTTAATCTATTTATTCCACATTGACTTTTCAATGTTTGATAATTACTTCTACAAATTGACTGGATTTTATGATGTAACATTAAAATGTGTAAAAACCAATAAGCGTAACATGAAAATGCTACATATCTAAAATTGATTCAAGTTTAGTTATTATATGCAAGTGTAAATGGAGCAGATTTCTAACAGTTGATTTTTATTTCATGAAGCTTGAATGGACCAGGATATAAAGTAATATGTGGGATTTGTGGGATTTTTAATTTTTTTTAAAATAATGAATTTTAACTTGAAAGCTCTAATTCCCCAATTATTTTTAGTTTTAGATAAACTAAACTAACAGTGGCAATAGGAAAGGTTTAATCATTCTGAAATAACATAATTCAATTTGGATAGCATTAGGCTTCAAGATTTAGGAACTCTAAACAACAGATTTTCTGATGTTTTACTGGAAACTATGACAGGCATCTTCAGAGGCAACTGAGCCAGCTGGGTGACTTTTGATCAGTCACATTCTCTCAGCCCAATCTTTAACTCTCCTTACTAGATAATTTTTGTCTACAGTATTCATTTTGATGCACACTTCAGCTGTTTTTTGGGGCTGGGTTTTGTCATACATGTAGGGAGAGGCCTCTAGGTAGAATTGGATAAAATGAAAAAAATGAAATGAGCAATGGAAAGATAATGTCCAGCTGAGGGCCCTATAGTTTATTTATTTAAATTATTCTCCAAGCTATCTAAAGAGATTATAATGTTCAGATTGAAAGAGTTTGGAATGTTTGAAGATATTTTAAAATCTAAAAGGTAAAGTCTATTTATGGCTTACAGACGTTGCTGCAACATTGAATCCATCCAAGATACACTGCATCCTATTGTCACATCATAGGAACAGCATTAATAACCTTCAATACCATTTTGAAAGTTTTTAGATATGAAAGTGATTTAAAATACAGGAGTTGGTTCTGCTGTTAGAATCTTCATACAGACAATGCAAAAATACTGTTGGACATTATTCAGTCAATTCATATAAGCGGTTTATTCTCAATGAAACCCTCCGGAGGGTTGAGGAAGGCCATTTTCGCTCTCCATATGCTCCTAGAAAGGCTCTGGAGCTGGGGGACAGCGAAAAACAGGCCTCCTGGTCCCACCGGAAGTCAGCAAACGGGTTGTTTCTGGCCTCTGAAGGGCCTCCATGGGGGTGGGGAAGGCTGTTTTTGCCCTCCCCAGGTTCCTAGAAAGGCTCTGGAGCCTGGGGAGAGCGAAAAATGGGCCTACTGGGGAGAGCCTTCTCTGTGGGGGCACCTACCCTCTGGAACGAGCTTCCCCCAGGACTTCGACAACTTCCTGACCTCCGGACTTTTCGCCGCGAGCTGAAAACATACCTATTTTTCCGAGCAGGACTGGCTTAATAGGGGTTTTTAATTCGTTTTAAATGGGGTTTATTTTTATATTATGTATTTTATATTTAAATTTAGGCCTTATGGAATAAGTTTTTTAAATAGTTTTTATTGTAATATATTATATTGTTTTACTTGGCTGTTCACCGCCCTGAGTCCTTCGGGAGAAGGGCGGTATAAAAATTAAAATATTATTATTATTATTATTATTATTATTATTATTATTATTATTATTATTATTATTATTATTATTATTATTATTATTATTATTATTATGTGCCAAAAGTGGGCGGAGTGTGGGAGGGGGGTTTGCATGTGCATGCACGGGGGGCGCATAGAATTATGGGTGTGGGTATGCGCATGACCCTCCCTCACCCACCCTGCTTTTGGCATGCGATGGCAAAGAGATTAGCCACCACTGCCTTAAGTTATCACAAATATCAGGTCAGTGGTAAAACGTTTAGCCAACAATGGATCCAAACATTAAATATTGGAAAATACTTTTTCATCTGGGAGTCTAGAGTACCCACAAGTCAGAATAGCCTTCATAAATAGGCCAAGGCTCTCAATCAGTATAAAACAGCTTCAAGTGTCAGTCAAGGTAGAAAATGGCATACTAATATGAAAAATGTCTTTTGTAACTTATTATCAGTGTTTACAGAGAGATTACTGTGCTAGAACTTCTGTATTAGTTCTTTGCTTTATCTTTGCCTAGAATAGAAACAGCCCCCTTTTCAAACATACACAAATATAATATGTGATACTGAAATCTTGTAATTGCAAATGTATTTTTAAATTGGAACTCCCACTTGTTCTTATAACTTATTAAAAGAAACATCAGAAGAAATGATCTTCAGCAGAACTGATTAATAATTACAGGTTGTCTTTGTTTAAAGGGCGTACTGAGGATTTTGGGCAGTATCTGCATGATAAAATCACTCAGATTCGAGATGGTCTGGATTCGGATTGGGTAGATTCGGGCGGGATGACGGAGGTAGGTCTTAAGGATGTTATCTGGGAAGAGTTCGATACTGTGGCTCCCGAGGACATGGACAGGATACTGGGAAGGCTGAATGCGACCACATGTTTATTGGACCCGGGTCCCTCCTGGCTGGTACTGGCCACCCGGGAGGTTACACGAGGCTGGCTTCAGGGAATTGTCAACGCTTCCTTGACGGAGGGTGTCTTTCCCACCGCCTTGAAAGAGGCAGTGGTGAGGCCCCTCCTCAAGAAGCCCTCCCTGGATCCAGCTGCTTTAGCGAATTATCGTCCCGTTTCCAACCTTCGTTTTGTGGCAAAGGTTGTCGAGAGTGTGGTGGCACGACAGCTCCCCCAGTACCTGGATGAAACTGTCTATCTTGACCCGTTCCAGTCCGGCTTCCGGCCTGGGTACAGCATGGAGACGGCATTGGTCGCGTTGGTAGATAATCTCTGGAGGGCTTGGGACAGGGGTTGTTCCTCTGCCCTAGTCCTACTAGATCTCTCAGCGGCTTTTGATACCATTGACCATGGTATCCTGCTGCGGAGGCTGGAGGGGTTAGGAGTGGAGGGCACCGTTTATTGGTGGTTCTCCTCCTATCTTTCTGACCGGTCGCAGATGTGTTGGCAGGAGGGCAGAGATCAGCTGCGAGGCACCTCATATGTGGGGTGCCACAGGGGTTGGTTCTCTCGCCTCTCCTGTTCAACATCTATATGAAGCCACTAGGGGAGATCATCCGTGGTTTTGGGGTGTGATGTCATCTGTACGCTGATGATACACAGCTGTACATTTCCACCCCTAACCACTCCAATGATGCCGTTGAAATGATGTCCCGGTGTCTGGAGACCGTGCGGGTTTGGATGGGGAAAAATAGGCTTCGACTCAACCCTTCCAAGACTGAGTGGCTGTGGATGCCGGCATCCCAGTTTAGTCAGCTGACTCCATCGCTGACTGTTGGGGGTGAGTCATTGGCCCCCCTGGAGAGAGTTCGCAATCTAGGTGTTCTCCTGGATGTACGGCTGTCTTTAGAAGAGCATATGACGGCCGTCGCCAGGGGAGCTTTTCATCAGGTTCGTCTGATACGCCAGTTGCGTCCCTTCTTAGACCGGGATTCCCTATGCACGGTCACTCACGCTCTCGTCACTTCCCGCCTGGACTACTGTAATGCTCTCTACATGGGGCTCCCCCTGAGGAGCACCCGGAGGCTCCAACTGGTCCAGAATGTGGCTGCACAGGTAATAGAGGGAGTATCTCGAGGCTCCCATGTAACACCTCTCCTGCGCAAGCTGGACTGGCTTCCGGTGGTCTTCCGGGTGCAATTCAAGGTGTTGGTTACCAGATTTAAAGCGCTCCATGGCATAGGATCGGGTTATTTATGGGACCGCCTGCTGCTACCAATAGCCTCCCACCGACCCGTGCGCTCCCATAGGGAGGGTCTCCTCAGGGTGCCGTCAGTCAAACAATGCCGACTGGCGACCCCCAGGGGGAGGGCCTTCTCGGTGGGGACTCCTGCCCTCTGGAATGAGCTGCCTCCAGGGATACGTCAACTCCCCGATCTCCAGACCTTTCGCCGCGAGCTAAAGACATTTTTGTTTCATCGCGCAGGGCTGGCTTAATTTAGTTTTAATAGGGGTTTTTACTAGAGTTTTTAGTCTTCCTTGGCCAAATTAAATTAGTTTTTTAATAATGTTTTTTAATTTTTATGATCTGTGTTTTTTACTAGGCTGTAAAACGCCTTGACTCCTTCGGGAGAAGGGCGGTATATAAATTAAAATAAATAAATAAATAAATAAAGACTGATCACTCAGTGGCTATTTGCAGTTAGGGTGATGATTTAAAAAATAACTTTATAAGCTCTCCTCACATTTACTATTTTTACAGATCTGCAAAGCAAAAACCTGAAATAAAATAATAATGTTTCGCTGAATGAGTGCTTCACTTAATGATTGAGTTGCTGATCTCAATGTGGTCATTAAACAAGGACTACTTGCAGTATGATCTTAAACTACAACTTAGAAGTAAACCTCACCAAGTTCCATGAAACCACCCTCTAGTACAGGGGTCCCTGACCTTTTGGACCTCAGGGACCAAAGTTCATAATTTTAAATACCGCAGACCACTAATATGAATCCAGCGTGCCACTTGCTAAAGTGCCTGGACTCCCAGTGACCGGATGGGGTCCTTCAGGCACTGTCCCTCCTTTCTCTTTCTCCCCCTCCCCTCTCTCTCCAATCTTTCTCTCTCATTCTGTCTCCCCCCTCTTTCTCTCTCCCCCACTCATTCTCTCCTCTCTTTCTCTCTCTGCCTCTTTCTCTCATTATTTCTCTTCTTCTCTCTCTCTCCCTCTCTCTTTCTTCCCCCTCCCCTCTCCCATTCTCTCTCTCATCTTTCTGTCTCCCCCTCTCTTTCTCTCTCCCCACTTTCTCATTCTCTTTCTCTCCCACTCTCTCTCCCCTCTCTCATTCTCTCTTTCTCCCCTCCCCTCTCTCCCACTCTTTCTCTCATTCTCTTTCTCTCTCCCCTCCTCTCTCTCTCTCCCCCTTCTCATTCTCTCTTTCTCTCTCCTCCTCCACTGTCTGTCTCTCTCTCTCTCATTCTGATTCTCTCTCTAATTCTATTTCATTCTGTCTCTTTCTCATTCTCTCTCTCTCTCTCTCTCTCTCTCTCTCTCTCTCTGATTCTGATTCTCTGTGCATCCGTTTCAGAGCCAGGCAGCTTCGAGCAAGAGCTGCGAAGAGAGCAGCCCCCTGGAGATATCCCCAGGGAGGCGGGCAAGCCGGGTGGCAGAGCGCCCTTTGAGTTTTCCCTCCGGCTGAGTAAGCAGCCCAAAGATTCCGGGAGGAGGAGGCGGGCAGAAGCGGGAGGGGGGGTGAAGTGCTCTGGAGAAACAAGGTGGGCCGGAAAGGACTGCTGCCTGCTGCGCCGACCTCGCAAAATTGAGGTGGGAGGGTCGATACTTAATGCAAGACATCCCCCTTCGGCCCCACCCCCGCACTTCTTCCAAGAAGGCAGTGCTCTCTCTCTCTCTCATTCTTTTTCTCTGTCTCTCATTCTCATTCTCTTTCTCTCACTCTCTGATTCTCTTTCTCATTCTCTCTCTTTCATTCTGTCTCTTTTTCTCTATTTCATTTTGCGCGGCATCAGCATTCCACTTTGGTATATTTGCCCAGCCGGTGGAGCAAAGCAGCCCTCGTCTCCTACCGCTTGGGACTCGGAGCTGTAAACGTCGTCTGATCAGAGGAGCAGCCAGATTTTGCTCTCCATTGCCGGGCTCCTTCTTTTTGCCAGATCAGCCCCCTGCAAGCTCTCATCTCTTGAGGAGCCCAGCTGAAGTTTCCCATGCCGCTTCACCGAGTGCTCCTCGTGAGAAAAGAGCTTGCAGGGAGCTGATCTGGTATCTGCAATAGAGAGCAAAATCCGGCTGCTCCCCAGACCAGTTGCCATTTACCACTCTGAGTCCCAAGCGGCAGGGGACGAGGGCTGCTTTGCGCCACTGGCTGGGCAAATATACCGAGGTGGAATGCTGATACTGTGCAAGTGCAAGTAGTACTTCGCTCCCACAGCTTCCAGCCATTGCAATCACTTGTGTCGCAGCTCCTCCACCAGGGAGGACTGGCAAAAATACGAAGATTTCTCCATGGACCACCAAAATTTTCTCGCGGACCACCAGTGGTCTGCAGACCATCGGTTGGTGACTGCTGCTCTAGTAGGCTGTTTTATTCTTTGAGATCTCATTAAAAATTATTAGCATTTTAACCAAGAAAATACATATTTTTCTGAAATTTGTGTAATATTTATTGATGTCAAACCCTTATGATACTAGCTCAACAATCCAAAATAGTATGCTTGTACAGATTTATAAACAAATAAAAAGCAGCAAATTGTTACTAGTTAAGCTAAAAAAAATAGTAATTAAGCAAAACAAGTCACACTGACAATTGGGCAAAGATTAAATTGCCTAGATCCAGAGCATTAGGACAGTCATATATGACAATACAGATAAGCCAAATTCCTATTGCTGAATTACTACCATCTGCACAAGCTTCCATAGAAAAGTAATGATCTTTTGTGATAGAAATTTTTATTAGTCACTAAAAATCTGAATAGTGTCCTTAATAATAAAAGGGCAAAAGCAATACAGGAATAGCAGTTAATGCAAAATAAATGGCATGGCATATTACAAAACTTTTTTTTCCTATTTTTACGAAAAAGTATGTATTTGAATAACTAAGTTGAGAAAAAGATTCAGATTTTTAATTATAAATAAAGTACTATAAACATGTTTCATATAAGGAATACAGTGTTTTCCTTTTGTAGCAGAGTACTATTGTACCATCGGACTAGATTATTTTCAGCAGATCTAACTGAAATAGCCTTCTACTCCCTCTCAGTTGAGTTCATTTTGAATCAAAATTGCTTAATATAATCTAAGTGAAATCCATTAACTGGAAAAAAAACAGCTAGGTTTCTGGCCGGTTAACTATTTTCAGTTCTTCACAAGTTCTTAGCCATAGGCAGGGTTCCTATTCATACTGCAGTAATCAAGAACACAAAAATGTAACCTCTAGTATACATGCAAGCAGTGCTTAAAATGTAACAACATTACCTTGTATTCTCCAACATTTACTTTTCTATTCTCTATGGTATACAAATTATTTAAACCCTTATTGCAAACTCAACCCATTTTCCACTTACTCTATGCTCCAACTTATCTTCCTTTCTATCACATATTCTACTCAATCAGATCTCCAATATTGTTTTAAAAAGCACTGAGGTTTTGCTCACATATTTTTTGAGAAAGGCTCACTTTTGCCTTTTCTCTTATCTCACTCTTCTAAAAGTAACATGAATCTAAGCATCACATCGACAGGCAAAGTCAAAAACATTCTGATATAAAGTTATCTTACCTACCCTAATGCAATTAAGGCAAAACTAACACATCCTATTTCCTTTGAGACTAGAAAGTCCATTTTAAACACAAAAATGTCACTTATTTCTCTTCCCTTTTCCATCTTGCTTTACTCATTCAGTATTGCACATCTGAACTATCATTATAATGCACTCCTAATATATTTTTCAGTGCACTTCTATTCATTACACATTAATAGCACCTACAAACTGCAAAGGCACTTAGTGATAAGTGTGCAGCATATTTATTTTTGCAAAATTTCACTCAATTTAACACTTGTGAATAGGATGATTCAAAACAGTATTATCTACAATGTAATAAGAAATGGCTATAGTGAAGGTGATTTGTATATGCAGACTGAATTTTTCTCTACTAACTCCTAATTTGTTATACTGAACAAGAAAGATGTGCCTGGATTCTTTTGCACACAGAGGTGTCTGTCTTGTGTACAGTGGTGTAGATTATCATTGATCCATACAATGGCATTCAGTGTTTTCAATTTGAAAGGAAATGGTATATCTGGTAGCTAACACTTAAAGATCATCACTTTCTACCAATACAGATTGCAATGTCAGATGTCCTGGGTTTGCTTCTGGCTGAAATGCAGCTTTGATGTCTAGTCCTTGGTCAGAAAGTGCTGCATACCGACTGGCTGAGGGACGCACCTTCTTTGGCTTAGCGGTTTGGGACTGTTGCTGCCACTGAGCTGGAAAAAAGAGAAAAGGGGAAACAGTTTACCAATGCCTCAAAACACAAAAATGGGGAAAATTACTGAGCCATTTTATCTTCTTTGAGGGAAAAAGGACGTATCATTCAATTTAATTAAAGAATTATCACAAAACTATCTAAAATCAAATTGCTGAAGATGTATTCATATAGCAATTATCAACCAGGAAGTCAAGTTACCAAATCCATTGGAGATGTTTGCTAATATAAGAAATGTAGGGATATACAGTATGCTGCCTTACATACAGTCGCTATCATAAATTGTTCTTTTGTCCTCTTTTAGAGTGAGATCTGTTCCTCTTCTTTGCCTCATATTCAATTGGTTATTTTCTGCTAATTTCTAAAGATAATGGATGTGAGAAACAATATAAAATTCTGAAAGTATATGGAACTGACTTTGGCTTTATCCAAATTCATTCCTAACTGGCAGAGTGTTTAAACTATCGCACTGTAGACACAGACACACAGTTAATTTAAGAACAAGTATTCCTTTGACCCAGCACTCTCCTATGCCACTGACTTCTATACAAATGCTAGAAGACTACCAAGTTTCAGTGAAACTTCTAAATAAAAGAAGAACAACAACATGATCTTAACAAATTCAGGTAAGAATAAGAATATGCATCTAAAACTTTTTAACGTTACGATAATGACAAAGGATTATTTCACCTAAAACATGACTTATTCTATACCAGCCTTTTCTAAAACATTTTTATAGACAGAAAAAAAAATGTACAAATGTTGTTTTGTTCTCTGATAATCACGCAGCAGCAGCAGGTTTCACTATATTCCCATTCTTTTTTTCTTCCCTTGTACCACTCTTAAATCTCCAATTTTCATCTATATTCCCCACCTTTTTTCTGTGTCATTTTCTTGTCCTTTTTGCCCTTATACTGCTTGGTAACAGTATAAATGACTTTTTCTCTCTCCCAGCAGTTTAGAGACCAAAAGGTCTTTTCACACACAGCATGACAGCAATGTGGAACTTAAAGAGGACAGACTGTAAATCCCTGGAAGTAATGCAATTAGATGGAGATGATAATGATTACCTTACTTACATGACATGGACTCTTCAAATCTACTTTTAGAATACCCTTTCAACATATGCACTAGAACGTGAGGAAGATTGTTTTTTAGAGGCTTAAACCATGTATGGCTGGTTATTACAGAACAATTGGTATCAATTCTACTGATCATCCCTGAATGTAGGGAAAATAAAAACAGCATAGATAATGTATCAGATATATTGTAATTCTACTTCCCTATAGATTGTAATGTATTCCAACTCTATGGCAAAACGAGTAGTACAGAATGTAAAGCACAGATATTAAAAAGAACGGTTATGCTTTATAGGTGGGCTTGATCTAAAGGTCAACGAACCTGACCTTTAGATCAAGGTTCCTTGTTATTATATAAAGAATAGCTATAGGTTTGGGATAATGTTTCCAAATACTGTCAACATCCATACAGCATCTTACTATAGACATCCAGTCTTGCTGTGCAAGAAACAATCCCAGCTTCATTTTTTGCTGATGCAGTGTACCAACCAGCATCTTCTTTTGTAGCTCCCTGAATAAGCAGGCAGATGTATCCATGATTATCTTGGTGCATGCTTAAAAAAATAAAGAGACACATATAAGCATATAAGAAAATAACTGGCATAAATATATAAATTATTTTAAATAATTCTGAATGATAAACAAGAATGTTTCAACAGTAGATCAAATGAACAAATGTAGTCCTTGACTTATAACTGATCGCTTAGTGACTGCTGGAAGTTACAACAGACTCCAAAAATGGAACCTATGACCCAGTTTCAAAGTTCCAACATCTGTCCCCTGATCATTTTGGGCATTTAGCAACAGCCCACATTTACAGCCATTTGCAGAGATTTGCAGTCATGTGATTGTGGTTTATTATGCTTTTTGCCTGAAACCAGTGTTTACTTCTGGCAAAACCCATCTTACAACAACGGGTTCACTTCACAACCACCACATTCATTTTTTTTTATAAAAAGTTTTTTATTTTGAACACATTAAAACACAAGACAAACATAAAACATTTATATACATATCACTGTTTCTTATCAGCTATTCAAAGCGGTCATTTCTTACTATTTATACATATTTTAATTCTATCTTATTCTACTTTTATATTATTTATCTTCCTTTATTTCATCTACATTTCATCTACATTTATCTACATTTTCTTTATTTCATCTACATACAGATTTTACCCTGTTCAATTTTCATTATCTTTCCTATTTTCTAACCATTTATACCATCTACACCAGACCTTATAATATTCTGTATCCTCTTTTTCTTTGATTTCTTTTGTGAGTTTATCCATCTCTGCATATTCTAGGATTTTCTTAATTAAATCTTCTTCTGTTGGTGGGTTCTCCTTCTTCCAATTTTGCGTGTAAGCTATACGTACTGCTGTTAATATGTGTAGTATTAAGTATTGTGTATCATTTGTATAGTTTTCTGTTGGAATCCTTAATAAGAATTGTTCTGGCTCTCCCTTTATTGATTCCTACATTATCTCCTCTAATCACTTTTTGATTTTAGACCAGAATTGTTTTGCCACCGGACTGGTCCACCAGAGATGACAGTATGTTCCATAGTAACTCTTACATTTCCAACACTTTGGTGAGTTACTAGGGAACATCTTTGCTATTCTAGCTGGCGGAAGATGCCATCTGTAAAACATCTTCATCTGTTTTCCTTGTATGTTGTCAATATTGTCAATTTCATGTTTGTTCTCCATATATTTTCCCACTTCTCTAGTTATATTGTATGATTAAAGTTTCTTGCCCATTTAGTCATAATATCTTTCACTATTTCCTCTTCCATTTTATACCATAACAGGAAATTATATGTTTTACTAATTAATTTTTGGTCCTTCCCATATATTATTTTATCCAATTCATTTTGCTCCAATTGTATCTGATTAGTCTTCGTATCTTCTATATATTTTGATCTAATTTGGAAGAACGTCAACCATTCGACTTCCTATTCAAATCCTGTTCCAATTCTTGTTTTGTTTTTAATTTTTCCAATTCATTTGATATATCCCCGTACCTAATTATTTTAATCCAAACTATTAAATTTGGATGTGTTAGTGTTTCATTGGGGGAAATCCAAGATGGTATATTCATATAGTGTTGTTTTATAATTTTATTCCAAATTATTAATAATGAATTCCTAACTATGTGTCTTCTAACATACCCATGGGTTTTGTACTTTTCACCCCACAAGAATGCATGCCATTCTATCTGTAGGTCGTGGCCTTCTATTGTTAAAAATCTTTTGTTTCCCAACTCCATCCATTCCTTTAACCATGTCAGGCATGCTGCTTGGTAATAAATTTCCCAATCTGGTACGGCTCCTCCTCCCCTATATTTGGTACCCTGTAGGGTTTTTAATTTAATTCTAGGCTTTCTTCCTTGCCATATAATACCACATTCATTTTGATTAACATATTTGCTTAATGACTGTTACAAAAAAGTTTGTAAACTTGGTTCCAATCATATGATGACCCACTAGTTTATATGTTGAGGACTCCCTGTTCAATATATGAAGAAACAACATGTTTTCTCAACTGATGTTTCTCTAGCTTGCCTTGGTTAATAGATTAAATTAACTAAATTATGACTGGTTTCATGTTTTTTTAAAATATATTTTATATATTTTAAAATCGATCATGTTAAATGTCATAATAACATAACACTGATTTTATTAGACTTTTGATTACAGAATCACAATAGTGTATTTCAGATGCATGTTTATGTTTCCATAACTCAAAATATAAAATCTGCCCCATTAAAGTTACCACACTTTGGTTCCCAGCAGCTATAGCGGACAAACAGATCTTCAAGAGTTTGGCTAAATATTGTAGACATATAATATTGGACTACTTTATAAGTACCTTCACTCAGAAATAATAATGAATTGTTATTAAAATAAAATAGTGAATAAAATAAAGCAAAATAATGAATTATTCATTTCAGTTTAGCATATTTGTAATATTAGACATGACAATTTTTCTATAAAATGAGCAGTGCAGTATAGACTATATAGACACATGGGGTTTTTTCCAGCCAAAATGCTTACATGGGATTTTTGACTCTACTTGCTGAACTTGGCAGTTGCATTTTAAGTGTTATCAGATAAAAAGCTCGCAATCATTTGGGATGATGTTATATGACAAATAAACCGCTTCTCTTTAAAACCCAGTCAGGTGAAGTATTTTAAAACTCAAGTTCTTAAATGGATAAAACAAAATTTAGTCACCATGGAAGTGAAATTTTGAGGAAAGCTGCTGGACCAGAAGAAATAAAATCAGAAATGAGACCAAAGGAGGAAAAATTGGCATAGAATCAATCCTAAACTACATATAAAAACAGCAAAATGGTCTGCTCACCTGGAGAGGATGTCATGAGATTCCATATCATACAAAGCATATAAAAAAAGAGAAGTTCAAAGAAGATGAGATAGACCCAGAGGAAGATGGAGAGACAACATCAAAGCAGTGGTGGGTTGCTACCGGTTCGGACTGGTTCTTGAGAACCATTGGCAAAAATCTGGCCAAGTTCGCAGAACCGGTAAAGATACCCAGCTGCCCACGCCCCTGAACTGGTTCCCTTGGCTGAAGAGGTTGTAAAAACAAAAGGTTTTTAAAGGCTCCTCTGGAGATCCCAGCTGAATTGCCTGATCACCAGAACCTTTAAAAAACATGTTTTCTACAAGCTCTTCAGCTGAAGAGCTGAAAAAAATCCTTTTAAGAGGTTCTGGGCTGTGATGAGGCAACTTCAGCTGGGATTGTCAGAGGAGCCTTTTAAAATCTTCTTTTCCTCTGGCGATCCCAGATGAGTTTCCTGATCATCACAGGCTTTTAAAATCACGTTTTTACACCTCTTACAACAGTCCCCACCCATGCCCACCCAATCACCCCCTCCCCCACTTACCTATAATTGCTCTTTTGGGATCACAAAGCCATAGCTACTGCAATCAGTTGCTTCAGCTAGCAACTGAATATGCCTGCCTGCCTCTTCTTGGTGAGCAACTCAATCTGCCTGCCTCAACCTAATAAGTAAACTATTAAAAAATAGTTAATTGGGTTTTTTTTAAGGAGTTGGGTTTTTAGACAGCAATTTAAAGTTAAGGAAGTTTTACATTTAGCTGCTTTTATCTAAAACGGGTCTCCAATCTTAGTAACTTTAAGGCTTGTGGACTTAAACTCCCAGAGTTCCTCAGCCAGCTTTCCTGGCTGAGGAACTCTGGGAGTTGAAGTCCACAAACCTTAAAGTTACTAAGGTTGCAGACCCCTGATCTAAAAAATATAAATAAAATAAAATAATAAAATAAAATATTTGTGCAGCTTTCTGAGATTTGGTGTGTTTCTGTAGTGTTGAACTCTAACTACACAAACACACAAAATCTCACAAAGCTGGATGTGGCATTTTGTGTGTGTGTGTGTGTGAATTGTATTGTGTTGTATTGTGTGTGTGTGAAGTGTGAAAGTTGGTTTTAGAGCTTTTTGTGGCTGTGTGAGGTTCCTGCTTGTTGCAGGGGCCATTTTGGGTGAGGTGCAGCTGCTTTTACATTGCGTGTGAGTCAGTTGTATTGTGTTGTGTGTGTGTGAGGTGTGAAAGTTGGTTTTTGGTACCTCTTATTGTTTTGTATACTTTATTATTTTTATTGTTATTGGCCATGCCCACCCAGTCACATGATAGCCAAGCCATTCTCACCCAGTCGCATGACCGCCAAGCTACGCCCAGTGTCACATGACCATTAAGCCACACCCACAAAATAAGCCACACCCACATAACCTATAGTAAAAAAATTTAGAACCCACCCCTGCATCAAAGAAATACTACAACAACATAAATTAACAATGGTTGAAGTCGAGAACTTCCAGGATGATGTCACGGTGTTGTGATCCAAGAAATGGAGCTCCATCTTCTCAGATCGAATTTCCACACTTGGAAGCGGTAACGGCAAGAGCTGACCCTGTAGAGGTCAGTTCTGTAGAGGGGAAATTCGCGGGGTAACGGGGAGATGCACGATCCCCCGTTACGGAAGGAAGAACCCCTTAAATTTCAGAGCGGAAGAGACCGGCTGTAATGGTTGGATCTGGAGGCATGATGGCCCACTTGAATAGAGAAGGAAGCAAGAAGTGGAAAAACAGCTAGAAACATCGGTGAACAGAAATGGGATAGAGTGAGTTACAATTTGGGGAAACCTTTTAAATTTCCCCAAATTGATGAAACTTAAAAGGTGTGACAAGGGAGTCTCTAAAAGGAGGAAAAGTGGCGCATCGGGTAGTGGAACAGAAGAGCATGAAAGAGGCTGAAGAGAAAAAAGACGGCGATTGGATGAGTTGAAAGGAAGAGAAAGGAAAAAACTTGAACTCCAGTAAAGATTGGGAGTAATCTGATCGGGATTTGAAAGTGAAAGAAGGTGGATTGTGGATACAACAACCTAAATGATGAGGTTTGGAGTGTGGATTAGAGTGACAGCAACAGTGACAATGCATATTAAGAGGAGCAGACATCTTGGACGAAGGATTTAGAAAGTAGCGAACGGAAGAGGATTGGATAGTGCAAGGAAGTAGGAGAGCGTTTAGTGGTTAATAGTTCTTAATGCTAAGAACCATTAAGAAAACTTAGGCTGGGGAGATTAGAAACCAGAGTTGTATATTGTGTATATTGTCTATTTAGAAGTAAGTAATATGGTATATGTCTAGACTTTCTCTATTTTTATTATTGTTATTATTTGTTATCCAACTGACGCTTGAAAATAGTGATATATTATATTACAAGATAGTGTATATAAATAGATAAATCTAATTGCAAATAAGGGTAAATAATTTTGTATTTGGAGTAATTATTACTGTTTCTTTTTGCCTTGTCTTTCTGCCTATGTATTGTATCTTTATCTTGAAGTAATATACTCGTTTATTTAGGTATTGTTAATTTAATTTAGAGTGAAAATAGATATTGATACGGTTGGAAGGTATAATTATTATCTTTTTTATTATTAATTATACTATTAATTAATTATACTATTTAAGTATTTAATTATTCTAGTTAATGAATTCTAAAAAACTGTAATTGAGGAAATATTTAATACCTAGAAGTAGATAGAAAAGCTAAACTCCAGGAGGAGAAAGGAAATAAGATTTTTGTATGGTCTTGTGGAAGAAACTTAGCAACAGTAACCAAAACTGCAAAGAAAGTTACACAAATGACTGCCTCTCCAGCAGGATAAAAACTGATAGGAGATATGTTGGGAGGAGAGAAAGCAGGGACCTCAACGAATCTACAAAGCATGCAGATAACTCTGAATATGATTCAGGAGGTACTGCTGAAGACTCAAGAATTGACTGGAAAGAAAAATGAGGAATCAAAAAATGACATGGACGAAGTGAAAGGCGACATAAGAAAATAAGATGATACAATGAGAGAAATACAGGAGACAATTGTTAAGAACGAACAGAGGATAAAAATAGTGGAGGAAAGAACAGAACAGACAGGGAAAAAACTGATGGCAATGAATCGAGAACTTGAAGAAGCCATAACGTTTCTGGAAATGGACAAATCTGCGTTTTACTTACGATTTCAGAATATACAAGAAAATAAAGATGACCTCCTGAGTCTTACGATAGAGTTGTTGGCTGATAGTCTGAAGATGAATATGTCAGGGTTCCAAGGAACACCCCCAATGAAATAAAGCTCTGAGGCTTGAGGTTCCTCAAAGTTCCAATTTATTAAAGATGTCATGTTAGCACAGCTGGGAAAACCCGAAACTGAAAGCTTCCAGGTTTTCCACACCCAGTTGACAGTTCACAGCCCTGCCCCACACCCACAAGTTCATCACATTGTCCAATCAACTCTTCACACTCAATTGGATACAATCTTCAGGCAGTCTACATTAGACGCAGGCAAAAGTCCTTGAATACGGAATGTTAGGATTAAGTTATGACTAACTTTCTACCGCTCCAACAACAACCCCCTCCCAACTTCCCCAGCTAAAATATGTGGCAGTTAAGAAGCAAAAAGAAAATTGCCTTTCAAAACTGACAGGATAAGAGCGAGCTGCAACATGGTATTGATGAGCTGTATAGGGTGCATACTAATTATTCACGGCAAAATAAATTGTCACGGGAGGTACATATACGATTTACTAAAAGAACAATTAGAGATGAAATCTATAGGAGAACACAAGATACAACATTGACATATAAGGGGAAAGAGATTCTGACTCTTAAACAAATACCCAGAATGGTAAGGGAGCAAAGGCGGAGTTACCACTTTCTCTCCTCCCAACTTATCAAATATAAAATCATGTTTCGGTGGATTATCCTGGAGGGCTTGCTAGTGACCTTGCAAGACAAAAAAATTAGATTAGATACAGTAGACAAGGCCCGAGAGTTTTATGATCAGTGTATAGCAATAGATGAAGAGAGGAGAATGGGGAGGAGATAGGGGATAAGAGTCAGGAAGAAGGAAAGGAGTCGAAAATGGAATTACAGGAGAAGACTGAAAAAGAGCAACAGGAAAGAATAGGGACAAGGTCAAGGACACAAACAGAACCAAATTTAAGGAAAAGAAACTAGGGCCATCAATAGAAGGTAAATGGACGAAGAAATTAAATTAATTTTGATTAACATCAATGATTTAAATTCTCCAGCCAAAAGAAGACACATTCTAGCTAAATTACAAAAGCATAATACAGATATATTACATGCCTACAAGAAACCCACATCAAAAGACAACAAGGACACTTATTGGAAGCCCCTAAATTAGGAAAACTCTACTCAGCTCTTGCACCACAAAAAAAGAGAGGAGTAGTTATATATATTAAAGATTGGTTACAACTGAAACAAATTTGCACGGATGAGGAAGGTAGAATTTAACAATAACGATAAGGCAAAAAAAAAAAGATGATTTATGCGCCAAATACTAGACAGGGGAAATTTTATTATAAATTACCTTCCAATAGTATCAAAGGAAATGAAAGAAATGTTAAATAATAGAATCACTATGTTGGAAATGAAGGCGGCTATTCAGAAACAGCGTTCCGTGCGCCTTTGGCATTGAGCCATGCCGGCCACATGACCACGGAGACGTCTTTGGACAGCACTGGCTCTTCGGCTTTGAAACGGAGATAAGCACCGCCCCCTAGAGTCGGCAACGACTAGCACGTATGTGCGAGGGGAACCTTTACCTTTTTATTCAGAAACAAAAAAATAATAAAACACCAGGACCCAATGGAATCCCCTCCGAGGGATTGGAGGGAGGCACTAACATCACTCATCCCAAAGGACGCTGCAAGCACACAACAAATCAAGAACTAGCAGCCAACTTCACTGCTTAATGTGGATTATAAAATTTTTGTAACAATAATAGCTCAAAGGGCCAAAAAAATCTTAAATGAAATTATTGATTCAGATCAGAATGGATTTTTGCCAAACAGATATATAAGAAATAATACACGGATGATCATGAACACATTAGAATATTATGAGGCCCATCCGGATAAGCAGCTGGTATTAATGTTTATGGACACTCAGAAAGTGTTTGACAATTTAAACTGGAACTTTCTTATCAACCAATTGGAAATTATGAATTTTGGGGAGAAATTTACAGACTTAATTAGAACAAACTATTCAAAACAATTGGCCAGAATAATAATGAATGGGGAAATGACAGAGAAGATTAATATAACTAAGGGGGTAAGACAGGGATATCCCCTGTCACTTCTATTATTTATATTGTCTTTGGAGATACTACTAATACAAATTAGAAAAAATCAAACAATAAAGGGTTTGAAAGTCAAACAGGAGGAATATAAGGTCCAAGCATTCGCGGATGACCTAGTTTTTATCATGGAAGATCCTTTGGAGACGGGAAACATTTTGATAAATGAAGTTGAAAAATTTGGTAAAGTAGCGGGGCTTAAAATAAACAAGAAAAAAACCAAAATGTTAACGAAGAACTGTACAAAAAGACAACAGGAAGAATTAGAAAGGAAATTGGGGATTCAAACTGCTAAAAAGGTGAAATATTTAGGAATTTGGCTTACAGCAAAATGTTCTACAATAAAAGAAGACAATTATGATAAATTAACACAACAAATACAAAAAAATTTAGATATCTGGGCCAAATTACAGTTATCTTTAATAAGCAGAATAGCCGTAATAAAGATGAATGTGTTACCTAAATTGTTATATTTGTTTCAATTGATACCAATTAGACTAGGGAAACCATTTTTGAACATCTAAATAGAATGATAGGTAAATTTATTTGGCTGGGGAAAAAAGCCCAAATAAAACGTAAACTTCTGCAGGAGCCCAGAACCAAAGGAGGCTTTGGCCTACTCAATTGGGAACTATATTATCAGGCAGCTGCAATAACTTGGTTAAAAGATTGGGTTCAATTAAGAAACAAGAGAATATTAATACTGGAATGCCATGACCTCCAATTGGGATGACATGCGTTCCTTTGGGAAGGGAAAATTAAGACGTATACATACTTTAGAGACATCTAGTGTGAAATGTTTTGATCAATATTTGCGATATTATGAAGAAAGAATCACTATATGAAAGTTCCAGTTTGGATATCAACAATGGAGGCTATAATCTATCCCAACATATTGGACTTAAATAAAATAGTAAGATATTCGGACCTATTAGATGAACCTGGAAATTTAAAGTCAGAACAAGATCTAATAAAACAAGGAATAAAAATTGACTGGTGGCCATACTTACAGATCAGAACAAAATATAAAAAAGACAAGGAACAATTTGGCATATACAGAGAACTTGATAAAATATTACTAGGATCCGGGGGAAAAATGATCACAAAAATGTATAATTTTTTGTTAAAATTTAAAATGGAAGAAGAAGCCGTGAAAGAAACAATGATTAGTTGGGCAAGAAATTTTGGACATAACATTAATTTGGATCAATGGGATAGATTATGGGAGAGAAACTACAAGCTAACGCTATCAGCTGCTTATAAAGAAAACCTTTACAAAATGTTTTACCGATGGCACCTGCCACCAATGAAATTGACCAAGATGTTCTTGAACAGGTCCCCGAATTGTTGGAGGTGTGGTCACAAACAAGGGACGTTCTACCACATGTGGTGGACCTGTCCTAAGAGTAGGAAATTTTGGGGTAAGATAAAAAAATAGCTGGATGAAATAGCGGGCAGAAGATAGAAAGAAAACCGGAACTATTTCTCCTGGGTATTCTGGAAGGGAAAATAGAAAAAAATATACAATATATCATATTACACATACTAATGAATTGTGATAGCACAAAATTGGAAATAACCAGATATCCCTCTGGACCAAATTATAATAAAAAAATACGAATGTGCATAAATGGACATTATCCATGGAAATGAAGGAGAGGGAAGACACCGAGTACTATTTAATATGGAAAGATGGTATTCCTGCTGGAGAGTAAATATAAAACTTAAGGGATATTTTGTTATGAGATCGAATTGTGAATAAAAGTTAAGATAATTTAAACAAGGATGTAAGTTTAAGATAGAGATATTTAGAAGTAGAATTTGTATAAAGAGGTTAAATGTGATAGAGATACCGATGTAGAAAAGCTGTTAATAATATTGAAATTTTGATGCGTCTGTCTTTGTTTTTATATTTTTTTTGTGTATTATGTTTCTTTTTGTATTGTGTATTTTAATGTTTGGAAATTTAATAAATATTATTTTTTAAAAAAAACAATGGTTGAGGTCACCAGAAGAGTAACAGATAGAACTTTGCATCTCCCTCGACATTCAGTACAGTAAAAAAGGAGGAGGAGGAGAAGGAGGAAGGGAAGGAGGGGAAGGAGAAGGAGAAGAAGAAGGAAGAAAAAGAAGTTCTTAAATGAAAAGTGACATTAATATTATATCTGGGATTACAGAAATCAGAAATTGAATGATCCCCTATGCAACGTAATTATCAAGGCTATAAAATGAAGAAGCATATTAAATTGTATTGCTATCATGGCTTCAAATTTAACCCCCCCCCCATTTTTAGATTGCAATCAAAAGCCTCAAAATATTTTAGCTCCATGCATTTCAACACTTTCTTTTTTTTTGTATTCAAAAAGTTTTTATTAGTCAAAAAAGGTTTATACAAATACATTTCAGGTATGGTAAATTTTCATTTTTCTTATCTAAAATAAGAATTTTACTCAAATTTTTTAACACATACAACAGCCATATGGCAAGCAGGTGACACGAAGTAGCTAAGTTTACAAATTTTAAATACGTAATAAAGAAGAGTCAAGAATAAACAGAATATCGTACAAAAGAGAATAAGGAAAACCAACACAATCCCAAATATCTTTATCACTTCCTAGTTTTGGATCTCAGAACTCTGGGTTCAGCCTGACCCAACTCCAGGGCCGCAACAGCGGCAGCCGCTCAGCCCCATGATCTATAACCTCCTTCTTCAATTCCTGGGTCATCTGATTCCAGGAGGCTTTGTGTTCCTCCACATAGGCCGTAGCCTCCATAATTGTACTGATTTTTTCGTAATGCCCTCCCGGAAAATCATCAATCCCTCTGGCATCAGCCATCTGAAGCCCACTCCTTCTGGTACAATTTGCTTGACAAAAATAATATTTCTTTCTTTTTCACGTACCTGTCTGGGAATCTGCCTCAGAATGGCTATCTCCTGCCCCTGTAAATCAGTGCCCCACTCCTATGTTTTCTAAAATTTCATCTCTCGTCTCTCTTCTCACAAATTTGACATGAACCTCTCTGGGAACTGCATGCGTGCGTGCATATTGCAATTAACTCTATAAACTCGATCCACATCCCAATTCATGAAATCAACACCTCTCCCAAGAAATTCTCCCAACAATTTAGTCACAACATCTCTCAAGTCTTCTTGGTCCACTTCTTCCAAATTTTGAAACCTAAGGAAATAAGACATTTTATCCATCTGTAGTCCAAGCACAGCATTGCCTGTCGTCTCCTCTCTTTTCTGCACTGCCCGCATCTCACCCTCAAACCTTCCACTTTCTGCTTGTTTTCTGCTGAAACTTGTTGAGTATCCTTTAAATCCTTTTGGATAGTCACAATTTCTGCTCTTATTTCATCAATTTCTTGTCCATATTAGATAACTTTTCCAAAATTCTCTCCATCTCTCCAGCAGTTGGTCTCTGACCTTTTGCCATTAAGGAAAAAAAAATACAAAATCCTCAGGCAGGCACAGTATCCTTGTAATTTCCTCCGGATCCACCAGGGGGCACTCACAGGAGCAACGAGTCCAGAGTACAGTTAGTCAACCAGGAAGCCGAAGGGAAGTGATGTCATCAAAATTCTCATAGTGAAGGCGGAAGCTGGACGCCACCACTGTTCCCCAGAAGGAGGGGGGGCCTCAAACCTTCCCTCCTAAATTTCTCCATCACCTCTTCTCTCCAGAGCTCCACAAAACCGTAATCTTCTTATTTTAAGTTCTCCTCTCTCCAGAATAACTCGTGCTCCTTCCAACCGCAGGGGAGAAAACCCCCGCACTCCGGAGCACTCCACCACATTTACCGATATTCCTTCCCTTCTCCTCCTCAATTCTTCTCCGTGCCCTGTTCACCACCAGGCTGCTGCAGTTATAAATCCAATGCCCCGGTATCACTGGGCACAGCGGCCCAGGCGACGACCAAAATAATGGCCGCGGCCTGTGGCCTCCAAACCCCGCCAAGCCTAGGACGCGCCAGCATCGGTCCCCACAGTCCTGTATGTCGGCTGGGAGACCCCTGGCGAGCCGTCCGTGCGGCAGGTGTCCTTTTCGGAACACCTGGCCCCTGAGGGCCTCGGCGGCGGCCGGATTCGGGCGCTGGAGGCAGGAGAAGCCTTCCAGACGTCCGTTGCCGCTGGATACCGGAAGTCGTCTCATTTCAACACTTTCAACACTTCTTTGTTTATTTGTATCAGAAGCATCACAATTAAAATAAGCCATACTATATGACATAGGATTTAGAAGATAAAATGCAAGATTAAAATATATACAGGTTAAACAGATTTTGCTCAGGTAAAATGTTGCTCAGCAACATTAATTGTATTGTGTTATACTGCCTTGAGGTCCTCAAGTGTGCACTGATCAGGTCACAAAGGATAGTATACATATGTGTTGTTGTTTGCATGTTACCACAATTGCAAATGGCAGAATCCCTGGATAATCTCATTTGTTCAGAGTATCTCTGGGTCTAGTTGTGCCTGTGTGCAATCTATTCAACAATTACCATACTTCTCAACTTTCACCAGACCTGGCTCCTCCATTGGTTCCTTGCAGTGTTGGTTCTTTGTAGTTTTCCATAGATCCTCTCTGCTTTTAAATTTTTTGAAGTCTTCTGTTGATATAAGGAAGCTTTTCCTAGATTTTAATCTCTGATGAACTGATTGTAGGCATAGAGGGTGTTGTCTAGATATACCTAGATGATTTAAGCCTGTCTTTGTATGTTGCTGCTTCTCTGCAAACAAGGTGGGGTGCAATGCCGGCTAAGTGATAGATCTTATCTAGAGGGGTAGTTTTAAGGCATCTGATAATAATTCTGCTACTTTCATTTAGAGCAACATCACTTTCCCAAGATGTACTGATTTATACCAGACTGGGCAGATGTATTTGCCTGCCAAGTAGCAAAAGGCTAAAGCTGTTGTCATAAGAATTCTTGGTTTGGCACTCCAGTTAGAGCTCATGTTATATTTTTTTATTTATAGAGGATGTTTTTTCATTTACTGATCTTCAGTTCAGTGTTGATGCAGTGCTGTTTATATGTCAAGGCCCTATCTAGAGTGAGTCTTAAATATTTATGGCTGTAGCAATGCTCCAATAACGTCCTTTTCCATATAATATGCAGCTTCCTAGCAGCCTGCTTATTGTGAAGATGTAAAGCACATACCTGACTTTTTGCTGATTATTACAATGGTATCAATCCAACTCTGCCAGGGTTTCAATTAAATGTTGTTCAACCTCCTCAAATGTTTCTCCATGTACAGCCATTGCTCAGTCATCACTATACATATAGTTATTAGTACCCATACATTGGTATAAATATTAAAAATAATTGGAGCCAATACACTACCCTAAGGCAAATGTCCCTTTGATTCTTTCATCTACTTTGCCTTCCCTGGAACTCCACAAAAAATATGTGGTTCTGAAGCAGATTCCTAATGATATTTGTAAGTTTAAAATCTGCAATCATATCATAAACTTTCTGCTTCAGTCTTCTAAGATTGATGGTATCATATGCAACCATGAGATCTATGAGTACAGTTCCTGTTATGTTACATTCGATATATTGGGCTATATTGAGAATCTGTGTGTTCCAATTTTTTTTTTGAGTGAAACCCAGCCTGCTGCAGTATGAGAAAATGTTCTACAGCTACAGTGAGACAATTTTGATCATTCTTTCAAAGATTTTGTAGGTATGGCACAAGAGAGAAATTGGTCAGCACTTCTTAGGGTTATTAGCCTCTTTACCTGGTTTTAAAACTGCTGCAACCTTAGCCTTTCTCTAGATAGCAGGAATCTTACATTGTTTCAAGCATTCAATTAAATATTTCTAGTAGCCACTGACTTGCCTTTGACCCCAATTGCTTTATCTGTTTAATAAGGATGTCATTCAAGCAAATAGCTTTCCATGGCCTACTCTTCCTTATAGCCTCTCAGAGATGGTAAGTTAGCTGTATCCCACCACAAATCTGTCATAATAGCTTAGTTTAGTTATTAGTTGAGTAACAGCACTGTTCAATAATCTCTGAAATGTAGATCAGTCAGCTTTTTTAAAGTTATACCTATGGCTAAAGGGGATACTGGGAGGTCAAACAACAGCGGTAACCTGTCACATAATTGGCCAATGCTAAGAATTTGAAATAGGTGGGAAAACTACTTTAATACATTATTGGATTATATGATCGCTCACAAATATCAAATCTGGGTTATATCCCCTGCACCACCTTCCACTGTTGAATGAAGCTTGTAATTTGTTGTCATGTAAAAGAGCCACGTTAGAAGAATGGGTGGACCTTCAGAATAAGAGGCTACTGGACTTAGAAGGTCATGAATTAAGATTTGGATGCCACTGTTAACTATGGTATGATAAAATTAAAGTAAATGTTGATTTCAACAACCATTTTGTCAGACATGCCATTCTGAGAGTCTGGAATAAATAGAAAACAAGATTTTCCACAAAGGTGCCTCTTTGGGTTTCCTCACAGGAAGCTTTTTTTTTAAAAAAAAGAAATGGTGATGAGGCCAAACTGGTGGACTTATGGTCAAATAGTATCTTTCAACTTGGATGACCCTACCCTCAAGTCTAAGGAGGAACTAGAATCAGAAGGTCATGTCTGCTGTTCATTTATTTACAGTTGAAAGATTTAAATTAGACAAAAAGAATCACGGGTTTAACTTTGTCAAAACTGAATTGGAAATCCTATTGTGTGGTAGTAATGAAAACATTATTGCTAAAGTTTATAAAATGTTATTGAATGTAATTTGGAAAATGAACAAGTAAAGCTTTGTATGATTCAGTGGGCAAGGAAGTTTGGGTATAATATAATGCCTGAACAATGGGAGAATATGTGGAAGAAAAGCTTAAAATGTACATTAAACTGTAACTTAAAAGAACATTTCTATAAGATGATGTATTTAACTCCAGACAAGTTCTCAAGAATGTATAAAGTCATTTCAAATGAATGTTGGAAATGTAAATGTAATGAAAGGACTTTTTACCATTTATGGTGGATGTGTGATAAAGCAAAAAAATAGGATTCATAATTTAACATAGAAAATTCTTAAAGTGAATATAAAGAGAAAACCAAAGACGTTTCTTTGGGTTTAATGGAAAAAGACTTTTTATAATTTTGATATTATATATGTTGACAGCAGCAACTCTAAGCACAGAAATGGAAAGTCACCTCAATCCCGATAATGGACGAATGGCTGCAAAAATTGATGCAGTTAGCAGAGATGGCTAATTGACAGCTTTGATCAAAGAAAAAAACATTTTCTTTGTATGCTACATTATAAACTAATAAAAACCCTTTTTTTTGAAGAAAAAGAGCCGGGTTATTCAAATCTGTCCACTATAACACAGCCTTCTTATTTCTATCATCCAGAGAATAAATGCTACCGGTTTGGGCCGGTTTGACTGAACCGGTAGTAAAAAAATACTTTAAAATGTAAAAAAAACTTCCAACAATTGAGCATTGCTCAGCTGATCTTTGGAACTTTGTTTTTTTACTTTTTAAGCATTTTTTACTACGGTTTTCCGGAACTGGTAATTAAAAATACTTTAAAAAGTAAAAAAGCAGGAAATCCAAAAGTGTGCATTTGGTATGGATTGCGGATGTGCATGTGTGAAACTAGTGCGCACTGCGCATGTGCAGCATGCATCCAGCATTCACTGCACAGGTGCATGGGCAGTGCGCATCTGGCACACCCTGCACATGTGCGGCCAGTGAACCGGTGGTGACCTGCAGAGGATTTTACCACTGCTATCATCATCAGGATACCCCCAGATGTTGTGACTATTTAAGTCTTCAATAACAAATTTATTCTTATTAAATATATTAAATTCATCATCCTTGATCTCAATTAGTGGCTATTTATACACTGAGGTTGCTCATCTCTATAGATATTATTTTTATGTTATTTATTTCTGATGTTTTGGACTAAACCTGGATACCAGGCTTCACAAAGACTGTGCTGCGGTACTGTTGGTGGGACCTCTCTGCTACAAGCTACATGCTCTGTATTTTAAATCTTTTTGGATTACTGTCTCTGTGGGTCTCCTGTATACACAGGACAACACACTATATTTTTGGCACAAGACCTGTAACAGTTCTTCCTTACATTCAGATAGACTCTTAAAAATTACTGAAATAAATAGTCATCTATGGACCTGAAAAGGTCCTTCGTGGGTCACACATATTATCACAGATGGAAATGAGCACCCCACTATACTCATGAAAGGATCCTCTCTGAAGAATGAGGCTCCCTGAAGAATGTGTGCTGTTAACACATATGGATGTCCCCTGGCAACAGTGTTTAGCTGGCTAATCCTTTCAATCCGGAAGCATCCAAAGCACAGTAAGCTGCTCATTCCCACCTGTAACACTTTCAGGAGTTGATAAGCTTTTGAGGGGTACTTATACAAATATTCATGAGAATTACAGTATATTCTACTTTTCCTTTAGAAGGTCTAATTGGTATACATAGCACCTCTTCCTCCAGTTTCTTTTTTTTGCCACCAGAATCCTATAATACAGATTGAGCTAATGGAGAGTGACTGGTCCAAAGTCATCCAGTGAGCTTCTGCGACTGAAGTCAGAACTGGATATACAGTAACTTTCAGGGTCTAGTCCAGCATTTCATCGCTAAACCACACTGATTTACCAGGTCAATTTTAATGTGATCTGTTTACATAGACTAGAACTTTCAATTTATGATAAGAAGAAGCTTCATTTTGCAATAAATATTAAGCAGGTATAAACTATTCTCAAACCAATTATGATAATTGAAAGTACTATGAGATAATCTGTATTTAGGAGTAAATAAGATAATTTTGGTTATGTTCAGAAGATAGAAAAGTGGATCATTGGAAGGTTTCAACTATGGAACTGAAATAAAAGTTCAACTACAGCAGGGACAATGCGGATTCCTGCTTCATACCATTCATTTGGTGCAGAAATGTAACCTATGGGGTATATCATATAATCCCTATCTACATGAATTCCTTTGTACAAAACCTTTCTCAGCATCTGAATGTTATTTTAAAATTAACAGGCATGTATAATTCCCTTAGATCTGGCTTGATTTGTCTATAATAGAATAGGATAGAATTTTTATTGGCCAAGTGTGACTGAACACACAAGGAATTTGTCTTGGTGCATATGCTCTCAGTGTACATAAAAGAAAAGATACGTTCATCAAGGTACAACATTTATAACACAATTGATGGTCAATATATCAATATTAATCATAAGGATTGCCAGCAACAAAGTTATAGTCATACAGTCATAAGTGGAAAGAGATTGGTGATGGAAACTATGAGAAGATTAATAGTAGATGACCTTCTCCAGGCAATGGCCAGTAAATGCATCATTGCCTCAAACTGTCCACGTATTAGTTATGTATACTATTGCTCAAGCCTTTAAATGTTCAACATAGACAAGTGATACAATTAATAAACAGAATATGAAACTAACCTCACTCTGTCAGTGTTGTATATGAGTGACTCATTTTCCTTCTTCCAGAAAATCTGAGGTGGAGGCACACCTGAAACCCGGCATTCCAGTCGCACAGGAAATCTCTCAGCCACTCCTGTATTCTGTAGTTTCTCTATAAATACAGGTGGCTTGTGTGCTTCCTTAGCTGAAAAGACAGAGATTCCACCCCTTATATCATATCAGTATATATTTTGTAGTGTGTTCTCTTAACATTTCTTAGCACTAGGGGCACCTGACAGAGAGAAGTATTTGGAAAATGAAAATGTCAGTTTATTTGCTGCTACCTAATCGGCTGAGGAGGATGCCATGTTCCCACTTGCATTAGGGGAAAAATGAAGGCCCGTGGTGGTCTGGCTAAGTGGCTATGATGAAATGTAATATTTTGCCAGAATTGCTGATGATTCTACTATAATGAAGCACATCATCCAAATATTTCAGCTGGGCTCTGTTTTCCCATTGGAAGTGATTAAGCAAAATAATAATAATAATAACAACAGAGTTGGAAGGGTCCTTGGAGGCCTTCTAGTCCAACCCCCTGCCCAGGTAGGAAACCTACACCATCTCAGTCAGATGATTATCCAACATTTTCTTAAAAATTTCCAGTGTTGGAGCATTCACAACTTCTGCAGGCAAGTCGTTCCACTTATTAGTTGTTCTAACTGTCAGGAAATTTTTCCTTAGTTCTAAGTTGCTTCTTTCCTTGATCAGTTTCCACCCATTGCTTCTTGTTCTACCCTCAGGTGCTTTGGAGAACAGCCCGACTCCCTCTTCTTTGTGGCAACCCCTGAGATATTGAAACACTGCTATCATGTCTCCCTTAGTCCTTCTTTTTATTAAACTAGACATACCCAGTTCCTGCAACCGTTCATCATATGGTTTAGTCTCCAGTCCCCTAATCATCTTTGTTGCTCTTCTCTGCACTCTTTCTAGAGTCTCAGCATCTTTTTTACATCGCAGCGACCAAAATTGAATGCAGTATTCCAAGTGTAGCCTTACCAAGGCATTATAAAGTGGCACTAACACTTCAAAAGCTGATGTAAAAGTCAGAACTTTTAATTATATCTGCAGACAGACCCAATTTCTCACTTCCCGATCAACTTCAAACTTTGCTTTCTGATTCTTTTGGGAAGGCAATAAGATCTCTTAGTGTAGATAAAACAGACTGCTATGGCTTCCTTGTTAATTTCTGGAAAAAAATGGCACTTCTACTAATAAGAAAGCAAGCAGAGGTTCATTCAGTTTGCACTGCTCATGGAACAAGGAGCTAGACTTCTTAGCAATTTGAGCTTTCTGTTATGTCTGGTTATGACCAGGATTTCATAAAAAAAAAAGCAGAGAATTTTTCTCTTATCAAAATTTATTTATAAATGTTTTCAAATAGAAACCTATAGACAAGCAAACAGGCCAAGAAAAGTTTTTCATACCTTCTGCAGGATATAGAGCTATTAACGTATTTCTTTCACATAAGGTCTTTTAAAATATTCTAATTTTGGAGCTAGTTTTACATGAATGGCTGCCACATAATAGATATTCTAACCACTGCTGACAATGGACAATGGCTGGCTTCAAGGCTCTTTTATCTATAAAAGTGAGATCAACTATTTCCAAGCGCCAGCTTGATGGGCATGACTCAGATGCTTCCTGTTGGTTCATTTACATAATCACATAGCAATATGGATGCTACTCACATAAAAGTTAGTTTTGAAGATCCCCCTAAAGCAGGGATGTCCAAACTTGGCCCCTTGAAGAGTGGTGGCCTTCAACTCCCAGAATTCTCCAGCCAGCAACTTGCTCATATTTATAGCTCATGCTGGCTGGGGAATTCTGGGAGTTGAAGTCCACCACTTTTCAAGGGGCCAAGTTTGGACACCCCTGTCATAAATAAAGGCATTTGCATTTCAGACAAGTCATTTGCTGCTTACAACTGGAATAATACAGTAATGAATTCAAATCATCAGCTGGGACACAATCAACCCAGATCTCCTAAACATCTGTTATGTAGTTCCAAAATAGTGATGGCAGCATAGATTATATTCATCCCTTTTGGTGATCTACATTCATTCAGTTATAAGAGTAGGCTAGTTTCTTGCTTCCTGTATGACACTGCTTTATAAAAAGAGGTCTCAGCTGGCAACTCCAATGTGCCAGACTACAACTCATTCATAAACTGTTACCACATCCCAATATATACCTTAGGCACCTTCAAGATAGGCATCTACCATCTTCTGTAATATGGGTTTTTAATACTAGCCTGTTACAGGACTGTTACAAAGAGAATGGATAGCATGATATTGCTGATTAGGCTTAAAAATAACCAGGAAACTTTTGTCAAATGGCAAAATATGTGCTAAAACGAATTATAGAGAAAGGAGCCACAGTTGATCATTATGTTCAGGCACTCAAATCCATTTTTTCAAATTATGCAAGTGTCCTACCTGTCACAATCAGTTCCAGGCTGAAAGTGTTCTGGCCAGCTCGATTAGTGGCAATACATGTATAGATTCCAGCATCCCTTGCTGTGACAGGCTCTATGATTAAGGAGTGTATACCATTTTCCCGTACAAGCATTTTGTGGAAATTATCAGAACGTATTACTCTTCCATTAAGTTGCCAGTTGATGTCAGGAGTTGGCAAGCCACTGACCTTAAATAAAATACACCACAGTCCTCAGGAAAGCAAAAGTATACGAAGACTGTAGAAAAGCTGTGACAATTTGTTTCAGTGCACTGTATTCTGTTATCCCAGAAGACCAAAGGATAAAAATTCATCAACTTTTTCTGCAAACTTTTTAGTATTCATAGATTTCATCGAGGCAAGCAGTTCTATTTGAATGGAGGTTCTGTTATCAAAATTAAATACCACAATTCACAGAATGAAAAGGTTTTAAGCCTTGTGATCTTTTTCACATTTAATAATATCTTGATTGCTACCTTCAAAGAGCAATGACTTGAAAAGGTTTCATTGAACAAAATTCCTTTTCAACTGTACACTATTCAGGCAATTAAACTCTATATTCAGAATCCTATTTATCAAATTTCAGCTTGTTGAATGATAAATATAAATAAATAGCAATTCCTGCTTGGCAAAGTTGCTTTAGCAGCCATGTTATGAGAAAGTTTTTCAAAGCACTCCAATAACATTCTGAGTTACCTAAATACAATTGAAATTCACTAGTTTTTACCTTTGGAAGATTTAAAAAAGTTCTTAAAATGAATATACAGGGCAAATCAATTTTGTTTAATATTTACAAATGTTCATGTACAGATATAGTATATTCTATTATATAGATCACTTTCCTACCAGACAACTTCCTCATATAGACCTTGGGTGGGATAATAATATGACATGTTACTCCAACAAAGATTTTTAGGATAATGTAAATACATAATGTTTACTTAAATATAACTCAATCCCTTACTATCTAAAATCATTCTCATGTATTTGTAAAAAGATAAATATAATAAACATATAAAATTCAGTCAATATACAAGTAGTCCTTGACTTACGACCATTCATTTAGCAATTGTTTAAAGTTACAACAGTATTGGAAAAAGTGACTTATCACTAGTCCTCGCACTTACAACCATTGCAGCAGTCTCATGGTCATGTGACCAAAATTCGTATGCTTGGTAACCAGTGTGTATTTAGGTTGGTCACAGAATCCTGGGGCTACATGATTGCCATTGGCAACCATCCTAGATGGCTTCTGCCAAGCAAAGCCAATGGAAAAGCCAGAGTCACTTAATGACTACATGATTCACTGAACAACTGCAGTGATTTGCTTAACAGAGAAGATGGCAAAAAGGTCAGAAAATCAGGCACAACTCCCTTAATAACCACCTTTCTTAGCAACAGAAATTCTGCTCCCAATTGTGGTCATAAATCAAGGTACCTGTAACCTACCGTACATTTTGGAGTATAAGGCACACCTCCCCCCGCAAAAGAGGATGGAAATGTTGGTGTGTCTTATACACCGAATACAACCATTTTTGGCCTCCCTAAGCCCCGCCCTGCATGTCCCATTTTTGCCAAAAACAGGCCCGTTTTTCACAAAAACGGGATGCGCAGAGGGTTTGGGAGGCTTGCAGAGTGCTCCTGGGGGCTGGGGAAGGCAAAAACCTTTTTAAGGTTTACCCTTTCAAAATCTTGGTGCGGCTTATACTCCGGTGCGGCTTATAGTCCGAAAAATACGGTATATATTCAATATTAAAAATAAAAATTTAAATGTACCTTGCAATCCATTCTACAAAGTTTTCCTTCTTGAACTATCAGATCTCCTGGAGCCTGCAGGAAATGTGGTCGGAAGAAGCGTTCCTGGATTGGTTCATTTTCATCTCCACTATCCCTTGATCGAGACCGTGGTCTATAGATAATATGTAAGTCACCCAGAAACATAGTATACTTCCAAGTTTATTCACATTGATATAGCTCAAACAGATATTACTGCAAATTTAGTTAACTCTTTCAATGGTTACTGCTACTTATCTCCAAGTCTTCTCTATTTGTCCTTCTCAAATAATCACCTCTGCATTTCATTCCCATCTCATTATAAACAGGGATGCAAAGACAACACAAATTGTCTTTCAAATTCAAGCATATTATAAAAAAGATTTTCTTCTCCACTCCGATTTAATTTACTTCATTGACAGACAAGCAGAACTATAATACTTTACCTAATGAATTGCAATCTGCCAAGAACTGTTTCATAATTTACAGATCAACTATCAGTATATTCCTTGTTGAGTTTTTGCATCTTTTTTTGGTCTGTACAATAAGCATCTGTCACATCAATAATGGTATAACAAAATGCATTACAGTAGTCCAGGAGACAGACCAAGAAATGAAATTGCTAACTAAAAAAGTCCTAAATAATTGTTTTGCTTATTATTTTTATTGAAGGGTACAATTAAAAGCTTAATTATTAAAGGTAACAATCTCATATAAATACTAAAAATATCATAAGAACTAAAACATTATTTAGCTCAGTTCAGATTCAACAGGTTTTCAGTTATGTAATGCAATAGTGGTCACTTAATTTTTCAGGCAATCTAAAATTTGTATAATGTTTCATCTCCGAAAATGGGTTCAGTTTGAAAAGTCAACTTTTAAAGCATCAGATAAATACAGAGGAGAGATCCAGTCAGTAATATCAATAAATAAATTAATAATGATAAAAAATAAAACATATTTATACAAGTAGTCCTTAACTTAAAACAATTCATTTAGTGACAGTTCAAAGTTTCAATGGCACTGAAAAAAGTTATGGTTATGACCATTTTTCACACTTACTACCATTGCAGAATCCCCATGGTCACATGATCAAAATTCAGATGCTTGGCAACTGAGTCATATTTTAGGACACTTGAAATGTCCTGGGGTGATTTAATCACATTTTGTGACCTTCTGACAAGCAAAGTCAATGGGGAAGCCAGATTCACTTAACAACCGTGTTACTAACTTAACAACTGCAGTGATTTACTTAACAAATTTGGCATGGAAGATTGCAAAGTGGGGCAAAATGCACTTAACAAATGTCCTACTTAGCAACAGAAAGTTTGGGCTCAGTTGTGGTTATAAGTCAAGGACTACCTTTATTAGAGCCATAAATTTTTCCTAAGTTCATAATTAATAATACCTTCTGATATGAGGCTGGCTAGGTGGTGTCCCGGGGCTGCGTCCTCTCTGATTAACAGCTTGGACCATCAATCGTCCTGTACAGCTTATTCTCCCCTAGCATTTGAAATTAAAAAAGAGAAAAATTATATAGATGAAAAGCAGTTTTACTGAATAGCCTTCTTTTAACAATTAAGACTTCTAATTGTCCTTTAGATTATTACTTACATGCGTCTACAAAGTGTTTCATTTTAAAGATTAATTTTTGTTTGTTTGTTTGGAGGTATTTCCATTGTAGTGTAATCACATATTTCACTTGAACTGTTGCAAGCCCAACAAGAAATGAGATGGTCAATGAATACTCAGAAACTTAGAAATACAAACAGCTGTATAAAACAGAACACAGGATATGCAGCAATGACCTAATGCAACTCCTAGCTTTGGCTGACCTTTAAATATGACACCCTCAATTAAATTCTTTTTCTTCCTTACCTTAACTGTTACCTAATTAATTTGTTCCCTCATTTTTAGCTCACAGACCAAATTTACTGAATAGCAACTATTGTTCCTTTTCTCACTATTAGATTTTTTGCAATTACTGTACCAACATTTAGCTAAATAACCACTAGATGGTACCACACAAATAATTCTAACATTCATAGTTAAATCTATCCTTCCTTCCTTCCTTCCTTCCTTCCTTCCTTTCCTCATTTCCAACATTTAAAGTATTCATGGCTATATGCTCAGGTTCACTCTATGGCAGTGATGGTTAACCTTTTTGGGGCCAAGTGTCCAAAATGTGTGTGCTTGAACCCCCAAAATGCAATGCAAGCACCCCCCACATCCACCCTGCCCCCACGGATGCATATGCGTCCCCCATGCATGCAACCTAGCCCCCCCCCCCAGTGCATGCACCCCACCTCCCGCACCACATTTTGGTTTCCAGGTTGGTGTAGCAGGCTTTCCAGGCCCAAAATGGGTGCATAGGGAATTTCATGCGACACCCCCATGCCTCGTTTTGGACCTGGAAAGCCTCCTGCACCAACCTGGAAGCCAAAACATGGCAGATGGCTATTTCCGGCCTTTGTTGGTGCAGCTGGACATGACTCCGCCCCAAGACACTGGCCTGCAGCCGCTGCCTCTTTGCTGGCATGAATGGCCTGCAGCCACAGCCTCTTTGCCAGCGCAAACAGGATGGCACGAGGCCCCTCTGCATCCTGTTTTGGGTCTGGAAAGCCTCCTGCACCAACCTGGAAGTCAAAACAGGGTGCGGGGGACCTTGCATAGTGCCACTGTGGCCTGTTTTGGCTTCCAGTTTGGTCCTGGCCTTCCAGGCCCAAAATGGGATGCGGGGGGGGGCATGTACACATGCAAACCCCCAAAATGCAATGCAAGTGCCCCTGTGCATGTGCACACCCCACGCATGTGCCCCACCCCCCATTAATCCAACAACTACCATGTTTCCCTGAAAATAAGACTCGGTCTTATTTTCTTTTGGGTCCCAAAATAAGTACTTGGGCTTATTTTTGGTGGATGTCCTTTTTTTTCATCACAAGGCCTGGCGCGGTGTCCACCCCATGTGTGCACAGGAGGCAGTGACCATGAAGAGGCCAATTGCAGAAGGAGCTAGAGGGAGGGAGGCACCCACCTTGGATCAGCTGCAGGCCACCGTGGAGAGCACGGCTGGTGCTGCTGCCATGAGGTGAGCATTGGATCGGATCACTCTCTTGCTCTCTCTCTCACTGTAGAGGTGGTGGCAGCACTTCGGTGTCTGGCCAGCCAGGGTGGACCCACTTTCCCTCTTTCTTCTCCCTACTCATCTTCTTCCTTCCCTCGCTCCACTTTTCATCTGTCCATTGCAGCACAGCGCCTGGGATCTACTTTAACAGCAGCAGGACTTGGGAGATGGTCAATCCCTATTTGTGGCGTGGTCACAGACGACAGTGGTGGGGAAGGCGGAAGGCAATCTCTCCCACCAGACCAGCCTGGTGGGGGTGGGGTGGGAAACTAAGTGGCAACAAAAGCATGTGAAAGTATGGTGTTCAAACCCTGGAAGACTGTTGGAAGATTCAACAAAGAACCCTGGAAGATTCAAGCCCTGGAAGGGACAGTATTGCCTGCAATTTTTGTATTCATTGCTTCTAAGCATGCGCTTCCCACAATCTTCCAGGGCTTGATTACACAAAGGCAATTTGTTCTGGAAAGGAAGAGGGGAAGAAATTTCTGTTGGGAGAGGTTCCGCCCAGCAGTCAAAACTTTAACGGCATACTTTCAGCTGCTTTCGGTGCTGCTCGGTTTCCCACCCCACCCCTGCCAGGCTGCTCTGGTGGGTGGGACTGCCTTCCACCTTCCCTGTTGCTGTGGTGTACTTTTTGGGGAAGGTCATATTTTCAGGGGAACACGGTAGATGTGGGAAAATTATATATCTGTTATTAAAACAACCATTAATTCACACATGACTGGATACCAGAACTGGGCCTGAAGCATTAACAAATCCTTTGAAAAAAGGAAAAAAGTACAATCACTAACTTTTGTGATTTTGCACAAATATTTAAAGAAATTATCCATAAAAATATGTATAAAAGCTGAATATAATTGCAACAGCATAATCACAAATACAGGAAGTAAATACCTTTTTTATGCAAAGAGAAAGGAAAAGTATAATTACAACAATTACATACACTTAAATTGTCTTTAGATTTTTCAAGAATTTAAAACATTTCCCAGGGCATTCAAAGGCTTCTAAAATAAGTGGACTGAAAAGTGGCGTGGGCTGGGGAAATTAGGACTAAGTCAAAATAGATTGCCACCATTGCAATCAGGACTGAGTTTTCTGGATGTATAGCTCAGTTTCTTAGCTGTTGTCACCCATGGTTCTGACAGTATTTCTTAACAGGATGAGTTTCATAGTTAAAATGAGTGATTGTATTTAAAGACTGCCCACAACTGCAACTAAATAGCCCTAAATAAGATATGGACAACTGCTATATGCTGAGAATCTGACACTTTAACTGAACTGCTGCTTAACCACTCAATAAGTAAAACCACTGTAGGGAAACTGGGAAAGTGTGGGGACAGAAATTATTTACAATCATATGAAAAAGTAACTATACCCCATTGCATTTTAAAAAACTTTTTCAATGGAGTTCAACAGAGAAATATTTTTATCTTCTTTTTAACAGTACTGATAAATTATGTTGATTTATATTTTGTAGTTTGCTTTTGTAGATCATAACCTACTACTAGATAAAGTAGAAAAATGTGGGTTAGACAGCATCACCACCAGATGGATTCTAACTGGCTGATCAATCACACTCAATGTGTAGTCTTCAATGGAACTGCATCTACATGGAGGGAAGTATGCAGTGGAGTACCCCAAGGCTCTGTTTTATGCCCAGTACTCTTCAATATCTTCATCAATGACTTGGAGCGGGGATAGTTGGGGAACTCATCAGATTTGCAGAGGACACAAAGCTGTCAGGAATAGCCAATACTCCAGAAGATAGTCTTAAGATACAGAAGGATCTTGACCAATTTGAACACTGGGCGCTATCTAACAAAATAAAATTCAATGGTGAAAAAAATAAAGTTCTACATTTAGGAAAGAAAAACAAAATGCACAGGCTATGTGGTACCTTGCTCAATAGTAGCAACTGTGAGAGAGGTGTGGCCAGCGTCACGGTGGTAGGGTGTGGATCCCGGTGCTCCAGGGAAAATGCCAATATCTCAGCCAATTTGGGGATCCTTAATGGATCATAGCTGTCCTGTAGAGACAGCGAAGAAGGGAGGCACAGGCCAGTGCAAATAGGGAAGCTGCAAGTTCCCTGGAGTGCCAGCAGTAACCTCCGATCCAGCAGCGTGGGAAGACAGCCATTAGGAGCTGTCAAAAGCCGGGGTGGCCACACAAAAGACTTGAGCAGGAGCAGTGATTGAATGGAGTATTGTTACCGGGTGACTGATTGGCCAACTCACAGGTAAGAAGGAAATCTTTTAAAGCTTAAAAGAAGTTCCAACTTGAAATTAGTGGCTAATTGGCACGCGGAAATTTAAAGTGAAGGAAAACAAAAAGCAAAGAGGAACTTTAAGATTAAAGCCCTAAAAAAGAAAACTTTCCATCTGGGATTTAAAATTGGACTTGGAAGAAATTAAAAATAATAGAAGGAAAAGAAAATTGAGGAAAAGCATTTTTTACTAACAAAAGGGCTTAATTGAGGAAGAGGAAGTAATTATCTGTCCTTCTTGCCAACTGGACATCCGCTGGAAGATCCACCGTTTTTACCATCTGGGATTTTACCATTTTAGCATCCTTCACCGATTTGCACTTTTCTATGTGCTACACTGTACATGAACTTTTATGGCCCGCGTCGCTACCAAGGGCCGGCCTCAATGACGGGTCTTGGGACCCACAGAGGTGGCATGCGAGAAGAAAGAGCCTTTGGGGGTTTTTAGATAGGGTATTTTTAAGGGGTGGGAGGGTTAGGGCGGGTGATGGGGGTAGCCCGTCGGGAGGGAAACCAGTCCTAGCGCATGCTCGTGGCGACTATCTAATGGGTTCGGAGGTTATGGGGGGGAGTGTGTTCCTTCGTGTGAGGGTGAGTCCATCTGCACGGTAAGTGGGAGGGGCAGATATGGCGGAAGGGGGGGATCGCATTGGTCTAGGGGGTCACGCGTTCGATGCACGCAGGCGATCGCGTGCCCCGATCCCTCTAACTTCTCCCGTTCACCGGATGGTCAAGACCCTCAGAGCCTGGGCCTTCGTCTGATGTTATGCAACGCACGGTCCGTGGCCAATAAGGCCCCCCTAATACATGATCTGATTCAGGGGGGTGCCGCGGATATTATAGGCGTTACGGAAACCTGGTTGGGCACTGAAGGGGGCGTGCCCCTGGTTGAGATGTGCCCACTGGGTTTCCGTGCATTCCATCAGCCGAGGGCCCAGGGTAGGGGTGGGGGGGTGGCGGTTGTTATTAAAGAGAGTCTAGAGCCGAGGGAGACCACTGTACCTCAGATTGCCGGGTGTGAATCCCTCTTTGTGAGGTGGGGTCATAGGTGTCAGATGGGCTTGCTGGTCACGTACCTGGCTCCTTGCTGCATGACAGCCGCCCTGCCCTGTCATGGGGGACTTTAACTTGCCATCTGCTGGCTCGTCATCGACAGTAGCTCGGGAGTTCATGACTTCCATGATGGCCCTGGACCTGACTCAAGTAGTGGATGGCCCCACTCACACCGGGGGAGGCACACTGGACCTGATTTTCATCTCTGGTCAGTGGTTGAAGGATCTGGACTTGAGAGATATAGTCACAGAACCTTTGTCATGGTCAGATCACTCTCTCCTTCGCCTAGACTTTCTGACCGCTACCCAACACCGCAGGGAGACGGAACCATTACGTTGGTACCGTCCCAGGCGCCTGATGGACCCGGAGAGGTTCCGGACGGAGCTTGGGCCATTTCCTGAGGGTCTGGCTCACGGCACGGCCGAGGAACTAGCCGCAGCCTGGGAACGGGCTGCGGCTGGGGCTTTAGACCGTGTCGTGCCTCTGCGGCCTCTGACCTGGCGCAGATCCCAACCGGCTCCTTGGTTCTCCGAGGAGCTGAGGGGGATGAAACGCCGGAGAAGACGCCTAGAGAGCTCTTGGAGGTCCAGCCGTTCAGAGGCTGATCGGACACTAGTTAGATCCTATACCAGGACCTACCTAGTGGCACTGAGGGAAGCGAGGCGTTGCTACGCCTCCTCCCTCATTGCGTCGGTAGATAACCGCCCAGCTGCCCTGTTTCGGGTGACCCGCTCCCTCCTTCACCAGGGGGAGCGGGATGACCCGTTGCAGGGACGTGCTGAGGAGTTTAATGGTTATCTATACGATAAAATCGTTCAGCTTCGGGATGGCCTGGACCAAAATTGTGGCGATTCGGACGAGGCGTCTGAGGGCGGTCTTGGTGATATTGTCTGGGATGAGTTTGATCCTGCGGCTCCCGAGGACATGGACAGGTTGCTGGGTAGATTGAATGCCACCACGTGTTTACTGGACCCGTGCCCCTCCTGGCTGGTGCTGGCCACTCAGGAGGTGACACGAGGCTGGCTCCAGGCGATTACGAGCGCATCCTTGTTGGAGGGAGTCTTTCCGGCCGCCTTGAAAGAGGCGGTGGTGAGGCCCCTCCTCAAGAAGCCCTCCCTGGACCCGGCTGTTTTAGGTAATTATCGTCCGGTCTCCAACCTCCGCTTCGCGGCTAAGGTTGTAGAGAGTATGGTGGCATATCAGTTTCCCCTCCACCTGGAGGAAACTGTCTATCTAGACCCGTTCCAGTCCGCCTTCCGGCCCGGTTACAGCACTGAGACGGCTTTGGTCGCGTTGGTGGATGATCTCTGGAAGGCCAGGGATAGGGGTTGTTCCTCTGCCCTGGTCCTATTAGACCTCTCAGCGGCTTTTGATACCATCGACCATGGTATCCTGCTGCGCCGGTTGGAGGGATTGGGAGTGGGAGGCACCGTTTATCGGTGGTTCTCCTCCTATCTCTCCGACCGGTCGCAGACGGTGTTGACGGGGGGGCAGAGGTCGGCCCCGCGGCGCCTCACTTGTGGGGTGCCGCAGGGGTCGATTCTCTCGCCCCTTCTGTTCAACATCTATATGAAGCCGCTGGGTGAGATCATCAGTGGCTTTGGTGTGAGGTACCAGCTGTACGCTGATGACACCCAGCTGTACTTTTCCACACCGGGCCACCCCAATGAAGCTATCGAAGTGCTGTCCCAGTGCTTGGAAGCCGTACGGGTCTGGATGGGGAGAAACAGGCTCAAGCTCAATCCCTCCAAGACGGAGTGGCTGTGGATGCCGGCATCCCGGTACAGTCAGCTGAGTCCACGGCTGACTGTTGGGAGCGAGTCATTGGCCCCGATGGAGAGGGTGCGCAACTTGGGTGTTCTCCTGGATGAACGGCTGTCTCTTGAAGACCACTTGACGGCCGTCTCCAGGAGAGCTTTCCACCAGGTTCGCCTGGTGCGCCAGTTGCGCCCCTTTCTAGACCGGGATGCCTTGTGCACAGTCACTCACGCCCTCGTGACGTCTCGTCTGGATTACTGCAATGCTCTCTACATGGGGCTCCCCTTGAGGGGCATCCGGAGGCTTCAGTTAGTCCAGAATGCGGCTGCACGGGTGATAGAGGGGGCGCCTCGTGGCTCCCGTGACACCTATCCTCGCAGACTGCACTGGCTACCTGTGGCCTTCCGGGTGCGCTTCAAGGTTTTGGTGAACGTCTTTAAAGCGCTCCATGGCATAGGGCCGGGTTATCTACGGGACCGCCTACTGCTACCGAATACCTCTCACCGACCCGTGCGCTCTCACAGAGAGGGACTCCTCAGGGTGCCGTCGGCGCGACAGTGTCGTCTGGCGACGCCCAGGGGAAGGGCCTTCTCTGTGGGGGCTCCCGCCCTCTGGAATGAACTCCCCCCAGGACTCCGTCAACTTCTGAACCTCCGAACCTTTCGTCGCGAGCTCAAAACTCACTTATTCATCTGCGCAGGATTGGGTTAGTTTTTTAATTAATGGGTTTTTAATGAGTTTTTAGTATTTATCCTAAATTTTTAATCTCGGCCAATTGAATAAGTTTTTTAATTGTATTTTAATTGTAATATTATTGTATTTTTATCTGGCTGTGAACCGCCCTGAGTCCTTCGGGAGAAGGGCGGTATAAAAATTTAAATAATAAATAAATAAATAAATAATAATAATCTTTGTGGATTAACAAGTGATATTTTGTTGCTGGGGGATTTGTGAATTGGAGAGAGACATCTGCTGGAGGAAAGAAAGCATCACATTACTTAGACTACTGTGAGAAATGACCAGAGGAGTGTGTGTTAAACAGCTGCAGTACGACTTCAAAGGAGGAGTGGAAAGAACAAAGATTCAAATTGGAATGGCTTTAAGGAACATATGATCTGGACATTATTTGGAAAGAAAAAAGAAAAAAAAGAGACATTATATGGACTTGAATTTGAACTATATATGTTAAAATAATAAACTTAAAAATCCTTTCTCCTTAAACTGAGAACATGGAGAGTTGGTAGGATGAGTATGAGGAATTAAGGGAGATACTTCAAATGGTGTGAGAATCGTTTAAGGGAAATAAAGAAGTGGAGGAGTGGTTAAAATGTCAAAAAAAAGGATGAAGAAATTATGAAGGAGAAGCAAGAAGAACAAGAAGACAATGCTAAAAAGGAAATAATTGAAGATAAAAACATAGATGATTACACTGGGATTGACAGTGATAGAATAAAAATGGATAGGGGGAAGTATATCTCAAAAAAGAAGAGAAAAGAAGAAAATGGGAAAAGATTGAGGGGGAAAATTAAAAGAGTAAAAAAAATACATGATTATCCTGGGATTGACAGTGACAGAGTAAAAATGGATAGGGGGAAGTATCTTTCAAAAAAAAAAAAAAAGAGAAGAGGACAACATGGGAAAAAATTGAGAGGGAAAATCAAAAGAGGAAAAACTAGAGAAAGGAGGTGGAAAGGAAGATACAAGAAAGAGAAAAAGAAGATGATAAGAGAATGGGAGAAAGGGAGGAAAATATTAAGAAATGGAATTTTGGAGAGACCAAAAGGAAATGGTCAAAAGGGGAAGAAAAATGAATAGCAGAAAAGAAATTAAAATTGTTGTTGCTGTGTTGTCAGTTGCGAAGTCGTGTCCAACCCATTGCAACCGCACGGACAACATTCCTCCAGGCCTTCCTGTCCTGTCCTCTACCATCCTCTGGAGTCCATCTAAACTTACACCAACTGCTTCAGTGACTCCATCCAGTCACCTTGTTCTCTGTCGTCCCCTTCTTCTTTTGCCCTCAATCTTTCCCAGCATTAGACTCTTCTCCAGTGAGTCCTTCCTTTTCATTAGGTGGCCAAAGTATTTCAGTTTCATCTTCAGGATCTGGCCTTCTAAAGACCAGTCAGGATTGATCTCCTCTAGGACTGACTGGTTTGATCGCTTGCAGTCCAAGGGACTCTCAGGAGTCTTCTCCAGCAGCACAGTTCAAAGGCCTCAATTCTTTTTATTTATTCTTAAAATAGTTGTAGAAATTTTATGTAAGAAGCAAATTAGAAGAAATATATAGATTATTGTAAAAGGAAAGTAAGAAAGGATGAAATGAAGTGTATGTAAGAAGCAAAAAAGAAGAAATATACTGTTTAATGTAAAATGGAGAAGTAGATGAAATGTGAAAGATATAATGGGATATATGTTTTACTGTCTGAGGATGCATGTAATTGGAGAGAATTATAGTGGATGGTAAAGAAATATATTTTAAATATAGAAAAGAACAAAGAAATTAATTGAAATCAAGATATAAAACTGAAAAGAAGTAAAAAAGGAAGAAGTATACTGTTTAAGAAAAATAGTCCAGCAGAGGAAATGTGAAAGATAGAATGGTTTATAGATAAAAACAATTGAAAGTGAGATGTAAAATGGAACAAAATTGAAATGTTAGTAAATGATGTATCCTAATGAAAGAGAAAAATAATTATTGAACTGAGAATAAGAATTTAAAGAAAACACGAGGTGGAAGGTTGTATTAAGTAAAAGGCTGTAAGGTAAAAATGGAATAAGGTGAAACACAATGTTAATAATTAAAACATTTGAGGGGAATTCTGAGAAATATACTTAATAAATGGGAAAATCAGGGTTGTCTGGATACCATAGTGGAAAATATTGAAAAGAAAATGAATACAGCAATAGAGAGAGATAAGAAGGAGGAGAGAGATCGAAGAAAGGGAGAAGGAGAGAGGGGAAAAGAAGCAAGAGAAGAGGAGAGGAAGAAAGGGAGGGGAAATAAGAATAGGAGAGAAGGTTAGATAGGGAGGAAGAATGGAGGAGGGGGAGAAAGGAAGGGGAAATAGAGAAGGAATAGGAGAGGAGAGAAGAAAGTAGGAAGGATAAAAGAAGGGAGGGAGAGGAATGAGAAAGAGAAGAAAGATCGCTGTAAAACGAAAAAGATGAAATGGAAGAAAGACAACCGTGGTCATGTGGCCGGCATGACTCTACGCCAAAGGCGCATGGAACGCTGTTACCTTCCCACCAAGGTGGTCCCTATTTGCATTTTTACGTGCTTTGGAAACTGCTAGGTTGGCAGAAGCTGGGACAAGTAACGGAAGCTCACCCCGTTACACGGCAGCACTAGGGATTCGAACCGCTGAGCTGCTGACCTTTCGATTGACAAGCTCAACGTCCTAGCCCCTGAGCCACCGCATCCCCTGTAAAAGAGAATATATATTAGTAAAAATGGAGAAATTAGAACTTGAGGGCGAAAGAAGATGTGGCTTATATAAATGAGCATAGAAATATTAAGACATGATTAAAATATGGAAAAAGAATATTTTGGCAGAAACTGTAACTAAGTAAAATGTATTTGGATATGTTAAGTTGTATAAGATAAGATATGGCCAATACTCTGTTCACAAACTGCGGGTGGGTGGGTGGGGGAAATCAATAAAAAAATTGATTAAAAAATAGTAGCAACTGTGAGAGGGGATCTTGGAGTCCTAGTGGACAACCATTTAAATATGAGACAGCAGTGTGCAGCAGCTGCCAAAAAGCCAACAAGTTCTAGGTTGCATAAACAGAGGGATAGAATCAAGATCACGTGAAGTGTTAATATCACTTTATAATGCCTTGGTAAAGCCACATCTGGAATACTGCATTCAGTTTTGGTCACCATGATGTAAAAAAGATGTGGAGACTCTAGAAAGAGTGCAGAGAAGAGCAACAAAGATGATTAGGGGACTCAAGGCTTAAACATATGAAGAATGGTTGCAAGAACTGGATATGTCTAGTTTAATGAAAAGGACTAGGGGAGACATGATAGCAGTGTTCCAATATCTCAGGTGCTGAGACGAGTAACAAATGCAGAGAAGAGCAACAAAGAAGAGGGAGTCAAGCTATTCTCCAAAGTATCTGAGGGCAGGACAAGAAGCAATGGGTGGACTAATCAAGGAGAGAAGCAACTTAGAACTAAGGAGAAATTTCCTGACAGTTAGAACAATTAATCAGTGGAACAACTTGCCTCCAGAAATTGTTTTTAAGAATATGTTGGATAACCATTTGTCTGAAGTAGTGTAGGGTTTCCTGCCTAAGCAGGGGGTTGGACTAGAAGACCTCCAAGGTCCCTTCCAACTCTATTCTATTTCTACTGTGTAATTTAAATAAACATAACTGTGAATTTTCTTCACAGAAGGAAACGGCATATCTATTAATTTTTATTTTATTTAGTTATAAGCTTTATGTGGCTGCCCATCTTAAACAACTCTAGGCGCCTTACAATTATTTCTGCTGAAATGATGCGAACTAATGGAGATGCAGCATAGGTATTTTGAAGTATCTGAAAATACAGGTACATAGTCCCTTGACTTAACAACAGTTCATCTAGCGACTGTTTGAAGTTACAACAGCACTGAAAAGTGACTTATAACCACTTTTCACACTTACAACCACTGCAGCATCTTCATAGTCATGTGATGGAAATTCAGACACTTGGCAATTAGTTCATATTTATGATGTTTGCAGTATCCTGGGGTCATGTGATACCTTTTGTGACCTTCTGATAAGCAAAGTCAATGGGGTGCAGAGATTCACTTAAGCTGTTGCAAGAAAGGTTGTAAAATGGGACAAAATTCACTTAACAAATATCTCGCTTGGCAACAGAAATTTTGGGGTCAAGGACTACATGTAATTTGTTCTACAATGCTAAAACATATTACAGTGTTTCCCAAAATATCTATATCTATATCTATATCTATATCTATATCTATATCGTCTTTATATATATAATTTTCAAAATAAGCATTAGGGCTTATTTTCGAGGAAATACGATGTCAGGGTGATCATCCTGGCTGGGCGCCCCACCCCCTGGTGCGCACACAAGAGGTGGCGAGCACATGGGGGCTGACAGTGTCTGGCAGCAGGTGCTGTCTGCCAGTCCCTTGGTCAGAGCACTCTGGGAGTGTGCAGCTTACACAATGCAGGTGAATTGATTACCTGTTCAAGCAGCAGACGGAGGCAGAGATACCGGGGAAGTGGGGTGGGACAGCCAATCCACACATGCCACACAGGTCACGGGAAAGCCAAGAGTCGGTGGGCCGAAGCAGGTGGGGGGCCACAGGAATCTTGTCTTCACGTGGCGGCAGTGGCAGATGGGCAGCAGATGCACGGGGGGAAGGCAGGCAATCCTAATATGCTGCGAGGGTCACAGACAAGCTGAGAGATATGAAGATGACCCTCCCACAGCCACCTATCTACTCCATTCCAATGTCTCTTGGCTTTCCTGGGGCCTGCGTGACGCACCCAGATTGCCTGCCTCTTCCCTCATGCCTCTGCCTCTGCCTGCTGTTGGTGCCACCATGCAAGACGAGCCTCCCACAGATGGCCGCCCTGGCCCACCGACGGTCAGCTTTCCTGCAACACATGTGGCATGTCCGAATCACATGCCTCCGTACCTCTGCCTCCACCTGTTTGGACAGGTAATCAACTCATCTGTGTTATGAGGGCTGCTGCTTGACACCATCAGCCCCCGTGCCCTTACTGTCTCCATTGCTGGCCACGCCCAGTATGATTTTAGTATGATTTTTTACATACTAAAAAATCAGGCTAGGGCTTATTTTTTGGTTAGGTCTTATTTTTGGGGAAACACAGTAAAACTATATCTAAAATGATAATTATTTCATATTTATTTGATTTTTATCCAGCCTTTATTGCTTTATAAGTAACTCAAGATAGCAAACATACATAATACTCCTTCCTCTTCCTTTTTCTCCACAACCACCACCTGTGAGGTGAGTTGGGCTGAGAAAGTGTAACTGATCCAAGGTCACCCAGCTGCCTGTCATGCCTATTGCAGGATTAGAACTCACAATCATCTTGTTTCTAGCCTGATGCCTTAACCACTAGACAAAACTAGATCTCCTGTTTCATAATTCATAATTATGAATTCATAATTGCTATTATGGAACCTACAAACACATAAATGCACACTGTAAGTTCCAAAAATTACATATTTCTTATAATAAAATATACTAACATGCAGTTTTATAGTCGGAATATCTGGCTACAGAAACAGAACCCAGCCAGTCCAGTTGTTTGCCTTCAAAGACGCTAGCAACAGTTTAGGAAATTTTTTGTCTACACCAGAGTCATTAAACCCTGAAGCGCAACACAGATCAACAGATATTGGCTGTGAAGACGTATACAGTATATTGTGCCTTTTCTGCTGGAGAGGGGAGGAGAGGAGAAGAGAGACTCACCAGGGCATAAGGATATGTGGTAGGCTTTACTATGGAAGGATAGGAATAAAGTGAACTCTGCCATTAGAGATGGGGAGGAATCTGGTTTTTCCTCATAATACATAGTTCTACTCAGACATAATCAGAAGTAGAAGAGTTTGGAATCATCAGTGATTAGCTCAAATAGAAAGGCACATCAGACTGCAAATGTAGCTTGTTTACCTAGTAGCATCTATATAAGGACAGTTGCTTAAAGAAACAGTTTTGAATCATTCCCCAACGGCTCTGTGGTCTCAACTTGGCATCACAAGTATGAGATGAGTTGAGAAATCTTAAGTATTACTTGCCGGAGAATGACATCATTTCTCAATTAAATCTTTAACTCAGACTGAAATGTAAACAATCTGTGCCCAGGAGCATACTGATTCTATAACTAAGATTTGATCTACCTGTGGATTGGCAGCCATGACAGTATAATTCCCATCATCATCGAGGGTGGAGGCAGTGGTATGGAGAGAACAGGTCCCATCAGGTTCTCTTTGCATCCGGTAATGCTCATTCCTTTTAGAAATTTGCTTTCCATCTTTGAACCAATAGATCTATATTCAGAGAAATCAAAACCAAAACATAAACAATGAAAGGGAAACGTAGTAATAAGTTATAATCTGTGAATAAAGAATGAATCCAAGTGCTGATATCAGGAAAAAAATAAAAAGGATCTAGAATAAATTCCTGCCTTTCCTTCTGTTATTTGGAACAAATATTTGAAAAATAAACAGCTATTTCACTTCATTGGCTTAACAGCGAGTAATGCATGTATTTGTGTTTGAAGCAAAATTCCAGATTGAGATGGTGTAAAATGGTGGAGAAATTAGTTCTCCTGTTGTTGTTTATTTTATTTATTTATTTATTATTTTAATTTATATACCGCCCTTCTCCCGAAGGACTCAGGGCGGTTCACAGCCAGGTAAGACAACAATCACAAAAATTAAAAACATTTTTAAAAAACTACCGTATATACTCGAGTATAAGCCGAGTTTTTCAGCACGTTTTTTGTGCTGAAAAACGTCCCCTCGGCTTATACTCGGGTCTATACGGCTTATACTCGAGTTTTTTTTTTTTTTTTAGCCCCTCGGCTCATACTCGAGTATATACGGCTTATACTCGAGTTTTTTTTTTTCTTCTTTTTTTCACATTTTACCGGACGCTGGAAGCCCTGCGGTGCAGTGAGAGGGCGGGCGGGGAGCCAGCCTTCTCAGCTGAGGGAGGGAGGCTTTCCCCAACCGGTAGGTGCCTCATTTCCACCCTCGGCTTATACTCGAGTCCCCAGTTTACCCCAGTTTTTGGGGTAAAATTGGGGACCTCGGCTTATACTCGGATCGGCTTATATTCGAGTATATACGGTAATTCAATTTGGCTAAGAAAGATTAAAAATCTAATAAAAAACCCCCATTAAAACTATTAGACCAGCCCTGCGCGATGGAACAAAAACGTCTTCAGCTCGCGTCGGAAGGTCCGGAGGTCAGGGAATTGACGTATCCATGGAGGCAGCTTGTCCAGACCTTCCCCTGGGGGTCACCAGTTGACATTGTCTGACTGATGGCACCCTGAGGAGACCCTCCCTATGGGAGCGCACTGGTCGATGGGAGGCAACTGGTAGGAGCAGGCGGTCCCGTAAATAACCCGGTCCTGTGTCATGGAGCGCTTTAAAGGTGGTAACCAAAACCTTGAATTGCACCCGGAAGATCACCGAAAGCCAGTGCAGCTTGCGCAGGAGAGGTGTTACATGGGAGCCTCGAGTTGCTCTATTACCCGCGCAGCCGCATTCTGGACCAGTTGGAGCCTCCGGGTGCTCTTCAAGGGGAGCCCCATGTAGAGAGCATTGCAGTAGTCCAGGAGGGAAGTGACAAGGGCGTGAGTGACCATGCATAGGGAATCCCGGTCCAAAAAGGGACGCAACTGGCGTATCAGGCGAACCTGATAAAAAGCTCCCCTGGCGACGGCCGTCATATGCTCTTCTAAAGACAGCCGTACATCCAGGAGGATGCCTAGATTGCGAACCCTTTCCATAGGGGCCAATGACTCGCCCCCTATAGTCAGCGATGGAACCAGCTAGCTGTACCAGGATGCCGGCATCCACAGCCGCTCAGTCTTGGCAGGGTTGAGTCGGAGCCTGTTTTTCCCCATCCAAACCCGCACGGCCTCCAGACACCAGGACATCACTTCAACGGCTTCGTTGGGGTGGTTAGGGGTGGAAATGTACAGCTGTGTATCATCAGCGTACAGGTGACACTGCACCCCAAAACCACGGATGATCTCCCCTAGTGGCTTCACATAGATGTTGAACAGGAGAGGCGAGAGAACCGACCCCTGTGGCACCCCACACATGAGGCGCCTCGCGGTCGATCTCTGCCCCCCTGCCAACATCGTCTGTGACCGGTTAGAAAGGAAGGAGGAGAACCACCGAAAGACGGTGCCCCCCACTCCTAACCCCTCCAGCCGCCGCAGCAAGATACCATAGTCGATGGTATCAAAAGCCGCTGATAGCTCTAATAGGACCAGGCAGAGGAACAACCCGTCCCGGGCCCTCCAGAGATCATCTACCAACGTGACCAATGCCGTCTCTGTGCTGTACCCAGGCAGCATTACAATTTCCACTTTCATTGTTGCATTACAATTTCCACTTTCTCTCATCATTGCCCAAAAAGTAAATAGTGATACTTTCTATGTACATTTTTTTCTCGTAATATTATACTGCTAGTCCTGCCAGCAACATAATGTCCAATTAGACTCCCTAGGTTCAATCAGAAACCATACCAAACACTCAATAAATATTTAGGCTTGAACAATTAATGGCAGTTTTTTATTATCCTACTCTGCCATGGTTTCTCTATCAGATATTGCCACCCAAGTTTTTTTAAAGAGTAATATATGTGTCAAATTTATTAATGCTGTTTATAATTACTGGAATCATAATTAAGTTCAGTGATCATATTGATCATTGTTAAATGAAAAAAGCCAATTTCAATTATACAACACAACAAAGGGCTTGAATTTTTTATTCTCCCCCCACAAATCAATAGTATAATATTTTTATTTGAACCAAGCAAAATAACACAAAAAATGCAGAAACTTTTGAACTGTCCAGAATTTTCATTAAATAGGAAAATTTTGTCCCTTCCCCCACACATGCAAACCGCAAAGTGTTCCAGTTTAATTTCTTTTAGTCTGCATGTTTCTTCCTCCTTCCTGCATTCAGCAGAACTCATCTGATGAACAATTTTGGAGAACCCCCCAAACGTGCATCATTTTCACTGTGTCTAATAAAAGTATTATCCAACTATGAAAGTTAATTCTTTTTTACTGCTTTCTAATGTGTACTAAGTTACTAAATCAATTCTACTAGTTCATCAAAAATAGTTAGCTTGGTATTTTGGGATGTGATGCTATATACAAAAACAGCAGCAGTACCATATACACTTAGTCATTGACTTATGGCCACAACTGAATCTAAAATTTCTGTTGCTAAGCGAGATAGGTGTTAAGTGAGTTTTGCTGCATTTTATGACCTTTCTTGCCATAGGTTTTTAAGTGAATCACTGCAGTTATGTTAGTAACATGGTTGTTACATGAATTCGGCTTCCTCATTGATTTTGCTTGTCAGAAGGTCGCAAATAGTGATCACATGACCCCGGGACATTGCAAGTGTCATAAGCATGAATTAGTTGCTAAGCATCTGAAATTTGATCATGTGACCATGTTGCTGTAAGGGTTGTACGTGTGAAAAACAGTCATAAGTCACTTTTTCCAGTGCCATTGAAACTTTGAACAGTCACTAAACATTATAAGTTGAGGACTACCTGTATGTTCAGTACTGGGGTTGTTTATCATAGCTATTAGGAACCCAAAGAAAATTTCCTATTATTTCAGATATATGTGGCCCCCAGTTGTACAAACTGAACTGACCTCGTAATCCTCTACATCTATACTATTAATTCTTTCTATGAGTGAATAAATGAGGATATCCGCTGGCTGTGTCAGATGTTGGTGGATAAAGGCTTTTGAGGAACTGGCACAGGAGGAATGATTAAGAGACCGTGCCAGTTTTCATGACAACTGCAAACAGTTTTAATCCTGACAGCAGCATCACTGTATCATTTTCATTTCCAAGGAAAAATAAAAAGCAGAATGATCCTAAAAGTTATATGCTACAACAATTAATTCAGCCAAGTTCTTCGTTTTTCTGATGGTTGACCACCAACTATTTATTTCAATGCATGAGATAAAGCTATCATTAAAATTTAACAATAGCTTTTAAAGGAGAAATACAGATTGAGTTTCACACTTCCATATAAGGTTACCAGATACTGACAAGAACTGTGTTACTGCAAAGAGGATTTTTTTCCTGGTCTGCCTCTTACTAATCTTACATGCTGGATTGCAAAATACTGACACTGCCAATAAACAATTTAACAGAGCAATGTGATGGCACAGTTTTTATGTTTCAAAAAAACCCCTTGTACTATTGTTTGTAAAGCCTATATCTTAGCAAAGGCTTAGTGCAAAAATAAGTTTGAACTTGCACACTACACAAATTTCTAGTATTATTTCATAAATGTTGGTTTTGTAAGAGCCAGTAATTATTTTATCATACACTTCTTTCATTACAGAATCTGGAAATTTTCCAAGAATATACAAATTACGATACATAAAGGAGTTTATGCCTGGTATCCTAGATTAACATGACTGAGTATAGCATTTTACTGTTAATTCAGTTTTATAATAATAGATATATAATTCCTTCCTCTTGCCTCATAGCAATATTCTATAGGTAGTCAAATGTTTTTCCTTTAGGAAATTACAATTATTTCATATTACTGTTTGCATGTTGCCTTTGTCAAGTTAAATATCATCTTTTTTTAATCAACCACATGCAGTTTAACTAAGCTTAAGTAAATTTGGGAGGAGTGAAAAGATTATCAATATAAAATGCAGAATCATATAAATGTCAGAATTTCAAAATTTTGAAGTTCCACCTTTAAGGAAGTTTCCTTCTGCCTATATTACCCTCAGATATATTTTACGACCAGACTTAATAGAAAGGATCCTGTTCACTGATACATAGTAAAAGCATCAACGTGTACACATATACACACATACATTTATGTTCCATTTTATACCTAGGAATTTAACAATAATGACAAAGATGACATAATTTCAAATGTAACAGTATTGAAACATTTTTCCTCTTTTTAAATTCCTAAAGAAGACCCCAAAGTCCCTTAGAATTCATGAATCATTTAGAACACAAAAAACATGTTCTTTTATGAATGCATACTTACAAGAAATAAGTTTTGTACTGATTATTCACAAACAGAACCTGGGAAGAAAATGCAACAGCAAAAATGCTGTTCACTAGATCAGTGTTTCTCACTGCAAAGCTGGCTGGGAAATTCTGGAAACTGAAGTCCACATGACTTAAAGTTGCCAAGGTTGAGAAACACTGCACTAGAGCACTACTGTACCAAAACATTATGTTGCAATATAACCCCAGGCTTCTAAAAATAAAGCAATTACAGAAAAAAGTTAAATTAAGCACAGTGGGGTTGCTTAACATGCATTTCAAATATAATGATGTTCAGTTACACATTTTGAGATGCATATCCTATATAAAATTGCAATGTCTTGTGATCTCACAACATCCCTATGGCAAGGTGTAGCACAGCCTGTAATTTCAACAGCTTTTTCTAAGCATTCAGTACAGTGCAGTTCAGAGCTGTGGGACCTATACTGGCATCCAGATGCTTGGCAGAGAGAGAAAAGGTGGCAGAGAATAATGGCACATTGAGACAAAACAGCTATTAGAATGGGTGGCTCCGTTTACCGTCCACTCTAGCTCCATTAAGTCCAACAAAATGTCACCTCAAAAAGATTGCTAGAATTTATAAAACCCAATTATCAAAAAATATCAAGATTATACACACAGAGGAGGGTTTGCTACTCTTTGGGAACCGCCACCAACAAACATATAAGAGAAAACATGTATTGCTGAATTATAGCTCTGGCATGTTTTTTATTGGTTGTGCTGGTTTTGGCTCTTGGCATTAATATTTCAGGAAAGCCTCATTTTTAATTCCTGTTCTGTCTCAGCCAATGAGATCATGAATTGAAATCTGGAAAATACTGAACTTCTTTGCTTTTGCTACTGGGTTACAAATCATGGCTGACAGCATGTTAAGTCTATTATAGAGTAGAACAGGAGCACTACATTGTTTACATGTTTATTATTAAGAAAAATAGCCTTTAGTTATTAGTTCCAACCAGCAGAATTGAGAATCTACATATTGGGAAAGCTCCAAAGTGTTGTGGTTCGCCAGCAGCCTGCGGAGCTGGCAACAGAGTCAGACAGCGATGAGGCTGAGGAAGAGTGTGGACCAGTCCTGGAAGCTGGGGAAGGCCCGGATGAGGGCTCTGCGTCGGAGGCTGAGGTGGGGCCAGGGCCATTGGGGAGTGAAGTGCAGACTCCAGAGCTTCCAGAGACTGACAGTAGTGAGGCAGTGGAACAGATGGATCCTGTTCTTAACGCATGCATGAGAAGAACTGCCAGAAGGCAAGAGCAGCTCAAGCAAAGAAGATGATTCGGGAGTAGGGCCAAAAGATGATTGGCCCCTCCCATAATGCTTAAAGGACCAGCAACGGCATTTGGGCCTTGCCGAAAAACAATGTTGATAGCTTCGTCTTCTTGCATTTGTTTTGTATCGGTGTCTTCTGAACTTTTGCCAAGAAAGGCCTTTGGCAGTTTGCCTAATTGGACCAAGGTTGGTGATAGGACTGAGGAAGTTGTGTTGGGAGGAATTTGTTTTAATTTAGTTGAACTACGCTGACAATGAAGTAATTCTCAGCTGTTCGAATAAAGTTTGTTTTTACACTGACTGAGTTTCCTACTATCTACTGGGGCCTGGGTTACAACACAAAGATCATCCACAAAGATCTAATAGACCTTCCAGTTCCCTGAACACTTAAAAAAACTCTGAAAGCATATAGACTAGAATTCAACATTCTCATCATTCATGGTGTCTATACTATATAATAATTTTGATATGAGTTGAAAAACTCCTTGTATTCAACACGTGTGAATTGGTCACATTTTAAGGAAATTAGAAAAGCCCAAAGAGCATATTTTTCTGAATCTCTATGAAAGATTCCTTTGATGTTTTATGTGAATTGTCCAAAGCGTTCCCCCCACTCACCTTTGGGTTTGGATTTCCAGACACTCTGCATATAAAAGTGACCGGCATTCCTTCAAATATTTTGTAGTGTTTAAGTTTGGTCTCAAAATATGGGGTCAGGCTGCTATCAAGAACATCTTTTCCATGCTCCACTTCATCATCAGACTCTTCTACTGGAGTTCTCTCCAATCTAAATTCAATCTCACTGATCAGTCTCTGCTCAAAACTGGAGACTTTATATTCCTATAAATAACAGAAAACTCTAGTTAGGATTTTAAGGTCATTTTATCAGGCAGGTTATTTGATGAGATTATAATTATTTCAATTTTCCAGATTTTAATTAAAAATGTAAATAGACAGGTCTGCACATTTTAAATAGTATTGTATGAAGCAAAACATAATGAATACATTAGTTGAGCAATGGGCATACGTAATAGGATATATAGATTAGATTATAATGTTTCTGTTTTAAGGATTAGAAATATTGAAAAAAACCCTTCGATTACATTTAACTAGTTAAGTAGAATGCAAAATGATCCATTTGATCATTTTAAATATTGAACATATTTTGAATGGAATTGTATTCCCTAAAAATCTGAAGTGGAACTGTTTACTACATAATAAAGAATACCTTTAAATCTCAGTATTAGTGAATTATGGAAAGGAAAGCAAGCAAAGATTAAATTCTGCAAACAACATTCCAAAAGAAAAAGTAGCAAGAGGTCAACAGACAGGAAAGCAAGAAAAAAGGAAAACAGAACCTTTTGCACAGCCTCATGAGTCACTATAGAAGCATCAACAGAACCAATTCCCTGTAAAAGTAGAAAAAAATATGGACACTAAAAGAACTGTAGGAGAAGTTTGTAATAATCTCAGACAAATTGTTTCTCGGGATTGATTATAAATGATGATGGGGCTCCCCTTGAAGGGCATCTGGAGGCTACAGTTAGTCCAGAATGCAGCTGCGCGGGTGACAGATGGAGTCCCCCGTGGCTCCCGCATAACACCCATCCTGCGCAGACTGCACTGGCTACCTGTGGCCTTCCGGGTGCGCTTCAAGGTTTTGGTGACCACCTTTAAAGCGCTCCATGGCATAGGGCCGGGTTATTTACGGGACCGCCTACTGCTACCGAATACCTCTCACCGACCCGTGCGCTCTCATAGAGAGGGACTCCTCAGGGTGCCGTCAGCGAGGCAATGTTGTCTGGCGACGCCCAGGGGAAGGGCCTTCTCTGTGGGGGCTCCCACCCTCTGGAACGAACTACCCCCCGGACTTCGTCAGCTTCCGGACCTTCGGACCTTCCGCCACGGGCTTAAAACATACTTATTTAATTGCGCAGGACTGAGTTAGATTTTAAATTTATGGGTTTTAAATTGGGTTTTATTTCTATATTTTTAATTATTGGGCTTTTAGAATAAGTTTTTTAATTGCTTTTATATTGTATTTATGTGTTTTTAAGTGCCTATAAACCGCCCTGAGTCCTTCGGGAGATAGGGCGGTATATAAATATGATCAAATAAATAAATAAATAAATAAATGATGACCAGTCATTTCATTAAAGTGTAGAAATTTCTTGTTTTTCTGCACTAAAAAAAGTGGTCTCAATATGCAGACTATATTTGATGTTAAAATGAAATGGAATAAAAAAGCAGGCTAGAAGACAGGAGAATTGAAAGAAATCTTAAAATTATTATTTCATGTGATCAGCTAAGGAAGTAGCACTATACCCTGCATTACAATTGCCTGGAAGAGTTTGATCAAAACCATTTTGATTTTATAGGATTCTGTTCTCTGTTCAAGCCAAATTCAGATTTCATCTTTTTCTAGTTATAAAAATAATAAAATATTTGGCTATGCAGTTATAAATGCCTTGGCCTGCAACAATTCTGCCAGCAAAACTATTTGGCTTCCCCATAAAACCTTTCATTTCTGCTTCAAATTAACCTTCGTCCACATTTCCTCCACTGCTTCATACTTTATGGCTGTTTACATCAATCTACTATATAACTAAAACACTTACTGTCATTTTAAAAAAATGCCTCAGAGCAAGTGTGGAATCTTTCAGTGCACTTTGCAGACCTGAATCCAGCACAAGGAAAGTTGATTGTCTACCCATAAAGCAGACCATTAGTAACTGAAGAAGGCCAATTCACATCTAATATAATGGTATCCCTTGTTCATTCCCTAGTCTCTGACATATAGGCAGTTCATTTTCAGGCTAATTATAAAAAGGGGAATTTGCAGAGATGAAAAGCATCATACAATACTAAAAACATGATGACTATTAGCAATTCTTTATTTCAAAACTCTTACATTAATATACCATTTAGGTTGTCGTGATAAACACACAGGGCAATATAATATAGCATTTTAATCACATTTATGGTTTAGTGTTGATTATTTTGTGACGGTACAGCTACAAGTGTAGCTACCATGTTTCATTAAATATGTTTTCCAAATTCAGGATGCACTCTTTATTTGATCAGAACAAGATGCAGAACATAGGCATAAACAAATTTAAAAGAAGACACAACTATGTTCTTAGGATAGTTTTCAGCAAAAAGATATTGTTCCTGCATTTGGACAACATATTTCAGTCTATACAAACTCAGTTTGGGTGGGTTGCTAGCACATCCCTTACTGAAGAGCTATTGGGCATTCAACATTTAGCTATAAGTGTAACCAGGCTAATGTTTCCTTCTCTAAGGCTGGAATCTTAATATAAAGCAGAATCAAAATAAACATGTCTAATAAAGCCTATCCCACACACAAAAAAAATTTGGTATCATGATACTGTGAAATTTACCTATAACTAGTACATAGTGTTGTGGTCCATCAGCAGCCTACGGAGCTGGCAACGGAGTTGGGAAGCGATGAGGGTTAGGGTTAGAATTAAGCTAATCCTAGATTAGCTTGTTTGGGTCATTGTTTAAGAATACTAGATTACATGCTGGTCAATGACCATAAAAAAAGCTTCTCAACCTACCAGCATTAAAAATTAAGTCTAAAAGCAAGCAATGTTGTCATCAATCCAAAAAAAAAACAAAAAAACCCACAACCCAACCTATTTTAACAAGAAAATTGCTATTTTATTAATTGCAGTACAATTAATACTGCTAAATTGCGTACCTGCTCTGCAAGTTCCTCTTCTGGTTCTTGAATATTGAAAACTGTTGCAGCATTGTCAGCCCCCAGCAATCGACGAGCCATCTTTTCCTCATATGTTAACTTCTAAATCAGAAGAATGAGACATTTGCATCACCTACCAATAAATACCTGAAGAATGTTTTCCAAATTTCAACACATATTTCAACGTAACTAATACATTTCTGTCTGAGGTAGACAAAATTTTACTAGTCATAAGTCAGTCAACATTTTTGTAGGTTGCCCCCCAAAAAGTCACAATGATGATAAAAAGTGGGTGGGGTAAAATCTTAAATGGCATGGGACTAGTATCTCCATGACTTCTTTGAAGAGTGGATCTGTTGTTATTTTAGAACTTCTACTACAGTTTTTGTGAATTTCATGAGTTTTGTGAGCTTAAAATAGTTGGAAATAGTGTCATCAATTTTTACCAGTTACAGTAGAGAGAGATCTGGGGACAAAAAGGACATTCTAGAGCCACCAGTTTTAAAATAATGTTTTTTGGAAATCTGCTAGCTTTCTTTCTGGAATAAAGATAGGAGGCAGAGTTTATTCTTACAGCCAAGAGCAAATAGGAAAATCCATTTACATCAAATTGGTGCACATTTAATGACTCCAAAGCTAGCTGTACAACTAAAACCCATGTTGGCAATTCACTGAATCCACAATGCTCTTTTGCTAGAGAAGGGGTCTCTATCTGAGGAATAAAACCTGTGGATCAAACTTGTTCTAAGCCTAGACAAAGAAGCTGATTTGTTACAACCTTCCTTAACCTGGCTATTTCCAGGTTTGCCTTTAGCCATACTGGCTGGAAATTCAACACATCTAGAGGATTACAAGTTGAGGCAGGCTGTATTGCAGGCTTTGTCTATGCTGGTTTAGAATCATGACAGTTGTAATCTGCAGATCTGAAAAACACAGATTGTTCCAGATCCTCCAATGAAGTCTCATTTGCTGGTTTATATTTGCTTTATATATTTATATTTTACATATATATTGAAGAGATTTGTATTCTGCCTCCTTACTACAAAGTAAAGAGCCATGGTGGCATACTGATTAGAAAGGAGGCTAATTCTGCTGACCGCCAACTGCCAGCAATTCGGCAGTTTGAGCCTCATCGGCTCAAGGTTGACTCAGCCTTCCAAGGTCAGTAAAATGAGGACCCCAGATTGTTGGTGCAATATACTGACTTTGTAAACTGCTGTAAAGCACTGTAAAGTGGTATATAAGTCTAAGTGCTATTGCTATTGTTCAAGATAAAAATATAAAACTCTAGTATAATAATTCTATATTACTTTATTTAGTATGTGCAGTAATACAAGTATACCATAAAACAATTCCCTTGCTTAGTGACTTTTACTGACAAAGTCTAAATTTTGCAAAAGCATTGACACCAAAAGAGGAATGCAAGACAGGAAGGAGCATACAGTAAGTCTTATTTCCCCTTTATAGAACTTTGAAACTATAATATATAAAGTAAGTATGAGTATTTCAGATGAATTTTCAGGTGACCTATTAATTACTGTCAAAATTTAGAGCTATAATTTACAACACGAAATTCTAATTGCTGGCAGTGATCCTAGAAACTCACTCAATAGTACTTACCTGTGAACCGTACAGGGATTCCAGCCATGCTCTGGCTATATAATTTACTGTTTTTCCCCCCTTACACAACAGGCATGCCTGACTCCTGTAGCCTTCATAGGTGTTAAACTATTTATTGTCTTTTTGTTGAAAGCCCATGTAGTAATCTTTCACTTTTAAGAAAGTAGAAATGGACCTGAAACTAAGTGTTCCTTGGTACTCATTTATTTTTTTCCCAACTTATCCTGCTAATAGCAAATTTCCTTATTAGTCTACATCTTTATGCTGAAAAGTAATAATGTAATATAAATTGATTAAATAAAAATGATAAATATAATGTAAGTATCCTGTGGTAATATAAAAAGATATATCAGATCCATACTGTAGTCAAAGAAATCATAAATAGACCAACCAGAGGCAACATTTACAGGATCTAGTAATTATAAGTTGGAAGAAAAGATTCTATCACATAAGTGGAGGAAACTTCCGAGTGCAAAATAAGGATTGGGGCCCCATATATCTTCTACATCGAATCTTGACGCATGATGAAAAACCACAACTGAATATTTCAGTTTGGATCTTGCAACTCAGTTCTGTATTTGAAGATCTGTCTCCTACAATTAAGACTAGCTATAATAGAATACAGTATATAAAAATCCACATGAATGGGAGACGACTTCCGGTGTCCAGCGGCAACGGTCGTCTGGAGGCTTCTCCTGCCTCCAGTGCCCGAATCCGGCCGCCGCCGAGGCCCCCAGGGGCCAGGTGTTCCGAAAAGGACACCTGCCGCACGGACGGCTCGCCAGGGGTCTCCCAGCCGACATACAGGACTGGGGGGACCGATGCTGGCGCGTCCTAGGCTCGGCGGGGTTTGGAGGCCACGGGCCACGGCCATTACTTTGGTCGTCGCCTGGGCCGCTGTGCCCGGTGACACCGGGGCTTTGGATTTATAACTGCAGCAGCCTGGTGGTGAACAGGGAACGGAGAAGAATTGAGGAATGGAGAAGGGAAGGGGATATCGGTAAACGCGAGTGGAGTGCTCCGGAGTGCGGGGGGGTTTTTCTCCCCTGCGGCTGGAAGGAGCACGAGTCATTCTGGAGAGAGGAGAACTTAAAATAAGAAGATTACCGGTTTTGTGGAGCTCTGGAGAGAAGAGGTGATGGAGAAATTTAGGAGGGAGGGTTTGAGGCCCCCCCTCCCTCTGGGGAACAGTGGTGGAGTCCAGCTTCCGCCTTCACTATGAGAATCTTGATGACATCACTTCCCTTCGGCTTCCTGGTTGACTAACTGTACTCTGGACTCGTTGCTCCTGTGAGTGCCCCCTGGTGGATCCGGAGGAAATTACAAGGATACTGTGCTTGCCTGAGGATTTTGCAAAATTTTTTTTTTTAAATGGCAAAAGGTCAGAGACCAACTGCTGGAGAGATGGAGAGAATTTTGGAAAAGTTATCTAATATGGACAAGAAATTGGATGATTTGCAAAGAGGCCAAACGGAAATAAGAGTAGAAATTGTGACTATCCAAAAGGATTTAAAGGATACTCAACAAGTCTCAGCAGAAAATAAGCAGAAAGTGGAAGGTCTGCAGGTGAGATGCGGGCAGTGCAGAAAAGAGAGGAGATGACAGGCAATGCTGTGCTTGGACTACAGATGGATAAAATGTCTTATTTCCTTAGGTTTCAAAATTTGGAAGAAGTGGACCAAGAAGATTTGAGAGATGTTGTGACTAAATTGTTGGGAGAATTTCTTGGGAGAGGTGTTGATTTCATGAATTGGGATGTGGATCGAGTTTATAGAGTTAACTCACAATATGCACGCATGCAGTTCCCAGAGAGGTTCATGTCAAATTTGTGAGAAGAGAGAGAGATGAAATTCTTAGAAAACATAGGAGTGGGGCACTGATTTACAGGGGCAGGGAGATAGCCATTCTGAGGCAGATTCCCAGACAGGTACGTGAAATGAGAAAGAAATATTACTTTTGTCAAGCAAATTGTACCAGAAGGAGTGGGCTTCAGATGGCTGATGCCAGAGGGATTGATGATTTTCCGGGAGGGCATTACGAAAAAAATTAGTACAATTGCGGAGGCTACGGCCTACGTGGAGGAACACAAAGCCCTCCTGGAATCAGATGACCCAGGAATTGAAGAAGGGGAGGTTATAGACCATGGGGCGGAGGCGGCTGCCGCTGTTGCGGCCCTGGAGTTGGGTCAGGCTGAACCCAGAGTTCTGAGATCCAAAACTAGGAAGTGATAAAGATATTTGGTATTGTGTTGGTTTTCCTTATTCTCTTTTGTACGATATTCTGTTTATTCTTGACCCTTCTTTATTGCGTATCTAAGATTTGTAAACTTAGCTACTTCGTGTCACCTGCTTGCCATATGGCTGTTGTATGTGTTAAAAAATTTGAGTAAAATTCTTATCTTGCATAAGAAAAATGAAAATTTACCATACCTGATATGTATTTGTATAAACCTTTTTTGACCAATAAAAACTTTTTGAATAAAAAAAAAAAATAAAAAAAAATCCACATGAATGCAAAGTTAAATTCTCTCCAAATGTACACAAAGCAAGAAAACTATTTAGATTATTACAGCAAGCTACATACTGGTTGGCCATTGTTCAAGAGATCTTCCTTGAAGCGAAGTTTTCTTTCCAGGTCCTGGATAACAGCATCTTTTGTGCCCTGAATTTCTTCATCAGATGCAATCCTGGCAGTTCTGCCTGATTTCTTTGGAAATCCCCTGTAAATAAATCACTAATAGTTTACAAATACAATAGGTCTGTATAGAGAAATTCTAAGTTTAATGAGTGCTAACATTTTATTTTAATCAGCATTATATTTTGGCTGCTCAAGACCAAGCTAGTCAAACTAATGCAATCAAGGTCAGAATTGAAAAATCCCAAATGATTCAAAGTGAGATTTTATAAAGAATCAGAAAAAACAGTAGATCATATACTTTGTGTATACACCAACTAATTATAAACAATGAAATATACTGTATATATAATAATAAAATCGAAATCAGTTTTAGTTTCAAGCTGAATATTTCTAATTCTTTACTTCTATCCTGTAGTCATCTGAATTTTTGCAGCTGAAATCAGCTAGCTGTAATTTTGCTTGCAAGGTTTTTAATTATATGAATTTGACTAGCTAATAGCTAAAATAGACATAACTTAAAAGAGAAAGCGTAATTATGAAATCTTGAAATCTGGCAAAATTACAGGCCGATAATAAACTTTTTGTGTTTGGAGGTACCGTATATACTCGAATATAAGCCGATCCGAGTATAAGCCGAGGTCCCCAATTTTACCCCAAAAACTGGGGTAAACTGGGGACTCGAGTATAAGTGGGAAATGAGGCACCACCGGTTGAAACCTCCTCCCCCAGCTGAGAAGGCTGGCGGCTCCCCCGCCCCGCCCTCTCACTGCACCGGCAGGGCTTCCCCGCCGTCCGGTAAAATGTGAAAAAAAGAAAAAAAAAACTCGAGTATAAGCCGTATATATACCGAATATAAGCCGATCCAGTATAAGCCGAGGCTTAAAAAAAAAACACTCGAGTATAAGCCGTATAGACCCGAGTATAAGCCGAGGGGACGTTTTTCAGCACAAAAAACGTGCTGAAAAACTCGGCTTATACTCGAGTATATACGGTAATCTTTAAAAAAGTATATTATATTTTCTGATGAGGTATATCCAGATTCACTGAGCGGGTTAACTGTGGAACAAAAAATCAGAACTTCAATGCAAACTGAATTATTAGCTAATTATTAGCTTGAAGGAAAGAAAAATAATCCAGAAATGTCAATAATTAAGAATATCCTGGCTATAAGAAGAGCAACCTGAAACAGAAGAAGTAATCCAAATCCTATCTCTTTTAAAAAGCACTCAAAGCAATTGATTACTAGTGCTTTGAATCACTAAAATTCTGTGCAGGCTGTTTCTGGATTTTTTTAAACGGTATGGAGCCTTCCTGGAGAAAAGTTGCCCACTTGCCTGTCTGGATAGCTTGTCACAGATCTACCACAGCCTGTCAAGTCTTCCCCCTGCCCAGACAATGCAGTTGTGTGCCAAGGCCTGAGTGGTCATCAACTGTGCAACTCTGGCAAAGTGGGTATATTCCAGGTTTCTTTCATTAAATGTTGTCATCTTATGGAACTGAGGGGTTATGCCTTCTCTACTGCAGTTTCTGCCCTCTGGAATAGCATCCGCCACCCCACCACAAGAGATACAGAAAACAGCCTCTCTCTTGGGGTTCCAAAAAGGATTTAAGGCTTTGGTCCCAAGGCCTGGGGTTAATGGGTTTGGGTGAGCTCTGTTTAGTTTGCTATTGTTATGATTATTTTAACCCAGACTGCCTGTGGGGTTGTATGTTCTTAACTGCCTTTATTGTTTTAAATTTGTATGGTAAAGCCACCCAGAGTCTGTAGGAGTCAGCATTATTGTTGTTGTTGTTGTTATTGTTATGACTTGGGAGCTGTTGAGTTTCAGTAGCAATTGCCTATATCAGGGATCTCCAACCGTGGCAACTTTAAGCCCGGCAGACTTCAACTCCCAGAATCCTAGGATTGCCAAGGTTGGAGACCCCTGGCCTACATGATAACATTTCTCATCCCTCAGTGCATGCTCTCATATATTAGAAAAAAGGGAGGAAAGGAACTATAACATCTTCAAGGCAGGATTTGGAATAGACGGAAATCAATATCTGATTGTATTAATATTATATTCAAGAGCCAGTCTTGCGTAGTGGTTAAGATGCTGGTCAAGAAACCAGGAAACTAAGAGTTCTAATCCCAGTTTAAGCATGAAAGCCAGCTGGGTGACCTTGGGCAGGCACTCTCTTTCAGCTCAACCCACCTCACAAGATTGTTGTTGTGTGGAAAAGAAGAGAAGGAAGAAGTATTAGGTATGTTTGCAGCTTTGAGTTAGTTATATGGTAACAAATGCAGGACAATTTTTAACAATAATAGCTTATTATGAATGGATAGCAGAAGAGACATTTTTCTTGAAAAATTACCTCAAAAAAATGAAATTACAGATAGTCCTCGACTTATAACAGTTCATTTAGTGACTGTTTGAAGTTATAACAGCACTGAAAAATGTGACTTATGACCATTTTTCACACTTATGACCATTGCAGCATCGTCATGGTCACGTGATTTACATTTGGATGCTTTGTATACATCGTAAAAACTAGATGGATCATTCAAAATCTAAAACAATACAAATTAAAATGAAATAAAAATATAATTACGAAGAACCTAATTAAATTGTTTCAAACTAATTACATTCCAGTTTGGAATGTTATTGTATAGGACTGCCAAAAGGTGAAAAAAACATATATTGTATTGAAGTACCACAGCACAATAGAAGTGGTGAAAAATGATGCATTTTTCAAAGCTTGTACTTTGTAGCATACTGTCCTCTTGATTAAATCATAACCATATGAATATATCTCAAGACAAATGGAAAAAAAACTTGGAAAATAATATAAGAATAAAATCTATTAATAGACCTGTTCTTATAAAACGTAATTGATGTAGTAATTTATATAGTGATAAACAGTTTTGTACAGTATGTTTAATAAAAGTGGACTTTTAAAAGGAAATTTAAGACATATAGAAGGAGACCTAGTTTGGTATAGTGGTTAAGGTACTAGAAAACAGCAGATCATGAGTTCTAGTTCTGCCATAGATGTAAAGCCTGCTGGATGATCTTGGGCCAGTAGCTCTCTCTCTCAACAGTAGGAAGAAAACAATGACACAGTACTTCTGAAATCTTTCCAAGAAAAGTGCAGAGACCAGGAGTTGCTAGAAGTAAACACTGACTTGCAGGTAGACACACAGGTGTACATGCACACAGACACACAAACAAGAGCCTGTTAGGCATAAAAATATTTTGTTCAACAATTGCATAAAATGTAATCCTTTTCTCATGTCCCCTTGCAGTTATTTTTTTGAATCTTAGTAGTATGGAGAAGACCATAGAATTAATGGGACTAAACAGAGTTAAAAAAAAACACCTTTGAGGACTATCAGAGAAAAGAGACCTTTTGATCATACTACAAGGGATCACTTTCCTTGCTCCCTTTTCATTTAAAAAAAAGGAGCAGGAACCAAAATGTAAACAAATTTCGAATAAGTAAAATGAGGTAACCTAAGAGCCAAAGTTGTCTTAAAATGAATAAATCATAAAATGTTACGTCAGTATTGACATGAGCATCTTTAAGGTGATAGACAGATTTAGGAATAAATTTAGCAGTAGAGAAATACAACAAACTGAGGCAAATGTTTCCATGTAGATCTATTCTGCCAAAGGATTTGCACTGAAAATAAGTTATATATGGTATAGTATTCCAGTTAGATTATCATAGAGGTAAAGACTTTTTGAAAAAGGGGGTTTCAAGGAATAAAGCGGAATTAATCATCATCAAAGAACTCAGTTCGCAATAATAAACGTTTCTGTCCCTTCAAATGAAACTTGCATATAGATTCCTGATGCACAAGATACAGAATATTAAATTATTAGAAATCTTGACTATTATATTTTGGATAATTGAGAATGAGATAAAATCAGGCCTGTATAAGAAAAGTATCATTTGTTATCAATCTTGTAAATCAACAGTAGAATTTTCCTAATGAAAAATTATGAAAAACATTCCCCACTCTTCTACTGTAAAATATACAATTATTTAGGTTTTATACATACAATAAATTCATGCCTTTCAAAATTAAGAATAAATAAGAAAAACTGTTTTTGAGAAATTCACCAAATGTTCATACTTACGATGGTGTAGCACTTTTGGGAAGTCCTAGTGCATTAACTGGCAGTGGAGGTGGCTGAGATGGTAGCATGGAGCAGAGAAAGGCTGATGGAGATTGACTAGAGCTGGACAATCTGGATGTTGGAGAAAAACTGTGGGAAGGCGAGGGAACAGAAGCTGGGAGAGGAGGTGGAGGTGGTGGTAGTGGAAAGGAATCTGCCACTGAAAAAGTAGATGAAGGACTAAAAACAGGGGGAGGGGGAGGAGGTGGGGAAGGAGACCATGGATACCCTTCCTCAGGAACAAATGTCTGAGAAAAAGGGAGGGCAGATGTTTTACCAAACTGCTTCTGAGAAGCAGCTGGAGACATTGGGGATGGAAGATTAGATGTGGAAGAGCCAGATGGCTGTGTTACGTAGCTTGAAGCAGGGCTAATATTTTGTGCAGCAATAAATTGTTTAGGACGGGCATAGTTGAAAGAACTGGATGTCTGCATGGCAGGAGCAGAATGAGAATTGAGAACACTCATTTGCACAGGAGAAGGACAGTGGCTGGACTCAAGTTCTTGGAATGAAGATGGAGGGAGAAAAGTTGGGGACAAGGGAAGATTCTGGAGGAAACTAGCTTGCTTCTGATGACACCACTGGTCTGCTTCTTTTTCCAGTCGGATTTGGTTCTGTAACTGCTGAATTCTTAAAGGATCCCTATATTAATAAAAGAAAAAGACAGAGAGTACATTGAAAAAAAAAATTCTGACAGGAGGTTAAGGAATAGATATGCCATTTTTGTCTTACACAGACATTGAAAACATAATTTATCCAAAACATAAGCATAATTAGTATACTGGAAGTAGAACATAGATTTGAGCTGCTTCTTCATAAGTTTTTCCACATTTGTCCCAGCAGACTCTGAGAAATTACATATCAAAAGTAAAATGTCAACCTATCCACAGAAGGTTTTATTTATTTTTTCTTTAAAGAACAGTTTTATAACTGCCATTTAAACAAGGGATTGGATTTTGAATAAAACCTTCAGATTAAAAAACAAGCATCAAGTAGTACTTTTCACAACAGTAATGGTGTTTCACTGGTATACATTAGCTTAAATGACTTTCCATATTAAAAATGAAATAAAATACTAAAAGGATGCCTACATATACTTGAACATAATTAGGTTGTTTTAATGGTAGATTTAGTTTTAAGAAACATAGATATGTGGATTTTTTTTAAAAAAAGAAAACGTGTCCCTTACTTTTTGTTTACTTCTTTGTGGCTGTTTAGATTCAGCAAATATTCTAAACCAAGAATCTGGCTGCTTGGGTTTTTCTGATATTTGTTTCTATAATGAAATAACATTTATAATTTTAGTTTTTAGAGATGAGCATAGCCTATTCGTTTTCTATGCACATTGGCCACTAACAGAATGCTAAACTATAAACACTAGATCAACAAATCTTTTCTTGTATCTTCTCTGGTGAGTTGTTTAGAGAACAGAAGCTTTGACTTCTATTCATACTTTGCAGGTGTGGGCAGTAAGTCCCAGTCCCAGCCACCCTCATCACTCTACACTTTAAGGCCCCTGCTTCCCTGTGCTCTGCCACCCCAGCTAAACTTTGTTGTCTTCTTGCTCCCACTGCTGAAGAGGTGGGCCTGCCCTGTCCTTTTGCAAGGAAGCTGCTGGACACATGAAAGTCATCTTCCGCAGGTCTTGTGAGCAAAGCAGGTGTTGGGAAGAAAGCAAAGGTCAAGTAGGGAGATCAAAAGGATATACAGATGAGAAGAAAGAGAGGGGAGTTGAAGTAACCATGTGATTGTAAGTATGGGTGGGCTGCTACAGGCCCAAATTTTGTTCACATGACTGCTACAATGATTGTAACTTTGAAGACTGCCACAGTAACTTTGAACAGTCACTGAATGAATGGTCATAAGTTGGGGACTACCTTTATAGATCATGATGACTCTTCATTTTTATTTCCATTTTACATAGTTTCACAACTTTGTTTATTCAATCTGTGTTCATAATACAACAAACTCTTGAAATCAACCCAAAATCTTTCATGTGCTTTATGTGAATACAAATTTAATAGCAAGCAACAATTTTACCACTAGGTTTTTTTCAAACCAACTTCGCAAATATGGTTTGATATCTGAGTTAATCAGCCTTCTAGAACAGGGGTCACCAACCTTCCGGATCTCAGGGAACACTAAATTTATAATTTTAAATCCCGGGGATCACTAATATGATCTGCCTAATGACCGGCTGGGTGGGCATGGCAAGGTGTTCATGTGATTGGGTGGGCGTGGCCAACTAAATGTCACTCATGTTGAGGGGCACCTTGCCAGCCTCTACTCCCTACTCCTCGCCTGCCCGCCTGGGCTCCTTAGAGCCCCAACAGGAAGCAGTGGCTGGAGCTAAGCAGCCACCACGAGAAAGAATTGGCAAAACAGCTGGTTCAGTTCAAATTGGATTGAGCGAGGAGGCTCAGCAGAAGCACCTCACTGAGGACTACAAGCATAGGCTTTCCAAGCAGAGGGAAGACCTGCGGGAGTGGAAGGCCAGGTACCAGCGCCTGGTGGCTCAGTGGGCTGAAATGGTCAGCTAGTTCCAGACCATGATGAAGTCCCACTGGAACAAGGTCTTCCGGCTCTTCGCCACCAGTGGCCCTTTCCTCCACCTTCGCCCAAAGCCCCACACCAGGAGGCTGAAGCAGACCTCAAGTCGGAATTTCTGCCCCTCTCCGACCCACACAAAAAGATCCCAAAGCGGGAGACCCTCTGTAGCAACACAAACGTTCACTGCACGTATCTGTCTCAGGGCCGTAGTTCGAGGACTCCTGATTTAGTGCAATATAAAAAAATGCAAATAATTTTTCTGGGGACCACCAAAACTTTCTCACGGACCACCAGTGGTCCATGGACCACCAGTTGGTGACTGCTGTTGTAGAAAGGATAACTTAGACCTGAAATAAACTAAACTGGTGTTACAATTCTATTGCTGACTACCTCATGTCATTAAATGAGACACAAGTCAGCTTTAGAGTGGATGTCATGCTAAACCACAGTAAAAGAGAACATGCAAAGAAAATTAAAGAATTCAAGACAGAGAATGTAATGTGGGAATGCATGACCCAGAAACTGATGCCAGCATCTGGCCTATGAAGATTCCACTCAGATGATTTCTAGCATCTGGAGTGGGGGAAAGACCAAGAGATGGCAGTCAAGTAATTCCAACATGTACACAACAAAAATAATTATGTTATCCCAACACAGCAGTCCAGTAAAAGAAGAAGAGAATCTTAACCTCAGGAAAGGAGCAAGGATTCAAATCACAGGTGGGCTGCTGCCAGTTCAGACCGGTTTGTTCGGAGAACCGGCAAATCAGACCACAGGCTGGCCCCGCCCCCACCCATTTTTCAGGCTGTTTTCAGGCCATATTTCCTGGCAAAATCAGTCCAAAAATTGGCCTGAAAACGGCCTGAAACTGCCCCCAAAACATGCCATTTTCCGGCCATTTTTCCAGCCAAAAATGGCCTGAAAATGGCTCAAAAATGCCCCAAACAGGCCTTTTTCAGGCCGTTTTTCCGGCCAAAATTGGCCTGAAAACACCCCCCAAAAAGGCATTTTCCCAGCCAAAATCGGCCCTGAAAACAGCCCCAAAAAAGGCCTGAAATAGGCCCAAAAAACAGGTTGAAAACAGCCCAGAAAAGTTGGCTGCAAGAGGAAGAGAAGCCGGGTGAACCAGCCCCAGATGTGTCCTGGGTCCCCTTGTCCCAGAAGCAGCAACCTCACACTCGTCCCCTCTCTGCTAGCCCCCTTCTTCACACGAGTTTGCCTAGCAGCGGAGAGGGAGAAGGGGGTGACATTTCTGTGTGCTCCCATTTCTGTGTGGCACTCTCCCCTCAATGCTAGCTGCCACTTCTGCCCACTTCTCCCTCTCCACTGCTGAGTGATCCCGTGCAAAGAAGGGGGCTAGTAGAGAGGGGACAGTGCAAGGTTGCTGCTTCTGACCAGGGAAGCATCTGGGTCCTGCTTACCCGGCTTCTCTTCTCGCAGCCAACTTTCCTGGTCTAGCTTAATGCACTCTCTCTCTCTCTCTCTCTCTCTCACACACACACACGAACACACAAACAGGTTAGATCTTTCTTTCCTCTTGCCCCCACCCCACCCCCGAGACCTGTGGATTCCCTCCCCAACCCTTCCTGTCCATACAGGTACTACCCACACAAGTAATGTAGAGTTGGCCATGCCCACTCAGTCACATGACCCCCACCTAGCCAGTCATTAAGGCAGAGAACCGGTTATTAAAAAATTTGGAGCTCACCACTGATTCAAATAATTAAAAAAAGGGAGTGTCTTATGGTTATGGCAAGTATAAACATGACAAATAAACAAATTGTCATAAAGAATGCTGTATGGAACTTGCTTTAGGACCATTCTGGTTATTTGCTCTCACCACATAACCCAGCTAAGATATTAAGAAATTATTGCAACAAGCCACAAAAATTTACCATTTGACAGTTAAGAAGAGTCCCAAGAAGTTAACGGTTGCTAAAAACATGAAACATAATTCTGCTAAATAAATTGTTGACCATTACCATTAAACAAGTCCAACAAGACTCATCAGTGGAAGAGAGGCCCACCACCAGATATTTAAATAAGGGCTTTCTCAAAGCCAGAGTTGGTCTTACTTAAAAACAGTTTTTTGAATAGGAAGGCAATTTTATGTGACGTTGACTTAAAATACTGTATAAAGAATTTGACCAGATTTCACAAGCTAAACTTTATTACTAGAAAGATCCATAAAGCATAAATAAACTAAATACCGTATATACTCGAGTATAAGCCGAGTTTTTCAGCACGTTTTTTGTGCTGAAAAGCGCCCCCTCGGCTTATACTCGAGTCTACGTCTTCGGGAACCCCGCACAGGAGGGGGTACCGAACGGACTCCCATGGGAGGGATGGGGAGCGGGCCCGCCGAGGTCTCGCGGGATTTGTCGCCCCCAGGCCGGCCCCCATTCCCGTGTCTGGTGGGCGGACGGCGCAAACTTGGCGGGCTGTGCATTGGCGCGGGGAAGCCCTGGTGGTGCAGTGAGAGGGCTGGGCAGGGGAGCCGCCAGCCTTCTCGGCTGAGGGAGGGTTTCCCTGACATGAGCTGCCGCCGCGAGAGCCACCCAAAGGCCAGAAGAAAAGGTCATTCCATCGGAGTAATGGAGCGAAGGCTCCTTCCTCTCCCGCCTTACCCATGCTGTGCGAGCCCGGCTGGGCTGCAACCCCGCCGCCGCCGCTCCTTCCTCAGCCTCCCGGGCCTCGCGCTCTAGCAGCCGCCAAGCTCAGGCCGGACTCGGCAGCTCCCCATCAGCACTCGCACGGCGCGATTCGGGCAGGAGGAGTCGGGCTCGCTCCGTGGTGGTGGCGGTGGCGGCGGCGGCGGAGGCGCCACCGCCACGGAGCGAGCCCGACTCCTCCTGCCCGAATCGCGCCGTGCGAGTGCTGATGGGGAGCTGCCGAGTCCGCCTGAGCTTGGCGGCTGCTAGAGCGCGAGCCCCGGAGGCTGAGGAAGGAGCGGCGGCGGCGGGGTTGCAGCCCAGCCGGGCTCGCACAGCATGGGTAAGGCGGGAGAGGAAGGAGCCTTCGCCCATTACTCGATGGAATGACCTTTCTTCTGGCCTTTGGGTGGCTCGCGGCGGCGAAGCCAGGCGAAACCCTCCCTCCCTCAGCCGAGAAGGACTGCACCGCCAGGGCTTCCCCGCGCCAATGCATAGCCTGGCGGGAGTTACTGCGGCTCACCCGGCTCCCGCCCCAACTGGTGGTGTCGGGGCAGCCGCTGCCGCTTTCTAGCAAAAAGGTCGCTCGCCCAAAACTCCTCGCCTTCTCCTGGGAAGGGCTGGATGGCTAGCCGGGAAGGGTTGAATAAGCCAACCTCCCTCCCTCCCTCCCTCCTCTCCCCCGCAAGCGAAAGAGCGTTTTCCCGTTGGAAGAGAGAGAGAGAGAGAGAAAGGAGGGGCCGTTCCTCCCCTTCTTTCATTCTTTCTTCTCCCTCCGTGCTTCAGAAGCTGGGCGTGTGTGTGCGCGCCTGTGTGCCCAGTCCCCTTCTCTTCCGCGGCGCTGGAAGAGAGAGAGAGAGAGAAAGGAGGGGCCGTTCCTCCCCTTCTTTCATTCTTTCTTCTCCCTCCGTGCTTCACCGTGCTGGGCGACCTGGAGCAGCTGCTCTTCAGCCAGATGCTCGGTGAGTCAGCCCGTCCCCTTCCTTCCCGTGGGGGTCTGCCTTGCTGGTGAAGGTTATTGGGGCTTTTGAGCAAGGGAGGAGGAACGCGAGCACCGCCTTTCGCGCTGGCATTCCGGGATTTCCCTTTGTTTAGAGCTGGGAATCCTCCTTCCCCCTTTTGCACTCCCTCCCTCCCTCCCTCCCTCTCTCTCTCTCTCTCTCTCTCTCTCTCACACACACACACACACACACAGACTTCTAAAGTCGATTGGCACAATGCTAAGCAAACACAGCAGTGGGTCAAGGGTGAAGGGCTAGGAACCTGGCAGGTGAAAGGTTGAGCGACATGAAAGGCAAAGACCACAATTGTTTTAAGAAAGAAGCTTTAGCAGGGAGGGGGGGATGGGAGGGTGTTTTAAGTTTTGGCAAACAGCCAGGCCAACTGTATTGGAGAAGGTCACACAACTGGCCTTAACATTTTAGCTGCTGTCTTTTTCCTCACACTTGGGTTTAATGATATTAGAGACCCTTATTGCCCTGCCAAAAAAAAAAAAAAAAGAGCCACCCCAACGTCTATGAAAATTAACCTTCTCTGCCAAGAGACACTGTGCAGGGTATTTTCACTATTGGTGTGCATACAGGCTTAGATTTGTGCTGGGTTCTTAGTGCTTAGAGCACTGACCTTCAGAGGCACCCTGGTCCCTTGGAAGCTAAAGGAGGACTCATTTTCATGCTTGCAGTTGTATTGTCAATTTCTGTGAGACAATGTTGTTGAAGTAACTCACTCACTCATTCATTCATTCATTCATTCCTTGTGTGTCCAATCACACTTAGCCAATAAAAATTCTATTCTATTCTATTCTATTCATTCATTCATTCATTTTATTTTGTCAAATACATATTAAATAATTATATAAATATAAGCATGAATTGAATACATAAAAGGAATACAACTAAAGGGAACATTAGGACAGGGACGGTAGGCACGCTGGTGCTCTTATGCACGCCTTACAGACCTCTTAGGAATGGGGTGAGGTCAATACTAGATAGTCTTTGGTTAAGGCTTTGGGGATTTTGGGAAGAGACCAGAGTCAGGTAGCACATTCCAGGCATTAACAACTCTGTTACTGAAGTCACATTTTCTGCAATCTAGATTGGTGAGGTTCACTTTTAAGTTTGAATCTATTGTGTTCTCGTGTATTGTTGTGGTTGAAGCTGAAGTAGTCATTGATAGGAAGTACATTGTAGCAGATAATTTTATGAGCTATGCTCAGGTCATACCAAAGGCGGCGTAGTTCTAAATTTTCTAAAGCTGGGAATCCTCCTTCCCCCTTTTGCACTTTTATTGTTTTTCGTTCAAATAAATATTCATGTTATTTTACTTGGCTCTATCTTTATTTTTTACATTGACCAGTAGCTGCCTCATTTCCCACCCTCGGCTTATACTCGAGTCAATAGTTTTTCCCAGTTTTTTGTGGTAAAATTAGGTGCCTCGGCTTATATTCGGATCGGCTTATACTCGAGTATATACGGTACTATAGTTGTGGTATGCTATGTTCCCTGTATTTTAAAAATAATAATCAAATGTCTGTTGATTCCCCCAAAGCAGAGCCTTTGATAATAAATTTTGTAAAGATCACAGATTAAAAGCAATATAGTTGAGTTATGTGATGATCATTTAATTAACAAACTCCCCATAAAACTTCATGTACCCATATTATCATCCTTTCCAGGCCATATCTGTTAATAACAATCTGAAGTGAAAGAAAATAATATATTTATTTATTAATTATTTATTTATTTGATTTCTATCCCGCCCTTCTCCCGAAGGACTCAGGGCGGTGTACAGGCAAAAATAAAACAGACAGTACAATATATAATTTAAAATGCAATTAAAAAACTTATTTTAAAATTGGCCTGAAAATTAAAATATACAGTGAGCTAAAACCCCAATTAAAATTAGTTAATAAGAATTTTAAAAATTTGATGAAATTCAATTTAAGACAGCCCCGCGCGAATAAAAAGATATGTCTTCAGTTCGCGACGAAATGTCCGAAGGTCAGGTATTTGGCGTAAACCCAGGGGAAGTTCGTTCCAGAGTGTGGGAGCCCCCACAGAGAAGGACCTTCCCCTGGGGGCCGCCAGCCGACATTGCTTGGCGGACGGCACCCTGAGAAGTCCCTCTCTGTGAGAGCGTACGGGTCGGTGGGAGGCATGTGGTAACAGCAGGCGGTCCCGTAAGTAACCAGGCCCTAAGCCATGGAGCGCTTTAAAGGTCGTAACCAGCACCTTAAAGCGCACTCGAAAGGCCACAGGCAGCCAGTGCAGTCTGCGCAGGAGCGGTGTTATATGGGAGCTACGCGGAGCTCCCTCTATCACCCGCGCAGCTGCATTCTGGACTAACTGAAGCCTCCGAGTGCACTTCAAGCGGGGCCCCATGTAGAGAGCATTACAATAATCCAAGCGAGAGGTAGCAGGCGCATGAGTGACCGTGCACAAGGCATCCCGATCAAGGAAGGCGCAACTGCCGAACCAGGCGAACCTGGTAGAAGGCCTCCTGGAGCGGCCGTCAAATGATCTTCAAACGACAGCCGCTCATCCAGGAGGACACCTAAGTTGCGCACCCTATCCTTTGGGGCCAATAACTCGCCTCAACAGTCAGCCGCAGCTGCAGCTGACTGAATCGGTGCCAGCATCCACAGCCACTCCGCCTTGGAGGGATTAAGCTTGAGCCTGTTTCTCCCCATCCAGACCCATACGGTTTCCACACACCGGACAGCACTTCAACAGCTTCATTGGGGTGGCCTGGGGTGGAGAAGTACAGCTGGGTGTCATCAGCGTACAGCTGGTATCTCACCCCAAAGCCACTGATGATCTCACCCAACGGCTTCATATAGATGTTGAACAGAAGGGGCGAGAGAATCGACCCCTGCGGCACCCCACAAGTGAGGTCCCTCGCGGTCGACCTCTGCCCCCCTGTCAACACCGTCTGCGACCGGTCAGAGAGATAGGAGGAGAACCACCGATATACGGTGCCTCCCACTCCCAATCCCCCCAACCGGCGCAGCAGGATACCATGGTCGATGGTATCAAAAGCCGCTGAGAGGTCTAATAGGACCAGGGCAGAGGAATAACCCCTGTCCCTGGCCCTCCAGAGATCATCCACCAATGCGACCAAAGCTGTCTCCGTGCTGTACCCGGGTCGGAAGCCGGACTGGAACGGGTCTAGATAGACGGCTTCATCCAGGTATCGGGGTAGCTGTCGCGCCACAGCACTCTCTACAACCTTCGCAATAAAGCGAAGGTTGGAGACTGGACGATAATTACCCAAAATAGCTGGGTCCAGGGAGGGCTTCTTGAGGAGGGGTCTCACCACCGCCTCTTTCAAGGCGGCAGGGAAAACCCCTTCCAACAGAGAAGCGTTGATAATCCTCTGGAGCCAGCCTTGTGTCACCTCCTGAGTGGCCAGTACCAGCCAGGAAGGACATGGGTCCAGTAAACATGTAGTGGTGTGAAGCCTCCCCAACAGCCTGTCCATGTGAGTAAGGGGGTCACGCGTGCATATGAACGGGCGGGGTGCATGCTGGGGGGTCACGTGGGGGGGTCACGCATGCATGCACGGGGTGCACAGGGGGGCATGTGCGCAGTGCATTACACACATGCTTTCACACACACACGCTTTTGACACTCAGTGCCAAAAAGGTTAGCCATCACTGATCTAGGTTCATTGTGCCTGTAAACCGCCCTGAGTCCTTCGGGAGATAGGGCGGTATATAAATATGATTAATAAATAAATAAAATAAATAAATTTTGTTCTGTGATAGGCTGTGACCATAGGAAAGAATTTATTATAGTGTTTTGAAAGTGAGCTATATTTTTAATCAAGTCAAAATGGCACTTCAGCCAGTGAACAGCCATTGTAAGAATATTCTGCTCCAATGCTATTTCTGATACCAATTTTCCTGCCTTAGCATAATGAAACCCACAACTATATTCATGCCTGCTTTCCATTTTTTTTGTTATCTGACGATGAGCCTTCCAACAAATGTTTGTATTAAGGAAACCAGAAGCAGTGATAAGCCAGGAAATTATAAGAATGCATTGGTATCTCCAAGCAATTTTTCCTCTTACAGGAAGTATTTTTCATATTGCAATAATGCTGAGGATATTTTTTTTCCACAACATGTGCCATTCAGATAACAAAGGAAGAAAGCTATGGGAGCTGGGGGTGGATAAGAAAATAGGAGAGGGAGAAAAAAACAAAAAAATCAAAGTATTTTTGTGAAGAGAAAGAGAAAGGATTAAAAAAGATCTAAATGAACTATAGGTTGAATCGAATGGGGGTGGAATTTAACAGGGAGAAAAGTTATATATCTGCATAGAAAAATGGTAGGCATAATTAGAGGATGGCGGGTTGGCAGTAGCACACATGCAAGTGATATATCTACCCAGATGTCTATCAACCATGCTAAACATGATCCGGCAGTATGATGCAGTTGCTAAAAAGGCAAATGTTATTTTTGACTAAATTAACAAGGACACAAAGTCCAAAAAAGGGGTGGATGGGTGAGCAGTAGATGTTCTACTTCGTTAGATCTTTGGTCACACTTTGCTTGAAATACAAGAACTGCCTAAAAATGACAAATTGGAGAGTGGTTAGAAGAGTTATGAGAATTATTAAGAGGTTTAAAAAACAACACCTTTGAGAAATGATGACAGAATCCACTCTTAATTTGCCTAGAGGAGAGAGAAGGAACCCGTCTTCAAATACCTTTCTCTCACAAAGAAGAGGGAAAGGATCTATATTCAGAGGGTAGGACCAGAAACAACAGATTAAAACTACAAGGAAACAGCTTCAGACTAAACATGTAGAGAAACTTTGATGGTATGAGCTGTCAGACAGTCTAACAAGTACTACATGAAGCAATGAGTTCTTTTTGACCAGAGTTGTTTTGCAACAGAGTCTGGATAATCATCTGTCAGAGAATCTCTAGTCTAGTGGAACCAAAAGAGATTGGACTGTGACCTTTAAACTCCTTTTCAGCTTTATACTTTCAGTCATCTATACTTCATAATAATGTAACTACGGTTACCATATTTTCTTGGGAGGGAAAAGGACAAACTTCAAAAAGGTTAAAGTCTGAAAGTGGCTGGTTCATAAAGATAAAAAAAGTTGTTTATAACTTGCTTTACAAAGGGAAATTAAACAGCAAAATCAAGAAAAACTGTACAAAAATATATATATTCTAATAAAAATCTAAATTAAACAGTACATATAAATTTTAAAAGGACAATTTGTTATGTATTTGAATTATTGGAGAGAAATTTGGGTGAGAAAAAGCATGTTTCTGATTGGCTGATGCCTCAGCCAAAATACTATATAAGGAGGACTGTTTGCTAGTTGCTTTTGCTGGGTTCTCACAATAAACTTAAGAGCTGTTGTCACCAATGACTGTCTCCTGCCTCCTCATTGCCCGAACTTAACATTGGCAACGAAGGTGGGATGAGGTTGGCAGTGAGACCGAAAAAAGAGCTGAAGCGGAAAATAGTTTAGAACCCAGCCAGTTATAGAGCAGCCACGTAGGAACGATCAAAATGTCTAACAACACGCTGCCAGCACCATTTGACTCAGCCAAAGAGAAGTGGAAGTCATACATTGCTCGCTTCGAATGCTTCCTTGAGGCTAACGAGTTGCAAGGGGTATCGGACAATCGGAAGCACGCATACTTCTTGAGCCATTGCGGGTCAGAAGTATTTGACACCGCCGAATCGTTATCAGAACCACCGCCTGTCCAATCAGTGCCCTGCCCAGTGTTACAGACGACGCTCAGAGCGCACTATGCCCCGGTGCCATCGAAGTTCGTGCAGAGATATGAACTCAGACAGAGAGTCCACCGCGAGGGCAAATCGATCAGCGTTTACATGGCTGCATTGAGAAAAGCCGTGACCCACTGCGAATATAGGGACTTAGAGGATTCTCTCTTAGAGCAGCTTATCTGTGGAGTACGGGACATTCGGTTGCAGAGGCGACTCCTCGTCAAAAATAACCTGACTCTCACAATTGCCCTAGATGAAGCTAGAGCACATGAACTTTCCACTAAAGCTGCTGAAACTTTACAAAAGCCAACGTCGCTGAGTTCATCAGCTAAAGCGACACTAGTCTACAGTGAGGAGATCCAGTTCGAGTGTGATGGCAAAAGTGAGGAAGAGGTTTTCCAAATGGGGAAATCTGAAAGAAGTGACAACGATGAGTGCACGAGTTGCGGAGGCCATCAACAGCAACAGAACTGTTGTTTTAAAGAAGCCAAAAAGTCACCTGGCACAGGTGTGTCGAGCTCTCCAGCCGTGCCACCAAAAGTCCCGAGCCGAATTTAAACCAGCCTATCAACAGAACCCCGGCTCTGCGAGACGGCCACCTATTGGTTCAATCAAAAAGGGTGCGAAGTCCAACCACACCACAGTACGAGTTGGCCAAGCCTCAACAAAACCGGAAAAGATTTTTACAAGAGCCTGCATAGAAGGGGTGCTGTGTAAAATGGAAGTCGATACTGGATCATCGATCACCATCATGACCTGGGATACAATCACCAAAAACCTCCCAAGCGTCACGAAGTGTCAGTTGAAACCTCAGAGACTAAGGGTCCAGGACTATCTGGGAAACCGGATCCCTGTTTGAGGCACCACCACAGTTTGAGTCAAGTATGGACAATATAAGAAATCTCTACCAGTCACCATCGTAGATGGACATTTGCCCAGTTTGCTAGGTCTCGATTGGTTCCGGGTCCTAGGAATGGGCATCACCGGAGTCTACAGTGTCGGAGGCGACCTGAGAGAGAAGCTGCTACAGGAATCTGAAGACGTGTTCCAGGACACCCTGGGCAAGTATGTGGGGACCCCCATTTCATTTAATTTAAATCCAAAAATAGCTCCGATTCGGCTTAAGGCCAGGAGGGTTCCTTTTGCCCTGAAACCCAAAATTGATAAAGAACTGGACAAGCTAGTTAAACAGGGCATCTTAATTCCGACTGACCACGCCAAGTGGGAGACACCAATAGTAACACCAGTTAAACCAGATGGATCTGTCGTATTTGTGCCGATTACAAGGCAACACTAAATAAGGCATTGCAGAAAAGCGTATACCCTGTCCGCATAGTACAACAAGTGCTGCATTCGCTAGGACCAGGGCAAATCTTTGCCAAGCTTGATTTGGCTCAGGCGTATCAGCAGTTGCCTGTTGATAACGAAACAGCTGAGGCACAGACGATAGTTACACACAGGGGTACGTTTAAGTGCACCAGACTCCAGTTTGGGGTCAGTGTCGCCCCTGTTTCAGAACCTCATGTAACGGTTATTGCAGGGCCTACCAGGGGTAGTTCCCTATTTTGACGATGTTTTGGTGTCAGCTAGTGACATTGAAGAGCTACGAGAAAAATTGCGAAGGATGCTGTCCATTTTCAGAGCTGCTGGACTTAAGGTCAAGCTCAATAAGTGTCAAATTGGAATGCCCTCAGTCAAATTTTTAGGATATCAAATAGATAAGGCGGGTATTCATCCAACAGAGAGCAAAGTACGGGCAATTCGGAATGCTCCCCCACCAAAAAACAAAGCGGAGTTACAAGCCTTTCTAGGACTTTTGAACTTTTATGTAGTCTTTTTAAAGGACAAGGCAACCATGGCTGAACCAGACTGCTCGCTAAAAATACCCCGCGGACTTGGGGCAGGACTGAAGCAGCAGCTTTTGAATCTGTAAAAAAGCTGCTGTCTAGTGACAGTCTATTAATTCAATAAAATGGGACTTTGCCTCTCGTCCTGGTATGTGATGCATCACCCTATGGAGTAGGAGCTGTTCTCAGCCACAAGCTCCCTAATGGGGCAGAAGCCCCCACTACATACTTTTCCCGCATTTTATCGGGAGCTGAGAGGAACTATAGTCAATTAGATAGAGAAGCTTTAGCAATAGTCTTGTGTGTTAAAAAATTCTACGAATATTTATTTGGGAGGCATTTTGACATAGTTACTGACCATCGGCCATTGTTGGGCTTATTGGCAGGAGACTGCCCTACGCTGATTGCCCTGTCTCCCAGACTGACCCGCTGGACTATATTCCTGGCAGCATATTCATACCACCTGACCCACCAACCGGGCAAGGAATTGTGATATGCGGACGCTTTAAGCAGGTGCCCCTTGCCGGACACGATTCAAGACTCGACTCCGGGAACCCCAATCCTGCTAATTAACTCTTTGGACACTGGCCCTGTCACTTCCACCGAAGTGGCTAGGGCATCAACTAAAGACATTATTATCCGCACTGTAATTGGCTTGGTGCAGAGGGGATGGCCCGTTACAACGGGCGAGGAATTTAAACAGTTTGCGACCAAACGTTCTGAATTGTCTGTGCAAGGGGGATGTTTATTATGGGGTGATAGAGTTGTTATCCCATTGCATTTAAGGGAAAATGTATTAGATTTATTGCATGTGGGATATCTGGGCATTGTACGTATGAAAAGTCTAGTGTCAGGCCTGAAAACCATATTAGACTTTAGGTTTCCAGACGCTGCCACATTTTTCCCCTGAGGGGAAGAAGGGGGGCTGAGGGGTATGGTAACATTCTTCAGACGGTCAAGGTCGGATGGGGTTCGCATCTGCAGGAAGAGTGGCAAGAAGATATTCGAATGGACTGGGAGAACGTGGGACCATGTGACCATCAAAGGGGTCAGGGGGGTGGGACTCTTGGGGTTTGTATAACTGGGGAAAAGAATCCGGAACTTCAGTTTTGGAATTGCACTCGTGTGCCAGTCTCCTCATGCTAGTAAAGAACTCTGGAAAAGAAATGTCTCTGAGTTTCTTTTACGCAGAAGAGGTATTTCTGGAACCTTGACATTATTCCAAAACTCATAACTTTCTTTTGCTAACGGTACCCTCTCCTCCTCTCAGAGGGGGCCCGTTAGAGGGGTGCTGGGCCCCAGTCTCTGCAACCTCCACAGCGGTGCAAAGACCCAGTGAAGATGGAAGAGCAGCAAGTTGAAAGCGTAGAAGGAGCACCGGAACATGAATCTGACGATTTAATTGAAGTCACCTATTTCCCATCGGAGGAGAGGACTCGAAGCCCCGAAGTGGTAGAGCCTGCTTGTCAGCTTGGAGCACGGCCCAAGGACTCTGATTCATGGGTAAGCTGCCAGTCGGGAGAAAACATTTCCCCGGGGCGGAATGGAGAGCCCCCTCCCTCTTCTCAACCTCACTGGAGGACAGTAAAACCTGGAGAATCGGGAGAGTCACTGGATTGGGACCTGAGAAACCCCCTGAAATCCCAGTCCCTATTAGACCTCCCTGAAACTTTTGAGCGTCTGGAAGTGAGGCCCCGCATAAGCTCAGCCCACCTACCTCGAGAGCCTTTAGCTCAGCCTAAATTCACCTTCCCTCCCGCCAGAGAGAGAGAAATTACTGAAGCTTGAAGCCGTTCTGATGAACGTAGACAACCCTCCCTTCCCTCTTTCGTACGGCAGGGAGTTCAGGCAGCACCAGGAGCTTGGGGGGAATCGCAACTCCCCCCTCCAATCGACATTTCCCGCCAACAGAGGCCTACGCTGCCTTCAGCAGCTTCTATTCCTCCTGGTTGGGCGTTTTATCCTGGACAAGGGTGGATCCAATACCAATGGCAACCAGCCAGTTCAGCACCTTTCTTTCCTGGGGGCCCCACGCCGATGTTTGTTTCATCAGCTGAAGCGTTTCAAGGACTTCCTTCTCAGCAGCCAGGGGGAATTCCACCCCCCTTTACAGCTCAACAACCAGCCACAACAGCAACGCCCCCGCCCCCGCAAATCCCTCTTCAGCCGCAAGCAGGCGAGCTAAACCCCCCAATACCCCCTCCCCCAACCCCTCCCCCTTTCAAACCAACCTTTGATGGGAATCCACACCACCTGGCTTACTTTCTCAGCAGAATTGAGGCTTACGTTGAACAATATAGACATCAATACCCATCAGAAAGAAGCCTAATCAACGCCATCTCAGATGGTATGAATGTGGGGCTAGCCTCAGAGTGGATAGCTCAGCTATACAATGAACATGCACCAGAACTAAACAATGTTCAGGGATTTATGGCACTGCTTCGCAACCGGTTTCAAGATGATGACCTAATTGCAGGACTGCTAGACAGTCTGGTCTGAGACCTCAACCTGCCGCTCCCCCACCACCCTTGATAATCCAAGGTGAAACCCACTATGAAATCAAGAAAATCCTTGACTCTAGACTATATAGAGGTCAATTACAATATTTAGTCCACTGGAAGGGATATCCATTATCTGAATCTACTTGGGTCAAAAGTTGGAAAGTAAATGAGGACAATTTGATTAAACAATTTCACGACACTTTCCCTGACAAACCTAAGAAACCTCTTGGAGAGGGGAGGGGGGGGTAGAAGGGAAGTGTGGACCACTGACACTCTTCTTTATCGACTCTTTGTTTTCTTTCCTGGGATATAGCTTCTTTTCCAAGAGGGGACGCCTGTCAGGCCTGGAAACCATATTAGACTTTAGGTTTCCAGACGCTGCCACATTTTTCCCCTGAGGGGAAGGAGGGGACTCTTGGGGTTTGTATAACTGGGGAAAAGAATCCGGAACTTCAGTTTTGGAATTGCACTCATCGTGTGCCAGTCTCCTCATGCTAGTAAAGAGTAAGGAGTTGTAGCTGCGCCTGTGCTATTTAAACAAAAGAAAGATGGTTCGCTTAGATTATGTATTGACTTTAAAAATATCAATGCGATTTGCATACAAAACACATACCCTTTACCACTTATGCACGATTTGTTGAACCACCTATCAAAAGGCAAAATTTTCACCAGATTGGATTTAAGGGAAGCCTATTACCGGGTCCGCATCAAGGAGAGTGATGAATGGAAAACGGCTTTCAACTGCCCCTTGGGTAGTTTCCAATACCGTGTCATGCCCTTTGGCCTCCAAGGGGCTCCAGCTGTTTTTATGCAACTAATTAATGAAACCCTGCACCCCCATCTCTACAATGGGGTTCTTGTCTACTTAGATGATATTCTTATCTACACAGACAATATGGAACAACACATCAAATTGGTCAGACAAGTTCTTAAAAAGCTCCTAGACGCCAAGCTATATGTCAAACTTTCCAAATGCGAATTCCATAAGGAATCCCTGGACTACCTAGGTTACCGGATATCAAACAAAGGTATCGAAATGGACCCAGCCAAAGTAAAAGCAGTCTTGGACTGGCAACCGCCACGCACACGTAAGCAACTTCAAAGTTTCTTGGGATTCGCAAATTTTTACCGCAAATTCATTCCTTCTTTCGCAGAAGTAGCTCTACCATTAACAGAATTACTAAAAACTGGGTCATTACCCGCCAAACCCAAACCTAACCAACCCCTACCTTGGACAATGGACTGCCAACGTTCCTTTGAACACCTGAAACGCCTCTTCTCGATGGAACCGATTCTTCAACACCTGGATCCAAATAAACCTTTTGTGGTCCAAGCTGATGCAAGTGATGTAGCAGTAGCCGCTGTCTTATTACAACGGAATACCGAGAACAACCTTATGCCCTGCGCGTACGTATCTAAAAAACTGACCGACACTGAACGCAGATGGGCAGTTTGGGAAAAAGAAGCCTTTGCGGTACGTTGGGCACTCCTCTCCTGGAGACACTTCCTTGAAGGGGCAAAGGAACCGTTCGAGGTGTGGACGGACCACAAAAACCTCGAATACTTAAAAACCAGCTTTCTCCCAAACAAGTTCGATGGGCTCAGTTTTTCAAGCGCTTCCATTTCACCCTCAAATACATCCCAGGCGACCAAAATCTACTGGCTGACGCCCTATCTAGGAAACCACAATTTGACAGCCAACGCGAAGACGTGATACATGCGATGATCGCCGATAGCGAACCGGCCAGCCAAGCACTTACTCGACCGCGATCACGCCGCAGTACTAACATCCCACCAAATAAACTGCTAGCGGACTTAAAATCAGCACTCACTGACGATGCTTGGTTTAAAGAAAACTTGCCAGACTTCACCTTGAGGGATGGGGTACCCTGGAAGGGCACCAAAATTTATGTACCCGTCGCTATGCGGTTGCCAATACTACAGAGAAGCCACGACTCTCGCCTAGGAGGTCACTTTGGATTTTTAAAAACTCTCCACTTGGCTAGAAGACAATTCTGGTGGCCGAAAATGAAATCAGATGTCGAAGACTATGTCAGGAGCTGTGCTACCTGCGCCACCATGAAGTCCAGACCAGGGAAACCCCCTGGACTCCTACAACCCGTAGCCGAACCCACCAGACCCTGGGAAGAGATTGCCATGGATTTTATTGTTGAACTCCCACCTAGTGGAGGAAATACAGTGATATGGACCGTAGTGGACTTGTTCTCTAAACAGGCCCACTTCACTGCGTGCAGCGGATTGCCATCAGCTAGAAAATTAGCAAAGCTCTTCCTCAAACACATCTACAGACTGCATGGAGTCCCTAAAAGGATAATATCCGACAGGGGTGTTCAATTCACAGCCAAGTTCTGGAGAGAGTTCCTACGGTCCATTGGGTCGTCTCAAGGACTTAGTTCTGGATTCCATCCGGAGACTAACGGAGCGGCTGAAAAATTAAATTTGATGGTGGAACAATACATATGGTGTTACGTAAATTACCAACAAGAAAACTGGTCCGACTTGTTACTATTTGCAGAGGTTGCATATAATAATGCCGTACACAGCAGCACGGGGTTAACCCCTTTTCAAGTAACCAGCGGCATGGACTTCGTTCCAATGCCTGAACTCCCCGTGCAACCCCCCCACTTCGGTTTCCCTAACGGACTGGATGAATTCGTTGAAGAAAGGTTGGGAAAACACAAAAAAGGCCTTAGCTGTGACAGCTCGAAATTACAAAGCCCAAGCTGACAAACACCGTTCCCTTCAACCCCCTTTTCGCATTGGAGATAAAGTCTTTTTGTCTACTAAGTATCTAAGATTAAGGATACCCAGCAGAAAATTCGGTCCAAAATTTTTGGGTCCTTTCCCCATTGTAAAAATTATTAATCCCGTTACCGTCCAACTCAAGCTCCCTCGAATGTTGGGGAAAATACACCCGGTATTCCATACCAGCTTATTAAAACTTGCTAGACAGTCTGGTCTGAGACCTCAACCTGCCGCTCCCCCACCACCCTTGATAATCCAAGGTGAAACCCACTATGAAATCAAGAAAATCCTTGACTCTAGACTATATAGAGGTCAATTACAATATTTAGTCCACTGGAAGGGATATCCATTATCTGAATCTACTTGGGTCAAAAGTTGGAAAGTAAATGCGGACAATTTGATTAAACAATTTCACGACACTTTCCCTGACAAACCTAAGAAACCTCTTGGAGAGGGGAGGGGGGGGGTAGGAGGGAAGTGTGGACCACTGACACTCTTCTTTATCGACTCTTTGTTTTCTTTCCTAGGATATAGCTTCTTTTCCAAGGGGGGACGCCTGTCAGGCCTGGAAACCATATTAGACTTTAGGTTTCCAGACGCTGCCACATTTTTCCCCTGAGGGAAGAAGGGGCTGAGGTATGGTAACATTCTTCAGACGGTCAAGGTCGGATGGGGTTCGCATCTGCAGGAAGAGTGGCAAGAAGATATTCGAATGGACTGGGAGAACGTGGGACCATGTGACCATCAAAGGGGTCAGGGGGGTGGGACTCTTGGGGTTTGTATAACTGGGGAAAAGAATCCGGAACTTCAGTTTTGGAATTGCACTCATCGTGTGCCAGTCTCCTCATGCTAGTAAAGAACTCTGGAAAAGAAATGTCTCTGAGTTTCTTTTACGCAGAAGAGGTATTTCTGGAACCTTGACATCTAGCACGGAGTTATGTATGGTGGCCCCAGATGGACAAAGACATTAGTGACCGGGTAGGCTGATGCCAATTTTGCCAGGATTCTAGACCGCTACCCCCCACGGCCCCGGTGAGGGAATGGGAGAAACCCCAGGGACCGTGGTCTAGAATTCACATAGTCTTCGCTGGCCCTTTTCATGGGAAAACGTTCTTAATTATAGTAGATGCTTATTCCAAGTGGTTGGAAATAATGTTAGAAAGCCACAACTGCTGAAGCAGTCATAAGAGTTTTGCGGCGACTATTTGTAACACAGTTTGCCGGACACATTAGTCTCGGATAATGGCCCGCAGTTCACTGCCACCCAATTTGAAGGATACTTGGCCGAAATGGGCATCCGACATGCCCTATCAGCACCATTCCATCCGGCTAGTAATGGCCTTACAGAACGTTTTGTAAGAAGTGCCAAGGAGGCACTGTCTAGGATTAGCCCAGGGGACTGGCAAGCCAAAATTGACACCTTCTTGGCCGTACAGCATGGGACACCTTGCATGGCCACCGGCCGCAGCCCAGCAGAGTTGTTAATGGGAAGGAGACTCCGATGCCCATTAGACAGACTAAATCCTAATTATTCCCCTGATGGGTATCCAACAAGAGATAAAACAAGGGTTTTTACAACAAGTGCTCCTGTCTTTGCCAGGAATTACAGTGAAGGTCCCCTTTGGTTGGCAGGAACAATATTAGAGGTGACAGGCCCAAATCTTATTTAGTTGACATGGGCGATGGAAGGGTCTAGAAAAGGCACATCGATCAACTACGTAAAAGGTTGGAAGCCAAGATAGAAACAGAACAACCAGGCCCTGACTACCAAATATTTACACCAACAGCTAACTCAAGGCCAAGGTGGCCAGAGGACTTATCTGGGAGTTGCGAAGTCCAGCGACGCCCCACGATCCCTCCAGAAGTCATCAGGGAAGAATCTGCTCCTAATCCAGGCCTGGAGGGCCAATTGGAGGAGCTGGGAGGAACGGAGAGTCCCTCTGACCAGCTCGACTCCCCACCAGGGAATGAGTTGCGCAGGTCAGCCAGGAAAAAGCACGTTTCTGGTTGGCTGATGCCTCAGCCAAAATACTATATAAGGAGGACTGTTTGCTAGTTGCTTTTGCTGGGTTTTCACAATAAACTTAAGAGCTATTGTCACCAATGACCGTCTCCTGCCTCCTCATTGCCCGAACTTAACACAATTCAATTTCCATATTTCTGATGTGAATATAAAAGATTGTACATTTAGTGGTATCATTTGTACGATAAACTTAAATGACTAAAGTAAAGAACAAAGTGAGTTTTCAAACAACCCCCCCAAACAACAGCTTTCTAAAACAAAGGACTGTAAATATAGCACCTTGTTGCTCCCATATAACACCTATCCTGCGCGGCCTGCACTGGCTGCCGGTAGCCTTCCGGGTGCAATTCAAGGTGTTGGTCATCACCTTTAAAGCGCTCCATGGCTTAGGACCGGGCTATTTACGAGACCGCCTTCTGCCACCGATAGCCTCCCAACGACCTGTGCGCTCCCACAGGGTGGGCCTTCTCAGGGTGCCGTCGACCAAACAATGTTGGTTGGCGGCCCCCAGGGGGAGAGCCTTCTCTGTGGCAGCACCGGCCCTTTAGAATGAGCTGCCTCCAGGGTTGCGCCAACTCCCCGACCTCCGGACCTTCAAACGGGAACTTAAGACCTTATTATTTCATCATGCGGGACTGGCCTAAGCGTAATTTTAAATCAAAATTTTTAAATTGGTTTTATGTTGGTCTATGACCATTTTAGTTTGATTCGGCCTATTAAATATTTGGTTTTAATTCTGTTTTAAATTTGCTGTTTGTATTCTGTGTTTTTAAATATGGCTGTAAACCACCCTGAGTCCTTCAGGAGAAGGGCGGTATAGAAATTAAATTATAAATAAATTAAATAAATAAATATGTTAAAACAGGGGTCCCCAAACCCTGGACTGTGGTCCACTACAGGGCCATGGTCTATTCAGAACTGGCCATACGACTTGTACACTGTACACACACCTGTGCAGGTTGAGTTGTGCAAGTTGAGCTATACGCATGCATGCCGGCCCACTGCTTGTGTGACCTAGTTCCCCTCTTCCCTCCCAGCTGGGCCGCCAAGCTGCAAAGGTTGGAGACTGCTGTCTTAAAACACATCAATTAGGACAATTTTTAATCATAGGGCTATGTTTTAATATTGTTCGGCAATTTCAGGTGGCTTGGGCTACAAATTCCCTATTTCCCTATTTTCTATTATCACAGCCAAAGATCAAATATAGAAATTGTAGTCTTAATATATTGGAAGAACATCCAGTTAATTAAGATTACTACAGAAATGGTCAAATTAATGAGAAAGATTAATAGATTTATGCTTCTGTAATAAGTGGAAGAAAGAAGAACAGGGGAGAAAGCAATTTTCTTGAGATGGAAGAAGCCACACGTAACAAATGTTCGCTTTTAGGCAACATTTTAACTTAAGAAACCAATGTTTTAGGAAATATTTTAGTTTACTTAGCAAAGACTATTTAATAATATTCTTTCATCAGTTTTGAATAAGAGTGTTTACAGACATTAAAGATGATAATTTAAATTTCATAACATGCTGTAATCATTATAAATAAATAGGACCTTTCTGCTTGCTTTCCAAAGAATTGCTACCCTGGGATCTAAAACAGGATCAGTCAAACTTAATTATCCACCATCTTTATATGTAATCCAGTTTTCCCAATAAAGTATCAGTGACGACAGGTCTGGCTAAATAATGAATTCAGAATAGAAGCATGTAATTTTCAGCTTTATATTGGAGATCACCTCCATCCCAGTAGAGTTTTGAACAGGCCTTTCTGAAGAATAAACCTATGGCAATTTTTTGAATTCCCCAACTATATGGTTTTATGATGGTTTTGGTTCTGAAATGTGGAATGATAAATATTCCTTCCAAAGCAATTTACTGTTTGTCTATGGGAAAAAATATGCCTTTCCTTTTTCAAGAACTTAAAAGTACCATACAAATGTATATTTGTTTGCTGATAACTTATACTTTATGATGTCACTGCTCCCATAGAAACCCTTTTGTCCACACAATTAAACATCTCATCTGCCAGTACAAAAGCATGGGAAGCTAAGAGAGGAGGCAACACCTTGAGTCTGGCAAGATCAAAGCTGCTTAACTAGGACACTACTACTCTATGGCCCTGAGTGCAGCTCCACCTTAACATAACAAAGATGGCTCAAAATATCGACTGGTTACACAGTAAGGCAGAGGTCTGTAAAGTAAGTCACTACAACCCTAAAGGACACAAACAGCTACACTGTAAAATGGTCAGTTTTATCGATGTGCCCAGTTTAAATATAAAGGATAAAAATGAAAGAGGATACAACCAACTTGATTTGGGTAGTCTGGAAGAAAGAGAAGTTATTGTAATAAAAAACAATGACAAGAGTAATCCCAACAATGTAGAAGGTGCAGTTTGCCTTTTCAAGCAAGGTTCTTCTGAACAACTCAATGTTGTGAGCTGGATAAGCAATGATCTTCAAAAATATGCAACTGGATTTCAGTACGGATTGACACCAGCAAGTGGAACTTGTAAAAATCAGGCTTATACCATATCAGCTGATAGGTTGACCACCAGCCACAAAGGAAGCTCAAAAGATGCTTCTTATGTCAATAAACTTTGCTCCCTACTTATTCAAAAGGCATGCCAGGAGATCAAGGACAAATTGGAAGGTAGTAACAGCAATGTACACACTCCCATCAGTGGTGAGAACAAGACTGCAACTTCAGGGTCTGATAGTGGTTCAGAAAAGCCCCGGTTTCTAGACCTGCATGCAAAAGACATTTTTGGAATGGCTCTGAAAATGATGCAGCAGCACATACTAGAAAAAACAAGAGAAGCTTCATGTAAGATAAATGCCAGGACACCTAACTACAATCAAAAAGATCCAGCTAATTATGACTGGGCTACAGGAAGCCAAAGTCCCAAGTGCACTCCAGGAACCAGTGGGACACAAGAACCTCTTTTGAATGAACCACCAAGGACAAGTATATCAGGTATCCTTTTGTCATTCATCCAAAATTTTTTGCGTGATGCTGCTTCAAATCTGGATGACAGTTCCAATGATGCATACCGGGCTTATAAGCAGGCCCCACTTCATAAATCAGGCTCAGGAGGGAAAAGGCCTTATTAAAAACAGACTAATGGAACATGGGATGTATGACAATATGGATCAAATAAGCTCACAATTTATTGACCAGTTGGTATAATCTGTGATGACGTTGAACCAGCTCATGGCTGGAGGCAATCAATGGTTCTAATTTAGTGATGGATGGCAAGCAGCAGTTACAATTGCTCATCACAAATCTCGGCAGGGCTAAAGAAAATATTTCTTCTATAAGAACGTTTAATAGAAAACAACTGGGTTTAATCCATTCTGGAAGCAATGCTTAAAATTAATAAAAAAAACAATAATTTCCAGAACAGAAGTGTTACCAAGTGTTACCCAGTAAATGCAAGCTTTCTTACGTGCTGCCCAACCTGTCTGATATTTCAAATAAGCAAAATGGTGAATTGTCTCTGAAGAGTTACAGCAAGCAAGATATACTGATGGGTACCACTCTGAGATAGATGCTTCAGTGCAAATTGCTTGATTGTCTCTTGATTGTCTCAGGAGCCACTCTTCCTTTGCTTAATGCTCCAATCCAGTTCAGGCATTTAGACTCAAGTTTTCTCTGATGTGACAGCTGCCATCATCATAGTTTCACTGTGGACCACAGCAATACACAACATCATACACTATGACTTCAACTGGTAGATAAAATTGTAGCTGGGCAAGATCATCCATTAAAAACATTGTAAAAAAGTGAGCAGAAGACAGGCTGTTGTTTTAATCACTTCATTATCACCTAGAGCTTCGCCGATTTATGCAGTAATCTAAAAATGCTGCTCTGAAAAACAAATTACAACAAATTTACTTTCTTAAAACCAACCAGGAAATTTATTCCTAAACTTGGTTTTTGATATGTAAGCACAAGGCATTAGTTCATTTTGAGCATTTCTTTGCAGCAGAATAGTCACTACCGCCATGTCACTAGCGTCAGCTTGGACTATAAATGGTTTATTAGGGTCAGGGTGCTGGAGGATTGGTTGTTCAAAGGATTTTTGACAGTCCATTGTCCAAGTTAGAGGTTGGCTAGGTTTCGGCTTGGTCAGAGACGGACCGGTTTTTAATAATTCTGTCAAGGGGAGCGCAACTTCCGCAAAGGAAGGGATGAATTGTCTGTAAAAATTTGCAAATCCCAGGAAGCTTTGAAGTTGCTTATGTGTTCATGGGGGCTGCCAATCTAGCACCGCCTTCACCTTTCCCAGGTCTGTTTCAATTCCGATTTGACATTTGGTAGCCCAGGTAGTCCAAGGACTCCTTATGGAACTCACATTTTGACAGCTTTGCATAAAGTTTGGCTGCTTGGAGTTTTTTCACCATTTGCCTGACTAATTTGACATGCTCTTCCATATTTTCGCTGAATATAAAGATGTTGTTCAGGTAAACAAGAACCTCCTTATACAGGTGCTCATGCAGAACTTCATTGATCAGTTGCATGAAGACTGCGGGGACCCCTTGAAGTCCAAAAGGCACGACCTGGAATTGGAAACTGCCCAGGGGGGAGTTAAAAGCAGTCTTCCATTCGTCTCCCTCCTTAATGTGAACCCGGTAGTAGGCTTCCCTTACATCTAGTTTGGTGAAAATCTTGCCTTTTGACAAGTGGTTCAGCAAGTCTTTCATTAGTGGTAGGCAGTAGGTATTTTGTATTTGGGTCCATTTTCACCCAAGCAAGGCCCAATATGACCTATTCTAACATCTTTGGCACTACTATGAAATATATAAGTTCATGGTGTCTTTCAATTTCTAATCTAACCAATTCAGTGATTTGGGTGGCTGGGACTCCTCCAATTAATGTCTCATCCACCTGTTCAAACTTAATTGGGTGCTTTAAGGCTCCTGTTTTTATCCCTAATTGTTCAACAGTTGGAAGTCCTATTAAACATCTGGTACAGCCTGTATCTATTATTGCTGGTACTTCTCCTTGCTCCCCTATCTCTGGCACCAGCAGTCTCACTTTAATTGAAAAGGGGAGGATGAGTGAATTCACCATTGGGCTGTCTTCTCTGCTAGCCTCGTCGGAAGGGGCTTCTTTGGCCGGAGATTCCTTGCTCTCTTTGGAGGGGAACCTCTCGGCTTGTTTGGCAAATTGATTGATATCTGGCACCTTCCTTGGAGCCCTTCTGCCTCGGGCGGCCATGGCCAGGCATTGTTGTGGAACTGGTGCGGGGGCCAGGAACTCAGAAGCTTGATGTCCTGTTTGTCCACACTAATAGCATTTAATCACCCCTGCCAGTTGAGGGGGGGAGACTTCGGCAGGCTTTGAAAGGGGCCATCTAGCTAAAACTCTCCGAGGAGGCTTCTCTGCGGGGGCTTTGAGGTGGGGTGAATTTCTGTCCAGAGCTATGGACATGGTATACCAGTTGTGCAGTCGCTCAGGCACCCCTTGGACTCCACAGGCTGTACTGACTTTCTGATCAATGGCTTCTTTAAAATAGTGTAGGAGTATGCGGTCCAGCCAATGCCCCAGATTCCCTGTGACCTGTCTAAAGTCCCATACAAAACCTTTTGCAGGTCGATTACCTTGCTTCATCACCTTTATTGTGGCTTCATTTTCAATGATTCGGTCTGGGTCTTAAAATCTGGCCCAGAGCAGCACAACAAACCCATCAGCATCATTTAGGTCAGCAGCTCCTTCATTGTGCAGCTGGGCCAGGGGTGAAATGCTACCGGATCGGACCAGGCGAGTAGGTAGCGAAGACTGGGGCTGGTTCGCAGAACCGGGAGCAATGGATGGATGGCCACGCCCCTGAACTGAACCATGGCCCACCGTCCTGCCATGCTTGCCTGCCTTCCATGCTGCCTTCCCGGTGTCGCGGTGGCCAGCTTGTGGAAGGCAGGCAAGCAGAAGCCCCCATGTAAGGCAGTCAAGCATGGCAGGAAATGGAGTAAGCTACCCCCACACCGCTTTGCCACTCCATCTCTTCCTCCTCGCCAGCAGCATCCACTCGGCCAATCTCCCTGCAAACTCGGCCGATGCTTCCACACCTCCGTGCACTTTCTTTCCTGCCCCCCCCATGACTTCCCCATGCCTGCGCAGCATCTGATTCTGCAGTAAGACATCCGCGGGAATCACCAACCCATAGGTGGGCACTGGGAGCCCAAGAGGGGAAAGTCGCTCTTACGAGAAGGGGAGCGGTCCTCTCTTCTTTATGGAGCTCGACTTTGCCAGACTCTCCTCTTCTCTGCCCACTCTTTTTTTTTAAAAAAGGATTTTTTATTTTTAAACAAACAGACATAAAAGCATAACACCATCTTCAATTACAAATACAAACAGTGTGTTGGTTGGTTGCAAATCTTTTGTGCATTTTCACCATAATCATAGCTTGTAGATTACCTAATTTCACATTTTATCAATCTAATATATCTCCAATATTTTTGTCTTCATTAATCATTTATTTAATTATAGCTATTTCTTCCCTTACTTCATACAAAATATTCTAAAATTTAGGTTAATTTATATTGTACCATTCATTTCATCATCCTGAATCAATCCAATTGTAATACATCTTTATGTTACATTTCGTATATTTCTATCTCTACCAAACTTCCTTACCATATTTTCTTATCTAACCATTGATAAAATAAGTCCCATATTTTATAATATTGTTTATCTTCCTGTTCTCTAATTTCAAATGTCAATTTGCTCATTTCGGCACATTCCATTATTTTCTCATTTTTCCAATTTTTAGCAAACACAATTCTAGCTGCTGTTGCTACATTCACAATCAAATATCTCAATTCTCTATTATACGTTTCGGGTATAATCCCCAATTAAAAAACCTCTGGTTTAAAGTCTATGTGCTTTTTTATCATTTTTGCCAACCAGGTGTGGATTTTAGTCCAGTATCTTTTAGCTTCTACACACATCCACCACATATAGTAATATGAGCCTGGCATTTCCAACATTTTTTGGATTTATTCTTTTTTTTTTTGCCAAAATATTTTTATTTTTTATAAACATGAAAAGTCGTTGTGAGCAAATTATTGATCAGGTACATCTTAAAACATATTAAATTTCACCCAAATTATAATCTAATACAATGTATTTCCTCCTTCTTCTTAAATTTAATTATTTATTTGCACAAATCTAATAAAAAAAATCAAATTCAACTTATTCTGAAAGATAATTTAAAAGAAGTCTAGTCCCCAAGCTTAATTCCCTAAAACATCATTAATAAATCTTCTATTAAGTTTTTAAATTTCACCAATCAAAGCTTTATGTCTTCATTACTAATCAGAGGTCAGACCATCCAAAAACTCTTTCTGAAAACTGCCCAGTGATCACATAGACAATTTCTTTCTTATATAGGAGTAGTCCTTAACTCACAAAGACCACTCCCCCCTATCATCTTCCTCTGCCTCTAAATCAATAACACATATTTAAAAATTTTCTATCTCATCATTTTTTAATACCTAACAAAAAATTTAACATTTAAAAGGGTAATTACTAATCATTTACACTGAGAGTACATTTATACATTACTAATCATGTACACTGAGAGCATATGCACCAAGACAAATTCCTTGTGTGTCCAATCACACTTGGCCAATAAAAATTCTATTCTATTCTATTTCCATTCGTTATTCCTCCAGTATATTAAATTGTTTCCTTAGAAGTTTTTATCAGATCGTTTTACCTTACTTATTCGTAAAAATAAGAAAAGAAAGAAAAAAAGACTTTTCCCTCAACGTAATAACACTCATTTCCTCTTATTCCAATTTATTCTACTATCTTTCCCTCCATTACCCAAAACATCAATTATTTTTGTTATAGTTGTCATTTATATTTTAACATAGATATTAACATTTTCTGATTAAATTCTTAAAATAATTCTGTGAGCAGCCATTAAGTCCTTTCAAAAAAAAGTCATGTGACCATATCAACAGAGCCTTCTCCGTGGGAATAGTCTGCTATTCCATTCTTGCATTCTTCCTCTGCCTCTGGATTCGCTTAAATAACAAATTATCCGCTTAATTTCTATAATCCAAAGACAAGCCATCTATAGTTCTCTTCCAAAACTATTGTGTAGACCAAGCAACACCAATTCTCATGGGAATAGTTATTAGAAAGCTATTCGACTCTTGCTATCTTCCTCTGCCTCTAGATGTCTCTATTTGAAACCGTTGCGAATCTCAAGTAGCCATTTTGGTGACAAAGTTTCTTTGTTCTAAGATGCTTTAGTATATGGAAGTCAATTTTCCAAGATTTTTCCTTAACTATATTATGGAATTAAGTTGTAAATATTCAATACAATTTTCCCTTCATTTTTCTTCACTCTTTAATTGTCCTCTTTTAAGTTACAATCTCAATTTAGCACTGTATTCATTTTATATTTCTCAGCTTATTTGTCTTCCAAATTCTTGTCTCCTGCTAATTTCTTTAATGTTCCATAAGTTTAGAGGAGAGAGATTTGAGATATTTGCTTAAAATCCATTCAATAATTTCTTTTAACTTTTTTCTCTTATTTCTTTTATTTCCTATATAGTCCATTAAACTTCCAGGAGTCTCAAAACCATTGCTTAATTAGAAAATTTATTTCTTCCTTTCCTTATTTGATTAGGGCTTTACTTCCATTCCAAGCCCCATCAATGCTGATTCACTTCCAGAATGTGTATTCTTTAAACTGATTCCTTCCACTTCCACTTCTTATTCAATTAGCCACCAGTCTAAGAGTTTTCCCCAAGGCTTGTGCCTATTTTAAAATGCTATTTCTTTGTGAGATCATGACTCACCCGGCTTCAACAATTTGTTCCTTAATGCTTCTTCCTCCTGCTCGATCTTGTGACTCCTGCGGCTTTGTTGCAGCTGCTAAGATAGACAATGGCTGCTGCATTCCACCCCGCTGGGTCAGGGAAAAAAAGACCGGAGCTGTGGGGAGTTTGCAATCTCCCCGTTCGCTCTGGCAGCTCCCCCATCTTTGCTGCCCCTTCAAGGCAGCTGTGGTCCGATCCTAGAATTGGATGGACCCCCAAGTCAGGGGGATATCGGTGCAAACCCCGGAGACATCAGGGATTGCGACTGTGTCGCTCGCGACGCTGGCCACGCCTCCCTTTTTCGGATTTATTCTTGAACATTCTGACTATTCTCATCGGGAGTAGACACCACCTTATACAAATTCTCTTTATATGCAGTTGACCTTGTCATTTTATAATTTTGCAACCACAATTTTTGCCATTTCTCTAAGTCAATCCAATGTTCAAAATTTTCCCCCAAGCAATCAATGTTTCTTTAATTTGTTGTTCTTCCAATTTAACCTCTAATAGATATCCGTATAATTTTTAAATTACGTTTTCATCAGTATCTGTTACAATTTTATCTAAATTAGTCAAATTATTATAAAACCTTCTGTCTTAAAATCTTTATCATATCTAGAATGTATTTGCAAATAAGAAAACCAATTCATCTTTATACCTTGTACTTCTATTTCTTGCATAGATTTAAGTTCACCCTGGGAGCTCCGAGTCAGCTGAAAAAAGGTTGAGTTCTTGGGGAGTATCTCCCCAAAAAGAAAAGAGTATCTCCCCAAGAACTGAAGCTTTTTTCAGCTGACTCGGAACTCTGCAATGAGGTGGATCTGGGCTAATGCCACTGCAATCCTGACCATAGCCTGGATTCTAGGCACTTTCTAGTAAGTGTGGCAGGACAGCAAGCCTCATTCAGCCGCATCCAGCTGGTTTCCCAGCAGCATCGGCTTTGGCGGCATTAAGAGTGGGCAGAGAAGAGCTCCATAAAGAAGAGAGGACCGTCCCCCTTCTCGTAAGTGCGGCTTTCCCCTCTTGGACTCCCGGTACCCACCAATGGGTTGGCAATTCCCGCAAATGCCTTACTGCAGAACCTGATGCTGCACAGGTGTGGGGAGGTTGTGGGGGGGGAGGAAAGGAAGTATGCAGAGGTGTGGAAGCATCGGCCGAGTTTGCAGGGAGATTGGTTGAGTGGATGCTGCTGGTGAAGAGGAAGAGATGGAGTGGTAAAGCATGGGGGGGGGGGAGCAGCTTACTCCCTTCCCCGAAGCCCTGCCATGCTTGACTGCCTTACACGCTGCCTTTCCAGTGGTCCCCCAGGACCCTTGCCTTCCCCTCTGCCTCAGGTCCCGCTGCCTGCATCCAGCCCATGACGGGGGATACTTTCTTCCTTCTCCCGCAGCAGCCGCTGCTCAGACCGGGTGTGTATGTGTTTGTGTGTGAGAGAGATAGGAAAGAAAGAAAGAAAGAAAGAAAGAAAGAAAGAAAGAAAGGAAGGAAGGAAGGAAGGAAGGAAGGAAGGAAGGAAGGAAGGAAGGACGGACTGATGTCATGTTGGCCACGACTACTCAGTCACACCCCCACCAGGCCACACCCACCAGGCCACGCCCACAGAACCGGTGGCAAAAAAATTTAGATTTCACCCCTTTGCTGGGCTATGCATTCAGAAGCCTCCCCTTCATTCATCCCATCAGAAATCGCCGATACTAAGTCTCAATCTGTTTTGTATTGGTCTCCATACTGATCTATATGATCCCAGACCCTGCTGAGGATGTAAGCCAGTTTTGCAAGCGTACCATCAAATGTTGTTCTGAAGCGAGGTGGCACTTGCCTCTCGAGTGGATTGGGCCCAGCGACGGGCAGCTGAGTTGGAACCTGTGGTGGAGCTGCTGCTGGTTGCTGGATGGCAGCCTGCTGAGGGAGAGGGGCCGGCAGCTGAGCTGCTTGTTGGGCTGCAGAGGTGGGGGGGAACTCCAGCTGGCTGCTGGATTAGCCTCCCCTGTGGTGCTGGGATCATTGGGGCATATTGGGGCCATGGGGATCCCTGGAAAATTGGAGGAGATGATGCTGGAGACCACTGGCACTGGACCCACCCCTGGCCAGGATAGAATCCCCAGCCTGGGGGGATACATTCAGCAGGAGGTAGCACAAAGGCAGGCTGGCAAGGGGGGGCCAGCAGGGGGGTTTGGCATTCCCAATGCTGGCTGCGTCTGATTTATCCCATCTACCAGATGGCCATGTTGTGCTGAGCCACTTGTCCTGTCATACCTGGCCAGGTAGAACGGTGCCTGTGCCCCACTAATTCCTCTGCCAGTTCCTGGAGCAGGGAAGGTAAATGTAGGTTGCGCTAAGCTCCAGCTCACTTGAGGAGTTTGAGAGCGGGGTGCATAACTTCCCACTTCCATCCATTCAAACTGCTCAGGGAGCCCGGTTAACGATTGGCTTTAGATGGAAGCAACAGGTTCCAATCCCGGGAATCTCTGGATCCCAAAGCTGTCCCCACCCTACTCTGGCTCATGGGTCAACTTCATTGGGCTGGGAGCAGCACGATATCCATGTGGTCTCTCCTCTGGTCCCCTTTCTGGAGTTGGATCAGACTGGCAACTTTTTCAGGACTCCGTCTCCTTGGGCCGAGCATCCAGCCTTCGCGTTGTCTCTGTAGCTTCAATGGCTCGCACCATTTCCTCAGAAGGAGCATACAGGGTTTTGCTAAATCCTTCAGTATTCGTCCCAGCGGTCCCCTCTGTGATCTCTTTCTCCTTCATCTTCGCCGAGTCCTCGCACCATCCAAGGTTTAATGCTCTTCACACACCTTTCAGGGTGCTGTTAGGTTTTTTAGGAGATTTGGGTTAATGTCAGCGTTTCAGAAACAACCCCTCTCCAATTAAAAACTCTGAAGCAAGCATTTCAATTTTTTTTTAATTGAGTAGGTATACTGGCACATCTGGGAAAACCCGAATCTGAGAGTTCCAGGTTTTCCCTCAGTAAATCAAAACCCCCCAAACCATCCTCTCAATCATCAGCGTATCACATGCTCCAATCACCATCCATCCCATCTCAAGACATCACTCCAACCGCTCCTTTTCCAGATGCAGGGTCATCCTGACCTTGACTGAAAGGAAGAATGTATTTTGTCTAAAACCAATCCCCCCTCCTACTTTCTCACACAGGAGAAGATGGCAGCATGGAAGTTTCCGGCCTAATATGGCTTCCAATGCTGACCGTGGACCCAATCTATGAGATAGGCCATGATGGAAGAGATGAAGGGAGGAGGAATATGTGAGATTAGGTTGAGGTGGCTAATTCCTGTTACTGTGACAACCCTAAGAAACTATAAATAAAAAATAAACGGGAACAAGAAATGTTCATTATTAGCAAAAATTGTGATCTATGGATCTTTATTGTAACTCTGGAATAGAACTCCCCAGACACTCTTTCTGTGTAGTGACCAAGAGAGGGAGGGTGTTTTTTTAAAAAAATAATTTCAGAGTAAATATTGTAGTCACAAATATATCCCAGCCTCTCTTGGACAGGAAAAGGAACAGTGGAATGTTCTACTAAAGTATTAAAAACAAAATTAAGACTGTGCTCTGCTGCAAGAGTCTAGTAGCTAATGTTTACTACAGCAGGCTACCTTTAACAGAAATGACAATATATTTATTAAGTTGATGAAGAAAGAGTTCTTTCAGAATTCTATGGTCTTGTTGCACAAATAAAGATTATTTAACAATTCTCAACATAATAATTAAGGAAGACCACTATTTGTTGATAATATCAATTTTCAAAAATGACACACTGTATATATTCATTTTAGCTCCAATATATATATATATATATATCCTGTCTAAATGATCAGGCACCACATTCTTAATATCTGGATCACATCATCCTAATGTCTTTTATTTGTTTTCCGTTTAACATGATACATAAAAATGCATAATAAAAATTACTAAATTTCTCATAGGAAAGCCAAAAACTCCTAACAGTTTGGCAATCACACAAATTTTTGCAAGATTTCAGCTTTTAATGGGGAGGAGGTTAAACCATCAACAATCGAATGTGTCATATACTGTAGCACCAGGTGGCCAGAAGGGATGCTGATCCCCAAATCAGCATGATGTACAGATAGTTGCTATTTTTATATGCATAGGACATTATCTTATTTCTGTGCCTTCAAAAATTGCCGTGCACAGGACAGAGTGTAATGTAATGAGGTATTCTGAAGTTTTATTGCTTATCATATGCTTAGTCGCCTTTCTTATTGCTATTACCTCAGCACACCAAGTTTCAGAATTAGCAGCCCTCTCAGTCAAGAGAGATCTCTGCATCTTCCATAGTAACAGGGTGGTGCTTCAATTAGAGCCCACTTTCCTTCCTATGGTCAATAGCCTTTTCCACCGCTCACAAGAAATTGTTCTGCCGACTTCTGTCCCTCTCCCACTCATCGCCTGGAGTTTCAGTGGCACATGCTGGATGTACGTAGGGCTCCTCTCTCAGCTCCTCAGAGAACCGAGGAGCTAATTGAGATCTGCGCCGGGTCAGAGGCCGCAAAGGCACGACACGGTCCAAAGCCCCAGCCGTGGCCTGTTCCCAGGCCGCCACTAGTTCTTCGGTCGTGCCGTGGGCAAGATCCTCAGGAAACGGCCCAAGCTCCGTCTGGAACCTCTCAGGGTCCATCAGGCGCCTGGGACGGAACCAACGCATTGGTTCCGTCTCCCTGCGGTGGTGAGTAGCGGTCTGAAAGTCTAGGCAGAGGAGAAAATGATCTGACCATGATACCGGTATCATCACTAAATCTCTTACTACCAGATCATTAAACCACTGTCCAGAGATATAAATCAGGTCCAGCGCGGATCCCCCCGTGTGGGTAGGGCCATCAGTTATTTGAATCAGGTCCAAGGCCGTCATGGAAGCCTGGAACTCCTGAACCACTGTCGACGACAAGCCGGCAGATGGCAAGTTGAAATCACCCATGACCAACAGTCTGGGGATCTCAACAGCCACCCCGGCAAGCACCTCCAGCAGCTCAGACAGGGCTGTAGTCACGTAGCAAGGAGCCAGGTACGCGATCAACAGACCCATCTGATTCTTATGGCCCCACTTCACAAGAAGGGATTCACAGCCGGCTATCTGAGGAACAGTGGTCTGTCTCGGCTCCAGACCCTCCTTCATAACAACCGCCACCCCTCCACCCCTACCCTGGGCCCTCGGTTGATGGAATGCTCGGAAACCTGGAGGGCACAGTTCAACTAGGGGCACACCCCCTTCTGTGCCCAACCAGGTCTCCGTAATGCCCATAAAGTCCGTGGATTCCCCCTGAATAAGATCACAAATCAGGGGGGCTTTATTAACCACGGACCGGGCATTACACAACATCAACTGGAGGCCCGGGCTCTGAGGATCCTGGCCTTCCGGGGAACGGGGAAAGACTGGGGGGCCGGAGCACGTGATCGCTTTTAAACAGCGAGCACGTGCTCCCAAGCAATCTGACCCCTTGCTTCCGCCATATCTGCCCCTCCCACTTACCGTACAGATGGAACCAACTTCCACCTCTGGAACGTACCCCTCACCCCCCTCCCTCGGACCTGATGGAAAAACGCCGGGAACAGTTTCCGGGACTGGACCTGCCCTCCCCGACGGGTTCTTCCCTCCACCCGTCACTTTCCTCCCCCCCTTTTAAAAAACCCTTATTAAAAAACCTATATACAAAGCCCCATAAATTCTTCTTCCTCGCATGCCACCTCTCCGGGTCCCAAGACCCCTCGTTAAGGCTGGCCCTCGATAACCCAGAGGGCCATTCCTGCGAGGTGGGGGAACCTCGCATTCGAAGAAGCTTGGCAGACATATATTTCATGCATTAAGATATAAATAACAGCTATAAATATATAAATATGTTTTAGGAGACTCCTCTCAACCTCCAAACGGTTAGGTGGAACCATTGTGGGTTCTGATGGGAGAGGGGCCCCTGGACTAGGGCTATTGTGCTGCCCAGGATCTGCCATGTCTGGCACCAAAAGTGACACCAGGTCTGTGAACCATGGTCTCCGAGGCCAGTGCGACGTGACCAGAATGATGTCCGCTTGGTGGTGTAGGATCCTGTTGATTACCCTGGGGATAAGGGGAATCAGAGGAAAGGTGTAAAGGAGCCCTGGAGGCCAGGGGGATCAGAGAGCATCTACTGCTTCCGCTCCGTGGGCAGGGTATCGAGTGAAAAACCAAGGAACCTAGTGATTGCTGCTGGAGGCGAAGAGATCCACCTGAGGCATTCCGAATCGAGCCGTGATTGCTCTGAATAAGGTTTGAGGAAAAGACCACTCTGCTGGGTCGACCAAGGAGTGACTGAGGGAATCTGCTTGGAGATTTGTCTGGCCTGAGATGTGGATCGCTGAGATGGACCTCAGATTAGATTCCGCCCATTGGCCTAGTCGAAGGGATTCTTGCATGAGGCCTTTGGAATGTGTGCCTCCCATCTGCTTGATATGGGCCTTTGCTGTGATGTTGTCTGTCCTCACCAACACGTCTTGACCCAGCACCAGGAGTTGGAAATGGAGGAGGGCTAGGTAGATGGGTCTGAGTTCGAGGATGTTGATATTGAGGGTGGCCTCTGATGGGGACCACAAGCCTTGAGCCATCTGATTCTCTATGTGCGCCCCTCAACCGGATAGGCTGGTGTCTGTGGTGACAGTCACCCTGCGTGGTTCGAGGAAGATGGAGCCATTCCCTATGGAGTTGGAAGTCCACCAACGGAGGGAATCCCTGATCTGGGGGAAGTGTAACGTGCACCAGAGAAGTGCTGCAATGGGCCCGTTGATGAGGGAGGAGAAACCACTGCAACCATCTGCTGTGGAGACGAGACCAGGGAACAATACCAAAGGTCGAGACCATTTTGCCCAACAATTGAGATAGTTGGAAAAGTGTTGGAAAGGGCTGGTGAAAGCATCTGAGAGCCAGTCTGGAAAGACTGGACTGTCGTTCCCTGGACAGGGAAACCGTGGACCAGACTGTTAATCTCCGTGCCCAAATCGACTATGGTGGTGGATGGGGATAGGTGGCTTTTCATCCAGTTAATGGAAAAGCCATGGCGTTGGAGGACCTGAATGGTGGTGTCTAGGTCTTGCTTGGCCAACTTATCTGAGCGGGAAAGGATGAGAATGTCATCCAAATAAGCTTGGTGCGAATGGGAATGGATCTGATATGCGCCATAAGGTCGGCCATGATCTTGGTGAAGACTCTTGGGGCCGAAGAAAGGCCAAAGGGCAAAGCCTTGTATTGGTAGTGTCTACCTGCATATGTGAACCTAAGATATTTGCGGAAGGAGGGGTGAATGGCGACGTGGAGATGTGCTTCCGTCAAATCAATAGACAAAAGGAAATCTTCAGGCCGGACGCATTCAAGAATGGAGTGAAGGGAATGCATTTTGAACCGGCGGTAGATGACATACCGGTTCAAGGGTTTTAAATCTAGAATTGCCCTTCAACCCCCTGAAGATTTTCACACCACAAGGAGGCGTGAGTAGAAACCGTCTCCCCTTTGATCTACTGGGACAGGCTGAACCGCCTCTTTAGAGAGGAGATGTTGAATAGCCTCCTCAATGAGCAAACGGCTCAACCTGTTGCGAGAGACGGGGCACGGTACGAAAACCTTGGGGGGAATGGAGGAGAACTCCAAAGAGAGACCGTACGAGACCATCTTCCTGACCCATGCATCCCCTGTGATGAGATCCCATTGAGAGGCAAAGTGAATTAAACGGCCTCCAATGGGAAGATCTTGAGGGGGCTCATTTGGAACATCTAAAGGGCCTGCCCTGCCCTCCCCTGGAAGATCTGCAGGAAGTGAAACTGGCCCCTTGTCTGAGCTGGTTGTCCTGAGTTCTGCCTCTGGAGAAAAATTGACATTGAGGTCACTGTTGGCAGTAATGAGCATCCGTGGATCGAAAGGACTGAGACCGTGGGTAAGGGCGCTGACGAATTTCAGACCTGCAAGAGAGAGATGGTAAGATCTTCCTCTTGTCCCAAGTTTCAATGAGGACTGGTTCTAGGGGTGCTCCAAACAGCTTGTCACCTGCATAGGGAGCAGCGGCCAGGCACCATTTGTTGCGAGTGTCTGCTTGCCATTGGCGGAGCCAGAGCAAACGTCTGGATGTGATGGAAGATCCGATGGCTTTGGCTGCAAAGCGAGCAGCATTGAGATTTGCGTCTGCTGAATACTCCAGGGAAGCTCTGATTTTATTGATGTCTTGATGAGCTCTGGTGTCAGAAGCCGGAATTCTGTCCTGGAGTCGCTTCAGCCACAGAAGAGAGGCTCTATCAAAGAAAGATGCCGATGTGGAGGTTTTGACTGCCCAGGCAGCTGCCTGGTGACCTTTGACCAAGGTTCTCTCCGCCCTCTTATCTTCCGGCTTGAGTGCCTCCTCTGGAGGGCCCGTGAGGTGAGATGAAGATGATAAGGTGACAACTGGAGCATCTCCCTGCAAGATACTATCCAGATTATGAGCAGAGTTATAAAGACGCTTGTCCAATGTATTTGGGTTGGGTCCAGAGCCTGGAAAGGACCATTGGCGTGAAACCACATCGGTGAAAAGTTTTGGAGCTGGAATGGTGTCAGCCCCCACAGCGTGCTCAGAAAATAGAAGGTTGGAAGGATCAGAACCTGACTGGTCGGGAGGAGGGTGGGGAGTACTTAGGCGGGTGGTTTGTTGTGCCTTGAATAATAGAGACTTGAAAACCTGTGGTTTGAAAAGACCTATGAAGGATGGTTGATCAGGCTCCAACCCTTCACCTTCAGAAAGAGATTGTTCTCGATGGAGATCCTCCTCCAATAAAGATACACGATCTTCAGAGTCAGGGGATTGATCCTTGTCACATGTATATCTGGATTCCTCCCTGTCTGCAACCCTTGAATATCGGATGTCGTGGCTATAATGCTGCAGAAGGAGATCCCTGCCGAAGACAACGGGCAAGGCCCTGTTTGATGGCATCAGATACTATAGCCCCAAATGACTCAGGTAATTGAATATTGTATGGGGTAGGAGTTGTTGGAGGAAGAGCCATGGCAGAGAGCTGAATTTGGGCCGCAGAAGCCTCCAGATGAGAAGGAGCTGAAGTAGAAGGCTCAGGGAGAGGTTGAAAGAGGGGCGCAAGCTCTGCAGGTGGTGGGGCCAAATGCTCAGGTTGGTCAGGGGACCAGGTACTGCCCTGCCCGTGAGAAAAACTCCTGTCCGGGCTGAATGGTGGTGGTGGAGGAGGAGGCTGTTGCTGAGGGACCTCTGGGGAGGCAGTGGGGGAAACCCCTTTGGAAGTTTGTTGCTGTTGAGCCTTGTTAATCGCCCTCTCTAGGGCCTTGTGCCTGTGTTCCTCTGCTCTGGAGGATTTTGCAGGTAAATTGCTTTGCTGGGGCTGGGCTTTGGATCTTTTTTCTGGAGCAAGGTCCCTGGAACAGCCCTCCCCAGGGTCAGAAGTATGGTAGCTGCGCTCCTTAGAGGAGGCCACGTGGCGAGCCCTGGATTTCCTGGCATCCACCATCTTGGATTAGGCCCTTGCAGCCTCTGAAACCGAAAGTAACACAAATATGAGAAAAGGGGGTGCCACTCACGTGTGCTCAGGTCCCTGGGCCCGATCCTCTGATCCCTGGGGTCTAGATGGTGAGGAAGACTCCAAAAGGTGCCCCCAAGAGTCGCTAGCCTTGCGGCTCCAAGCGCGACTAATTTTGGCGCGGTAAGCCTCTTCCTGCCAAACAGCTGTTATGCGGTGAGCTTTAAAGTGCAGCAGAGCAATTCCTGAAGAAGGGAGCTGTTTTAAAGCCGGAGGGGGGGAGAAACCCCAGTTCAAGGCTACAGGAGTTGCCAGTAACAATCCTGAACTGCTCCCAGCAGTCTTCGGCAGTATCAGGCTGAAAGCCCTTCTCGCCGGAATGCGACACCCCCGACGATCAGGAGTCGAGCCGGCTGCAGTTTAAAAGGAGAGGTGTTTTTTTTTTAAAGGAAAGGAATTCTCTATATCAGAGGAAAACACTGTGAAAGATAAGACACGTCTGATCTTGCCAAGACCGAGTCGAAAAAGCTGGCCACAGGAGGAAGAGGCGGGGCTTAATTGAATCAGCAGACTCGGTCCTATTAGCCAGACACGAGTTAACCCATGCCTGACTGGTGTTTCCACTGACATAGAGAACACAGTTATTTTCTTTACGAGAGCAGCTTGCTTTTTGGTGGTCTCAGAAACATTTTAAAAAAGCAGATAAATTAAGGGACTAGAGAAAGAAAGAAAGCATTCAAGAGCTTTAAGTTCTCGGTTAAAAAAATGCTGGAATACTCAGGCATCCTAGTTTCCTAATGGCATTTACCTGTTGTTCTCCTTCTGAGTGAAATAGTAATTTAATTCCATTAAATATTTGCAAGTATGACTGATTATTGTATTCCCAGGGGACATACTTTTGTCTACCCACAGTGAAAAAACATAGGAACAAGGAAGCAAAACTATAATGGATTTATCACATAGGAAACGGTCAAGCTTTGTTTTTCTCCAACACCATCTACCCAAACAGTGGTGAAGTGCAAAAGTATTGGGATACTAATGGAATCTGCTTTGTCCTGCAGTTCTTCATATTTCCTCCTATTGGGAAGTTGTGATGGTGAGCTTGCTTCATATCTGGAGGTAGTTGGTGAAGTCACTTGATGTACTAACTGAAACACAAACAACTGGGACTGGCTTGGGTCTAAATATCACATTTCAATAACTGAATCAGGACTCTGCTCCACATTTTATTCTTTTCAGGGTACTAAGCAGTGATTCCCTCTAAGCAGATGCTACAATCATCAAATAATTGCTTCAATATGATATCTATATACTATAAAAGTTTCTAAAACAACTTCAATTACTGAGTAGAGTTAAAAACAAAACAAGCTACATATATACATCATGTAACTAAGCAAATTAAATGTGTCCCCAGTATAGCAACAGAATTGTTTCCCTTTATCTTGTTATGGGTTTGAAAAGTTGTCTAGAGTTCTGCACTGGAGAAATTTATAGAAAAATATGAAATCAATCTAAAATTTAAAATAATTGAGGAAGTATAATATTATGATTTTTTATGTTTGTCAAAATAAAATCTAGTACAAAAAAGGCTCATAGATAATCTATTCTACTTACACCGCTATAATATGAAGTACTTGATGACAAAAAACAAAGAAACCCATAACCTATAAACTCTGGTATCCAAGGATAATGTTCTTTCTGCGCCAACTCAGTAAGCTCAAACTGCCCAAGGAGCTGCTGATTCAGTTCTACAGAGGAATTATTGAGTCTGTCATTTGCACCTCTATAACTGTCTGGTTCGGTTCTGCAACCCAACAAGAAAAACACAGACTTCAGAGGATAATTAGAACTGCAGAAAAAATAATTGCTACCAACCTGCCTTCCATTGAGGACCTGTATACTGCACGAATCAAGAAGAGGGCCGTGAAAATATTTACAGACTCCTCGCATCCAGGACATAAACTGTTTCAACTCCTACCCTCAAAACGACGCTATAGAGCACTGCACACCAGAACAACTAGATACAAGAACAGTTTTTTCCCGAAGGCCATCATTCTGCTAAACAAATAATTCCCATCAACACTGTCAAACTATTTACTGAATCTGCACTACTATTAATCTCCTCATAGTTCCCATCACCAATCTCTTTCCATTTATGACTGTATGACTATAACTTGTTGCTGGCAATCCTTATGATTTATATTGATATATTGACCATCAATTGTGTTGTAAATGTTGTACCTTGATGAACGTATCTTTTTTTTTTTTTTATGTACACTGAGAGCATATGCACTAAGACAAATTCCTTGTGTGTCCAATCACACTTGGCCAAAAAAAATTCTATTCTATTCTATTCTATTCTATTCTATTCTATAAGCAATAATCTCACTCATATTAAAAAAAAAAGACATTGACAGCAGGAGAGCTCATCTCCTTGATGCAAATGCTTGTATCTGTCCAGTGTCACACACATTTATTTAGGCCTTGGGAGTTAGATAATATCAAATCAATATCATACAGAATCCTAATTTAGTAATCCTAAATCATGGCATAGCATTATAGATGACCTACCATTGGTATGCATGCTTTTCATCCTTCTCTAAAAAGGTAAGATTATGTAAAGCTTCCTAGGGTCTTGCAACGAAAATAACTAACATGGGCTTCGTGTATAAAATCTGGAGTGGGTGCATCAAAATATGGTTCAGTATTCTAAATACAGTCTTCCAGATTATTTCAGTATTTGCAGTTCTCTTTCTCCTTAACAATGGGAAGGTAGGACATAAAGGATACACAAATAACATGATATGGGGGTTGAGCCCAAATAAACATTTTGTTTCTCAAGTCTTAAATGATTCATCATAACATCAAATGTTCTCTTAACATAAACTTTTATTAATTCCACTGTGATTCACTGAAATGTGTATAAAATAGTTTTGATTTTCACTTAAAATAGTTTCAAGTGAAGGAAATATGTATATGTGTATGTATATATATCTGTCTGTCTGTCTATCAGTGTGTATTGTGTGTGTTAAGTTATACTAGTCTTTTCTACAGCATAGTTAAAGCCTTTAACAAGTAATGGTAATAGTTTAGGCATACACCCAACAGAAAGAAAAATAACAGAAGTCATAAAAGTTGTAATCAAGACAATTACTCTTTAGACAATTCAATATATATATTATTAATATCAAAACTTTTACCTTAAAACATTTTTCTAAAAAACTATTTGATTAGAAAACTCAAAATATCTTTTAATAATTATTTTAATTATAAATAAATATATTCTCCTGGAATTACTGAAGTACCCTGAAAAGGGATAATGAAAAGATAACTGGGGATAACTTTTCTTTGGTATGCAGCTAATATAAATAAAATTAGTAGAATGAAACTGGCTGTATTCCATTGGCATTACATCACTCTTCCTTAATAGGAAACCTCTCTCCAGCGTAACAATTTGCTTCAGTGTGTCCATGTAAGTTCTCAGAGAGGATCTGAAAGAGATGACCAGACTGAGCCAGAGGGAGGAGTCAAATGCATCATCGGTCTCCAGTCCCTTCGCGCTCACAAGAGATCTAAGTCTACTGCCAATTTGCTTTGACCATTAGTAGTTCAGATTCTAATAGAGCACGCAAGCTTGCAATAAATCCTTATATTCATTTGAACTGCCTGAGTTTCCTGATTTTCACACTTGACAGAATCATCTTATAAGGCTGATGTTTTAATAAAAAACAGCACTTTAAAGAATATCAGTAATTTAGCTTAAAAATAGAACTATTCAAATTACTGCAGCTCTTACTATAATAATAAAAGAAAAAGTGCTTCAGGCCTTTAGCATTTTGCAACAAAACTGAAGACTGTAGTAGTAAATACAATAGTCACATTCTATAATTCATTATTTAATTAAACTACCATATGGCAAATAGATATGTAATTTAACATGCACCATCCAGTAGAGCAACTAAATTCTATTTCAAGCATTTATAAGGAGAAATGTTTTGTATTTTCCCTAGCACTGCAACTGTTTAAATAATATCACCCTGAAAATTTCTAGCAAAGCTCAGAAACTTTCTCACTCTGAGAAATATAAAGAACTATGAACTTGGCTTTTGCAGACTTCACAGAATAGAAGTCTGTGATAAACTGATATACAACTCCCAAATCAGCTGAAAGCAGGGAGGTCATTAGGTCATAAGGGCATATATATTATTTCAGAAGTCCAGTCTATCTTTTCTTAGAATCTAGCTTTTCTGAGGTTAATTTTTTAAGGCTGCTATGCTATAAACAAATTATAGATAGGTAGGATGAAAGGGCTTAGCTAGGATTGTATCCAATACTTTGGAAGTGGTGTTTTCTGGATGTAAATAGTTAAACAAAAACAAATATTTGTCACACTTCTATTGTCAATATGAAGTTCTGGAACTAAATTAGCACTTAGTACTCATTATTTAAATAAAACCTTTGCATAATTACTATTCTTATGCTAAAGATACCTTTGAAGTCTATTTTATGGCTAAACCAGATGATATACCAGAAACCTATGACTGAAGCTACTATCCCATTTCCCCAATGAATGTTATTCATTGGGGAAACAGTATGAAATTCATGAACAAATTGCAGCTGCATTTCAGAAAATATATTGGGGAAAATTACACAGGAAGAGAGATTATCTTCTTTGCCAGTGTATAGTTCCAATCCAATTTGCTAAACAAATTCTTCGACGAAAAGTGGGTTCTCTGAGCCCACCTTTTTCAAGGGGGCATGTATCACAGGATGACTATTTGAAGACACAATAAGGATGGAGAATTATTGACGCTTTCCTGCCTTTACTGCCACTAGGTAGGCCTTAATAGCTGCTATGTTGGGTTGAGTTTGCCCCCTTAGAATGTTAGCAGCACTCTAAATGTCTTTTCCCTCATATCACCTCCTGGGGAGTACTTAGATCCATGAGAAGGAAATGGTCACATGGGTGTGTTCTGATACAGAATAGAATAGAATAGAATAGAATAGAATTTATTGGCCAAGTGTGATTGGACACACAAGGAATTTGTCTTGGTGCATATGCTCTCAGTGTACATAAGAGAAAAGATACCTCCATCAAGGTACAACATTTACAACACAAATGATGGTCATAGGGTACAATTTAACACTTAATGATACAACACTTAATGATAATCACAGGGCACAAATAAGCAATCAGAAACAATCAATATCAATATAAATCACAAGGATTACCAGCAACAATGTTAGAGTCATACAGTCATAAGTGGAAAGAGATTGGTGATGGGAACGATGAGAAGATTAATAGTAGTGCATATTTAGTAAATAGTGTGACAGTGTTGAGGGAACAACAAAGCCTCAGCTGCCTTCTTATTCCAAGCAGTGTCCAAGGCTTCAGATAGACCATGCAGCAGAAAAGCAAAAACAACCCTCAGCTCCTCTGAATCCTGTTAGCACAAGGATGGACTGATCTAATAAGTCCAGGTTCCTTGCAATGGATGGTGGTGTCAAAGAACCCCGTGGTAATTTGAATATGATCTGATCATGACAAGGGAAAACACCAAAAGGTCCTCCAATTTCTGATCACATAGCCACTGCTTTGACAGGAACACCAAATCTAGTCTTTGAGCACAGTCCTGTGTCAGGCTCTGGATGATCTGGGATAGTTCTCTGGCCATGAACTTCTGAGCGGCCTCAGACCTCTCTCTCGGAGAAGGAAGATTGAAGTGCACTAGACCAGACTAGAAGTGCACTAGACCAGACTAGACTAAGTTTGGGTAACTTTTCTGTTAACTGGAGATATGGTCAAGGAGCTTGGGTATGGAAGAGGCTATGCAGTGGGTGGTGGTGGTACAATAACAACAATCTCAACTGATCCCCAAAGCCCAATCTGAATAGGGTTTCACATCCAATGATCTGTGGTGCGGTGCCCCTGAAAGCCATAAATAATTCCTAGTTAAGAATAGCCACAACTTTCTCTCTTCCTGGGGTGTTGGCTGATATTATACCTGACATCCATCCGGAAATATCTCAGAGAAGGGACAACCCTCCCCCCGCAGGCTTAGACTATCTTGTGGATTCATTTCAGGTCAGCCCCTCTCATCAATGATTATCATTAAAGGCTTTATGCAGACTGATCTGGCATTTGCTCCCCTGATCTGGCATCTGCTCCCCTGATCTGGCAGGGGAGTAGAGGTCGACTGCGAGGCACCTCACTTGTGGGGTGCCGCAGGCGTCGGTTATCTCGCCTCTCCTGTTCAACATCTATATGAAGCCGCTAGGGGAGATCATCCATGGTTTTGGGGTGCAGTATCATCAGTACGCTGATGATACTCAGCTGTACGTCTCCACCCCAGACCACCCCAATGAAGCCGTCAACGTGATGTCCCAGTGATTGGAGGCCATGCGGGTCTGGATGGGGAGGAACGGGCTCCGACTCAATCCCTCCAAGACTGAGTGGCTGTGGATGCTGGCGTCCTGGTACAGTCAGCTGGTTCCATCGCTGGCTGTTGGTGCAGAGTCATTGGCCCCTATGGAGAGGGTTCGCAACTTGGGTGTTCTCCTGGATGTTCGGCTGTCGTTAGAAGATCACTTGACGGCCGTCGCCAGGGGAGCCTTTTGTCAGGTACGCCTGATTCGCCAGTTGCGCCCCTTCATAGACCGGGATGCCTTGTACACGGTCACTCACGCCCTCGTCACTTCCCGCCTGGACTACTGTAACGCTCTCTACATGGGGCTCCCCTTGAAGGGCACTCAGAGGCTTCAACTGGTCCAGAATGCGGCTGCGCGAGTGATAGAGGGAGCCACTCGTAGCTCCCATATAACACTTCTCCTGCGCAGGCTGCACTGGTTGCCGGTTGTCTTCCGGGTGCAATTCAAGATGTTGGTAACCACCTTTAAAGTGCTCCATGGCTTAGGACTGGGGTATTTACGGGACCTCCTGCTGCCACCAGTAGCCTCCCATCGACCTGTGCGCTCCCACAAGGAGGGTCTCCTCAGGGTGCTGTCAGCCAAACAATGTCGGCTGGCGACCCCCAGGGGGAGAGCTTTCTCTGTGGGGGCTCCTACTTCTGGAATGAGCTTCCTCCGGGGTTACGATCAATCCCCGACCTCCGGACCTTCCGATGCGAACTCAAGACTCTCTTGTTTCATCGCGCAGGGCTAGCCTAATGTGTTGTGTTTTAACTGGGGTTTTATTATTTGATTTTAATAACTTAATTTTAATTGTTAGTCAAAATTTAATCAGATTTTTATAGTGTTTTTAATTTATCTATATATATTGTATGAATTCTGTTTTATGTTGGCTGTGAACCACCCTGAGTCCTTCGGGAGAAGGGCGATATAGAAATTTAATAAATGAAATGAAATTTAGAAGCAGCAGGTAAAATCCAGGACTTTTGAAGTTCTGCTAACTGGGCTGAGACCAAGGAAATGGAATGCAAAATTAATATATCTGTTGAGGTTCTCTGTCTTCCATCATATTTTCCCATGCCTGTCAACCCCATATTTTGGCCCACCCTGCAAAGGTTGCAACAACCCTCAACCCAGACCTCTCAATTGCCAAGGTCAGGAATCTCCCATAGCACACAAATTCATACATCCCAGGGAGAGGGACCCAGGTACCTCAAAGCACTTCAGATTCATTGGCACTCAACAGCATCAGGGAGTCCAGCACCCACCCCACATTCCATCCACAAACACATACACATACAAATTCACAGGAATCCCTCCTACTGCTGTCACCCATTGTTAGGAGTTCCCTTCCATACACCCACTAACCAACCTCTCCCGGACTCTCAACAGTTTGCAATCAAGCACCTAACTGGCAGACGGAATTAAGATGAAGTGGTCATCTTCCCACCTTTGAAACTAGAAGGAAATGTGAATGGATTCTTTAGGAGAAAGGGTTTAAAGTATTCTGCCACTCTATTGCTATCCCTCCAAGATACAAATCTGCCAGAATGTGGCTTTTTAAAGTTCCTAGCATCAGCTGAAAAGCTCATTATTATTCAAAGGGATAGAGACCTCAGCATCAAAGAAGCTGTGGACTCACAGACGTTCTGCTGCAGCTTTTCCTACCTGTCTTTTGGCCCATTTTCTGACCCACAACTCCTGCCAGCACAGGTCTGTTGACATAAAAAACACAACCATGGATAAACACACCCAGCATTGCCACCACCACCACCACCAGCAGCAGCAGCAGCCCCTCAAAAAATGGAAAATAATATCCTCCTCCAAAAAAGAGGAAACTGAGATAGTTCAAAGTCCAGCATCAGTCCAGGTAAGTACCATCAGAATAATTTTAACAAATTGGGAACAAATTATAAATCATCCAAGGCTCCTGTTCTCTTCACCTTATTGCAAGCTTTTTAAAATGTCTTTGTCTGTTGTATTACTATATTGTGTAGAAAAGTGAGGAGTGATAAATTGAAGATTCAGAATAAATCTCTTCACTCTTCCATCATGTATTCTCATTGCTTTGCTGAGAATGAAATTGGATCTTCTCTCCTGTCAAGGCAATTTGTTTCTTTCATATATGAATATCTGATTTTTGCTTAGCTAAATAATGCTTAAAAGAATTTAAAGATGATGGCTAGGTCTGGGATTGCTTATAATGGTTTGAACGACATTCCTTTTCGTTGGAGCAATTGTACAGTCCAAGCTGCAAAATTAATTTAAAAGGCTATTTGTGATTTCTTTCAAGATTGGGATATAATTTTCAACATAGTTAAGTTCTATTAAAATATTAACATATTTAAAGGCTCTGACAGATTCATCCCTGAATTTTTTATTAAGGTCTGCTTTCAATCAAAGCTTTTAGTGTATTTCAATAGAAGGTACCGAGGGATACTAAATCTGATATATCTCTGTGGAGAGTCTCAGGTTGAAGACTAAATCCTTACCTTTTCTTTATCTGTTGATGACTCACAGAATTTATTGGATTCCTGTAGTAAAGTAATCTGCTATTTGTTTCAGGTTTAGATTATAAAATAATCCAGCAAGTGTCAACTTTTTATCTCCAAGTTTTTCCCCACTTTCAGCAAGAATGATCAATGCAGAAACTACAATATTAATGAATGAACTATAATGGGATGAATTTATTTAAAGGTTATATTTATTGTTGCTGTATGCATTTATGGGTGAAGGTCTTGGTGGTATAGTTACTTGGCAATTTTATTTTAAATATATGAGCTTTAAATATGAAATTTCTATATGCAATATAACTCAATTTTATCTTTGGTATTATGTAATAGCAATAGAATAATTAATCTTTTTTTGCCTTTCAAAAATATACAAGAAATTCCAAACATCAGCCACTCCTTAATTTCAAAAGAATTTGTTTGCATGCCTCTAAAGGTCTCCTTTCCAGAAACAGCCAAGCATGTGAAAATTCAGGGTTGCTTTCAGAACCCTGATACAAATCATAATAAAGCCATCTTCCAAAAGCATAGCTCAAGTCTGAAATTGGAAAAAGATAAAAGGTAATGAGTGTCGACAAGTGATTCTCAATCATCCAAGTCATGGTTGATCCAAAAGTGCTTTTTCCAAAAAGCAACTGGACTTTCTTGGTTTTTTCTTCAAAAACATTTTGCTTGTCATACAAGAAGCTGCTTCAGTTTTGCAGTTAGCTTTCTGAACCATTCATCTGGTGTTATAATTAACTGCTGAGAAGCAGATTGGTTCTGTTTTTGATTGGTTTTGAATGGTCCAGTTTCTTATGCGTTCATTTGCTGGATTTAAATCAATATGCTTGTTAATTGACTCTTTTGTAGAGTAAGAGACTTCAGTAAATTCATATGTGGCGAGTATTGGCATGGCTGATGATTTTTGTTCTAACCCAATCGAATTGATATTGTTTGCTATTGATGTGGCTCGAGATCAGGGATTTTTGGTCATTTTTCAAATTTTCAGATTCTTATTTGAAAGCAAAAATGATTTTTAGAAAGCAAGTAAAACATAATCCAGTCAGTTGTATCAGATCACATCAATGTTTCCCTATCATTAAAATTGATGGGCCATATAAGAATTTATTTTGATAATTCACAGCATAGCAATAATATTTAAACACACATGCAACTCCCTGAGCCAAAAAGGTATTGACTCATTGTATAAGAATATGCAACATGTTTTTTAGAAAAACTGAAGCTTGAATTTCTTTAACAAACAGAGATCAAATACTATCCATAATTAAATATTAATATACTTTTAAATAAATATGCTTATTGAGCAAAGCCTAGATAAATAATCTTTAAGGCCAAGAGGCTGGAACAATGATGAAGTAAGTCAGTGACTTTGAGAGGTCCTTACAATTCAGCATTGCATCAAACCTTAAATTAAAATTGCATGAACCTGATTTATTTCCAAGAAAATGCATTTAAGGCTAAGATGCCAAAAACCCAAACAATAATCTTGAAAGTTTTCCAAGTTGGTGAGACTTCCTGGAACAAATATTTTCATATACTTCTGAAAAGAAGAAAAAATACTTATACTGTAGTTATTTCCTATAATTAATTGGCTTCCTCAATAAATGGTTTGTATTTCCTATTTGGAAGCCATGTCAGACTCATTCTCTGATCAGATGTTTCCTTAATAGCCTGTCAGACTACAAAATTTTCAACACAACCTAAAAAAACAAAAGGGCACAAATCTATATAAAACAAGTACATATTGCTGCTTTCTGGCATGCAAGACGGAATGCATGGTACACGCACACTCACACACTCTTTTCTCCAGTTTTACAGAATGGCTGAGTAGCTTTTCTATACATACATTACTTTCAAAAGATTTTCCTGACTGATAAGCAATGACGCCACTAAAGAAGATCATGCTCAGTGGACAAGTTTACTATTTTTAAACAATCTTTTCAATATTATTTTATTTTTATAAAAATAAACTTAATAAACTTAATATAAAATACACTTGAACAATCTTGTTCTTGCCAGCTAAGAGACAGGCTGCTCCCACAGCCTGCACCCAGCCTCTCTCTCCAAAGTTCCTCGCAGCAGAGGTGACATTGCGAGTGGGAACTCTGCTTACCTGTTGGAAGCACTGCCCTGGCTGCTGTTTCTGCCTCTTCTCCAACCACTCGGAGCTCTGCATAATAACGCTGCGGCTTGCTCGAGATCGCTGCAGATTGGACTTTCCCCCATCTTCCTGTCTTCTCCTCCTTGGGGAGGAGCCTCGTGGCATGACCGAGGCTGAGGAGAGGTGGTATAGAAGCTGTGTGGATCCCCCAGCGCCGTGCGTGTCCCGAGCTGCAGTGATGAAGCGCTTTGCCAAGGAAAGCAGAGTCTCAGACTGCTCCTGGAGCAGCCAGGAGAAGCCACCATCAGGCAGGCAAGCTGCCCCAGGAGGACCGGAGGAGAGCGAAGCTCCTCACTCATGGAGATCTACCAGTGGGGAAGTGGTTGCAGTAAGAGGTACATCGGCCAGGAAGCGGTCATGATCCCTCGTGGGAGAGGGTTGCATAAATCTTTGCTGGCGTGAATGTGCAACCCTCTCCCACCAGGGAGCATGACCGCTTCCTGGCTGTGCACCTCTTACCACTTTCTGTGACCGCTTCCCTGCCAGTGGATTTCCATGAGTGAGGAGCTGCGCTCTCCTCTGGTCCTCCTGGGACAGCTTGCCTCCCCCACTGGTGGCTTCTCCTTCTCCTGGTTGTTCCAGGAGCAGCCTGTCTCTTACCTGGTGAGAATGGCCTACCACCACAGCCTGCCCCTGCCTTCTCTGCCAGTTGCTCCTGGTGCTGCTGGAGAAGGGGCAGCATGAGGACTGCTCTTGCTGGGAGCAAGGGGGTGGCAGCGGCAGGACCAGCAGGCCGGGGCTTCCCTCCCTCCCTCCACCCAGAGGCCTGGGGCTATGCCTGAAGTCCTCTCGGGCAGGGAGACAGGGAAGCCCCAGACCGTCTATCCTTGCCCCTGGCGGCAGCAGTTCTCGCAGCCGCTTCCCTGGCAGGGGATAGAGGGGGGTGGCAAGCTTCGACAGCAGGCCATTCACGCCGGCTAAGAGGCAGCAGTGGTTCCTCCTCTTGCCAGCCTCGCGGCCTGGGCAGCATCCAGCCAGCCATACATGGCCTCCCCCTGCAGCAGCCCACATGAATCCCAGGCAGCACAACTTCGGGGCCTTTCCTTGTGGTGGCGGTGAGAAGGCAGGCAAGCAGCTAGGTGCAGGGGAGTAACTGGCGGCAGAACTCCTGACTGGCAAAGGGTAGATGTCCCGAGGCTGCATGCGGGTGAAGATGGCATGGCTGGTGCACATGTATGGCTAAGACTTTAAGGTCAGCTGATTGTCGCACGTGCATGCACACCAGTAACCAGCAGACTGGCTGGCTAGTGCGCATGCGTGCCCTGGAAACCCAGAAGAGGAATGGGTGATGCCACGCGTCATGGCTCTGCGTGCCACTTCCCGCACGCATGCCATAGGTTCTATGGCCCTAGCATATACAAAAATTGCATCTGTTTAACATATTTCCCCCAATGAATCCTGAGAACAAATGTTTGGAGAATGTTCTGAAATTGTTAGCAGTCTTTAATGCAACCCACTCCCAATAGACCTGTAAAATTTCATGGACAGAAGAAATCATACTCCTTGGATAAGGATCATATATTTTATTTATATCCTGCTTTAATTATTTTTTGTAAATGTTTAGCTTCATTTTATGCAATATTATTTAGTATACAAAGATAAAAATCTTTATCTTTGGTAGCAAGCTAATGAGACCTAGAGACATGCATTTGAGAGGCTGGGACACTCTTGTACATCTTGCCCACTACAAGCATCTGCTATTCTTTTAGCCACATATGTGGCTGCACACATACAAATTAGAGTAACTTGTTGTAATAAATGTCATTGGTTATCTGTATCATAAAATACAACAGTATTCCTTTTTGACAGTTCTCAATATCCCGCCATTAGTCTTTAATTAAATCAATATTTCTCAGATCTAGCAATTTCAGCATGTGTAAACTTTATTTCCCAGAATTCTAGGAATTAAAGTCACACATTTTAAAAGTTGCCAAGTTTGAGAAACACTAAATTAAATGATCCTTGATTCAAGTGTTATGACTGAGAATGTGTATAATTTATGTATCTACACATTTTTTTCTTAACTAGGAAATCTCAAAAACAGTATTTTCCTAACAAAAGAGTTGCTATACTGTTGCTTTTATAATTGCAATATGATACTGGCAAGTTTACTTTTTAACCACTGTGCCTCAGATAGCTGGGTGTGAATCCCTCTTCGTGAAGTGGGGTCGTAGAACTCAGGTGGGCTTGTTGATCACGTACCTGGCTCCTTGCTGCGTGACTACAGCCCTGCCTGAGCTGTTGGAGTTGCTGGCCGGGTTGGCAGTTGAAACCCCAGACTGTTGGTCATGGGGGATTTCAATTTGCCATCAGCCGGCGTAGTATCTTCGGCAGCTCAGGAGTTCATGGCTTCCATGACGGCCATGGACCTGATTCAGTTAATTGACAGCCCTACCCACGTCGGGGGAGGTACCCTAGATCTGATTTTTATCTCTGGCCAGTGGTCTAATGATCTGGTTTTAAATGATTTAGTTGTTGAACCTTTGTCATGGTCAGATCATTTTCTCCTTCGTCTAGACTTTCTGACCGCTACCCACCACCGCAGGGAGACGGAACCAATGCGCTGGTTCCGTCCCAGGCGCCTGATGGACCCGGAGAGGTTCCTGACGGAGCTTGGGCCGTTCCCCGAGCACCTGGCCCACGACTCGACTGAAGAGCTAGTTGCGACCTGGGAACGGGCCGCGGCTGGAACTTTGGACCGTGTCGTGCCTTTGCGGCCTCTGACCCGGCGTCGGTCTCAACCAGCTCCTTGGTTCTCCGGCGAGGGTTCTGAGGCCCGTCTTGTTGAGGTGGTTTGGGATGACTTTGATCCTGTGACTCCCGAGGACATGGACAGGTTGCTGGGTAGGCTGAACGCCACCACATGTTTACTGGATCCGTGTCCCTCCTGGTTAGTACTGGCTACTCAGGAGGTGACGCGAGGCTGGCTCCAGGGGATTACAAATGCTTCTTTGCGGGAGGAGGTCTTTCCCGCGGCCTTGAAAGAGGCAGTGGTGAGACCCCTCCTCAAGAAGCCTTCCCTGGACCCAGCTGTTTTAGGGAACTACCGGCCAGTCTCCAATCTTCGCTTTACGGCGAAGGTTGTTGAGAGTGTGGTGGCATGTCAGCTACCCCAGTACCTGGATGAAGCTGTCTATCTAGACCCGTTCCAGTCCGGCTTCCGGCCCGGATACAGTACGGAGACAGCTTTGGTCGCACTGGTGGATGATCTCTGGAGGGCCAGGGATAGGGGTTATTCCTCTGCCCTGGTCCTATTAGACCTCTCAGCGGCTTTTGATACCATCGACCATGGTATCCTGCTGTGCCGGTTGGAGGGTTGGGAGTGGAGGCACCGTTATCGGTGGTTCTCCTCCTACCTCTCTGATCAGGCATGAGCGGTGTTGACAGGGGGCAGAGATCGACCCAAGGTGCCTCATGTGTGGGGTGCCGCGGGGTTGATTCTCTCACCCTCCTGTTCAACATCTATATGAAGCTGCTGGGTGAGATCATCAGTGGCTTTGGGGTGAGATACCAACTGTAGGCTGATGATACCCAGCTGTACTTTTCCACCCGGGCCACCCCAGTGAAGCTGTCGAAGTGCTGTCCCGGTGTCTGGAAGCCGTACGGGTCTGGATGGGGAGGAACAGGCTCAAACTTAATCCCTCCAAGACGGAGTGGCTGTGGATGCCGGCACCTCGGTACAGTCAGCTGCAGATGCGGCTGTCTGTTGGGGGTGAATCATTGGCCCGATGGAGAAGGTACGCAACTTGGGCGTGCTCCTGGATGGTCGGTTGTCCTTTGAAGACCATTTGGCGACCGTCTCCAGGAGAGCATTTTACCAGGTTCGCCTGATCCGCCAGTTGCGTCCCTTCCTGGACCGGGATGCCTTATGCACAGTCACTCATGCTCTCGTTACCTCTCGCCTGGACTACTGCAATGCTCTCTACATGGGGCTCCTTGAAGAGCACCGGAGACTTCAGCTAGTTCAGAACGCGGCTGCGGGTTATTGAGGAGCGTCTCGGAGCTCCCATATAACACCTATCCTGCGCAGACTGCACTGGCTACCTGTTGTTTTCCGGGTGCGCTTCAAGGTATTGGTTACCACCTTTAAAGCGCTCCATGGCTTAGGACCGGGCTATCTACGGGACCGTCTACTGCCGGCTTCTATCTCCCATCGTCCGGTACGTTCCCACAGAGAGGGACTCCTCAGGGTGCCATCAGCCAAACAGTGTCGACTGGCGGCCCCCAGGGGGAGGGCCTTCTCTGTGGGGGCTCCGACCCTGGGGAACGAACTTCCCTCGGACTTGACAATTACCTGACCTTAGGACCTTTCGCATGAACTTAAAACTTATTTATTCCGTATGGCTGGACTAGCCTGATTCTTATTTTTATTGGATGGGTTTTTAAAATTCTGTGATTTTACGGGGAAGTACGTTTTTTTATATTTTGGGCATTTAAATTAGTTTTTTAAGGGATGTTTTTTAATTATTGTGTGTATGTATATTTTATCTGCCTGTTCACCGTTATTATTATTATTATTATTATTATTATTATTATTATTATTATTATTATTATTATTATTATTATTATTATTATTATTATTATTATTCCCTTCCTAATAGTTCCTAAGACAGCTCCTTTGAACTTTATTCAGTTGCTTCCCCTGATCAACCTTAGAATCGATCACAATCTCCGAAAAACTGTGACTATCCTGGATGGATAATCCCTCTCATCTTCCACCTCACCTGTGCAAAATCCTTCTTATTAGTTACAGTTTTCTCAGTTAAGATTATACTTATCTAATTTGTCCTATTTGGGGAAATACCAGAAATGACAACATTATGGTAGTAGACATTAATATTCTCTTGGGTATCTCCCTTGATGATTAGGCTTACTAACATGTGTGATCTTTTAAAAATATTTTTTTAAATGAAAAACTAATTTGGCACATAGTATTTACACCTTTAGTATCATAGCATATCATGGCAATACGCTATTTGGTCCCACTCACATCTCAACTTAGTTCACCTTCTGGTAAACATCTGTTTCTTGTTTTCTGACTGTCCCATGTATCACAGCAGGAGAAGTTAGGTGGTCAAATGAAGAGAGGTCTAGAGCAGCTAGGGACATTTGGGCAAGAATGAATTTATATTTCAATTTTCCTTAATAATTTTGCCCCAAATTTGATTTATATTTTTACACAACCTTAATCTATACCCCCATAATTTATGATTGGTGTTTGTGATTGGTACATTCCATTATGTACAAATAATGTTTTAAAAACTCTTTCAGTTACCTATGTGGTTACTTTTTATAATTCACAGACATCTTATTCAATTCCATGATACTATTCACATTTTCTATTAATATAGTGCAGCAACTATTCATTATATTCATTTCATAATTTATCTATTCAACAGAGTAATGCATTTACTAAACATTTTAAGTTAGTGTATATAGTCCACTATCTATATATTGCTCTTCTCTACAAAGAAGCCTGTGGCAATACACAATGTAATAAAAATGTCAGATTACCACCCAACAATTAAACAACTCCAACAGAAAAATCATACAAGTAGTTCTTGTTTAGCAACTACAACTTGGACCAGCAAGTTGGTTGTTAAATAAAGCAATTACAAAGTGAAAATCTTGACTTTCTGAAGATCCCTCAAGACCTGGTGGCCATCAGGGCTAGAGATCCTATGGAATTGGCAAAATAAATTAATAATTTTCCAGTATTATTAACATCCCTTTGCCCATTATTTTTACTTGCATTTTAGTTTTTAATGTTTTAAATTATTGTAATTATTTCTGAGCTATACTTTTTTAACTTTGTTGTTCACTGCCCAGCATCACTTGTTTTGTGAGATGGGTAAAGGTAAAGGTTCCCCTTGCACATACGTGCTAGTCACATGTATGGGGGCGGTGCTCATCTCCATTTCAAAGCCGAAGAGCCAGCGCTGTCCGAAGACGTCTCCATGGTCATGTGGCCGGCATGACTCAACACCAAAGGTGCACGGAACGCTGTTACCTTCCCACCAAAGGTGGTCCCTATTTTTTCTACTTGCATTTTTATGTGCTTTCGAAACTGCTAGGTAGGCAGAAGCTGGGACAAGTAACGGGAGCTCACCCTGTTACACGGCAGCACTAGGGATTCGAACCGCTGAACTGCCGACCTTTTGATCGACAAGCTCAGCTGTCCTAGCCCCTGAGCCACCATGTTCCTATTGTGAGATGGGTAGGGCTATATAAATTTGTAAAATAAAGAGACCACAACTATGCTTATAGTTCTATCGCAGTTTTCCTTTGCTTCTTGATACTTTTTAGCTGAACGGAGGTTCTTTCTCTTTGTGGCTCTTGATATGGGGTAAATAAGCAAGTGAAAATAAGAACAGTGAGACCCTGTGAAGATCATAATTCCAAGGACTGGTCACTTTTTTTTACCATGGGTTGTAACTTTGGTCACTAAATGAGGCAGTTGCTAAGTGAGGACTGTACAGCATACAACAGATGCATTTTTTATTATTTCTAACACGTCTGAGAATGGCTACTATATGAGCACTAGTCACCAATATCTCCTATACTTCTGAATAACTATCTGTATCATAGTGACAGCTCTGTTTTAGATCTGCTAAAACCATTATAAAGTAAATGAATCATGGCTAAGTAGTATCAACTCCAATGAATCTAAATCTTGCGTAACTTAGTCTAGATATAATTCAGTTTGTTTATATCTTTATCTAACAAACTTCCCCATAGTAAAATCACTGTCAATGGTCACTGTAAACCTTCTATATCAGGGGTGTCAACCTTCTGGCGTCACAGCATCATTGCATGATGTATCGGGACTCCCCCCACCTTCGCTAAGGTGGACACGGGCATGGCCAGCGCACAACACATCCAGCCTGCAGGCCGCAAGTTTAACAGCCCTGTTCTAAATCTTTCACCTTAATTCAATCCTTGTGCAAAAAATCTGGGGTATGAAAATATGAGATATTTCATTTGTCTTTTTTTAGTTCATATTTTTTGCCAATTGTTACTCTGAAGCAAAAGCCTATGACTTACACAATATCCTGAGCCCAACCTTTTAGTCAAATTTCTTGAGGTCAACAGATCTGCCAAAACATTTCCTCATGAATTGCCCATTACAGACATTATCACTTACTCATCCCAGCTATCTCATGCTTAGCATCTGTATAGTTACTCACAGGCTGCTTTCATCTTCTCAGAGACCATCAGAAAAGACCAAACACAAGTGAGACATGCACCATAATCCCTTTCCACATCCATAAAACATGTAGTCATGTTTGTAGATAAATGCACTCCTAAACATTCTGATTCACTCCTGTAATACTTGCAATGAAAAAAAAACCAGTTGTTTTTTATGTGTTTTAAGTTTGCAATTTTTTTATAACACAAAGCATGAAGTATTCAGGAAAGTGGTTTCTTTCTTCATCCAGATGCCTTCCAAAATACAAAACCCACTCATTCCTATTTTTAGACTAAAGCTCTTTGTATGTCTTCATTTAATGTGGATTTAAATGCTTCAAAAACAGATGGTATATATGTGAAAGCTGATGCATTTTCCTGTAAACTTTTGTAAATGCATCATGTATAAAAGAAAAAATAGGAGAAGAAAAGAAAGACAATGAGGCAAAGATGAGCACTACTTTTCCCAGCATTTTTCAAATAAAGTGTGGTAGCTGTGAGAAAATGTTCTCATACTTTGTATCTAATTCTGGTATTTTTAAAAAATTGTCTACTACAGCTAGTGAGATGGGCAGCCAGAAAAACTGAGTATAAATACTCTGTAATTCACAAAACTTATAGGAAGACCACTTATATAAATTTCTCCCAACACTCAGCTGGACAAAAATAAACCAATAGTATCAGAGAATACAAACAATATTTTCCCCAAAGTATTCTGCAAGCTTTATTTCAAAATTCTCATAATGTCCAGGTTAATGAGCCCTAGTATCTTAAGAAACAACCCTGATAAAATAGCCAACATTTTTCTGTATTATTAGTTAACTATCTAGTCGTTTGGAAGTCATTCTTTCTCTTTCCCTCTTAGAAAAACGTAGGTATATTTTCCCTAATCTTCCTCTTCCCCAATCTCATAGTATTTGTATTCTGACACAGGAAAAATAGTCTACATGCTATTTCTTCTAAGTACAATACAACGAAGAGTTCTTTTTAAATTGCCAAAACTTAGATTATATGTGGAAAAAAAATCACACATGTACCTCAAACCAAAACAGCTATTGTCACGCTGGCATCCTGAATGAACTTAAAAAAAATAAGAGGCGAGAGACTGCAAATAACATGAGTTGGAAAGCATAGCTCCAATTATTGAAAGATTTAAAAATCAGTAACAAGCACGGCATTACTAGCTACATTTGTGACCACATCATACAACTTCTGCTTCTATATAATTGCTTTTGTCTGCCATCCTCCACCCACATTTAAGCTTATTTACACAAAAAGCATACTTTGAACATAGAAAATAGGGCACATAACTCTGTCCTTACCGTTTTTGTATCTTGTTCACGCCAGTGGACAACTTTTCTACATGCAGAAGTAAGCACAATAGCTGCAGCTATAAAACCAGCACAGAACTGAAGTGGAGCTGCGCAGGTACTCAATAATATATAAAGATTAGTCAGAGAGAGAGCTGTACTTCATGACTCAGTGGTTCTTCACTAAAGCTTTCTAGCTCTAATGCTTCACAATAAAAGTCTCTTAAAAGTTCCTGGGAACTCAAGCAGTCAGTTGCTAAAAGCAAAATATTTGAAGTGGGGATGGAGGCATATGCTATCTTGTTTTATTTCTTCTAGTCTTCTTTTCTTAAAAAAGTACATCCTATTTTTTCACTGTCTCCCAAAAGCAAGATATATATGTGTGTGTGTGGCTTTTCATTTTCATTAGCAGCTTGTCCGAGTATTCTTTTCGGTAAAATATTGTTTACATTTCAATAAATTATTATGAAGGGATCTCTAATAAATGAACCTTGAAAAATAAATAATATAAACTCTCTAGATTTAGGGTTTGTTTTAAAATGGCAACAGATTAAGGATTTGCCATGAATGCCTTGGATAATCTTCATAGCACATAGCATAAATAATTAAGAGATCAAGATATAGTAGGATACATTTGTGAATTTACTTTCCTGAGGGACAAAGATTTCAGAAAGACATTGCACTCTTTATTATAAAGAGATTAAAGAAATATGCTATAGTTAAAAAACAAAATGCAACTTACCTAAATTAACTCAGAAATCTCATTAAAATCTAGTCTTAGGAGTATAGGAGTAAAAAATCTTAGAAAAAGCAAAGTAAACTAGGTAGATCAGAATACAAAATAATTCAAAATCAATCTCAGTAGTATTACTTTATTAGACCAAGTCACAAACTTATTAAATATAGAAACCATATTACTTCATCAAACAAAAATAGTTTACTAGGGGAAGACTACCAATATCGAAGTCACAAAATCTTTTGAGTAGAATTTAAACAAAATATGATAGATGACATAGATATTCACTTTATGTTTCCCTGGAATAGATTAATAACTGATCCATATTTTAAATATATAAAATCTGACTCTACTGGAGTCTATTTCCAGCATGACAACAAGTTTAAGCATCCAAAAACTTTCTAAGATGGCACAACAGTTGTTACACCACTTTCCCTGGTATAAATCATAAAAGTTTAAAGCAAGCTTTTTTATTCATAATGTATATTGAATTTCAGTTCCTTTAATTTTCCAAACATACTCTTAGAGTGAAACACATTACAGAAAAAAATGATATACATGATTGAAATGAAGGAATGGAAACTTCCAATATGTAGGGTTGATGTCTTCTATCAAATATAATCTGGTATATCTGAAAGGAATACCTTTCAAAGCTTCCAAATGATATTAGAATCACTTAACCTAATTTGTTAATTGTAGCTAAAAAGTGTGAATGAATACCTTAAGCATTATAGAGATTTTGTAAAATGGGCTAGACAGGTCAGATTAAACCCATAGAAATTTGATAAATCTGGATATTACTGTACCCACCATCCTTCCTAATGTTCAATCTGAACTACAAGTGCTATTTCAGTCCCAGTGATAGAAAAGGATAAGAAGGATGTGGTGACTCTAATTGTTGGCTTCATATTTTATGAACTATATACGGCATTCTCAAGTACAACCTAGAGTGCACCTGGAGAGCTAGGAAGAGCTGATGCTACATGGCCTGTTTTGTAATTTTGAGCCTAATTTATTCTATCCTTGACCTGATTGTTTCTTTGCAGTATTTCCAATCTTCAACTAGAAGACTTCCAACTTCCTGCTGGCTTCCCCACTGACTTCCATTGTGGAAAGCTGCCATGGAATGTTGAAAATAATCATCATGTGATTGTGGCTCAATGTGATGTTGTAATTGGGATCTGGGCACAAAGCACTCAGATAAAAGTTATGTGACTGGGGATGCTACAATGGCTGGAATTCACATGACTGGTCATATGTTTCCTTTATTCACCATCATAATTTTCAATGGTTGCTGAATTCTATGATCATAATTCTATCTGTATTCTAACCATTTGACTCAAATTAGATTAAAAGATATATAATGTCATTTAAAACCCACTTCTTCATGAATAACTCATAATCATGCAAACGAAACAGTTCAAATTCTTCATAAATATGGGATTCAAAGCATTGCAAAAGCTTGAGAGAGGAACAACACCCTATAATTTAGAGACAGTAACAAAATGTAGTTTCCTTAAATGTTGTAGATAGATTGTTTGATGGGCTGCCACAAAGATGAGGGGTCAACTTATTTTTCAAAGTACCAGAAGGCAAGACAAGAAACAATGGATGGAAACTAATCAAGTAGAGAAACAACCTGGAAACTTTCTAACAGTGAGAACAATTAATCAGTGGAACGGCTTGCTTTCAGGAATTGTGGATGCTTCACTAGAGGTCTTTAAGAAGAGACTGGACAGTCACTTGTCTGAAATGGTATAGGGCTGTGATGGCGAACCTATGGCATGAGTGCCACAAGTGGCACGCAGGGCTCTCTCTGCAGGCATGCCAGCCATCAACCTAGGCCAGCTCCACCGTGCATGCGCACATGCCTCCTTCCAGCCAGCTGGTCTTCGGATCTCTGCTGCACATGTGCAGGGGGCAGAGCGCATGTGGGGAATGCACACACACATGTGTGGGGGTGGGGGGGCTGTGTGAGGGGGTGGGGGATGCATGGGGGGTGATAACATTGCATTTATTAATGTCGGCTGGCAGCCCCCAGGGGAAGAGCGTTCTCTGTGAGGGCTCTGGCCCTCTGGAATGAACTACCTGTGGGGCTACGTCTTCTCCCTGATCTTCGGACCTTTAAGCGCGAGCTCAAAACTTTCTTTTTTCACCAAGCAGGGCTGGCCTAACAATTTTATTGAGGGTTTTAGTGGGTTTTTTAGAAAGTTTTAGAATTTTTACATATTTATTTTAATAACTCAGCATATTGAATTAGATTTTTAACTAATATTGGATTTTAAGTGTTTTGGTATCCATGTTTTATTTGTGCTGTACACCGCCTTGAGTCTTCGGAGAAGGGCGGTATAAAAATTCGAATAATAAATAAATTTTGGAGGTTCATGCATGCCCCCTTGCGCCCAATTTGGGCCTGGAAGGCCTTCTGCATCAACCTGGAAACCAAAATGGCATGTGGGGGCACCACAAGAGGCCCTCCAGTCCCCCCTTTTGGGTCTGGAAAGCCTCCTGCATCAACCTGGAAGCCAAAATGGGTGTGGGGGGCAGGGATGCATGCACAGGGGGTGCATGAACATGCATGGGAATGTGCATGCATGGGGGTGGGGCGCATGCACGGGAGGACACTCACGTTGCATTTGCAGGGTTCGAGCATGCACAAATGCACACATTTTGGGGACTTGGCACCAAAAAGGTTAACCATCACTGGTATAGGGTTCCTGCTTGAGCAGGGGGTTGGACTAGAAGACTTCTAAGGTCCCTTCCATCTCTACTCTGATTGATTGGATGGCAGGGTCCTTGGAGCTACTTTGTGAATTTTACAATATGAAGAAGAAAAAATAAAAAAAATAAATATAAGCCAAAAATCACTGTAAAAAATATGCAATTCAAAAGAAGTGATAATTTTAATAAAATAGAATATGCACAAAACCTGCTACTTCCAATATACTTCCAATATAAAACAAACACAACTATATTTTTCAGAGTGTTGTGGTTGCAAAAGGGATGTAGGCCAGTGGTAGAGCACATGCTTTTCATTCAACAATTCTGAGGTTTAATCTCTTAAATCTGGGAAAGATTGCTGCTGCCAGTGAATACTGAAAATGGTGAAATAAGCCAATAACTTTACAATAACTGCCTTCTGAATTCTAGCAGCTTTTAAGAGCTTTTCAGGGAAGAACAAAACCATCTCCAGACTGCAGAAAATACTGTAGCAATACTTGTAGCCAAACCATAATTAACATGCTTAAAGTTAGATTGCACAACTTAATTTCCAAAAATTGATAGAAACAGTGTGAATCCATATTCTGCAAAAGCCTTATAAGGTATATTCTAATGATAATAACACCGTATATTATATGTCATCACCTTATGGCATCATTCTATGAAGAGCATGTAATAACCACACAATTGATCTTTCACACAAGCTATGCTCACACATATTATTCATGGTTTATATAACCACAGTGTGAAATAATAAAATTACCTAAGTTTGAACAATTCACTGAATCATAAACATTTATTTTATCATAATGTACATACCTAGCAGCCATATAATAAGTGACGTAGCCAACAATACTCAAGACCAAAAAACAATTTTGTTTTACTTCTACTTATCTTCAGACCTGCCACATAAAGCCTTGTGAATACTTAAGCCAATGAAACTTTCACAACTTTACTTAAGGAGAACCAGTTTGATGGAGTGGTTCAAATGCTGGCTGAGAAATCAGGAGACTGCGAGTTCCAGTCTTGCTTCAGGCATAGAAGCCAATTGGGTAACTTTGGGCCACTCATTTTTTTCAGCTTAACCTACCTCACAGGGTGTTTGTGTAGGGCAAATAGGAGGAGGGAGTATTATGTATGTTCACCACTTAAGCTACTTATAAAATAATAAAGCTGAGATAAAAATCTAATGTAATAATAAAACAATTAAATTTTCTAGTTCCTGTATGAAAATTTAAACAAGCAATACAGGTAGTCCACTGATAGCTTAGCAACTTAGATGGACCTCTCTGGAGAGTACTTATAACCCAAATTTGAAATTCTGATTCCCCCTTCCCACATGATGTGATTGCACTTGTGGTATTTGTCAATCTGGCTGCATTTTATGGTCATTTGCAGCATTTTGGGGTCATGTGACTACATTTTAGAAGGTTTTCTGAAAACTTGCATTTGTTTCTAGTTTTTGACAAAACCACAAAAAAAGGTAATAAAATCAGGTCGATCACAAGTGACAACTGTGATGGACGGGTTCCATTATATTCATAACTTGAGGACTACTTGCACTTTCTGCCTGCAGACATACACCAAACACATGGTTTGAGACCTGAAACTACTGGTACTAGAACATTACATAAGAGCCAAGCTTCAAAATTTTCATAAAGAATTTGAAGCAAAAACTTGAACTGAATTGCCTGCTGTATGCCCACAGTTTTATTTTCATAGTTCTCTTTTTGTTTGGGGAAATAAGAACATAGGAATGATATTTGAATGGTTTTCTAGCATTATAACATGAACAGGTATTTTATTTCTTCATTCATATTACACTACAGGAAAACAATTATTATTATTAAAATATCTGAGCCAGGACTGTGCAGAACTATAGTGTTCTGGGTTCTTTGCAAGAATTGTGCTGAACTTTAAAGGACTTGCATAAGGACGTGCATAAGAGCACAAAAGTGCCTACCGTTCCTGTCCTATTGTTCCCTTTCATTATATCAAATTAATATAGTTGTTGCATACTTTTGCTTATATATATGTTTATATGATGTGTTGTTGCTTTATGTCAATGTTTGCGTATACTGTTGTGACAAAATAAAAAAAAATGCTTTAATTCAGCAAATAGTTAACTGAAGCACCTGTTCAAAGCAACACTTTTCTTTAAAGTGTTAGATTAGAAGCAGCCACACTGATTTAGTCAAAATACTAAAAGGAGGTTCTGTTTTAATTTTATTTCTGCAGGAGCAAAGTGGCTGCCAATCTGAATCAATTTACTCTGGAAATGCTAATCAAAGTTCAGAGTAAGCAGTGTTTCTTCAAAAATAAGATCTGGTCTTATATTGTTTTGGGCCCCAAAATAAGCACCAGGTATTATTTTTGAGAGATGTCTTACCCACTGACCTTAGAACCATAGAATCCAGGCCTCCCGCAACCTGACACCTGTTGTGCCACTGCTTGACTTCTTCTGTGGCTGCATGTGGCCGCAAGCAGCCAGACGCTGCATGACTCATCATGCTGGTGCCATCGCTCGCAACAGGAGGCTGTGTGGTGCATTGCACTGTTGTGTGTGCAAGCGGCAGCACAGGCACGATGTGCCATGCAGGTGTCCTGCCGTGAGCAGTGCCACTGGCACTATGAGTGACACGACATCTTGCAGCGAGTGGCAGCATCAGCATGGCAAGCCTCAATGCGTCTTCCTACAAGTAGCGGCACCGGCACCGGCACCGGCACGATGTGCCACATGGCATCCAGCCACAGAAGAAGTTGGGCAGCAGCGCAACAGGTATCAGGGCATGGGAGGCCTGGCTGTGGCATCCTAAGGTAAGTGGGTGCGTGGCATGTGGGAAGCTCCACCCTCCCAACCCTAGCCTGATTTTTATGCGTGCACCTCATGCCACCTCATATAACCAGATGGTGGCCGGGCTTAACTAGGGCTTATTTTGGCGGTAGGGCTTATATTTCATGTAGGTGTGAAAATCGGGCTATGTCTTATTTTCAGGGTAGGTAATATTTTCAGGGAAATGCGCTAGGCTTCACTTAACGTGCTAGGCTTCACTTAAGTTTAAGTTATATAGGTTTACATAAGTAAGTCAAAAGTATCCCAACAGAACTCTGACAATTAATGGCATATCTTTATCTCATTGTTCTGAAGTGCACTAAAAGAACTAAAGTGCTGTTCTGAAAGTTTCAGAGAAAGTTGTGAGGGAACTAACATCATGGCCTCCCATGAAAACATTTTCCCCTTAAACCAGTCTTTTTGCACATTCATTTAAATAATTTTCCTTGAACATATTAATATCCCAGCAATGAAATACATATGCTTAATATATAAAATTTAAAAGATAATGTTTTTTAAACCCAGTAGTATGCCACCTAAAATAATTTTCAGCTCTATAGAAATTAAACAGTCATCTATTTTGTTCTCTGCCAGACAGGAGATAAATCTTATATTCAGTCAGCTTTTGTATTTTCAGAAATAAAAAACCACCAATTATTTCTTCATATAGGAATAAACAAGCAACTCCCAAGGGGGACTAACATATTCAATATATATTTCCATCTTTTGATACTCTAAATGTAGATCTCAAGGGTACAGTATCTACAGGATAATTCAAACCTTTCCCCAAACATTACTGTAGAGAGCATAATGGGCTACACTGACAAACCAAGCAAAAGCCATGGAACTGCCCCCCTTCCCCCTCTCTCACACAGAAATAATTATCTGAAAATTCATTTCTTAAAATATTGTTGGGATTCCTGATTTCTTAAATGTTCATCTTTTCCAAGCACTTCACACTTTAAAGTAAGTTATATTGAGAAAAATAAATGCACTGTGAATATGCCCATTATTCTGCAGATGTAAAGAGAAACACGATTTAATCAGTCTTCAATAAAAATTCTTAGTTGATGTTTTATACAAAATCTTTCAATTAATGTGATAAAAAGTAACACCCTTTTAAGTTTGTCAGAGTTTATTAATAAGGATAAGAATGGAAACATTTCCTGCTCTTTCCAATACATTTATTTATCTCTCCCAGAGCTTCCCTCAAATTCTCAAGTTGCCTGTACTTTGAAATACCAGTGTTCCAACTTCCTTATTTGGTTGCTGAAGCTGTTCTTTGTCTTGTTCAAATTCTCTCTGTCCACAGCCTTTCCATCCCCCCACTTTCAGTCTGGCTTCAAGCAGGTCACTCTGACTCAGCCTCCTTTGTAGCTTACAAACCAATCACACACTGGTTATGCCCATTTATGGAGTACCTTTCCTTTTGGAAATCAGCAAGGCAAAAGGGATTTTTCAGTTGTTTGGAAAAGTATTCACTCTGCTGCAAAATCTGAAGTGAGCATAAACCAGATTTCTATTTCACACATTGCTGTCTTTTTGCTGAGAAACCAGGGCAATATGTATCTGTGTAAGAATGGGGAGCAGAGATTAAACACGTACTAACTTGGGATCATGTTTTACTTATTTCTTTGTAGGTTAGCCATGTATGTACCCATGTTTATGGTATGATATCTAGTACATTTGCTCAAAATAAATATTCTGAACTCTCCTAGGCTTACTATCCAGAAAATACATTGAAAATGCCTTCAACTTTCAAAGAATAAGAGGGGCACAAATATTCTTCAGGTTTTTTTCTCTGTGCAGTTCAGTATACTGCAGAACTGATACCAATGGCTGAGATCAAGGAATTGGGTGCGGGAGAGGGTTTAACATTTTAATTAGTGTATAGTTTAAAACTACCTTCCCACCCCCCATCCCCACCAAAGCAGGCACTAGTAAGTATTTATCAACTATTCTAAACTATTGGCTAACAATTTTGGAAGGCATAGTTCAAAGCATCTGAAAGTCTCAGCTTCATAAAAAGATTCTATAGTGTTCAGAAGCTTGACATTTTCTTGGAATCCTGGTGAGTAATATTATAACCATCAATTTTTAATTATTTTTTCAGAAATATAGACAAAATACTTAGTACTTTTATTTCTCATTTGAATATGTTTGTACTATGGCGTGCTTTCTTTTCCTTCCTTTTTATCCAGTTATTTTCACCAGACAGCCAATACAGTATCAATCCAATATAGTAGGGGGTGGATTGCAGGTCCCAAATGGAATTTGTGATGTTAAGTGGGGATGACTGAAAGCAGAAGCAGTGCATCCGGCATTCCAGTCATTCCCCTAGAGGTGCTGCACCTTGCTTAGGAGCATAACTATAGATTAGATTGCAAGAAGTTAAAGAATATTGCACAACTGATAACACATTCAATGTACAGGGTGCAGGAAACAAAAATAAGGCAAAAAACATGTACAAGTAAGTCTTTGATTTACAACCACAATTGAGCCCAAAATTTCTGTTGTTAAGCAAAACAGTTGTTAAGTGAATTTTATCCCATTTTATGACCTTTATTCTCGCAATTGTTAAGTGAATCACTGTAACTTAAGTTAGTTACATGGTTATTAAGTGAATTTGGCTTACCCATTGATTTTGTTTCTCAGAAGTCACAAAAGGAGAATTATTTTCCTTTTATATAAACTCAACAGTCTTCCCTTTAAATCAACAATTTACTATTAACACTTTTAAGGGAAAAATAATGGTTAGTTCTTCTCTGATGACAGAACCACCCAAAATAACAATATTGCTATTACACTTTCCCTCACACATAGGTTTTGTTTGTATAACACCAATAATTTAGTGGTGAGGAGGCTAATTTGTTGTGCAAACAACTTAATTCCCTTACAAGCAATTCATTCTCATGGCTGCTAAACAATTATGTTAACCCATACAATCATCCATGTTTTATGTACTATTTACTAGACTTTGTATCTCTTCAGGTCTGAATTAGAGAAAAACTAGACAGGACCCATAAAATGGTGCTTAAGAACTCTGCCCTCTCTCCTTTTCCATCCACCCCTAAGCAAAAAAGAAACTCCCCTTCCCGATTCTGAAGAGACACTGGCCTCAATTATGTTTTTGCATGCCTTTTGCTTCATTTTTTTCTTGTTTCTTGTTATTTTTTAATCCCACATTTATTATTTTGTAAGTAATTCAAGGTGGCAAACATGTCTAATGCTCCTCCTATTTTCCTCACAACAATAATCCTGTGAGGTAGATAGGCTATAAGAGAATGAGTGGCCCAAAGTCCTCCAGCTGGCTGTCAGATCCCTGATATGATAATAATATAATATGATACTGCCATTCATATGCCACTCAGGGAGAACATTTTTCCTGGCGTCTAAGCGCCCTGCAATATTCTCACATTTTGGAAATGAAATAAGGAGGGAGGGCCATGTGGATTATGTCAAGTTGCTTGAAAGCGGAAGACCATCTGAACGGATCCTTATCTGGCTCTCAGGATGGCCATTACAATAAACTTCTTCACACCTGTGGATTGGCTAAAATCCACATTCGAACTGGAGGGATGGATTCTAGAGGCCTATTTCTAACTGTCCAGTTTGGGAGGGAATTTAGAGTCTGCTTCAGCTGTTCTGCTATCATTTCTTCTCAATAAAAGGTTCCTTTTGAAATACTTCAAGAGTCTATACTTTCTTGGGAAAGGAGGAGAGGCAGATCCTTACACTGGCACTATAGATTAAATTGCAGGAAGCTAAAGAATACTGTGGAAGTTTTATCTCCTGAAGATGCAACTCAACTATTTGTGCAATGTGCACAACTGATAACAAATTCAATATATAGATTGTAGAAAGCAAATTTAAGGAAAAAAACATGTGCAGGTAATCATTGACTTACAATCATAATTGAGCATAAGATTTCTGTTGCTAAGCAAAACGGTTTTAATTTTACACCATTTTACTTCCTTTCTTCCCACAATTGATAAATGAATCACTACTGTTGCTAAGTTAGTAACATGGTTGTTAAGTGAATCTGGCTTCCTCATTGACTTTGCTTCTCAAAAGATCACAAAAAGAGATTGCATTACCTCGGGACACTGCAACCATTACAAATATGAGTCAGTTGCCAAACATCCAAGGCTGGACTAGAACAGCACCTTAACCATTACACCAAACTGGTTCTCTTTGTAAAAACAGAAATAATTAGAACAAATTGCAGCCTCCTTTGAGAGGAGAAATGAGAAAGGTGTGATGTAAGCAATACAGCAGAAAGGAAAAAAGAAATGTCAAGTAATGAAAGGCAAGGGATGACTAAATCAGTTGTATTGTGAAAATACAGTTAAACTGTTGCTAAGAAATAAACATGCTACTTAATACTACTGACATTATGATCCCTGATTGTTAACCAAAGAATTTCTTCAAGCCTCTCCCTCTGCTCAATTCTTATTCTGGAGAAATCATTATTTACATACATGCTATTTTGAGGGATATACTTGATAATACTATGTTTCCCTGAAAATAATACCTAACCAGAAAATAAGCCCTAGCCTGATTTATATGCTCCTAATATAAGCCCTTCCACCGAAATACACCCCAGTTAAGGTTATCAGAAGCTGGGGTGGGGGGGACATAGCTAGCACTGGAGGCAGCAAGAGCCTGGGGGGCCGATGGTGTCCAGCAGTAGTTGCAACCCACGCAGTGCAGGTGAGTTGATTATCTGTATGTGCAGTAGGTGAAGGCAGAGGTAGGGAGAGGGAAGGCATGCAATCCAGACATGCCACACACACGGTGGCTAAGCTGAGAGTCAATGGGCTGAAGTGTCCAGCCAGCTGCGGGAGGCTCATTTTTGCACGGCAGCATCAGCAGCAGACAGAGGCAGAGGTGCGGGGGGAATGGCAGATGATCCCAATGCAGGCAATCCGAGAGATGATGGGATGAATTAGGTGGGTGGTCGTGGGAGGCTCGTCTTCGTGTCTCTCAGCTTGCCTACAGCCCGCATGGTATTTCAGGATACGCTACCTTCCCCCCACATGTCTGCCTCTATCTGCTGCTGCATGAAAACAAGCCTTCCAGCATCGACTCTCGGTTTTCCCATGGCCCACGTGGCACATCCAGATTGTGTGCCTCCCCCCGTGCCTCTACCTCCATCTGCTGTGTGGACAATTCACCTGTGCTGTGTGGGTTGTGCAGTCCTAGAGTGTGCTGACCAAGGGGCTGGGGGGCTGCAGATGCTTCCAGACACCATTGGTTCCCGTGCACTCAGCACCTCTTGTGCACATGCCTGAGCCCCTTGATATTGTGTTTCCCTGAAAATAAGGCCTAATGTGTCTTTTGGAGCAAAAACCAGGTCTTATTTTTGAGAAAACATGGTATATCATAGTAATCATTCTAAAATAGTGGCATGTAATTACAAAACTTGTCCAAATCCAGAGGTAGTCAGAGTAGAACCTCTTAAATCAATGGAACTTCAGTTAGCCCTAATTATTTAAAGCCTCAATGAATTCAAAGTATGACTGATTTTGGATTCTTACTCTCTTGTGTGCCAATTGGTTAGATGAGGTCCATAATCTGATTTTAATTAGCCTTGTTCTAATTTCTATATGTGATTGATCAATCTTTTTCATCCAAGATGGCGCCGCCGAAAGCTGCCTCAGTGAAATGCTCTCTAATGGTTTCTTTATTTCTAGTTAGTTAGTTCTAGTTCTCTGCGACTCACTACAGACTTCTTACTCACGAGACCATCTGCTAAAAATTAAGCAACGTTTCTTTAAGGATCAGCTTTCTAGGATCTCACCCACCCCCACCCCCTGTCTTTACAAACATGGAGGAGATTCTAACACAGGAAGAAGCAATTTCCCCGGAGCCATGGATTACCAAAAAAAAAAAAAAATGAATGGAAGAAGGGTAAAAAGAGAGGTAAATGGACTGGGATTTTAAACAGATTAAGGAATAGAAGAAATAAAACTCATCTACCTTCAATTTTCCTAACCAATGTACATTCACTTGCTAATAAGATGGATGAAATACTCCTCTTAAACAGATATAATTCTGATTTTCACAATTCAGCAGTCCTATGCTTCACTGAGACCCAGTTAAATGAATCAATTGAAGATAGCAGCCTCCATATCCCAGGGTTTCAGATTGAACGATCAGACAGAATTATAGAAACATCTGTAAAAAGAAGGGAGAAGGCTTATGCTTATATATTAACAACAGCTGGTGTCAGGATTTAACTGTAATTTACAAATTCTGTGACGAAAATTTAGAGACATTAATTATCAACTGCAAACCATACTATTCGCCTTGTGAATTTTCCTAATTTCTTCTAATTGCTGTTTATGTCCCACCACAAGCCTATGTAAATAAAGCATTACGAACTCTAGCTGACCAAATTATGGAGGCTGAAGCCAAATACCGGGATTCACTGGCCATTATTTTGGGAGATCTAAACAAGGCAAACTTAAGGAAAGAGCTCCCAAAATACTTTCAGCATGTCAATTGTCCCACTAGACGCAAGTATACTTTAGACTATTGCTACACAACACTAAAAGATGCTTATCGGTCTTTACCACGAGCAGCTGTAGGATACTCTGATCATTGCATGATTCACCTTGTACCTGCTTACAGGCAAAGACTTAAAACCACAAAACCAACAATCAAATCAGTGAAGACTTGGACTGAGGAGGCAAAGTTAAAGCTACAGGCTTGCTTTGACTGCATGGTTTGGAATATTTTTGAAGGTACCTCTGCAGACCTGGATGAACTCACAGAGACTGTAACATCATATGTCAGATTTTGTGAAGACCTATATGTACTGACAAGGAATTCGCGAATATACAGCAACAACAAACCTTGGTTTACAGCTAAACTTAAGCAGCTACGTCGTTCCAAAGAGGAAGCCTACAGAAAAGTTGATAAAATGCTGTACAATCAGACCAGAAATGTATTAACAAGGGAGATCAGAGCAGCAAAAAGAAGCTACTCTGAAAAGCTAAAGAATCAGTTCTCAACAAATGAACCAGCAAACATGTGGAAAACTCTTAAAAATATCACCGGCTATGGCAAACCTCCTTCCCAGGCTGAGGGAAATCAGCAACTGGCAGATAACCTGAACGCGTTTTACTGCAGGTTTGAAAGAGCCATCTATCTCCACAACTCCCATCTTAGACACATTAACAAAAGCTAAGCCTCCTACAACTGACCCCATCCCATTGGGTTCACAACTCCTAGTGATCATAGAAAAGGAAGTGCAAGACCTATTTCACAGACAAAAGCCAGGAAAAGCGCCAGGCCCAGACAAGATAACTCCTTCTTGCTTAAAAGTCTGTGCTGCCAATTGGCCCCCATCTTCACCTGTATCTTCAATAAATCACTAGAAATGCGCTATGTTCCTTCTTGTTTCAACGCTCTACTATCATCCCAGTGCTGAAGAAGCCCACCATCAAGGAACTGAATGACTACAGACCAGTTGCTTTAACATCTGTAGTCATGAAAACCTTTGAAAGGCTAGTGCTGTCCCACTTGAAAACCATCATGGATCCACTGTTAGACACCTTGCAATTTGCATTCTGAGCAAATAGATCAACAGATGATGCTGTTAATATGGCTCTGCACTACATCCTACAACATCTTGAATCTCCAAAGACCTTTGCAAGGGTCCTCTTTGTAGACTTTAGTTCAGCATTTAATACCATCATTCCAGACACTCTTCTAACTAAGCTAAACCAGCTACAAGTACCTGAACAGACTTGTAAGTGGATCACAAGCTTCCTAACAAACAAGAAGCAGCAGCAGGTGAAGCTAAGCAGGATCACATCAGATACCTGTACAATTAGCACAGGGCCCCCCCTCCCCAAGGCTGTGTGCTCTCCCCATTTCTCTTCTCTCTGGATACCAGTGACTGCATCTCCAACAATCCATCTGTCAAACTACTGAAGTATGCAGATGACACAACAGTGATTGGTCTCATTCGAGACAATGATGAATCTGCATACAGACAATAGTTTGAACGACTAGCCTTGTGTTGCGACTGGAACAATCTGGAACTGAACACACTCAAAACTGTAGAAATGTTGGTAGACTTTAGGAGAAACTCTTTCATACTTCTACCTCTCACAATACTAGACAACACAGTATCATAACATAACAGAATATAACATAATAACAAAGTTGGAAAAGACCTTGGAGGTCTTCTAGTCCAACCCCCTGCCAAGGCAGGAAACCCTACACCATTTCAGACAAATGACTATCCTATATCAACAGTAGAAACCTTCAAATTTCTAGGTTCTACCATATCGCAAGATCTAAAATGGACAGCTAACATCAAAAACGTCATAAAAAAAGGGCAACAAAGAATGTTCTTTCTGCGCCAACTCAGAAAGCTCAAATTGCCCAAGAAGCTGCTGATCCAGTTCTACAGAAGAACATTTTTTTTAATTGAAAAAGTTTTACAACAACAATTAAATTTCTTCCCTCCCATCCCTCCAAAAAACCCTTCCCCCCCCCCGACTTCCCGGAGCAAACACAAGGTATAGTTCAATGAACAGTCATACATTAAATTTTAAAATCTAACACAATTATAATCCTTCCTTTCACATAACCTGACTTCTTCCTTTAAAATCAAAAACAACATCCTTCATTCAAAGGCAATCTGAAATTTCTTAATCTGATATTTATTTTGAATATAATCAATCCAATTCTTCCATTCGTTAAGATATTTTTCTTGAGTACTGTCTTTCAAGAAGGCTGAGATTTTAGCCATCTCATAGTTCTACAGAAGAATTATTGAGTCTGTTATCTGCACCTCTATAACTGTCTGGTTTGGTTCTGCAACCCAACAAGACAGACACAGACTTTTTAAAAAAAAACAAGCTTTTTTATTTTTTAAAAAAACAAAATAAAACATATAAATCTTTGTTGAAAAAGATATCAATTGGGTACATACTCAAACATATTTCAAATTTCATCCTCTCATTATATCATTTATCCAATATTTTCCCCTTTTCAAATTTTGTGATTGCCCTTTTCTTTTAAAGCCTATTCCATCCCTTTATCCTGGGAAATATTTAATCAAATCTAATTACCATGATATTTGTCCCTTTTATTGCCCCTCTAATATTACTCAAAGACCTAAAACCAAAAAATAAAATGAAAACAAAATCAAATTCTTTCCTAACTTCAATCTCACCTTAAATTAAAAGGTCACCCATCACTTATATATTTCAAAATCCCATTTAACATAGAAAAAAGTAATAGAAAAAAAAGAACCCAATTAAAAAAGTTAAAGACAAAATCTCTCCTGTCTTAATTCTAACCTTAATCAAAGGTCACCCATCATTTAATTGTTTCAAAAGTCCCATTCCAAATACGATATAAAAAAGGCAACTTAAAGTAAAAATCTCTCCTGCCTTCATTCTCACCTTAATTAAAAGGTCTCCCATCACTTCTATAATTCAAAAATCCCTTTCCAATAAAAATCAACGTAAAAAGGAGCAAAAGTAAATAAAAAAAAGTAAAAGTAAAAATCTCCCTATCCTAAAAAGTAACAACAAAATAAGATTTTCTTCTATAATATTCTAATTACAAGTTTATCTTCAGATTTTTCAACTTTACTAAGTGTGCTCCAAAAACTGTTTTCATAACTTGTTAAATTCCCTGTTTGCCTCCATCTTCCTCATGTACTCAAAAAATATATTTTCTTAACTATCAGATTTGTGTATAATTCTTAAAGGTTCACCATCTAAGTGCTTTATTATTTCTTAGAATGCCCTGAAATCACAAAGGCATTCCCCTCTTAAACACCGTCTTCTACCTTTAAATATCATACTTTAATAATTATTTAGTATCCTTTTCTATATTATTTTTAATATTGTCAATCTTAGAGGTCAACCCTCTAGATACAAAAGTCTTCCCTTGGAGATGTTCTAAAATCACAAAAACATTGCTCAAACTGCATGTACTCAAAAATGTATTTTCTTAACTATCATATTAATGTATAATTCTTAAAGGTCAACTATCTAAGTGCTTTATTATTTCTTTAGAATGCCCTGAAATCCCAAAGGTATTCCCCTCTTAAACATCATCTTCTACCTTTAAGTATCATACGTTAATAATTATTTAATATCATTTCTATCTTCTTATTGTTATCAATCTTAGAGGTCAAAGATCTAGATATAAAAATCTTTCCTTAGGAATGCTCTAAGTCTTTAAGTATCAATCTTTATATTACAATTATAATCCACAATTATCAAGTCCTTTGTTTCAATTTATTTAAATTCTTCTGCATTTCTTCTTCTACCTTTAGATGTCAGTCTTTACACTGTAATTGGACTCCACAGTTAACAAACAGTCCCTTTTAAGGTCAAATCCTTTGTTCCGGCTTTCTTTCTTCTGCCTTTAGATGTCAACCTTTATACTGTAGTTATAATCCACAATTAGCAAAATCGCCATTTTGAAGCCAAAGTCCTTTGTTTCAATTTGATTCAAATTCTTATCGTTCACAAATAGTTATCAGAATCCTTTGTGGTCAAAATTATGAAAAATAGAGGGGCGGAGACAAAATCAGATGAAATCCATTTTTAAAGTCCTGAACAAATCTGTTTTTCCCCTTTCTTTTGAGTCCTTTGTCTCAATTTGTTTCCTTTATAATCAAAATTGTGCAAAGTGGGGGGGATAAGATAAAATCAATCAAGGTCCATTTTTTAAAGTTTTAAAATCATAATCAATTCCAATTTTTTTCCTCCCCCCCCCCCCGTTGCTTCTGCAGTTCTTCTACCTTCAGATGTCAGCTTTATACTGTAGTTTAGCAACACAGTGAAGTAACCATTTTGAAGCCAAATTTCCTTTGTTTCAAATTGTCACAGTTTATAACTTTCTTTCAGTCTCACAATTAGTTACATTGTAATCCTTTATAGGAGACTGACGCAGACTTCAGAGGATAATCAGAACTGCAGAAAAAACAATTGCTACTGACCTTCCTTCCATTGAGGACCTGTATACTACAGAGTCAAAAAAAGGGCTGTGAAAATAATTACAGATCCCTCACATCCTGGACATAAACTGTTTCAACTCCTACCCTCAAAACGAAGCTATAGAGTACTGCACACCAGAACAACTAAACACAAGAACAGTTTTTCCCCGAACGCCATCACTCTGCTAAACAAATAATTCCCTCAAAACTGTCAAATTATTTACTAAATCTGCACTACTATTAATCGGTGGGAGGCACCGTTTATCGATGGTTCTCCTCCTATCTCTCCGATCGGTCGCAGACGGTGTTGACAGGGGGGCAGAGGTCGGCTCCGAGGCGCCTCACTTGTGGGGTGCCGCAGGGGTCGATCCTCTCGCCCCTTCTGTTCAACATCTATATGAAGCCGCTGGGTGAGATCATCAGTGGCTTCGGTGTGAGGTACCAGCTGTACGCTGATGACACCCAGCTGTACTTTTCCACACCGGGCCACCCCAACGAAGCTATCGAAGTGCTGTCCCGGTGTTTGGAGGCCGTACGGGTCTGGATGGGGAGAAACAGGCTCAAGCTCAATCCCTCCAAGACAGAGTGGCTGTGGATGCCGGCATCCCGGTACAGTCAGCTGAGTCTACGGCTGACTGTCGGGGGCGAGTCACTGGCCCCGATGGAGGGGGTGCGCAACTTGGGCGTCCTCCTGGATGAACGGCTGTCTTTTGAAGATCATTTGACGGCCGTCTCCAGGAGAGCTTTTTACCAGGTTCGCCTGGTGCGCCAGTTGCGCCCCTTTCTAGACCGGGATGCCCTATGCACGGTCACTCACGCCCTCGTGACGTCTCGCCTGGATTATTGCAATGCTCTCTACATGGGGCTCCCCTTGAAGGGCATCCGGAGACTGCAGTTAGTTCAGAATGCGGCTGCGCGGGTTATAGAGGGAGCCCCTCGTGGCTCCCGTATGACACCTATCCTGCGCAGACTGCACTGGCTACCTGTGGCCTTCCGGGTGCGCTTCAAGGTTTTGGTAACCATCTTTAAAGCGCTCCATGGCATAGGGCCGGGCTACTTACGGTACCGTCTACTGCTACCGAATACCTCTCACCGGCCCATGCGCTCTGACAGAGAGGGACTCCTCAGGGTGCCGTCAGCAGGGCAGTGTCGTCTGGCGACGCCCAGGGGAAGGGCCTTCTCTGTGGGGGCTCCCACCCTCTGGAACGAACTCCCCCCAGGACTCGGTCAACTTCCAGACCTCCGAACCTTCCGTCGCGAGCTTAAAACACACCTATTTATCTGCGCGGGACTGGACTAGTTTTTTAAATTTTATAGGGGTTTTAATTGGTTTTAATATTTATACTATTTTTAATTAATTTGGCTTTTGAATAAGTTTCTTAATGGTTTTCTTAATTTGTATATATATGTTTTTTAGCTGCCTGTGAACCGCCCTGAGTCCTTCGGGAGATAGGGCGGTATACAAATATGAATAATAAATAAATAAATAAATAAATTCCCATCATCTATCTCCTTCGACTTATGACTGTAACTTTGTTGTTTGTATCCTTATGATTTATACTGATATTGTTTCCTAATTGCTTATTTATCAATCATCAACCAATCCTTCACCCTCCACCTAGAAACAAACAACCTACTCTCTAATTTGGTTTCAGAAAAAAATTATCATGTAATTTACAAGTTCTTCACTGCAAAAACATGCAATTTACATCTTTATTTATCTTCTTTATTTTCCATGATGTTTTGGAATCAGAGATAGAAGGATGCTTTCTCCATCTCCAGAAACACTATTGATTCTTCCAAATCTCTATTAGTTGTCATATATTTTTGTTCCAATGTTTCTATTTGTTCCATCTTTGACTCTACTGTTTGGATCCTTTGTTCACTTTTGAAGATATTTTGTTGAATTTGTCCTATTTTGTCATCCATTTTTTAAATATCTTCTTTCATTTCTCCCATGTCGAATTTAAGATCTTCGTGGTTCTTTTTCATCTCTTCATGATTGTTTGCAATGGCTTCTTGTGTCTTAGTCATTGCCTCTTGTATCATCAGTAAGGTAGTTCGAATGCTTTGTATATTTGATGTTGAGCCTGCTTTATCTGCTTCCAGCATACCTTCTATTGAACGTTGATGTGCTGGTGAAGATGTAACGGATGCAGGGTTTGCAGCAGTTTCCTTACTTGTTTTGGTTACCGTTGTTGTGCGTGTACTTGTCATTTTTCCTATCCACAGTAAATTTTTCCAAAATATCATATAATGTTAGTTCTAAGGATATTGAACATATTAGCTTAATTTAAACTTAATCTATACAATATTAATATTAATTTTCTAAATATAGATAGGAATGTCCCTGCAGGTATAACTATAGATCTGTAAATCTAAAAGTGTATATATTTTACTATATTTTTAAATCCTTATTTTTTTTATTCTATATAATTACTTATAACTATGTATAGCTTTACTTATATATAAAGATATAAAAGAAAAAAGAGATTTATACACTTGCTGCTTGATAATATAGTAGTGTATGTATGTATGTATGTATGTATGTATGTATATATATATATATATATATATATATATATATATATATATATATATATATATATATATATATATATATATATATATATATATATATGTAGGTCTTTGGTTGTTCGGGTTTTTCCCCGTGTAAAATTGGAAATGTCTTGGCAACGTTTCGACGAAGTCTCATTCGTCATCTTCAGGCTTCAGCTTCGTGCTTCTGGGAGCAATGTGTGATCGCAGCTGTTTCTTCCTTTTAACTGCTAGTGGGGGGTTGAACTGATTGGGTGGGAGCTTGGCTGTGCTCTGATTGGATGGAGGTTTTTTTGTGCTCTGATTGGATGGGGGTGTGTCCTGTTTGGGTGGGGGCTTGGTTGTGCTCAATTTAGTGCCCACACAGCATGAACAAACAGTGGGTTGTGCCCACACAGCATGAACAAACGAGATGATACCTCCCGCCTACCAGCCATTTGGAAACCCGCCCTTATTGACAAATGAGTCCCTAACACGAGGAATGACACCAGAGCCACACTCACGAGGTCCACACAGGATGTCACCACCGCACATCCACCCAGAAAGCAGACCCAAACCCACACTGATCATGAAGCACGACCAAGGACCAGAAGCCAGACCGCAGCTGCAACATTAGCCCTTTCAAACCCCTCCAATCCATACATGCAGCAGACTGACACCCACTATGAAGATGTAGCACCACCACAAAGCCAAACAACAGCTATGCAGCTCACCAGCTCAAATCCCCTTGCAACACAGACTAAATTGAGCACAACCAAGCCCCCACCCAAACAGGACACACCCCCAGCCAATCAGAGCACAAAAAAACCTCCATCCAATCAGAGCACAGCCAAGCTCCCACCCAATCAGTTCAAACCCCCACTAGCAGTTAAAAGGAAGAAACAGCTGCGATCACACATTGCTCCCAGAAGCATGAAGCTGAAGCCTGAAGATGACGAATGAGACTTCGTCAAAACGTTGCCAAGACATTTCCAATTTTACACGGGAGAAAACCCGAACAACCAAAGACCTACATACAAACACCCGTGAAAACCTCAGAAAACAAATATATATATATATATATATATATACATATACATATACATATACATATACATATACATATACATATACATATACATATACATGTAGGTCTTTGGAAGCGGTGAGCAGGGGGCGACTCCAGGGTCTCAGGGAATGGGGCGTCCCTGGGCCCCGGCCCCTGACCAAAGGCAAAGGGCGAGCAGGCAGCGAGCGGGTGGTGAGTGGGCGGCAGCTCTGGAGAAAGGCCAGAGTTTGGGAATGGTGCATTCCCCAACCCCGTTGAGGCAGGTGGTGGCTCCGGGGCCTAGGTTAAAGAAGAACAGGTGGCGACGGAAAGGGAAAAGGCAGAATAGAAATTATTTTTTTTTCCTACTGGGTTCTGTGGGCGTGGCTTGTTGTGACATTGAGTTGGCCATGCCCACTCAGTCACAGGACACACCCACCCATCAAGCCACACCCACAGAACAGGTAGCAAAAAATTTTAGATTTCACCCCTGGATTAATTGCCAGTAAAAGTTTGCGAACCCCATGAAGCTTTGCAGTTGTTTGAGAGTTCATGGGGGCTGCCCGTCCACTATTGCTTTCACTTTTGCTGGATCCATCTCTATCCCCTGGTTTGAAATGCGGTAGCCAAGATAATGTAATATGTTCTTATGGAATTTGCATTTGGACAACTTTATATATAGCTTTGCATCCAGTAATTTTATTAATACTTTTTGCACTAATTTAATTATTCTTCTAGGGTTTCACTGTAAATAAGAATGTCATTCCAAAAAACCAGGATCCCCGTTTTTATGCAGGACTTCATTTATCAGCTGCATGAAAACCCCTATGGCCTCTTCTAATCCAAATGGCAAGTCTCTGAATTGAAAGTTGCATGGGGGGGGGGCAGTTGAAAGCAGTTTTCCATTCATCTCCCTCTTTGATGCGGATTTGGTAGTACGTCTTGCGGGGATCTAATTTGGTGAACACTTTTCCTTTTGCTAAGTGTCCTAACGTCTTTCATGAGTGATAGGGGGTAGGTGTTGTGAATACACACGGCATTACTTCCTTTGAAGTCTATGCATAATCTCCCCTCCATCTTTTTTCTCTTTAAATAGCACTGGGGCTGCTACTCTGGACTTTGCAAGATGGCCAGATTGGAGTCGATGAAGTCTCTCAGCTCTTTCATTTCGTTAGGTGTCATGGAGAACATTTTGGGTTTTGGTAATTTCATCCCATCTATGAACTCGATGGTGCAATCAGTGTGATGATGGGGTGGGTGGGTTGTACGTTCCACTCTTCCTCACTGAAAACGTCTGCTAGGTCCTGATAGTAGGTCGGGATTTGTGGGATCCTGAGGGGCTGATCAGCAAGCGCTGCTGTTGGGTCCTCCTGGGGTTTTGAGCTGTCCATCTGATGGTTGTTTTGTTTAGGAGTCTGCTCAGGGCCAAGTGCTGATTTAATTCTCCTGTAGCCATCCTCCCAATTTATTGTTGGGCACCATTTGTCTAGCCAGGTGAGACCCAGGATTACTGAATGAGTCATTTTTGGCACTACTATAAACCAGATTAGTTCCCAGCACTTCCCCATAGTCAGTTTTATTTTTTCAGTTACGTGCGTGGCCGGACTTCCCCTATCATGGATCCATCTACTTGTTGAAATTGGATGGGGGTTATTAACGCTTTGGTTTTTATACCTAGGCTGCGATGAAATTGGGGCTGCCAGTAATGATATCTATGGGGCCCTCTGTACCTGTGCGGGTCACAGTTTAAGTTCCTTTTATTTTAAAAGTTTGGATGGTTTCACTTACCATTGGGTCATCTTCTTTGTTGTCTGCATCCTGTATGATGGGTAATCCTGCTGCCAGAGTTCCCTCCCCTGTGGTTTGTTGGGGATTAGGCACCTCGATGGCTTGGCACGCAAACTTGCTTTTCTCTGGCAGCTTTCTCAGTGCCTTTTCCCTTTTGGGGGAGTGGGTGCTTTCACTTGAGGTACTGGAGCCGGTGCCAAGCATTCTGAGGCACGGTGCCCTTGCTGGCTGAAATGGAAGCACTTTATGGAGATTGGGGGGACTGCCGGGTTGGTGTCCCTCACTCTGCATGGTGCGGGGTAGCGCGCACCATGCAGAGTGTTGTCTTTTGGTGTTAGTTCTGTGGTGCTGTCTGAGTGCATTATCCATTACAGTGGCCACTCGATACCAGTCAAGGATTCTGTCCTCGGGCAACCCACGGCAAAGACAGATTTTTAGCAACTCCTCGTCCAGGCTTTCTTTGATATAGTGCACCAGAATTCTCTCCGACCAGTGTCTCAGGCTAGTGGCCAGGCATCTAAATTCAAGCACTAGTTTCTTGGTGGGTCTCTCCTTCTGCCTGATGCTTTTGATCTCTGCTTCTGCCTCTTGAGCTCAGGAAGAATACTGTCAGCCTCCACTCCAATCTTCACATCTTTTTGTACTCCTTATATTCAGTTGTTAGATAGCATGGGGTTTTATTTCTAATGTAAATAGCTCTTGGATTCAAGTTAAGTAGAGAGGGCCCTTTAAGAGTGTCGGTCTGACATAATTAAGGGAGGAGGGGAGATTAATGTTTTGAATTCAACAGGAATGATTGAGCGTGAACTCTAACAGACATTGCATTCCTGATATGATTGACAGCCAGAGACCTGCGGAAGAAGATTACCACGGGGCCCCGAGAAGGAGCTGGCATTGGACCAGACCTGATGACCTCTTGGGGAAGAGGAGGGAGTAACAGGGGGGATATAGATTGTTAGCCATATTTTGTCTCAGATTCAACTTTATACTGCTGCAGTCAAGATGTATCTAGTAAAAGTACTTTCATTTTTTGCAAATGAAGTCAAAGTGTATTCTTTCCTAGATATAATCAGAGGCAGCCTGACAATAAGTTGAATCTTACAGCATGTCGACCAACCAGGATTTTAATCAAAATACCTAGGGGGCTGACAGAAAACCTTTGATGGGAAGCCAGCCAGCTGCAGAACTGGGGGAGGCGGTATTCCTTCTGTCAGTTTTAACCCTGAACTGGAGGATTGCAGAGCCTGGGAGCTGGAGCAATTGCAGCTGGAAGAAGAGAGGAGGCTACCAGACTTCAAAGAACCTCCCTCTGGAGTAACTACAAGGAGAAAGGGGAAACCACGCAGCTTTTCCGAGTGGATAGAGGAGCAGAAGATCAGAGACAGCCTCCAGTTGGAAGAGGCATTGTGTCTTTTTCATGAGGTGAAAGTAAGGCAAGCTGCTCGTCAAAGGTATGAATCCCCTTTTCAGTCCTCCAGGTGGGAGGGAGAAGAGGAGGAAGAAACTACAAAAGGGCCCGCTGGAGGAGTTTCCCAGGGCGTAGAGATTTCGGAAGGCCCAGAGCCAGAAAACTCTTTCCCAGAGGCAGCTGAATTGGATGGAGGGCGTATGTCACCTGCTCACCAAGTGAGGCTGCGCAGAGGAAGGAAAAAGCCAAAAATCCCCCCCCATATCAGGGAAATTCGATGGAAATGCCAAGGAGCTAGGACTGTTCCTGGCGTTAGTGAATAACCATATGATGGACTGGGGGGAAGATTATTGGTCACAGGCAGCACAAGTTAGAGCTATGACCCAAAACCTAACAGGAAGAGCAGCTGCGTGGTTTGTATCATTATATAGCGGCCACTCCCCCTTACTGCAAAACTACGAGCATTTTATGACTGCACTGAGGAGGAGGTTCGAGGACCCCCTGGCAGAGCAGAAGGCCAAAGGCCGGATGAAAACTATCAGGCAAGGGAGGAGACCAGTGGCTGACTATAGCCAGGAGTTCAGTCTGGTGAGAGGATGGTCAAAGGTGACCCTTGTGGACATTTACAAAGATGGACTGAATGGAGATCTGTATGAATTGTGCCGGGCACGGGCCTCTCCAACCACGTTGTACGGCTGGTACACCCTGGCAGCGGAGATGGAAATCGAGCTAGCAAAGGATCGTAGCCGAAGAGAGCGCGCTGGAAGGCCAAACCCTGCCCATTTTCCTAGAGGTCCTCCAAGGGACGCCCTTACGTCAGAGAGTGGGAGGCAATGCTCGACTGCATGCTACAGATGTGAAAAAGAAGGCCATCGAGCAGCTGACTGTCGGGTGAAGCTGGTGCCTAAGACGACCCCTAGTGGTGGAAAGGAACCAGAGAAACCAGATGCTAAGGCGCGAAAGCCGGCAAAAGTGGGAGAAGGCGTCGCCAAGAAGGCCACTCCCATCAGGGAGGAGCGTGGAACGCCGACCGAATCCAATGACAGCGAAACCACATCAGAATCCGATGAAGATCTTCTGGTGAGTTGGACACGGGGTCCTTTGAACATCCAGGTCAAACTGCATGTCCCCTCTTCGGGTAATAAGGGGGAAATGCTAGCGCTTCTAGACTCTGGGTGTACTAGGTGCATCATCAGTCCCGAGGTAGTAGAGAAAATGGAACTAAAACTGAGAACACTACGTAGGCCTATAGCCTTTGCCCAGTTGGATGGCTCTGTGGCAGGGGGAGGGCCCGCCCATTTTGTAACAGAACCCATAGAAATGATGATGGGAGACCATCGTGAGATCCTAAACTTCATGGTAGCCCCGGGGATGGACCAACCCCTGTGGCTAAGCTTGTCATGGCTGCGGAAGTGGAACCCCCATATTAACTGGAAGACGGGAGTCTTATGTTTTCGCTCCAAGACGCTAAGAGGGGAGAAAAGAGAAACCAAGGAGGGATCTGCCGTGGCCATGTCCCATGACGTGATGGGGGCAATGATGGAACAGATAGAAGAGGAGGAGAGGATACCTAAGGAATACTGGGACTTGCGAGACGTCTTTAGCGAGAAAGCATCAGATGTTCTACCTCCCCATAGGCCTACTGACTGTGCAATAGACATACTTCCAGGGGTAAAGCTTCCAAAACCAAAAGCTTATCCCATGACCCAAAAAGAATTGGGGGAGCTACGTAAATTTATAGACAAAAACTTAGAGCGGGGGTTTATCCAACCGCCTAGGCCTCGTGTGGCCGCACCAGTAATGTTCCGAGAAAAGAAAGATGGATCTTTTCGTCTTATTGTTGACTGCAGAAACCTTAACGCGGTATGCGCCGAAAACGTATACCCCATGCCGCTCATGAAAGATATGTTAGCACATCTAGCGAAAGGAAAGTTTTTCACTAAATTAGACCTACGAGAGGCTTACTACAGAGTTCGTATAAAGGAGGGGGATGAATGGAAAACCGCTTTCAATTGCCCTCTAGGATGTTTCCAGTTTCGAGTGCTGCCGTTTGGACTGCAGGGGGCGCCCGCAGTTTTCATGCAACTAATAAATGAAATACTCCATCAACATTTGTTTAACGGGGTTCTTGTCTACCTTGACGATATACTTATCTATACAGAAACAATGGAAGAACATATTAAACTAGTAAGAGCAGTTCTCAAAAAGTTATTATCTGCAGAACTTTATTGCAAGCTATCCAAATGTGATTTCCATCAAACAAAAATAGACTGCTTAGGGTACCGCATATCGGCAGATGGATTAGAAATGGACCCAGAGAAAGTGAAAGCTGTCTTGGAATGCCCCCCCCCCACGCACATGCAAACAGCTGCAAAGTTTCTTGGGATTTGCAAACTTTTATCGTCAATTCATCCCCTCCTTTGCTCAAATTGCTTTGCCAATCACCAACCTCTTAAAAACTAAAGGAAATACAAAACCCAAACCATCATTACCTCTCGAATGGACAATGGAATGTCAAGCAGCGTTTGAAAAGTTGAAACAACTGTTTGCTGCTGAACCTATTTTAAAACACCCCGACATGGATGTTCCTTTTGTGATACAAGCAGATGCTAGTGATGTAGCAGTCGGAGCCGTTTTGCTCCAAAACAATGCCGATGGTAAACTACAGCCTTGTGCTTTCACTTCTCGAAAATTGACTGAAACTGCAAGAAGGTGGGCTATTTGGGAGAAAGAAGCATTTGCAGTTCATTGGGCTCTTCACACATGGAGACAATTCTTAGAAGGTTCTAATCATCCTTTTGAAGTTTGGACTGATCACAAAAATCTGGAAGCGCTAAAGACTCCTAGAAAACTTTTGCCTAAACAAGCCCGTTGGGCTCAATATTTTAACCGCTTTAATTTCACCTTACATTACATTCCTGGAGGAAAAAACTTTTTGGCAGATGCTCTTTCACGTTTGCCCCAATACAATAGTACACGCTCCGAGGTGGTTCGCCCAATACTTCCCATTCAGCAGTTAGCAGCTCTGGCTATAACTCGAAGCCATACCAAAACTGAGACATCACTGCCAGATGAACTAACTAATTTGTTTAAAGAAGCTTTGAACTCCGATGACTGGTTCTTGGTGCATTTGCATGAATGCACACTCCGTGATGGACTGGCTTGGGTTGGAGCGAAACTATATGTTCCTCTATCACTTAGAGAAACCATCCTACAACGATGCCATGATGCCAAAATGGCAGGACATTTTGGACTGGTGAAAACCTTGCATCTTCTTAAAAGACAATTTTGGTGGCCAAGTCTTAAAAAGGACATTCAATCGTATATAGCAAGTTGCCCTGTTTGCGCATCATCTAAAAGGCCTCCAGGAAAACCTCCTGGATTACTTCAAACAGTAGCCCGACCAGGAAATATCCATGGATTTCATAGTGGAGCTACCCGAAAGTGCAGGCAATACTGTAATCTGGGTAGTGACAGACCTTTTCTCCAAACAAGTCCATTTTATTCCATGTTCGAAAATACCCTCCTCAAAGACTCTGGCGAAGTTGTTTGTACAACACATTTATAGACTACACGGCGTCTCTGAATGCATCATCTCAGATCACGGAGTTCAATTCACTTCTCAATTTTGGAAAGAATTTCTGCGACTGATTGGCTCCACCCAAGGATTAAGCTCCTCCCATCATCCCCAGACTAATGGAAGTTGTGAACGCTCGAACTCGGTACTAGAACAATATTTACGTTGTTACATTAACTATCAACAAGACAATTGGGCAGACCTACTACCTTTTGCTGAAGTAGCCTACAATAACTCAATTCATAGTAGCACGGGATTTACTCCTTTTAAAATAGCTTCAGGCCAAGACTTTGTTCCCATCTCGGAACTTCCAAAGGAAAAATCCACGGTTTCCTCCTTGTCAGAATGGATAGATCAAATACAAAGCACATGGAAAATGACTCACAAGGCAATCGATGACGCTCACCGTGCACATAAAAAACAAGCAAATAAAAAAAGACCCCCTGAGAACAAATACCAAGTTGGAGATAGAGTTTATCTCTCCACCAAATATTTACAAACTACTCAAAAATCTAAAAAACTGGGACCTAAGTATGTGGGACCTTTCCCCATAGTGAAAATCATCAACCCCGTGACTGTACAGCTAGAATTACCAAAAACACTTAGAAGAATTCACACCGTTTTCCATGTGAGCTTGCTGAAACCAGAACACACGTCTACTTTCCGTGCGAACCATACACCCCCTCCTATACCAATTTTCATAGAGGGCAAACAACATTTTGAAGTAAAAGAAATCTTGGATTCAAGAAAACATAGAAATAAAATTCAATATCTCATTGCTTGGAAGCACTTCCCTTTGTCCCAAGCTGAATGGGTGAACAAGGAAGATGTTCGTGTTTCAGAAAAGATAGCACAATTCTATAAAAAATATCCTGACAAACCCTAACTTTTCTCTTTTTCTTTCTAGGACTGACGTCCTTGTTGCAGGAGGGCCGAATGTCAGCCTCCACTCCAATCTTCACATCTTTTTGTACTCCTTATATTCAGTTGTTAGATAGCATGGGGTTTTATTTCTAATGTAAATAGCTCTTGGATTCAAATTAAGTAGAGAAGGCCCTTTAAGAGTGTCGGTCTGACATAATTAAGGGAGGAGGGGAGATTAATGTTTTGAATTCAACAGGAATGATTGAGCCCGAACTCTAACGGACATTGCATTCCTGATATGATTGACAGCCAGAGACCTGCGGAAGAAGATTATCACAGGGCCCCGAGAAGGAGCTGGCATTGGACCAGACCTGATGACCTCTTGGGGAAGAGGAGGGAGTAACAGGGGGGATATAGATTGTTAGCCATATTTTGTCTCAGATTCAACTTTATACTGCTGCAGTCAAGATGTATCTAGTAAAAGTACTTTTCTTTATTTGCAAATGAAGTCAAGGTGTATTCTTTCCTAGATATAATCAGAGGCAGCCTGACAAATACTTAAATTGGGCCCAGAGTGCTCTCAGGAAGTCGTCCACGTTGTTTAGTTCAGGTGTACCTTCACTGTGGAGCTGGGTTAACCATTCGGATGCCTCCTCTTCGATTATCTCCCAGGACTTAGACGAGCTGTGAGTCATCTTGGAATTCATCCCCATGCCGATCAACATAGGAATTCGATTCAGGAAAAATGCGAGTTTTCCTGCTGTTCCATTGAACATGGTTTTGAAAGGAGTCGGGGCATTTGCGTGTGGAGCTGGCAGCAGCAGCGGTGGCAAGGCTTGAGCTAGGACTAGCATGAGCTGAGTCTGGTCTCGAACCCATCCCCTGCCCGATATAACACCCATCCTGGAGGGATCTGGTCCACCAGAGGAAGGTGTGGAGTGGGCGGAGGACTGGTTCCTTGATAGATTCTTTGTGGGCTCCCACTTCTTGCTCCTCTTCATTCCACTCTCAGGGGCAAATGGTGCAATGGTGGTAGATCTCCAGCTGCAGTAGATTACCCTCTTCTTGGGGGAGATAACTCTCCCAACAGCTGGGTGAGACCGAAAGTTGATGGGCTGGAAGCGTGTGTTGCTCGGTCTCTCCTAGGGGCCATTTGCCTCCCTTGCAGACCTCTGCCTTCACATCCAATGATTAGCTGCTCCAGCTGGTCAGGCAATTCTTCAAAGGTCTGGCTGCACATCGCCATTTGGTATTGTCATTCAGCCAGTTCGTTGAGCTCTACCATGGGTCCTATGGGTCTGGCGGCTGCTCTCCACTCCAAGATTATAGCTCGGGATTCCTGGGCTGCCGCTAATGGGGGATCGATAAGTGAATCCAGAAGGGTTGCTTGACCAAGTAGGTCCCTCTCCATCTGCTGGATCCCCGTGCTTGCAGACCATTCAACCGGGGATTTCGGGCGGGCTCCCATCTGGGGCAATATATCCTCCACGAATGCAGTCACTTGGATAATTTCCTGGGGAATCCTCTGGGGACCCAGCAGCTGGATCAGCAAGCCCAGACAGGGGCCTCCACAGAGTTTACACTTGGGTTCTGCCACCCCTGGTTGTCATCCTTCTGCCATTTTCCCTGAGTCTTTGATGTTGCCCAGTGGGAATGCTCTGGGTAAACAGGCAGGCTCAGGACCCTGAATAGTGATCCTTACTCAGGATAAGTTTTGTGAGATCTGGAATAAAGTCAGGTTTCAAAGTGATGAAACCCATTCAAAAAAAGAAATAGGCAAAGTCCATCTTCCAAAACAAACTTCTTTTATTCAGGTAGGCATCAAATTGGCAAAGTCTGTTGTAATTCTGGATCTGACACAAACCGGAATTACACCACATAATATTGTAAGTTAGAAACATCCCCCAAAAGTCACATTCTTCAATAAACACTCACTCCACATTTCCCAGTGTCTTAAAATTCCACTTTCCATTCTCACCAGGAGCAGCCTCAGGAAAGAAAGTTACCTAGCCAAAACAATCCTCACTATCTATTCGCTCTTCCCCCATCTTAAGAATGTGGGGAGCCCGAAAACCTCCCTTACCAAGTAAAGAGAAAGAAAAGGAACAAATGATTATAATAAAGAACTAAATAAAATGGCTACACATATGTCAAATTTGGACTCGACGGGGGGGGCTCTTCCATCCTAAGGACCAGCCCATAGATTTTCACTGCTCTTCTCTGCCTTCTGTGCATCCACATGTCATGCACTGGACCCAGTTCCTCTTCCTCATTAGCCACCTCCAGACCTGGGAGCTCCAGTTGACTCTCCATCTGAGGGTTGATGGACAGCCCAGGCTCTGCCTCTGTCTCTATCTCTGACAGCTCCATTCCCTCTTCCCCCTCAGAGCTCTCAGATTGCCTTGATGATGGCTCTGACTCCCACACCACCTCCTCATCTGATTCGGCTGCCGAAGGGACCGGCGGCTGACAGGCCACAACAAGAGGGGAGAGTGCAAGGTTAGTGCTTCTGGGATGAGGGGAACTGGGAAGCATCTGGGTCCAACTCACTCGGCCTCTCTTCCTCTCACAGCTGTGTGTGCTCCAACCAGCACAAACTGATCTGCAAGTATGGCCTCAACATGTGTCGCCAGTGCTTCTGCCAGCAAGCCAAGGACATCGGCTTCATTAAGGTGAGGGGGAGGGTGGCTGTGTAGGCCCCAGGCATGCATTTTTGGTTGCCCACTGCTGCCACTGATTGACACCCCCTTCATTGCCCAGAGTTCCCTGGCAATGGCCATGACATCTCCTGGCTCTAATGGTCATGTGCAGGCTAGGGAAGTAAATCTGAAGGCATGTGTAATGTTCTAATGCATAGAAGTTAGTTAAATGTGTGGCAGAAAATGGACTCTAGGTGTGTTTTTCCAAACGCAGTGAGATTGAATGTGTATAGTTTTAGAAGAGCTCTCTCGGTGTGTGTACATACACATACAGTATATATAGTACAGAAGGTATATTTTTGTGTTTCTATACACACTCTATACTATGTAATTTGTGTGTACACATATGGCATATATACATAGGATTAAATAGTGTATTTTGGATGTTCAGTAGTAGTAAATAAATAGAGAGGGAAATTGTATCTGGTTGAGGTTTTTGAGGCAAGGAGCCAGGCGAGATGAGGCTGGGCATGACAAGGAGTGGTGAGGAGAGGCCAGGGGAGATGAGGTGCCCCTTGATGTGAGTGACATTGAGTTGGCCACGCCCACCCAGTCACATGACCATCCAAACACGGTTGCTAAATTATTTGAATCCCATTCCCTATGAATGGAAATGCCTCTATGCAGACTACTTTACAGTATTTAAGTGAAAACTGTAATGAATCATGGTAAAAGGCCCACAAATACATTTTTCTTTCTGTTATTAAAACCAAAGTAAGAAAGATTAAATAGCTCATAGTTTGATGCACTTTCAATACATGTCAAATCAAGCTCTGAAGTAACTATTTGAATCTAATTGTCAATCGGAAAACACGAACAAATAAGCTAATTTTACCTTATTGTCAGGTTACATTAATTAAATCTTACAAGCTAAAAGTAGAATTCTCCTGCAGTTTTTTTTACAACCTGAGAAACTAGAAGAGTCCTTTCTGAGCCTCCTGCCTTGCCCACTATCCAGTTGTGGACTACACTGTCTCTTAGCTGATTGTTTTACAGACAGTGTCAGACCTGCCACAACTTAAACCTCTAAATAGAAATTAGCTCCATTTGTTGAGAAAGATATAATTTATTAGAGATCAAGTGTCAGATTTAACACCAAGCAACACAATTACTCATGGAATATCACTGAGAAAGATACTGACAAGGGGAAAAAAGTTGCATTCAGAAAGGTAAGTGACTAGGGTTAGCAGTGGGTATTATTATAAAAATAGAAAAAGGAATCATAAACTGGAATTGGCATATTGATGGAGTGAAATTGTACAAGATCATCTATATACATTCCTGAGTATTGAAAAGTATGATTCAATAACACATGCTCATTACATCATTCATTATTTCAAGATCCTATCATATATTAATAGTAGAGCTAAATGTCACTTAAGTAGTTCTGTTCACATCTATATGGTTTCAAATTTATTTCAGCAGTAATGATGAGCAGTAAAACAATGTATATTATCTAACAGCTTTATAATGAAACAATTAAAGATGCTTGGAAGATTCTGAAAAATGAGATCGTAAAAGATCAGTCAAACACAATACAGGTAGTCCTTGACTTACAACATTTAGTGACTGTTCAAAGTTACAATGGCACTGAAAAAAGTGACATGACCATTTTTCACACTTACAAGCATTGCAGCCTCCCCATGGTCACGTGATCAAAATTCAGATGCTTGGCAACTGGCTCATATTTATGACAGTTGCAGTGTCCTGTCATCATGTGATCAACTTTTGCACCCTCCTGATGCGCAAAGTTAATGGAGAAGCCAAATTCACTTAACAATCATATTGATAACTTAACAACTGCAATGATTCACTTAACTATGGCAAGAAAGGTCGTAAAATGGGGCAAAACTCATTTAACAAATGTCTCACTTAGAAACATAAATTTTGGGCTTGTAAGTCAAGGACTACCTGCAGCATAAAGGAACAAAAACAAGAGTCCCCAGATAAAACCAGCATGGCTGCATAAAAAACTCTGTAACCAAGTGAGAGAAAAAAGACCAGTAAAAAATATAGAAAAAGGGATACATAACCGAAGAAGAAAGCCAGCGAACAGCCCGAATCTGCAAAGAGTCAGTAGAGCTAAGGCTTAGATTCAATTAAGACTTGTAACAAATGCCAAAGATAACAACAACAACAACAACAACAACAAAAGGTTTCTTTCAATATGTAAGGAACAAGAAAAAGGTCAAGGAAATGATTGGTCCACTAATGAGAGAAAATGGTCGTAAGGTGACGGGTAGCAGGCAGAAAACGGAACAGCTTAATTCATTCTGTGCCTCTGTCTTCACGCAAAAGAAAAAAAAGAGGACTGGAAAAGAGCTGGTATGATTCCAATCTTCAAAAAGAGGGAAAAAAGTGGACCCAAAAACTACAGACCAATCAGCTTGATATCAATACCCAGGAAATTCCTGGAAAAGATAATCAAAAGTTGATCTGTGAGCATCTAGAAATGAAAAAGTGATGATTAAAAGGTAGCATGGGTTTGTTAAAAACAGATCATGCCAGAAAAACCTTATCGCCTTCTTTGATAAAACGAGTAAATTAGTGGAACAGGGAAACAGTAGGATACAGTTGTAAAGTGCAATGTCATATAACCGTATCACTTTGCAATGACAATCCCAGCAGTCTTAGTTGCCACTGTAACCCCAAAATGTCATTGAGTGGAAAGCAGCAGAAGTCTCAGGAGAGGCACAGAGGGATGGCATGGGGTGGGAGTGTAAAGTACCTTTAGTTTAAATACTGGGTTAGATCCAAAAAGATTACAGAGCTACTATAAATATTAATCTGGAAATATACTCCACTAATATAAATTGGAGTTAGTTTTAAATAAACATGCATAAAACTTCCCTATAAAGAAGTTGAAATTATTTTCCATTTAAAATCAATATGAGGACTAGCTTGCCCTTGATGTCAAAACAGTTAAAAACTAATCAAATTTGCCTGGAATTTTGACTGATTACATAGTCTAAAGAAATTAATAACATATGTAGTCACTGGAATGAATTCTTGCAAGTAATAATTTACAATACAATTGTATTCTTTAATACTTTTTGTTTGTTCACCATCCACACTGGATCAGAATGTATGTGCCCCAACAATTTGCTTTAACATTGTCCTAGAGTAGATTCTAGAGCTTTTCTAAATTTGGAATCGAAATACAGACAAGCAGCCTTTCAAACCAGTTTTTCTTTTTTTGACTTTTGGAGACTGTTTGGACAAGTTTTCTTGGCAAGATTTTTTTTAGAACGTATTTGCCATTACTTCCTTTCTAGAACTGAGAGGAAGAGTCTAGTCTAAGGTCATACCTGGCTATGTGCCTAGGGTGGGACTAGAACTCACAGTCTCCTGGTTTCTAACCTGTTGCCTTTAGTAGGTTTTACACCAAAATGACTGGGATCAACAGTTGTTGATCAACACTATAATCTTGAAAAAACAACAACAGAAACATCTCATGGACGCTCATTTCTATTTCATGAAGAAACTTAATTTAACTTCCTTACACCTCTGTAGAACTATTTTGGCTTGGATCCCCCCCCCCCAAGTCTCTTTTGTTCCTTTTAAAGTTGCCATCTTATGTTATATTCAAGGAATAATCATGTTCAACAGAATCAGTCACAAGTTGTTATATGCTGCACAGAGTCACTTTTAGTGAGATCAGGGGCCATGAGAGACATGGGAAACACTTGAACACAGGAGCTTCTGTTAGCAATAGGTGAAAAAACATTTTAAAAACATCTATAAATACTTGAACTAGTCAATAAATTTTACTGGGACTAGTTATTTCACTGAGTTGGGAAATGCACACCTACTTATCAAATTTAATTTTCAGGTTTTCCATGATTTTCCACCATCTCTAAACTTTATTATTTCAATAATTATATTTTTTGTTCATTAGCTATGCTCAGCCTAAGTGCGCAAAGAAACTTAAATAATGAAATGCTATAAAAGTAAAAATACAATATTTAAATTAAAAAAGCAAAAGTAATCAAACTTGCTAGAAAAAGAGACAATAATATCAGAATAAATATTAATAATCTAAAGCATTTGGGCAAATAAGTAACTTTCCAGCAGGTGCCAGAAAAAGCAGTTCTGGTAGCAGTCAAAAGTATCAGAGGAGAGAAGTCAAAATAATGGATGTCATATCTGAAAAGATAGATCTGGCTCTAATCACAAACTTTCTCTCTACAGAAGGCCCTGGGACTAGAAATAGAACGGCAAGTTTAAAGTAGCACTTTAATTGAGGAGAGGAATTGGTGTACATTGGTTTGATAGCCAGAGCAAGAACAAAAGAAGATCTAGCTTTAGTGCAACGTGAGATTATAATTATACATTATGCTTTTAACAGTCTTGAAGATGGCTACAGAAATTGCAGATGACAGATAATGTAACAGCTAGAAAATTGTGAAAGCACAATTTAAGGCCTGCTCTTGCATTTTGAACATTCAAATTGTCATGAAATGGTTTGGGACTAAGTTTTCTAAAAACAAACAAACAAACCTTATACCAATTGGATACTGCTATCGTTATCAAAAATCCTGCTGTTCAGCTTTATTACGTTTTTAAATACCAAGTACAGAGTATTATCAGTTATAGCCCATAAATTTGAAATCCTTTATTGTTTCTCTTTTAAAAAATAATTAAAATTCTTTTATTTATTTTTTTTCAAAAAAATCTAATACAGGAAATACACTAACTGCAGGCTTGTAATTTTGAACTGCATTTTGAATATTTATGCTGTGCTGTAATTGAACCAATCGCAATGCTGGAAAAGCTTAACTGTGGCTGCCCTTTAACTTTGAAATATTGTTAATGTTTTTATGTTTGATGTTTTTAATTATTTTCTTTTTTTTATTAAAAAGTTTTATTTTAACATTCATATCCAATAACATATTTAGTGTACAGTCATATACAATTAATCGGACCTGCCCGGTCACCACCCCCTTCCTTTAACTCTCTTCCCTTCTCTACCTTCTTCAACTTTCCACGACCATCCTCCCCTTCTCTTATCTACATCCTCTCCTCCTTCCTCCCTACTCCTTTCTTCTACTTCTTCTATCCCTCTTCCTTCCTTTCCTCTTCCTCCTCTTCTCTTTCCTACCTCCTTCTATCTTCTCCTTCCTTCCTCCCCATCATACTGAAATGGTAGCCAGGCAGCTCCGATCTTACATTAATTATACATCTTCAATCATCCCTGTACATTAACCATCAATCCATTTTCTACCCTCATCCCCCCTCCCCCTCCCTCCCCCCTCCCCCCGGGACTTCCCAGAACCGAATACAGGGTATAAAACTAACAGTCAAAAATTAAAATATAACACAACTCATAATCCATAGTCACTCCTTAAAACCTTAACTCCTGTTGTGACCCAGGTTCCTGGACCCGGACTCCTGGACTCGGATGATTCAGAAAGTGAGGGAGAAGACCTGGCAAGGCCTACTTCTCTTGGGCCCTCTCCCTCCCTGGCACCCACCCAAAGGGAGGAGGAGGGGCTGGCAAGGCCTGATTCTCCCGAGCCTTCTTCTGATTTGGCAACGCCCCAAGAACAGTTTTGGAGTGATTCAAGACTGCGCAGATGTGACCGGCGCGTGCAGCCGAGGAAGCATTGGGACAAAGCCAAGGAATGATGGTCATGCAGTGACATCTGCAGAGACTATAAATAGGAGGCGGGACTTCCTGGTTTTTTGTCTTGGACAAAGCAATGAATTTGCGCGGGCAAACTGTATCAATGGAGGGAAGAATATATTCGTGAGTAATTCTGGCCTTATCTATAATTTCCTCCTTATCTCCAGAGACTTGGCAGGCCCGTGGGTAGACGTGGCCAGGACATTTATCTATGTAAATAAATCAGAAGAGAAGGCCTTTGACTGACTCTTTGTTGGGAGTATTGGGGGGAGGGAAACAGAACAACTCCCTTTCCAGAAACAAAGAAAATACATTTCTTCCAATCCATTATATATCAAACCATTCCACTCCTAGAGTTCTCAGAGATTTCCGATTGACTTGGTGTTTGTTCTTCAATAAAGTGTCAAGGTTCCAGAAATACCTCTTCTGCGTAAAAGAAACTCAGAGACATTTCTTTTCCAGAGTTCTTTACTAGCATGAGGAGACTGGCACACGATGAGTGCAATTCCAAAACTGAAGTTCCGGATTCTTTTCCCCAGTTATACAAACCCCAAGAGTCCCACCCCCCTGACCCCCTTGATGGTCACATGGTCCCACGTTCTCCCAGTCCATTCGAATATCTTCTTGCCACTCTTCCTGCAGATGTGAACCCCATCCGACCTTGACCGTCTAAAGAATGTTACCATACCCCTCAGCCCCCCTTCTTCCCCTCAGGGGAAAAATGTGGCAGCATCTGGAAACCTAAAGTCTAATATGGTTTCCAGGCCTGACAGGCGTCCCCTCTTGGAAAAGAAGCTATATCCTAGTAAAGAAAACAAAGAGTCGATAAAGAAGAGTGTCAGTGGTCCACACTTCCCTTCTACCCCCCCCCTCCCCTCTCCAAGAGGTTTCTTAGGTTTGTCAGGGAAAGTGTTGTGAAATTGTTTAATCAAATTGTCCGCATTTACTTTCCAACTTTTGACCCAAGTAGATTCAGATAATGGATATCCCTTCCAGTGGACTAAATATTGTAATTGACCTCTATATAGTCTAGAGTCAAGGATTTTCTTGATTTCATAGTGGGTTTCACCTTGGATTATCAAGGGTGGTGGGGGAGCGGCAGGTTGAGGTCTCAGACCAGACTGTCTAGCAGGTTTTAATAAGCTGGTATGGAATACCGGGTGTATTTTCCCCAACATTCGAGGGAGCTTGAGTTGGACGGTAACGGGATTAATAATTTTTACAATGGGGAAAGGACCCAAAAATTTTGGACCGAATTTTCTGCTGGGTATCCTTAATCTTAGATACTTAGTAGACAAAAAGACTTTATCTCCAATGCGAAAAGGGGGTTGAAGGGAACGGTGTTTGTCAGCTTGGGCTTTGTAATTTCAAGCTGTCACAGCTAAGGCCTTTTTTGTGTTTTCCCAACCTTTCTTCAACGAATTCATCCAGTCCGTTAGGGAAACCGAAGTGGGGGGGTTGCACGGGGAGTTCAGGCATTGGAACGAAGTCCATGCCGCTGGTTACTTGAAAAGGGGTTAACCCCATGCTGCTGTGTACGGCATTATTATATGCAACCTCTGCAAATGGTAACAAGTCGGACCAGTTTTCTTGTTGGTAATTTACGTAACACCGTATGTATTGTTCCACCATCAAATTTAATTTTTCAGCCGCTCCGTTAGTCTCCGGATGGAATCCAGAACTAAGTCCTTGAGACGACCCAATGGACCGTAGGAACTCTTTCCAGAACTTGGCTGTGAATTGAACACCCCTGTCGGATATTATCCTTTTAGGGACTCCATGCAGTCTGTAGATGTGTTTGAGGAAGAGCTTTGCTAATTTTCTAGCCGATGGCAATCCGCTGCACGCAGTGAAGTGGGCCTGTTTAGAGAACAAGTCCACCACGGTCCATATCACTGTATTTCCTCCACTAGGTGGGAGTTCAACAATAAAATCCATGGCAATCTCTTCCCAGGGTCTGGTGGGTTCGGCTACGGGTTGTAGGAGTCCAGGGGGTTTACCTGGTCTGGACTTCATGGTGGCGCAGGTAGCACAGCTCCTGACATAGTCTTCGACATCTGATTTCATTTTCGGCCACCAGAATTGTCTTCTAGCCAAGTGGAGAGTTTTTAAAAATCCAAAGTGACCTCCTAGGCGAGAGTCGTGGCTTCTCTGTAGTATTGGCAACCGCATAGCGACGGGTACATAAATTTTGGTGCCCTTCCAGGGTACCCCATCCCTCAAGGTGAAGTCTGGCAAGTTTTCTTTAAACCAAGCATCGTCAGTGAGTGCTGATTTTAAGTCCGCTAGCAGTTTATTTGGTGGGATGTTAGTACTGCGGCGTGATCGCGGTCGAGTAAGTGCTTGGCTAGCCGGTTCGCTATCGGGGATCATCGCATGTATCACCTCTTCGCGTTTGCTGTCAAATTGTGGTTTTCTAGATAGGGCGTCAGCCAGTCGGTTTTGGTCGCCTGGGATGTATTTGAGGGTGAAATGGAAGCGCTTGAAAAACTGAGCCCATCGAACTTGTTTGGGAGAAAGCTTTCAGGGTTTTTTTAAGTATTCGAGGTTTTTGTGGTCCGTCCACACCTCGAACGGTTCCTTTGCCCCTTCAAGGAAGTGTCTCCAGGAGAGGAGTGCCCAACGTACTGCAAAGGCTTCTTTTTCCCAAACTGCCCATCTGCGTTCAGTGTCGGTCAGTTTTTTAGATACGTACGCGCAGGGCATAAGGTTGTTCTCGGTATTCCGTTGTAATAAGACAGCGGCTACTGCTACATCACTTGCATCAGCTTGGACCACAAAAGGTTTATTTGGATCCGGGTGTTGAAGAATCGGTTCCATCGAGAAGAGGCGTTTCAGGTGTTCAAAGGAACGTTGGCAGTCCATTGTCCAAGGTAGGGGTTGGTTAGGTTTGGGTTTGGCAGGTAATGGCCCAGTTTTTAGTAATTCTGTTAATGGTAGAGCTACTTCTGCGAAAGAAGGAATGAATTTGCGGTAAAAATTTGCGAATCCCAAGAAACTTTGAAGTTGCTTACGTGTGCGTGGCGGTTGCCAGTCCAAGACTGCTTTTACTTTGGCTGGGTCCATTTCGATACCTTTGTTTGATATCCGGTAACCTAGGTAGTCCAGGGATTCCTTATGGAATTCGCATTTGAAAAGTTTGACATATAGCTTGGCGGCTAGGAGCTTTTTAAGAACTTGTCTGACCAATTTGATGTGTTGTTCCATATTGTCTGTGTAGATAAGAATATCATCTAAGTAGACAAGAACCCCATTGTAGAGATGGGGGTGCAGGGTTTCATTAATTAGTTGCATAAAAACAGCTGGAGCCCCTTGGAGGCCAAAGGGCATGACACGGTATTGGAAACTACCCAAGGGGCAGTTGAAAGCCGTTTTCCATTCATCACCTTCCTTGATGCGGACCCGGTAATAGGCTTCCCTTAAATCCAATCTGGTGAAAATTTTGCCTTTTGATAGGTGGTTCAACAAATCGTGCATAAGTGGTAAAGGGTAAGTGTTTTGTATGCAAATCGCATTGATATTTTTGAAGTCAATACATAATCTAAGCGAGCCATCTTTCTTTTGTTTAAATAGCACAGGCGCAGCTACAGGTGATTTTGCTGGTTCAATGAACCCTCTGGCTAGGTTAGTGTCAATGTATTTTCTTAGTTCAGACATTTCTGCTGGTGTCATTGAGTACATTTTGGGTTTCGGTAATTTTGCCCCTGGGTGCAATTCAATTGCGCAATCAGTTTGCCGGTGGGGGGGTAAGAGGTTACATTCATCCTCGCTAAAAACGTCTGATAAATCCATGTATGGTTTAGGGATGCGGGGTTCATTAGGAGATGGCTTGGATATGTTGGTTGTTGGATCCCTCTGGTGGTCATTTTGGATAAGGGTTTTTTTTGTTGGTGGGGGGGGGATTTGGTCTAAGGGTCCGAAAGTCCATATAATTTTCCTGAATCCATCCTCCCATTTGATTGTGGGTTCCCGTTTGTCCAACCAAGCTAAACCCAGGATGATGGATTCTGACATTTTAGGAATTACTATGAATCTTATAAGTTCATGATGGGCACCAATTTCTAAGCGAACCAGTTGTGTGATCTGGGTTGCTGGAACGCCACCAATCAAGGTTCCATCTACCTGGTGGAATTTAATTGGGTGCTTCAAGGGAAATGTTTTTATACGGAGTTGGGCGACTGTGGAGGTTGAAATCAGGCATCTGGTGCATCCTGTGTCCACAATAGCGTCTAAAAGTTTTTTGGCCCCTCCCCCCTGGAATTATTAAGTTTACCTTGATGGCAAAAGGAGGAATAGGTGCACTCACCATTGGGTCGTTTTCTGCTTGGTTTGAGTCGTCGGGAGGCGAATCAGATGATGGAAGGTCAGTAGGGAGGTCTATGGCTTGCCTTGCAAAGTGACTGGTATTAGGATTCTTTCGAGGAGGGTTGCATGGTCGGGTAGCAGTTGGTGGTCGATATTGTGGGAGGGGTGTGGGGGCTAGGCAAACTGAAGCCCGATGTCCTTGTTTTCCACAACGGTAGCATTTGATTATTGTTGAAGGTTGGAAGGTGGAAGGTGTGGTTGGTCTTGAGAGGGAGGATTTTGTAGGTGGTCGTTGTGGAGTCGTAGTTGGTGATTGGGTCTGGAGGGGGTTGAATTCTCTGTCCAGAGCAATGGACACGTTGTACCAGGCATTAAGTTGTTCTGGGATTCCTCTGGTGGAGCAGGCTCTTCTGATGTTTTGATCAATGGCGTCTTTGAAGTAATGAAGAATAATGGGTTCTGGCCAATGTCTAAGATTGCCAGCAACTCTTCTGAAATCCCATACAAATTGTTTTAGCGGTTTGTTACCTTGTTTCATTGTTTTTAAGGTGGTCTCACATTCTGCAATTAGGTCATCATCTTGAAACCGGTTGCGAAGCAGTGCTATAAATCCGTGAACATTGTTTAGTTCTGGTGCATGTTCATTGTATAGCTGAGCTATCCACTCTGAGGCTAGCCCCACATTCATTCCATCTGAGATGGCGTTGATTAGGCTTCTTTCTGATGGGTATTGATGTCTATATTGTTCAACGTAAGCCTCAATTCTGCTGAGGAAGTAAGCCAGGTGGTGTGGATTCCCATCAAAGGTTGGTTTGAAAGGGGGAGGGGTTGGTGGAGGGGGTGCAGGGGGGTTTAGCTGGCCCGCTTGCGGCTGCAGAGGGATTTGCGGGGGCGGGGCCGCTGCTGTTGTGGCTGGTTGTTGAGCTGTAAAGGGGGGTGGAATTCCCCCTGGCTGCTGAGAAGGAAGTCCTTGAAATGCTTCAGTTGATGAAAAAACCATCGGCGTGGGGCCCACAGGAAAGAAAGGGGCTGAACTAGCTGGTTGCCATTGGCATTGGATCCACCCTTGTCCAGGATAAAACGCCCAGCCAGGAGGAATAGAAACTGCTGGAGGCAGCGTAGGCCTTTGCTGGCGGGAAAGATCAATTGGAGGGAGGAGTTGTGATTCCCCCCAAGCCCCTGGTGCTGCCTGAATTTCCTGCCGTCTGAAAGAGGGAGGGGGGGTCCTCCTGCGTTCATCGGAACGGCTTCGAGCTTCAGTAATTTCTCTCTCTCTGGTGGGAGGGAAGGTGAATCTAGGCTGAGCTAAAGGCTCTCGAGGTCTCACTTCCAGGCGCTCAAAAGTTTCAGGGAGGTCTAATAGGGACTGGGATTTCAGGGGGTTTCTCAGGTCCCAATCCAGTGACTCTCCCGATCCTCCAGGTTTTATTGTCCTCCAGTGAGGTTGAGAAGAGGGAGGGGGCTCTCCATTCCGTCCCGGGGAAATGTTTTCTCCCGACTGGCAGCTTACCCATGAATCAGAGTCCTTGGGCCGTGCTCCAAGCTGACAAGCAGGCTCTACCACTTCGGGGCTTCGGGTCCTCTCGTCAGATGGGAAATAGGTGACTTCAACTAAATCGTCAGGATCATGTTTCGCCGCTCCTTCTACGCTCTCAACTTGCTGCTCTTCCATCTTCACTGGGTCTTTGCACCGCTGTGGAGGTTGCGGAGACTGGGGCCCAGCACCCCTCTAACGGGCCCCCTCTGAGAGGAGGAGAGGGTACCGTTAGCAAAAGAAAGTTATGAGTTTTGGAATAATGTCAAGGTTCCAGAAATACCTCTTCTGCGTAAAAGAAACTCAGAGACATTTCTTTTCCAGAGTTCTTTACTAGCATGAGGAGACTGGCACACGATGAGTGCAATTCCAAAACTGAAGTTCCGGATTCTTTTCCCCAGTTATACAAACCCCAAGAGTCCCACCCCCCTGACCCCTTTGATGGTCACATGGTCCCACGTTCTCCCAGTCCATTCGAATATCTTCTTGCCACTCTTCCTGCAGATGTGAACCCCATCCGACCTTGACCGTCTAAAGAATGTTACCATACCCCTCAGCCCCCCTTCTTCCCCTCAGGGGAAAAATGTGGCAGCGTCTGGAAACCTAAAGTCTAATATGGTTTCCAGGCCTGACATAAAGTACATAGTTTTTAATATCCAACCTTCATCAATCAATACCAAAACAACGTTCCATCTTCCAATATTCACCAAGGATTCTTCTGTAATGTCTTTCTTCCTTACGCAGTCTCTCAAGAATAGTTCATATTTCCAACTTAATTTCTTAAATTTTACTGTCCAATCTCCAAAGGTAAACAATAATCCATCTTTTCATATCTTTGGTATCATTTACATACATCAAGTAATATTACTAATATTATTATTAATCCTATATTATCTCCACAGTATGTCAATTGTAATAATTAAAATCTTCACTTTACCTTGCTTATATCAAATAACATTATTAAAATTACACCTATAAGTTATCCAAAATATATCAGTTATATCAATTAAATTCTAGTTAACCATATAACAACATTACATCCATCTCTCAAATATAATATTTAATCCAAATTCCTAAATTTTACTATTTATCCCCCAAAATTAAACAATATTCCATCTTCCTATTCCTTTATACCTCAAATATATCAAATAGTACCCCTAAAATTACACATTTATATCCAAAATAAATCATTTACAAAAATTAACCATAATCATATATAATAGAATTAAACATTCTCCCTCCCCTTATCTTCTATCTTACACATTTTCCACCATCTATTCACCAATCAACTTAACATCTATCGATAAAGGGTTCCCAATCTTTAATACATTAGTATAGAAATCTCTTTCTATGCTTTGAAAGCTCTTCGTGCTTTGAAAACTGTATTGAGAAAATACTTTCTTCCTTTATAATTCACTGTTAAGCCAGCTGGAACCTCCCATCTAAAATATATCTGATGTTTCTTAAGCTCATCCACTAAAAAGGCAAATTCTTTTCTCTTTCTTAACATTTTAGGAGGAATTTCCTTCATTATTATTATATCTTGTCCTAATATTTGGAATTTATTTTTATAAAATGCTTGCAAAATTCCATACCTAATCTTCTTATTTGTAAAATAAATAACCACATCTCTCAGTAAATGCTTCTGCCTTGCCAACCAAGAATTAACACGATAAATTTTTTCAATATTAACTTCAAAATCTTCTGGTTCCACTCCATCTATCTGAGCAAAGGCCTGAGTAAAAATCTCTTTCAAATTTTCCTGCCTACATTCTTTTAACCCCCTCACCCTTATAGCATATTCCATTAATTTATATTGTAATATAACCCTTTCTTCATCTGCCCTATCTACCTTAACCTGAATATCGTCTATTTTATTTTCTAAATTCAAATTAATTTGAACTTCGTCTATTTTCCTTTGCAAATCTAAATTAATTTGGTTAAGTTCTTCCAGCCTTTCCTCTGTCTGAATACTAGATAGCAATAATGAGGTAATTGATTCCTTTAATTTTTTCATCTCCCTCCTCTGCTCTTCCACCATATCTTTAAAATCCAGTATTTCTTTCTCCATTTCATTAAATTTTTGATCTATTTCTGAAAGATGAGCCTCCATAAGCTCCTGTAAAAAATTCCTTAAACCTTCTTTGATATCTTCTTTTAATTTCCGTATCTGAACTGAAGAAATTTCCAGTATTTTAGAAGTGGTTAATTCTCTTTGCTTAAAAGCCATTTTTAAACTAAGTAATACCAAGAAGAAGAAAAAAAGAAAAAGAAAAAAGAAAAATTCAGTAAACTTTTCTTCTTAAACACTGTAATAAAAAGATAAAAAGAGACAAAAAATTCCATTAAAAAAAATATCTTGTTGTATTCTTCTTAAAGGTTCCACGCCAGCAATTGTAATAAGCATTTCCTTAGCTTTCACTTCCAATACACAAAACGCCATTTACTTTCAATACACAAAACGCCATTTACTTTCATCATCTCCAATCTTGACTACGAATACATTCTCTGTCAGGGAGTTAAAATCTTCTTACAATCAACTGCCAACGCTCCTGTTTCAGCTCTGTCCGGGTTAGCAATCTTTCACTAATCCATTTCAGTCGCAGAGATGGGCACTGCGTTTTGTTCCACCATTTGGCAGAAGCGTTCCGGATTCCGGAGCTTTTTTCGGGCTATAGAAGGAGCGTTCCCATCAAGCCACCCGAAATCTTCCTGGGGCTTTCCTGGGGGCTTTACTTCAGCCTGAATGCTCACCTCTCCCTCTTTGCCCGAGGGAGATATTTTCAAGCCGCTTGACAGCAGATTAATGCTGTCTGAGCGGCTCTACAGAATCGCACAGAACTGGCGGTCTAAAATAGACCACCATTAATGAAGCGGAGCCACCGGAAGTCTCGTTTTTAATTATTTTCCATTAATCATCTTGCACAATCAGCATGATCTTACCAGCAGAGAAAAAAGTCCATTAAATAAAGACTCTCATAAAATGATCTGAACCACTGCAGAATTATTAAGAACATTGTTTTGACTATAAAAAGTTAAATTTAGCACAAAGAAGAATCCTGTATTGAACCCAAATAAGTTAAACATGCAATACACTCTATGTCTTTTCTGAATTTCTCTTTCTCATTAACTTTGCTGCTTATAACTCCCTACTAATACATTCAACAAAGTAGGCTACACACATCCCATTCTTTAACAATAGCCAGTAATAGTTCAGCCACTATAACTGGACAGCAAAAATACAATAAGACTGGTTCAATTACATAGAGATTGCCTAAAGCTATTTATGTTCTTTTTTAAAAAAAAATTATAGGCCACACAACTCCATTGCAACTCTGGATAGTGCAGAATATAACAACAATATAAACAATGCAAAAACAAGCATTGGGAAAAATAACATAAATTCTAATAAATCAAATCAATTGTCCCTACTAGAGTTCTGCTGTCCACTCTAGATAAAGGTTTTAAGGGATTCTTTGAATAAACTGATAGAATTACAGAGTTGGAAGGAACTTGGGTAGTCTTCTAATCCATGGGACCCCAACGGGTCCCCATCCTGTGGGCCGTGTGCCACTGCTGGGCCATGGGCTAATTGCTACTGGGCCATGTGAGCAGACAGCCAATGTGCACGCCTCCATGTGTGCACAACCCCACTAGTGGAAGTGTCGTCATGGGCACCCACATCTTTATGGGTTGGTGGCGACATTTGCAGCTACTTGAGTGGGTGCCCACTTGTACTAGCCTCGTTGTGGGCACTCACAGCCCCATTCTGGTTACCACAAACGTTGCCCCCATCCTGGAAAGGTTGGGGAACTCTGTTCTAATCCAATCTCCTGCTCAAGCAGGAGACCCTATACCAAGTGGCTATCCAGTCTTTTCTTAAAAGGCTCCAGTGATGAAACACCACAACTTCTGAAGGTAAGTTTATTCATTAATTGTTCTCACTGTTAGGAAATTTCTCCTTAGTTCTAGTGTCCCTCCATCTTCCCTGAGTCTTCATGTCGCCCGGAGTTGGGTCGACGTTTGGGACTCAGGACCGCGGACAGCACCCCAAAGTTTGGGGAGCTGGTTGAAGTTTAAAGAAGATTTGGGTTAATGTCAAGGATCCAAGTAACACCCCCAACAAAACAAGACTCAGAGGCTTGAAGTTCCTCAAAGTTACATTTTATTAGAGATGTCATATTGGCACATCTGAGAAAACCCGAATCTGAAAGCTTCCAGATTTTCCCCACCCATAGTCCCTGCCCAGCACCCACAAGTCTATCACATGGCCCAATCAATGCACCGTCCCTACTGGAGATGCCTCCCAGTCACACCCCTCCAGGTGCAGGGCAAGCTGTCCTTGACTGTCAAAGAAAGGAATGTTATTATGGCTGTATATCTCCCCTGCTCCAGACAATCCCCCCTCCCAGTTTCCCACAGCACTAAATGTGGCAGGCCTGAAGATCCAGTGCAAAGATGGCTTCAGGCCTGACATTTAGGTTGCTTCTCTCCTTGATTAATTTCCATCCACTGTTGCTTGTGTTGCACTCCTCCTTCTTTGTGGCAACCCCTCAAATATTGGAACACTGTTATCAGCAACAACAGCCAAGCCTCCTACAACTGACCCCATTTCATTGGGTTCACAACCCCTAGTGATCACAGAAAAGGAAGTGCAGGACCTATTTCACAGACAAAAGCCAGGAAAAGCTCCAGGCCCAGACAAGATAACTCCTTCTTGCTTAAAAGTCTGTGCTGACCAATTGGCCCCCATCTTCACCCATATTTTCAATAAATCACTAGAGATGTGCTATGTTCCTTCTTGCTTCAAATGCTCTACCATCATCCCAGTGCCAAAGAAGCCCACCATCAAGGAACTGAATGACTACAGACCAGTTGCTCTAACATCTGTAGTCATGAAAACCTTTGAAAGGCTAGTGCTTTCCTACCTGAAAACCATCACGAATCCGCTCTTAGACCCCTTGCAATTTGCATACCGAGCAAATAGATCAACAGATGATGCTGTTAATATGGCTCTGCACTACATCCTACAACATCTTGAGTCTCCAAAGACCTATGCAAGGGTCCTTTCTGTAGACTTTAGTTCAGCATTCAGTACCATCATTCCAGACATTCTTCTAACTAAGCTAAACCAGCTACAGGTACCGGAACAGACTTGTAAGTGGATCACAAGCTTCCTAACAAACAGGAAGCAGCAGGTGAAGCTAAGCAAGATCACATCAAATACCTGTACAATTAGCACAGGGGCCCCCCAAGGCTGTGTGCTCTCCCACTTCTTCTCTCTGTATACCAATGACTGCATCTCCAATGATCCATTTGTTAAGCTACTGAAGTTCGCAGATGACACAACAGTGATTGGTCTCATTCGAGACAATGACGAATCCGCATATAGACGAGAGGTCGAACGACTAGCCTTGTGGTGCAACCAAAACAATCTGGAACTGAACACACTCAAAACCCTAGAAATGGTGGTAGACTTTAGGAAAAACCTTTCCATACTTCCACCTCTCACAATACTTGACCACACAGTATCAACAGTAGAAACCTTCAAATTTCTGGGTTCTATCATATCGCAAGATCTCAAATGGACAGCTAACATCAAAAACATCATTAAAAAAGGACAACAAAGAATGTTCTTTCTGCGCCAACTCAGTAAGCTCAAACTGCCCAAGGAGCTGCTGATCCAATTCTACAGAGGAATTATTGAGTCTGTCATTTGCACCTCTATAACTGTCTGGTTCGGTTCTGCAACCCAACAAGAAAAACACAGACTTCAGAGGATAATTAGAACTGCAGAAAAAATAATTGCTACCAACTTGCCTTCCACTGAGGACCTGTATACTGCACGAATCAAGAAGAGGGCCGTGAAAATATTTGCAGATCCCTCACATCCTGGACATAAACTGTTTCAACTCCTACCCTCAAAACGACGCTATAGAGCACTGCACACCAGAACAACTAGACACAAGAACAGTTTTTTCCCGAAGGCCATCACTCTGCTAAACAAATAATTCCCTCAACACTGTCAGACTATTTACTGAATCTGCACTACTATTAATCGTTTCATAGTTCCCATCACCAATCTCTTTCCACTTATGACTGTATGACTATAACTTGTTGCTGGCAATCCTTATGATTTATATTGATATATTGATCATCAATTGTGTTGTAAATGTTGTACCTTGATGAACGTATCTTTTCTTTTATGTACACTGAGAGCATATGCACCAAGACAAATTCCTTGTGTGTCCAATCACACTTGGCCAATAAAATTCTATTCTATTCTATTCTATCATGTCACCCCTAGTCCTTCTTTTCAATAGATTAGACATACCCAATTCCTGCAACCATTTTTCATGTTTTAGCCTCCATCTCCTAATCATCTTTGTTGCTTTTTTATGCGCTCTTTCCAGAATTTCAACACCTTTTTATAATATGGTGATCATAACTGGGTGCAGTATTCTGAATGGGTTCTTACTAAAGCTTTATAAAGCAGTACTAATACTTCACATGATCTTGATTCTATCACTCGTTAATGTGACCTGGGACTGCATTGGCTTTTTTGGCTGCTGCCACACACTGCTGGGTCATATTTAATTTATTTTCCACTAGGACTCACAATATCTTTCTCACAGTTACTGCTATTGAGCCAGGTTTTACCTAATCTGTACATGTACATTTGGTTTTTCTTGCCAAGCATAACATTTTACTTTTCTCTACACTGAATTTCATTTTATTAGATAGGGCCCAGTGTTCAGGTCTATCGAGATTCATCTGGATCTTCAGCCTATCTTCTGGGGTGTTGGCTATTCCTGTCAGTGTAGTGTCATCTGCAGATTTGAAGAGTTCTCCTTCTATTCCCTAATCTAAATCATTTATGAAGATGTTGAAGGGTACTGGGCTTAAAAGGTTGACAGCACGTATTGCATAAAGAGTTGCTAGATAATAATAGTTCTACTAAAATACAGACAGGTACGCTAGGTTTATTTGGAAAATAATGCAAAAGAAATAGAAAATTAAGATAGATGGATGAATTTATAAACTTTGGAAACCAGATAAGAAAGTAATCAAGATTATTTCTGACAACATAAATATAGCATAAAAACAAGATAAAATATTTCCTGTTATAATATCAGCTTCTTTAAATATTATCAGCAAAAATCATAAGTTACTTATTTAGTATATTCAATGTAATATTTTGAAAAAGATTTTTATTATTACCAAGATGCCTATTTCAAGAAAAACTACAGTCAGAGATAATACTCAGTGAATTTAATTACTGTTTACAACTATTTGTTTTGATAATGAGTGCAGATATCTCATGGAGATTTTGTTTCAATAATGCACTATAAAACAGAATCAAATACATGATGTTATTACTTGCAATATGAAATCAGATTAGATTAGATTTAGACCTGCAACACAAAATGATAAGAATCCTTCACTTGATGACTATTTTTATGTGATAAAAATGACATATAGAGTAACTAAGAATGTATCAAATTTAGTGGTGGGATTCAGCTGGTTCAGGCTGGTTTGGGCAAACCAGCTGTTAAATTGCTGGCTGGCAGGCTGGCTCCACCCCTCCCCTCCTTCCAGGAGTCCCCACACCCTTCCAGGAGTTTTGGTTCCCAGGTAAGTGCAGGGAGGCCTACTAGGCCCAAAACGGGGCACGATGGGGGGAGTCCTGGATGTTAAATGCTCGATGTCCAAAGTAGTAGCAATTTTCTCTCAATATAATTATTTGGGTTATTCCCAATGCCTGATATAACCAAAGATCATTAAAAATAGTCAAATTCCAGAATTTTGGAATATAATTCAAAATACCATTAACATTTTAACATGAAAACCTTTACCTATAAATCTTATAGAAACTTATAAACTTATAAGTTTATAACAAACATGTTCCATTATTTCCCCCACCACCCCAAAAAACCCCAGTAATAAGTAAGGGTTATGTGGATTAACATACTTCAATTTTATCCTGTTGCCAACAAAGAAAATCTGTATTAAAGATGTTTTCTGATGCCTTCTTGGAATCAACCTTAGATAACTTAATTTAAACCTTCAATCCAAAGAAACAAATTTAACATCTTTTAAGACTTACAAATATTGATGCTTTGTTATTTTATGACTAAATTAGCTTGTTTGAGATAAAAAACAACATCTTTTTGCTCTGCTCGCACAATAAAAATTATTCTATGTTGATGTTAAAGTGTCCTATGAAGTATTCCACCTACCATGTTATTCTTCTTTCAAAAAAATGGAAAGTTATCTGTCTTCTCAAATAAAATCCTCTATGATTCCTCTATTCATATGCTTCATATGTATGTATATTTTGCTGACAAGAATTACGAAGATTAAAATAGAGCAATCGTTGTTTTTTAAAACTCCATCTAGCTGTTTTAAAATATTCTACTTTTTGCCCTTTAAGGCAAAAAGTGTGATCATGACCACTCATAGAATACACGATCACAAAGGTTATGCAAAGGTGCCATAGCAAACAATATAATAGACTGTATCTTTCCTTTATTTCTTCTCATTAGAGAATTCAGATCCGAATCACAGTTTAAGAATTGTCAGTAAAAAGAGATCTGGATTTCATCTAGGAAAAAAAGAAGAATAGTTTGTAATTTATATACATAAGGCCTCTTTCCACTTTAAAACACAGATATAGCCTTCCTTAAGTTGAAAAGCAAGAGTTCCAACATTCCTTTAAAACAGAAATGCTGTAGTTTTTGCTGTTTCTAAGCCAACATATAAACAAACAAAAACATAGATGCCCACAGAAGAAAAATATATTTTTTAATCCCAAACTGACAGGCTCCAGATACTACATAGCACAGTAGTACTAAAGTTGATGATGTCAAGAAACTGGGAGATGTAGAGTATCTCACAACATTTACAAAGGCCAAGTGGTTCAATCCAAAGAAAGAGAGAAAAATTGGTGGATTCAGGAGAAGTGATTCTGCTCCATCCAGCAAAGCAGAACCCAAATTAGAAAGCAAGAATACAGTAG